>NC_143397.1:80059251-80684251 GCF_052110815.1 Crocodylus siamensis | reverse complement strand
CTAGTGGGATCTTTTCACAAATGTTTGGTCACTGGGGAAAGATTTAGAATCTGGCATTCGTTTGAATGACACATTCCAAGTAGATTATGGAATTAGTGCCATTATAATGGGATTGAAGAAGGCTTCATATCTTTGATTTTTTAAAAAATCAGTCACATTCACTTTTTTATTGGAAGAATTGTCATTTCAGTTTGCTCATTTTCATTCCAGTGTCACCGTGCCTTTTCTTATTGTAGTCTTTCTGGGAGTCTTATGTATGCTGGAATGTCTATGTCTTATGTATGCTTTTAATTTCTAGCTGCATCACAATCCTTTTTCATATATTATTCCATATTTTATTTTAAAATGGACTTACAAAGCTTTTTGAGAGAACTTTTGGGAAAAGATTTAAGTAAGATACTTATTTCTGTAGATCATTTTGATACTGCCATTTTTTTCACATCATAATCTGGATAAAAATTGTAATGAAAAATGTTTTGAATATCCTTTTCTATTTAAGCATCTTTACATCTGCTGCCTGACTAACAGACAGAGAGGTGAAAGTGCAAGCTGCAGCATCTGGTGCCAGGGTCAGTGTCAGGGTATGACCAAGGCAGTAGCCCTTGGGCATACTATTGCCTTCTAGCAGAGAGGAACTTGACTTCTTCTTCCAACCATCTGATAGCCTGTGATCTCACTTGAAACATTTTGTTCTTTCAGTGGTTACTGACCCTCAGCTCAGCTGGGGAAAGGGATGATCTCTCCAATATTTGCTTGTCCACACAGCAATATCCCTCTCCCACACCTGGCTCACCTATACCACAGTCTCTCAAGGCCTCGCTTGCCTTCAGGATTTACCTGCTTCTTTCCACTAATAGGGCTCCTATCTATACTACCTTCTCTTCCTTTGCCTAGCTTCTGTGGTCAGGCTTCTTATATACTCCCTGGGGGAGGTGTGGCCTTCACCCTGGGCTGGCATTCTTAAAGATACAAAGCCCTCTTTATATGTAATAAGGGAAGCAAGTCCCTATTACCCAGGGGGTGTGTCTACACATTCATTAATGCTCTGTAATTACAGCACATTATGTTTAGTACCTGTAATAACAAGTACTAACTTAATGCGCCATAATTAGCGCTACTGTGCATTAGCACAAACAAATGCTTTTTTGTGACACAATGCTCATTGGACTAATCTACTGTGCATTCGCACATTAGCACAGTTTTCGCTAGCCACACTAATGCACAATAGAATTAGTCCAGTGGGCATTAAGTGTCTTGTATAGATGTGCCCAGGGAGTAGTAGTGTAGGGTATAACCTTCTCTAACCATATCCAGAACAGAAATCATAGTAATCATGACTGTGCAACTGCTCAGAACACATTCTGGCTTTTAATATGGCATGGTTATGCTTACTACAACCTCAAATAAAACATGTGCCAATTGCCATGTGTGAAAAGGCCTTTAGCCTAAAGTCAAGAAGAAGGTCAATAGTGTGGCACCTTAGAGACTGTTTCAGGGAGGCATGAGCTTTTCTAGGTGCTTACTTTCTCAGACGCTTCCTCATAGTGCCTGAGGAAGTAAGCAGTCATCCATGAAAGCTCATGCCTCTCTGAAACAGATAGGCAGATATGTTAAACTGAAAATTAGTATGTATATGTGAGAAGGGGAAAGGCCTTCTGCTGATTTCACTGGGAATTTTGTCTTAGCAAGTTATCTCTTCAGTGTGCCCTCTATTTAGTAACTAATGCAAGAAACCAAGACATTTCAAAGGTCATAACAACCATATCAACACTCTCAGGAATCAGGAGTTGATACTTAAAACTCTTCCAACACAGAAAAATTACTCTTGGTTCCCTTCAACATTTGTTGTAAATATATCCTTGGGAAGAGGAAATATATTTGTAAAGGCAGGGAAATTGCTTTTTAGTGTATGCTACAAGAGAAGAGACACAGGATGATTGAAAATTCAAAAGAAAACCGTAAGAGACAAGGTCTTTCACGAACTACAGAAAAGCCTGGAGCATACTGTTTGGGATCTGGGGGAAGAGATAAAGCCAGAGAATAAAAAAAATGCAATGATATAATGATATGAGTTCACAGGATAAGGAGGTGGCACTTATGAATGAAGATACAAAGCAGATATTCACTGAAAGTGAAAATGATGACAAACTAAACATTATTAGAAAGTGACTCATGTGCTAAATCAGTTCACAAGATGCATGAATGAAAATTTGTTTTAGCTTATGCTCAAGTATGGGAGAAGAGCTGACATCTGTTTTAGTAATCTGTCATTAAGTAATACGGAACCATTTTTTATGAACCAATATTATATCCGTGAATTCAAGACAGCGTTGATCCTTGGGCAGTGGGTCTTACCCTTTTTGGACTTGAAGCACCCCTCACTAGACTTTAGGTACCCCTTCAAAACTTATGTAAAATGAATGACAACCAGTTTCAAAATCCAATTTATGTATTACAGTGCTTACCTCCTTACATGGGCGCTACACAATGAGGGTAGGGGATTGTTCAGACAGGGATAAGCCCAAGCTTGGCTTATCTTTCATATTTACTTGATTCTAAGATGAGGGTTTCCCCCCACTTAACATGGGGGGGAAAAAGCCCCTCATCTTAGAATCAAGTATGGGTTGAGGGCAGGTACCTGCTGTGGCTCAGGCCTTAGCCTCTAGCTGAGGCAGAAGCCATAACTGCAGCTGTTGCCTACCATCCTCCCTGGCCACCTCTGTACCCTCCATTGCCTCCCTGTAGCCTTTTCCCTTCCATCTCCTCCCCCGCCCTACCTGTGCTCCCCCACCTGCCTCTGTCCTTCCCTCATTTACCCTTGCTCTGTGCCTTTAGCCTCTGTGTGGGATGCAGCCTCTGTCTGGAGCCATGCTCAGTTTGGCCCAGTAGCAGTGGTGCACAGCCCACACAGCTGCTACAGGGGCTGGGGTGGGGATGTGCTCAGTGCCCCAGGATAGAACAGGGACAGAACCTGCCCATGTGGATCAAAGGTGAGGGAATGGAGCAGAGGCAGGGGCGATGTGGGAAGGGTCAGGAGGGGGAGCAGAGGTGATGGGAGAAGGGGGGGCCTGAGATGGTAGGGAAGCCGGGGGTAGCAGGGAGGCTTAACTTCCCATACCGCCTGCCCCTGCTACTGCCTGCCCCCCTGCAGTGGCGGGGAGGATGAATTTAATACAGCCCTTCAATAATTAGATTTCATGTCTGGAAAATAATAACATTTATAAAATGTCCATGTATTATTACTGGGGGGCCATCTTAAATTGAGAGTTGTCTTAGATTCAGGTGTAGCCTGGGTACACTCAGGGGTGTGCCCTGTCCACCAGTGGAAGGGATAGGGTGGTCAGGCAAGAATGCTGTGAGAGGGGCCTGCCACCTGGGAGCAGTCCTCTCTCTTCTCTATAGAGCCTAGGCCAGGACAAAGTGCTTAACTATATACAAATTTATTGCCACAATAAATAAATATGAATAAGTAACATTCAATATTTATGGTAAAATTAGTATGTGAGACTATCTACAATAACCTGCAATCAACATATTGCACCACTTCAAAGGACTGCAAAACATAAACTCGGTGATTCACAGCATATGCAATAATTAGCCCCCCTGCACAGAATTCGCATTAACACTTTGGAATAGGTACGTCAAGACATCAACAGAATAAACACATATGATCATCAACTTAAATAAACCCAGGTAAGTTGAGGTAAGAATACTATAGACATACACAGGCAACAATACAGGTAAGTTCTGATAATAGGCAATAAACACATATAAGCAATGAAGACAGATAAATCCCTATAAACTCACTTAAGGAACACTCATAACTATATTAACCTCTACAGTAGGAAACAACAATCACAAAATATGGGGTGTTCCCTGGAGTCCCTCCCCTTTGGGGGCCCAGGATGTGGACATGCCCCCTCCCACAATGGAGGAGACCTGAGGCTACAGACCCTCCTTTTCCAAACCCACCTCCCCTGTGGAATCCACTTCCTCAGCAACTCCTGTTCCCACTCTGAAGCAGCCAATGCTCATCCCCTGGTGGCCAGTTCCATGAGGGCCTCTCTGGTGGTGCCTCTGGCTTCTCTCAATGGCCTGGTGCCCTGCTCTGGGCACCCAGGTTGCTCCCATGGGAGCCAAGCCCTTACTGGCTCTGGTTCCCTGGTCTCACTTCAGGGGTCCTTCTCTTCCTCGGGCCCTGCTCTGGGCACTGGTGCTCCTTTAGTTTAATGCAGAGCCACACTGCAGGGCTCTGATCACTTGGCCTATAGCTGGGGCTAACTTGAGCAGCCTCTAGCTGCTCCCAGGGCCAGCTCTCAGTGTGCCAGCCTGCGCACTGTGTGGGGCCCAAGCAGTCTCAAGCTGCTCCCAGGGCCGGCTCTCCATGTGCTAGTCTGCACACCGGGTAGGGCCCAAGAGCCTCGAACTACTCCCAGGGCTAGCTGTCCATGCACTGATCCAGACACTGCCTACCCAGCCTCTTGCCAGGTTTGCAGGCTCAGCCACCTTGAGCGGCTCCTAGAGCCTGATCACTGTGCACCAATCTGTGTGCCATTGAGGCTTAGGCAGGGTCCCAAGGATGGTCTTCTCCAGAGCTCCTCTCTTTTCCCAGTGTACTGAGCATGGTCTCCTTTTATACACTTCAGGGGCTCCACCCCCAAAGTTCTCCAGACCTGACAGGGCGCAGTCTTGAACCAGGTCTAGACTCCTCCTTGCCCCCTCCTTTTGGGGAAAGGGCATGGCTTTGCTTACCTTGGCTTGTTTCTGATTGGTGGATGGGTTCCACCAATCAGAACTGCAGAATCTCAAGCCCACGACTCATCCGGAGCTCAAGAGGTAAGTCTGCTACATAGATGAATACAGTACTTATCTTATCTCCTAAAGTCTCACTTATCTCCTCATGTCTTTTGACAACTTTCAGAGAATCTGGCTGCACTCCAGACTTCCCTGGCATCATGGTTGAGAATCACCATCCTAGTGGATGACTGTAGGAGATAAATCTGAATATTCAAAATATGAATTTAGCAAGTCTACATTTATGTTTACCGTGTGTGCAATATATTTCACTCCACATTATTGATATGATGTGTTTGATTTTTTTCCTAGTAAACAGTAGTGGGTACAATAGTATCATAGAAAATTAGGACTAGAGGGGATCTTAGGGAATCAACTAGTCCACCAGTTCTTTGACTGAGGCAGAACAATCCCTGTCTCAACCCTCTCAGACAAGTATTTGTCTAACCTGTTCTCAAAAGGGATAATGATTCCATAATCTCTCTTGGTAATGTCTGTTCCAATGCTTAACTATCCTCACAGTGAGTGAGTTCTTTCTAATATCCATCTTAACTTTCCCTTGTTGCAATAAAAACTTACTTCTTACCTTGCTCCTGTGAACACAGAAGACAGTCTATCACCGTACTCTTTATAACTACCCCTCAGGTATGTGAAGACTATTATTAAATCCTCCCTCAGCTTTCTCTTGTCCAGACTAAATAATTCCATTTCTTCAAATTTTCCTTGTACAGCAAGTTTCCTAGACCTCTGACTACTCTTTTGTTGCCCTCTGCTGGAACCTTCTAATTTGTCAAAGGCGCTTTATTTTGTGTAGCGTCTTATAGAAACAATATATCAAACACTTGGCCAAACTTGAAAACACAAAACAATGTCCTGCTAAGGTAGCCATATGGTGCCCATTGCAGTAGTATGGGGTAGGCTGTTACATAAGATGTCATGAGATTGTGGATAGTAAGCTAGTGCCAATTAAGCAGAGGACCTTGGCAAGAGAGTAGAGCAGTCTGAAAAATTCAAAGAAAATTTTAAGAATAAACAGGGAAGCTTTGAGCTTGATTCTGAAATGAATGAGCATCCAGCTGAATTGCTTGAACATGGGTGTAATGTGGTAAAGTACTATGGAAGGAAAAATCAAGAAATAAGATGTTTCACACGATGTTGATTCTCAGCTGGTTGGTTACCATGTTGAATGAACATGGTACAGTATGAGGACAAGAGGAGATGCAGTTATGTGTATGCATTTCAGCAATTATGGTTTCAAGCAGCAGCATGTATTCACATACATTGTACAAGCTGGTGAAAGGAAGTTTTACAGACAAACAGGCAGCAGATAAGAGAAGGCAGAGAGCTTGAGGTTGAGGACCAAATCCATACCAGCTTAAGCTCTACGTAACCTACTTTGTATAAATTATAAGAGAAGTTGGCTCAGTGGAGGTAAATGGAGGTCAGCAATGGAGTTGTGTGATGGTACACTTCAGCTTAGGGCCATTTAGCTGTGAAGGGTTGTGTAATGAGCCCAGGACCTAGAGTGTTGCAGTTTCATGATCAGGACAATCCATTTCCAAGACTTCAGGGAAACAGGCCCCACCTGCAGCAGGCCTGTGCTGCAGGTGTCAGTATTCTGGGCAGAGCCAGTCCTAACTGGGCAATTCCCTGCCACTGCAGGCCCCACCAGCTCCAGCTTTTAAAAACTCCAGCTTGTAAAAAAGCAGCATGTTGTTTAGGCAACAATTCTGATGCTTGCTCTTGATCTTTCTGCAGTTCCTTGATTCACTTATTAGAAACTCCACCTTTTGACACTTGGCTGACCCTGATTCTGTCTTAGGGTAGTCAGCTTACCATGACCTTGGCCTTGACTCCTGACTTTCCATGAACCCTGTTCCTTGACTTTCTTGATTATCAGGTGACCACCCCAAATTACACAAATCCTAGTACCAGGATGAGACAGAACAATTTAGCTGTTCAAGACAGACAGACATTGGAGAAGGCAGCCATTCAAGGTACCGGGTATCATGTGAAAAGAAGTGGCAGTAAGGAATTCCTATTTTCTTAAATAGGTTCATCTCTTCAGTCTTACAGCTATCATTTCAAGTATTTCAAAGGAGAGAGGAGAGCCTTTCTTCAAGATTTTTTTCCTTTTTTAAGGAAAGTAAGTTCTAACATGAAATTAAGATTTTAAAAAACATAACTGAAAAGAAGCAGCAAAATATAAAATAAGTTTATAAATAGGGTGCTTCTCAACCTTTTCAGAGCTGGGGCACCCCTCCACCACTTGTGATTGTCTTGTTATCCCTGGTTGAGAAGCACTATTGCTTCTGATTTACCTAGGTGTTACTACCTCCGGATAAAACTTCTCCATGCACCTGATGCACAACCAGCCCAGGAAGGACTACAGTGTATCTGCTCAGTCATCTAGAATTATGGTTATCTGATCATCACTCTAAAGATCAGCCTCATGCTGTGTAGCCCTTCCTGGTCTGGATCCCCCTCTACCAGAAACAGATTTGCACGTGTGGAACTGTCCTGAGTACCTCTGTTTCTAGGAAGACCATAGGAGGGGGCAGACCAGGAATGGGTTCACAGCATGAGGCAGCTCCTATGTGCTTTAGACTGGTCTGAGACCTAACGTGGCAGGAGGGTGCACGGGGCACTTTTACCTGGTTGCTGCTGCAGTTGCAGCATGCATGTTGTGGCACCCCTGAAGAGGGTTCAGAGCACCTGGGGTGCCATGAAACCCTGGTTGAGAACCACTGCTCCAAGGTCCATGACTACTCCCACGGACCTTGCAGATTACATCAAATGCTGCCACTAGTGTTCTGTTTAGTATTGAAGCTTAATGTTTTGGCTCAGATCTGAAGCTGTCGCAAATCAGTATAGTTCTAGAAATACTCAGATCTTTCCCAGTTACTGGTCTGGTTATTTGCTTTATGGGCAGATTTCTACTGCTTTCTAGTGTTTCACATTTAAGAGTGATTCATTTTTAAGTTAATGTATTAAAATTTCCATTAAACATATGCTAGCATGAAAATTATAGACTTTATAAGATTTTGAGTTGACATACTTAAAGCCAACATTTCAATAGGAGTCCTTTTATTTTAGCATATATACAAGTGAACAAGTCTTTCTCAGTTTTACATGTATCTCCAGTAGGTGGTACTCTAGCAATTTCTGCAAGGGCTACCATGCCTTCTGGGTCGTGACTCCTGTGAAAACAGAGTAGACTGTGAGTGAATAATGATAATCAGCATAGGTTTGTGATGGCTTTTACCTGTGCATTTTTACACAGAAGACAAATGTGTACCGTTATTATTTTGACTGTAGGTAGTATATGCAGTCTCCCTAAATTGATTTGTGAATATGTTATTTTGGGCACTGCTCAAAATGTGCACATATTCAAGAGTTATATGCCTAGCTTTGTACTCATTGTGAAGTTTATCACGTGAACATTTTGATTAATACTTTTCTACCTGCCATTGAAAATAGTTTGGCTTTCTTACCACAGGTCTGGGATCTTGGTATCTGGGACCAACCTTTCTTCTAAGGGCACTAGTGTTTCTCTGGAGCATACATAGCTCTGTCACTGAAGTAAGTTCCTGAGCTACAGTTAGCAAGTGTGAGGCAGCTTTACAGAGGGGATAAAGATGTAGAATGTGAAATAATAAACAGGATGGAGGAAGATAGGAGTAGATGCTCTTGGGTTTGATTTATCCAAATTTGTATTAATGCTGAGAGATGTTCAGTAGGTCAAAGTGAATTCTGACTGAATCTAACACCATGTCACTCCTTGACTGGTATTGTTAATCACCAGGGAAACAGGTTTTCCATTTTCCACAGGGAAACCGTGGATTTTACCTTTTACCGGAGGCTAACGCGGGTTTCTTATTTTACAGAGACACCTACAGATTTTGCAGTTTGGCAACAAGCTGTCTGCAGGTTGGCAGAGTTCCAGTCTGCAAGGGGCTGGGGGGAGCAGGAGGAGGGTGGTCAGGCATGGGGTGCCAAGTGCATGTGCACATGGGGATTAGAGGCCCCCATAGAGAAGGAGAGAGAGAACTGGGCAGGGCTGGAGCTAGGGCTGGGGCTGCTGCCCAGTTGGGCAGTGCCCTGGTGGGGAGTGGGATGGGGCTGCAGGTGGCTTGTTTGGGGGGGCAGGGGAATGGGGCTGGTTCCCCACAGCTGCATGCACTCCTGGAGGTTGGGGGGGGCCGTGTCTCCCAGATATGTGTGGAGGGCAGGGTCAGGCAGGCTGGTGCTGTGGGCTTGGGTGGGGCTGCTCCCCATCTCTGTGCATGCTCCCAGGTGGAAGGGAGGACCTGTGCCCCCAGATCTGTGCATGGGGCATGGATCTAGGCTGCCTGCTTCTGGCTCAGGCTCCTGCCCTGCTGCCTTTCCCCAGGGCCTCCACAGCCCCGTGTGTGTGACCCAGCACTGCAGGGCAGAGTATGGCTGCACAGGAAAGCTGCTTGCTGCTGTGAGCTCTGTCTTGCCCTGCTGACATCTGCCCTGCACGCAACTCTGTGCTGCCACCCCCACTGCAACTGCGCACACATAGGATGCGTCACCAGTAGGAGTGTACAGGGCATTTATCAGCAACATATTCAGCCACATCAGCAAAAAAAGCCGATTACCAATAATGTAAATTTTCCTTATATTGGTGCTGATCCAATATGGGACTGATATATCAGTGCACCTCTAGTCATGGGGCAGTATGGAGCTTGCAGTGGCAAGCAGCTTTCCTGCACAACTGTGCTTTTTCCTGCAGCGCTGGGTCATACATGCCGAGCTGCAGAGACCCTGGGGGAGGGCAGCAGAGTGGAAGCCCCCACCCCATGCATGTATCTGGGGGGCATGGGTCCCTTTTTCCCCCCGGGAGTGTGCGCCGTGGTAGGGATCTGTCCCCCCCAAGTCCACAACAAGCAGGACGTAGACATGGCAGGGGAGTGGGAGAAGGTCAGGCTCTGCTCTGCTGCAGCAGCTGCCACCTCCTGCTAAGGGGCTGCAGACCCCCAGTCCCTAGCCCCATAGCCATGGGGAAGCAGGAGCTGTGGTGGTGGGGGTTCTAGGGGGAGTGAGGGGCAGGAGCAGGGCTGGGGGGACAGTGGCAGGGAGGAGTGAGGGGTATCAGCAGGACCAGGGGGCTGTGCGGGGTGGTGGGGTGGTGAGGGGCACCAGCAGGCTCAGGGGCGTTGTGGGAGGCCTTTCATTTTAATCATGGATTTTGGGGGGTTTATCAGAGAATTTGTGATTTTTTTATCAGGGAAAACCAGGATCCCTGTTAATCACTGCTGGCTCCAGAAGGAGTAGCTAAACTCTAGGAAATATGTGCATTCATCAAGGAGTCTTCTCAGTGTGTGAAGTTAAGAAAGTGCTTTGAACCTCATTGACAGGATTACAGTGTGGGATAGGCACAAAAGAAAGGTTGCAGAGTATATAGTCTGTCAGTCAATGGTATCATGACCTGCTACCAATTATACATTGTTATCATCAGGGGTGGTGCTGGAAAAATTAACAGGAGAACTACCTGCTGCAGACTTGCAATATCCCTCTGGAGTCTCTGACTTTACCCCTTTCCATTAGCATTATCTTAGTTCTGTGAAATGTGTATAGTCGGGGGGCAGAGAATGAAGAATTGCTAGCAAAATACACCAGTTTTGCATCATACTCAATGTGAGCTTGTGATGGTTTTTATCTGTGTGTTTTTAAATGGAAAACAAACCTGTCCCTGTGTTATTTTGACTGTAGTTAGTATATGCAGTTCCCCTAAATGACACTTGATACAATGAAAAAAATAGCAGTTTAGCAATCTCTTTTTAAGCAACCTGTTATTTTGTAGGTACAACTATAGACGATTGGTATGTTGTACTAAGTTAGCCATCCTTAAAAGTGTTTTGAATGAGAAATCTGGTCTAGAGGAATTTGTTTAGGAGACAGCATAGAGAACATTAGCAAAGTCTAAGTGACTTCACTTCCTAAGAGGCACAGTTTGGAATAGTTTATAGGGATGACAGTATAAAAGGCTGAAGGATAAAAATGTTTTCCAGATGAACATGTTGTAGGCTGAGAAGCCAAAGGCAGAAGTAATTAATTAATAAGTTTTGGCACTGTCTAGATTAGTTTAATGTTTACAGTAAAGGGCATGGGAATTGCTTCCAATGCAGTTTTGCTTTGATCATAGAGAGTGATACCCTTTATTAAATGTATTATTTTTAATGTTGAAAGGGTGAGTGAGCATCGATATGTGAAAACAATACATCACCAAGCAGTGCCTCATTGTGGAGAGCTGTTTATAGGCACATAATGGGGAACTTTTTGGAACATTAACCACACTGTGGAAAGACTGCCCTTTTGTCAGCTGCTCAGATTGTTGCTTTGCCATGCCCTTCAAATCATCTGTTTGGTTAAAACACCTCATAATTTTTTTTGAGTTGTCTATATTTGTGTTGATTGAGTTAACACTAAGTTAAGCAACACTATGACTGAGCAATGTGTTACACGCCTTATTTTTAGGATACTAATAAAAGATTTTTTTCCTTTGTCAGGTCCATGGGAGGCATGATCAGAGAGAAATCCTAAGTGTATATTAAACCACGTAATTTCCTCTGCTCCGAAATTGTAATGTAAAGAGATTGAATTTCAAAAGCTGTGGCAGTATTCCTTGCATTCAAATGGTTTGCTCTTGGTTCAGCTTTGGAATACAGGGAAGAAACACTTTAAAATGCAGTGCAAAACAGAGTGCTTTCATGTGGGCATGTGAACTTCTTAATATTATGCTAACTTTAAATGTTTAACAGTTTTTCATGTTTGTTAAACATCTGTTCACATACCTATGGTTATATTTTCCATTTAGACTTTTTAATTTCTTATTGTGTTTTCCTTCTGATTGTTCAATAGTTTAACATTTTACTCCTTATTTTTCCCATTTTGCTCTCCCCCTGGCTTCCCAGTGATAGTTCTTGACTTTTAAGAATGGTCAGCACCTAGTTCTCAGGCCATTCAATTAGAATTAATAATCATTCTGAAAAGGTTCTGTTGGTGTGGCGTGTACTGTGCAAACTTCTTTTTTTTTTCTATTGATAATCATTTTTATGGGTTTGCTCCCATTGCCATTTTAGGATTGGGATTGCAAAACACCAAGAATTAAGCCAGGGGTGGGCAATTATTTTGGCCGGAGGGCCACTTACTGAGTTTTGGCAAGCCATCGATGGCAGCATGACAGGCAGCCCAGGACAGATCAATATTAATTTTGTTAATTTTGGGGGGGCCCTGCGGGCCGGATAGAATGGCTTGGCAGGCCGCATCTGGCCCACGGGTCACATTTTGCCCACCCCTGAATTAAGCCTTCTCCCTTGCATTGCATCTGTAGGTTAGTTTTCTTTCTGAACTGTAACAGTAAACCATTTTTGCTGTGGTGGGGTTTTTGATGTGGTGCAGTTTGTTGTGTGTTAGTATATTTATATATTATACTTTTCATATAAGGATTCTGTGCTATTTTATTTTAGTTCAGCTATTAGAATATGCATTTTATAAGCATAGGTATGGGGTAGAGGAAGGCTTGCTGCCAGAATGACCTTTTTGGTTTTTTTATCCATTTACTGACTATTGCATAAGGCATAAATAGTATCTCAGTGGGCACCCTCATCACTGGTCTACAGAGTAAGGATCTCTCTTGCTTAATTATTCTTCTACCTCTTGCATTCCTTTCTACATAGCTTTTCTATCAGCTTCAATAGGAAAGGCAAAATATGTTCCTACCCGGACTAGTCTGGTGGTTAGGGAAAGGAAGATTTGGGGTCTCATCAGACTGATGTGGGCCCAGAATGCAGGTCTTCCAGTTCCTGGGTGAATACTCTACTAAACTATTAGGCTATGCTGCTGCTTGCTTTAGTGCTATGTGCTTTGCATCTTACCTGGATGGAGATATCTCCAGACTGTTGCAGCACAGACTTAGGCTGCATACACATATTCAAATAATCCTGGAGAATTTTCCCAGGTTTGTTCTCCTGGTAGAAAAACTTACGTAGAGGTATTTGAACAGACGTTCAAATGCTGAGGCACTGAAGAGGAGTGAGTTTGCAGTGCACAGCCAAAAGGATCCTCTACACTCATCTTGGCTTGTTCTTCAGGATCCCTCAGTCTACTCTGAGATGGAATGGCAGCAGTGGACAGCCCTGATTGACTGACCCAAAATGTGCTGCAGGGAGACACGGGCAATGTGGGGATTGTGAAGGGGTGTGTTCTGTTCCTTGCTTGGTTGGAGCAGCAGAATCCAGGCAGCAGCATAAACTAGGTACAGTCATTCAAAAAACCCAGAGGGGGGTTGATCTAAGTTATATTGTTTACAGTAAGTGGTGTAGTTTAGATTGGTAGTGAACAGAATGCACATTCGCCCTTGGTGGGTGGTGGTGGTGGTGGGGATGGTCAAATCTTAGATCAGGTTCTGCCATTTTTAAACCAGTCTATGTGTGCCAGACTTCTGTTCTGTTACGAGACAGTTTACTGTTTCTGATGACTTATAACAGTAAAAGTGTAATGTCTGTACCTGCCCATACTGTCTTTTGGACTAGGGGGTGGGAGCAAAACTGAAGTTGTGTTGTGGCTTCTCTCAGAAAAAGTGTATAGAAGTTCACTCTCCCAGGAGCAATTCTCCTCAGAGTGATATAACCCTGTTTTTCCCTCAGGGTTTTTCTGGGGGTGGGAAGGGCATTTTTGCTCTGGGAGAAAAATTCTGAACATCTGTACACTTGTGGTTTATCCTGGGAGAGTAGCGACTAGTGCCTAAGGAGGAGTGTGGGAATTCATATACACCCTGGTGTTTACTGTTTTCTACTGATTATCCTTAGGGAGCTCCCCTCCTCAGCATCTAGGTACTTTGAGTTGGCCTTTGGAGGTACCTAACCAGCAGTGATGCGAAGGGGGTGCATGGGGTGCGCATGTACCCCCTGAGAGCTGCACTCATGGGCAGGAGAAGCAGGCAGGAAGCAGATGGCCACCTTGCGAGATTGGCCATGGGGAGACCCTCCCCAGTCAGAGATATTGGCTGTGGTGGGACTCCCCTGTAGTCACTGACAGGTTGCTGAGGGGGCAGCACCAGTTGCACATGTACCTAACTCTCCCATTCATTATGCCAGGATCCTACGTGCATTATCCTATCCATTAGGATCATTTTTATGGGGCCAGGCACCTGAATTCTAGGTGCTGAAGCCTAAAAAAGAGACACCTATCAGGCTAATATACATATGGCCCTTTATTGTTCTTACCATGTCTTTTTTTAAAATAGAAAATGGCATTTACCAAACTCAGGCAGAAGGCAGGGTAGAGGTGCACCTTACAGATTAGCTAAACCAGTGATGCGTAAGATTTCATAAGCTTGAGCTCCTTTCATCAGATGCTGTGAGATTTTACAGAAATCTACACTGAACAAGAAAATGCCTTGTCAGACAACATGCTTTGTATCATAGTATAGTAACCAGTTTGCTTTTCCAGTGGAAAAGAGTTCTTAAAAATATTAGTTCTTGTCTCAAGTGTCCTTTCACATGTGAATTTGAGAGTTCACTAGAACCTTCTTAAAAGGGCAGAAGGCCTTCCGAGGCTTGTATCACATCTAGCCAGCAACTACTAGAGTTTTTGTTCCTGAACAGGACCAGTGAAGTCTCATTCCCACACAGACAGAAGTATAAAGCTCTTTTCAGGAGGTAATTAACTTTGACACATCCTTCTGCAATTAGAATTATTTAGGGTAAAGATGCATTTAAAACTGCTAATTAAAAAATGAATTGTGCCGCTTGAGGATTTTAGTTTAGCTCTAACTATCGAGACATAGTCTTCTGAATTTCGGGATCTGAGCTATCTTGTGTGAACACTTTTTTCCTCTCTTCAGAGAATCGGTGAGTTCCATGTGCTAATGATAAAGAACAAGAGACAAGGAGATGTTGAAATGTTTGTCACTGGTTTCCTTTGAAGATCCTGCCTCTCTGATCCTTCCAGTCTTCTTTCTGCTTTTGCTCCTTTCCCCTGTGAAAACTATTTTGAAAATCCCCTCCTGGGTATACAGGTTCTAAAACTACCTAAGGGGAGCGCCGTTACTGAGAATGTCTATCTCTATTTGTCTCTATCATACTATCTCTATAACCCAGTGCATACTGAATATCGTTTTAATAATTGCTGCATCACAGTTGCTGTGCCATTTAAAAATGCTCCTTTTCTGTACTGTTACCTGAAGATGACTAGGCTTGGCCTCTGATAGACTGTCAAGGAAAAGAAAATGTTAAAGATCAAGACCCGCAGCTGAAAAAGGCCTGCTACTAGCCAGGAATGGCCTGATTTTTTCATAGTACTGGAAAAGAAGAGGAACTCTGCAACTTCTTTTCGTTTATGTAGGGTTTATGTACACAAGATCAGAATTTTAGTGTCACAATATTGAACGTCAGATTCTAAAACAGGCATTTCTCAGCCGGCTTTAAGAAGCTTACCAGAATTACAGTGGGAGATAGTTATCTGAAAGACTGCATCCCAAATCATTCAGGGCTTTAAAAATAATCAATCTGAAACAAACAGAAACCAGGGCACAATCACTGCATGTTCATGTTTGTCACTGTCAAGCTGAAGGTAGGCTGCTGTGATCTGCTCTAATTGGATTTCCCAAGTGAACTATGAAAAGGGCTGTAAATATAGCCCATTATGGAAGTCAAGACTAAAGGTAACAAAAGCCGTGGGTGTCTGGACTGAGTCCAGAGACGCTGGAAAACATCATGTCCTTATGCATTTAATGAAAACAGGTTTTTAAACTATCTAAGGGGAGCACAGTTACTGAGAATGTCTCTATCACACCAGCTCAATAACCCAGTAGATACTGAATATTATTTTAATAATTGCGGTAGCACTGTTTCTCTGCCATCTAAAAATGTTCACTTTCTATACTGTTACCTGAATGTGATGACCTCTGATAGACTATCAAGGAAAAGGAATTTGAAAGATCAAGACCCGCAGCTGAAAAAGTTCTGCCACTAATCAGGGATGGCCTGATTCTTTCATAGTATTGGAAAATGACAGTATAATTCTACAAGTTCTTAAGTTTTTCATTTAAGTAAAAATGAGGTGCACAAGATCTAAATAGTAAACTGTGATTTCAGAGCATGTATCATTTGTGTGATATACAAACAAATATACTAGCAAGCTAGGGGCTTGGTGCTAATAAATACATCTCAAGCAAAATTGTTCAAAGGTGATATTTTAGAGTACTTTGGCTTTGGTTCAGAGAAAAAAAATCTTTTTTATATTGGTAATGTAACAGTATCATACTGTTTTGCTAAATCACAATTAATGTTGCCAATTCCTTGATTGTATCAGAAAGTCTTTGATATTTTGTGCCCCCCGCCCCGCCCCGCCCCCAAAAAATCAAATGACTTTCTGAGGGATAAGGGACAGAATTTTAAGGTACTGTACTTAATTTTCAAACAAACAGAGATGTGCCCTCAGTTTCTAGCCCTCATGGGCTCCTATACATGTGCAGGGAGGCTGCTCCAACATGCTTTAATTACAGCATGTTGGAGCAGACTAATTAATTGAGCAATTAATTGAGTCTGCTGGAGTGTGGTAATTACTGCTCTCCAGCAGACTCCAGTGTCACATGTATCAGTATCCCCACACTGAAAAATGGTGGCAGGGGTGATTTATCTAAAGCATGTTTGAACTTTAGTTAAAGCACCCCTGCTGCTATTTTTCAATGCAGGGACGCTAATACAAATGATGCTTCGGGTGCTTTAATTAGAGCGGCCCTCAGAGCTTCAGTAATTAAAGTGTCCCCCCCTCCCCCCCTCACCTCCCAGACCATGTCTGTAAATGCTCCATAGTTTTAGGAAAAGACTGAAAATTTGACTTAAATACATACAAAATATCTAGAACCCAGAAGGCAAATATAAGAATCTAATTTCTTTTAATAATTTTCATGAGCCTTGGAGAGCTTGATTGATGATAATTGAATGTATATGGCAGGCAATACTGCTCAGTAATCTCTCTTTTTAAAATTGTATGCAACTTTAAGAAAAAGAGAACTGGAGAGCCATTTCTGAGAAATGTTCATATTAATTTTTTTTAAAGATGTATAAAGGATTTGGTCAGAATTGTCAGCTAAGAAGTACTTAATTTACACAGAGAACCATGGTTCAAAACCCTTCTTTTTTGGATTTTCCATTTGGATGGATCTTCCAACATGTCCCCTAGTGTTTATGCTTTGGCATAGTTATCACAGTCTCTCTTTCTTAACTTGTCATTTTTCTCTCACATATGCCTCACATACTCAATTTCCCCTCTCAACCAAAACCAGCATGTTGTCTTTGGTCAGTATGTAGCACTGGATACTATTCAGGGCCAAGCCAACTTGTTCAGAATGAGAACTTTGAGCTGACATGCTACTGCTGAAGTCTGAAGTCCTGTAAACTTGAACTGTATCTGCAAAGAGGCAACTGGTTCCTTTGAAAGAACCTCCTGTCAGATTAGCAAAAGCATATAAACAATTGTGTGGGAAAGTGTGGTGTGTCTATGATCTTATATAGGCTTTGTATAGGCTTGGTCTATATTACAAAGTTTGGCCAGCACGTGTGTGTCAGCTAGGGGCTACGATCTTGTCAAAGCTGACACAGGTAGTTGATACAACTGTGTTATCAACCCCTCCCCTACCTCATCTGGATGCATCTATGCCAACAAAAAAAGGCTGCTGCTTTTAGGGAATGTTTTTTATGTCTGTGGCTTCACAGGTTCTCTGAAGACTGAGCTTGCTGAGGAGATATGCAGAATTAGTGTATCTAGTGACTACTCTGCTCCATCATCTCTCAGACAGCATTACTTGCTTTTTTGCCTTATGTTTACTATACTTCCCTGTGCTTCTAGTGAAGATGAGGTTGTAGCTGTTTTAAGCCTCCTCTCAGGGGCTAAGTACAGACAATCAAAAAGCCTGAGGGTGGAATTGATCAAACCTTTGCTGGTTTCTCTAAGCAGCAAAGAAGAGATCAGGAAGGAACAGAAGACACATTCTGTTATTGGTGGGGGGGGGAAGGAGAGGCACAGGGATGCCCATGTTGGCCCATAGAAGCAGGCTGATGGCACTGTTGCACGCACTCCAGTATGCCGGACACTGCCAAAGGTAGCCAAGGCCAGCCAATTGGCAGGCCACACCTGGGCATACTTTCTATACCCTGCTGTCAGCCATACTGAAGTGGAGAGGTAGCAGAGACTCTCTTCCTAGCCTCAACCCCTTACAGATGCTGGCAGGATGGTGGGGAAAGCGGGGCCCTAGCCTCTAACACAGGAGTGGGCAATTATTTTGGGTGGAGGGCCGCTTACTGAGTTTTGGCAAGCTGTTGAGGGCTGCATGGATAGCCCTGCCCCTTGACAGGTGCCCCGCCCCCTGGTTGCCATCTTGTGACTGGAAGTCCCGCCCCCTAACCCCTGACCTTTGCCACCAGAAGTACGCCTTTTAGCAAGGGGTTTTGCCATCATGGAACCAGAAAAATACCAAAATTATATTCTAAAAAGCAAACATCTAAAACATTCATTAATTTGATTTCAAAAAATATTTTTGTCCTGGTTTACATGTGCTTGTGTAGTGTATATAGAAGTGATTGTATTATAATAGCTTAAAATGAAGTCTGACTCTTGTATGTTGTGGTGGGGATACAGGTTTGTGGGGGGCTGTGGGTATGTGGGTAAGGAAGCATGTGGGTGTGTGTGTGGATATGTTGGCTGTGATGGCAGACGTCACGGAGTCACGTAAGTGCCCCGTGACTGTGAGTGTGATTGGCAGAGCTGCCAATCACCCGGGCAGCTCAGGTGCCCGTTACCAGGGTGACCAGGCAGGTCACATGGCCAGAAGGGGGCAGGGCCGGGCCTTTATAAACAGCTTAGGCCAGAGCCTGCCTAGCAGTTCCCTTCTGGCTGCTGCAGGAGCAGGAGCTTTGTGGCTGAGCTGAGTGGCCTGAGTTAAGTGGTTGCAGCCTTACCACACTAACTGGCTGCGATGACGCAGGGAACAAGAACGCCCTAAAGGGAGGTAGGCTTGAGAGCCTTGGTGGGGCTTGTGTTTATGTTTGGAGCACGGAGACTCTGTGTGGTTTATGTTACAGCCGGGCGGCTTGAGCGTATGTTACAGTTTGCACCGGAGGACCGGGTGAGGCTGTAGGGGAGCGAGGAGGCCTCACAGGGGCTCCCCAGCAGCTTGGGGGTTCCCGGTGCCCAGTAGGGGCACAGTGCCAGTGGGGCACTATTGTCTGTGCCGGAGAGGCACCGTATTGCACCAGGGAGGCGCGGTGTGCAGGGTTGCAGACCCCAGCCCATAAGGGTGGTGTTTTGCCCAAGGGGGCAACTGGACCCAGAGAAGGGTCAAGGGGACAAGCACGGCGGCGGTCGCCTGTGCCCCTAGCATGTGGAGCGTGGTAGCGGCCCCTGAGAGGGCAAGGCCCCAGAGCGGGGCAGAGAAAGAGAGCGAGGGTGTCAGCCCCTGAGAGGGCAAGGCCCCAGAGCGGGGCAGAGAAAGAGCGCGTGGTGTCGGCCCCTGAGAGGGCAAGGCGAGCGGGGCAGAACGAGAGAGGGTGAGCAAGCGGGAACACTGAGGGCGCCGGTATTAGGGCGGCGGTAGCGAGCCGGGCCCGAGGGGGCGGCGGCGGTAGCGAGCCGGGCCCGAGGGGGCGGCGGCGGTAGTCGGATGCCGGCGAGATAGGCCCAGGGCGCAGGGAGTGGGCTGGAAGATAGGAGCCCGGCCCAAGGGGCGCCAGGTGGGCGAGGAGCCCAAGGTGCCCGAGAGAGGGCACCAGAAGGGCGAGGGACCGTACAACGTCCCACAGAACAGCTGCGAGGCTTGGGGCGTGCTGAAGGGGAGGTTTGGAGGCACGCATAGCCCTTAAGGCAGGGCACATAGAGATGCCCCTACTCTGAAATAGGGTAGGAACATCGGTACCATCAACTAGGGGAACGGAGGCAGCCTCCCATACAACTTATTTGTCATCAAAGTTGTGGCGGGCGAGATTCTGAGGGTGCTGAGTCCACCCTAATGTGACGGTAGGGGGCGCTAGGGAGTTCACGGCCACTCCTAGGCCCCACTTACTCACAACTGGTGCATTGGCTGGGAAGTTGGCCGTGCACGGGGGTAGAACCCGTGAACCCAGACGGGGAAAGCGAACCCAGGAGATTAGGGCAGAAGAGATATAGTTGGGGACATGGAGACCCATGACTCGGCTTGCTGCAGCAAGGTCGAGTCCTTAGGGAAACTGCAGGAGGCAGGTGAGGATTTAGCCCGAAAGGGGCTTGGGGAAAGCCTGGAAGACCTTGTGTGTAGACTGAGGCTTGGAGAGCTGGAAGAGCAATTGGTCCAGCTCAGCCAGGAGTTAGAAGTGGCGAATATCTGGAGGGAAAGTGCGGAGGCAAGAGCTGCTGCCCTGGAGTGACAATGGTCGCCAGGCAAAAAAAGCGGGGTGGCCAAAGAGATTAGACGCTTCCTAGTGGAGGAGGCAGAGAGGGCGCAAAGAGTGGAGCAAGGAATAGCTCTCGAAAAGAAAGAGTCAAGGGCGAGAATACCAGCTCGGTGTGATGCAGGCAGAAATGGGGCGCTGGAGGGACCAGGCCCTTGAGGCCAGCGAAACCCCAGCAAAGGAGAAAACGAAGTTACAGTTAAAGTTGGAGGTGTCCAGGGATCTTATAACAACCTTACGGAGGGGGATCCAGGCTCTTGAGGAGCAGATCCAAGTCCTCCATGAGGAGCTGGAGAGTTGGCGGGAGAGAAGCATGAGGGCTGAGCACACGGTAGAGCAGTTCCAGGAGGAGATCACCTGGAACCGCGTTCAACTCGGAGTCCAGAAAGTTCTGGGAGGAACAGTATGAAAAGGTGAAGGCTGTTGTGGAGAAAGGCGAAAAGGAGAAGGGCTTCATAGAGCAGGGAGTGCAAATCCGGGAGAGCTCGGGCCGCCTGGAGAAAGAGCTGGAGGCTGTGGAGGAGCAGCTACAGGGCTACCTAGGGGGTGTCCAGGAGGAGCTCCAGGAAAGGGAAGCCCTTATCAAGGCTCTGAGGCGAGCTGGGGCTCAACTAGGAAATCTTCAGCCCCTACGAATCCAGGGGTTATTGAAGGAGAATGACGAGCTGAAGGGGCAAGTACAGAGTCTGCAGACAGTAAGGGACCATCTTGAAGATCAGGCCCAAATACAGGAGACTCTCCTAGCGGAGAGCCAGGTTAAGGTAACATCTCTTATGGCAGAGAGATGGCAACTACAAGCCCTGGGGAAGGAGCTGCAGAGGCTGGATAAGGACGCTCAGGAGGTTTTTGAGGCAGGTAGCCAGACGATAGGGGAAACCCTGCAGTGCCCAGAGGCAGAGAACAGGAAGGAGAAGGACTTGAGAGACCACGAGGCACAAACCCTAGAAAGCTCTGGCAGTCTAGAGCTAGAACAATAGAGGGAGCAGGTTCAATTGCTGGAGACCCTCCTTGCAGGGAGTCAGAGTGAGGAGACAGGCCTCCTTGCAGAACAGGGGCAGCTGCTTCAAGAGGTGCAAACCCTGAAGGAGGAGCGGAAAGGGGTACAGCCGTTTCAGGGTGACCAGCAGCAGTCCTCGGAGGTAGGCAGCCAAACTACCGGGGAACTTGTACAGGTCCAGCAAATGGAGGAGATAAAGGGAAAAGACCTGATGGATCGGGGGGTGCAGACCCCCAGGAGATCGGACAGCCGCGAGGAAGAGCTTGAGGCGGTGGAAAGGCGGTTGCAGGAAAGAGAAGCCCTCATTGAGGTCTTGAAACGAAGTAGAGCCCAAGGTGAGGAGCCCCAGTCAGCACAGACCCAGGGGTCAGTGAAGGGGAAGTCTCCCAGAATGGAAAATCAGGACTATTCTGGGGATGATAGTGAACAGTGAACCAGGACAGTCAGGAAAGCCGATCCAGGATGGGGACCCCTTAGAGAGGGGGCTAGACGCTTCGCATAAGGAGATCCAGGTGGACCTCTTTGAATGCTGGGAGTCAAAGTGGGCCCGGTGGCAAGAGCCCCTCTCCGATAAGTTGGGAGCTTAAGGGGGGGGGGGGGGTATGTCATGGAGTCACGTAAGTGGCCTGTGACTGAGTGTGATTGGCAGAGCTGCCAATCACCTGGGCAGCTCAGGTGCCGGTTACCAGGGTGACCAGGCAGGTCACATGGCCAGAAGGGGGCAGGGTAGGGCCTTTATAAACAGCTTAGGCTGGAGCCTGCCTAGCAGTTCCCTTCTGGCTGCTGCGGGAGCAGGAGCTCTGCGGCTGAGCTGAGTGGCCCGAGTTAGTGGTCGCAGCCTTACCATGCTAACCAGCTGCGATGATGTGGGGAACAAGAACGCCCTAAAGGGGGGTAGGCTTGAGAGCCTTGGTGGGGGCTTGTGTTTGTTTGGAGCAGGGAGACTCTGTGGTTTATGTTACAGCTGGGTGGCTCGAGCTTATGTTACAGTTTGCCCAGTGGGGCAACCGGAGGACTGGGTGAGGCTGTAGGGGAGCGAGGAGGCCTCACAGGGGCTCCCCAGCAGCTTGGGGGTTCCTGGTGCCCAGTACGGGCACAGTGCCAGCGGGGCACTATTGTCTGTGCCGGAGAGGCACCGTATTGCGCCAGGGAGGCGTGGTATGCGGGGTTGCAGACCCCAGCCCACAAGGGCGGTGTTTTGCCCAGTGGGGCAACCGGACCCAGAAAAGGGTCAAGGGGACAGGCACGGCGGCGATTGCCTGTGCCCCTAGCGTGCGGAGCGCGGTGTTAGCCTCAGAGAGGGCAAGGCCCCAGGGCGGGGCAGGAAAAGAGAGAGGGCGAGCAGGCGAGGAACGCTGGCAAGGGTGCTGGTATTAGGGCGGCGGTAGCGAGCCAGGCCCAAGGGTGCCGGTATTAGGGCGGTGGTAGCGAGCTGGACCCAGGGGGTGCCAGCGATAGTCAGATACTGGCGAGACAGGCCCAGGGCGCAGGGAGCGGGCTGGAAGATAGGAGCCCGGCCCAAGGGGGCACCAGGTGGGCGAGGAGCCCAGGGTGCCCGAGAGAGAGGGCACCAGAGGGGCGAGGGACCATACAACATCCCACAGAACAGCTGCGAGGCTTGGGGCGTGCTGAAGGGGAGGTTTGGGGGCATGCATAGCCCTTAAGGCGGGGCGCATAGAGAGAGCCCCATTTCGGAGTAGGGGCAGGAACATCGGTACCGTCAACTAGGGGAACAGAGGCAGCCTCCCATGCAACTTATTTGTCATCAAAGTCGTGGCGGGAGAGATTCTGAGGGTGCTGAGTCCACCCTAACGTGACGGTAGGGGGTGCTAGGGAGTTCACGGCCGCTCCTAGGCCCCACTCCCTCACAACGTGCCTTGAACTTCTGTTCTGTTACAGGTTTAAACTGTTTTCCAATCACTTATATAAGTTTATGTGTAATGTCTGTCCTTAGCCCTGATGACTGTTTCAGAGATCTTCATTTGGTTCTATATCCATGCTGTGAAAAGTAAATTTAGCTTTGAAATTATAGAGCACTAAGGAAAGGCTTGAGAAAGTGAGGCATGGAATAACCTGGGTTGTGCTCTGTCCTGATTGGGGTTGGGAAATGAAGAGTTGATACTTTTCTGAATCTTGGAATTACTGTTTCTGTATCAGGTAGCCAGGCAGCTGAGAACTGCATCTGCATATAACCTTTTCCATTCCGAGGAAAAAGATCTTGATCTGGAACTTTAGCCTGAGATAGGAAAAGCTGTACTTATTTCAACTATGATTGATTTAATTTACCAAACTAAGCTACCTTGATATAAGCAATGTTTAAATCAATTTAAGTGTGTTTACACCTGCTAAACAAGATTGGTTTTTTTTTTTTTTTTAAATTGATTTAGTTAATCTGGTATAATTTTCTAGTACTGCTGGGGTCTGATTGCTCTTATTTTGTAGTTTCCACTAATGTTTAAAGCTTAATCTTAAGATGCAGTATTTCTTGTGAATGCTAGCTTCTTGTAAAGGATACAAGTAAGTAAAATAATTATTTTATATATAAGAGAAATGAATTGTTGTCAAAATTCTGCAAAGTGGCAAGTTAATATACTGTATGAACTATTTTGTTGAGAAGAAAATGAGATACAAGAAAATGGGACTTGATACCCAGTGATTAATATGCAGAAACGGGATTAAAACTCGGGTATTCCAGGTTCATGAATCTGTTCTCATACCACTAGTTCACAGAGCCTCTTCATTTTTTTTTTTTTTTTTTTTTTTTTTTTTTTTTTTCTTCCTAATGAATCTTGAAGGTCTAAATAAAACTTGATTATTCAGGTAGAACAAAGAAAAAAAATGAAAAACAAAAGAAAACAGTAGCAGTCTAGCAGTTGTTGTTTCTACCTTCCCAATACTAACACCAAATATCCTTTCAAGTACATTAGGGGCATGCAGTAAGAAATCTTTACACTCGAATAATAGGCATTTTAGATAATACAGATGCAATTTTTTTTCTGAAACTTAGTTTTTGCACTGCAAATTTAATCATAACTTTCATATAGTTTAATTTATGTTTTATGTTTAAGATAAAAGCTTTAGTTAAGTTTTTACCTTCAGTATGTATCACTTCCTAAAAGAATATGGAAATCTTAAATGGCAAAATCCAAACTAAGCGGCACTCATGGCAAAAATGACCCTCACAGGCCTAGGGCAAAGCCCAAAACTTGCTGACCTTGGGAGTAGGGACAGAAATTACACAAACTGGTTCAAATGGGAGGTGATCTGCTGGCCACCTAAATTTATCAGGGGTGACCAGCAGTATCTGGGGGAACGCTTGTTCACCAGAGTGCCCCAAGGGATGATGAGGTCAAATGGTTATAAAGTACTGCAAGATCATTTAAGGCTGGACATGAGGAAGAATTTCTTTACTGTCTGAGCCCCCAAGGTCTGAAATAGCCTGCAATTGGGGTTGGTTCAAGCACCTACATTGAACACCTTCAAGAGGAAATTGGATGCTTATCTTGCTGGGATCTTATGACCCCAGCTGACTTCTTGTCTTTTGGGCAGGGGGCTGGACTTGATGATCTTCCAAGGTCCCTTCCAGGCCTAATGTCTATGAAATCTGTAACACAACAGAAGTCCAGTGCACATAAAGGGCGTGTCCATACGAGTGTGCACATGCCTCCTGCCCTACCTCAAACCCCTTTGAAGAGGGGCAACAGGCATGTGCGGGAACAAAAAAAATGTTCCCCACACTGCAAACTTGCAGTGCAGGTATAAAATTAGATCCCTGGATATCAATGTTTAAAAAAGCGGGGCAGGGCACAGTCCCTGACCATGGCCTGAGGCAACCGGAGGCTGGGTCCTCCACAGAGATGCTCTGGCTGCCAAAGCTAGGCCGTGTGTTTCAGCACCAGGGCTCCAGTGCTGGTGAGTAAGGGGTTGGGGGGGCCATGGGGGAGACCCCAGATGGCTCTGCCCACTTCCCCAGACCCCCTGACCACTGCCAGCCCTCTAAAGGCCCTTGACTACTGCTGCAGTGCCTGGGGTTGTTGGGGTAGCAATGGGGGCCTGGGGGTGCAAGTTGGGGGGGGTGAAGCTGGGTGGGACAGCCATTGGGGGGCTGGGGTGGGGCATGTGGGCCTTGTGGGGGGTGGTAGCTCTTGTGGGGGCCATTTTGCCCCTGATGGGGGCCCATACCCCTTGTTTGGGGGTTGAGTCCCCTGTTGGTATGGCATACCCCTTGTGTGGGGGCTGAACCCCCTATTGGGGGCCCATACCTCTTGTTTGGGACTTGAATCCCCTGTTGGGGGGGCCAAACACCTTGTGTGGAGGCCATCGCCCTGTGGGAGTGCAGGAGAACATGTATTCATGAAACGCGTATTTAGAGTTTCTTTATTATTAGAGAGACTTGCTTTAACACTAAGATATATCAATAAAACACAGTCCAAACGATCACTGTCTCGGTCTTGCTCTCTGTTTTTATAGTGGTCTTTTGTTTTACTTGTGGAGGAATATGGATTTGGGGGTATTTTACAGAGTGACTTTGGGATTTTTTTTATTAGGAGTTTTTCAGTTTTCCAATAGGGAACACCAGAATTCCTGCTAGGGAGGCCAGTGTCAGGACCCTGCTTGCTAAGAGCTGGCACTTTGGACCCATCTGGCTGTGGCTGACCTCCTGGACAAATGGGGCCAGGAGGACATGCTTTGACAGTTCAAAGCAGGCTGCCACACCCAGAACATCTTCTGGGTGATAGCTGCCCAGATCACGAGGCAGGGGGCACAAGCGGCAGTAGTGCTGCACAAAGGCCAACCCTGCAACCACGGGCCACTGGAAGCTGGCCCAGAGGGGCAGATGCCTCTATTGGCTCTGCAGTCCCCATCCAAGTCTGACAGGTCCACAGCAGGTCACAGGCAGCCAGCAGCCCCCACTGCCAGACTGCTGCAGTGGGTAGAGGGTGCAGGTAACTCTCAGGGCTGCTTCAGTAGTCCATCTGGCACAAGGGGTAGTGTCCCCAGGTACCAATTGGCTGGGCCCCAGAAGCTCCTGAGAGTGCATAACCCTGAGCTACTTGCCAGGGCAGCTTTTTATACTGCTGGGGCCAGGACAGGTGCTGGCCCCAGGCTCTAGCTCCCCCTGGCTGAAGATCTGGGAGGAGCCAGGCAGGGTTATTTTGCTCCAAGTGGCACAGTTTGCTCCATAACAAAGTGCATGTCCAAGCATGTGCACTGAAACAAAAAGCCATGGCTCAAATTTGCACCACTTCTGTTTGATCTGCTGCAAGTGCACATGCTTGCATGTGTGAATGCACCCAAGCTGCTTTCAGAAAAGTGTTTGTTATCAATTATTACCAAATAGGATTTGGACTAGACTAGTGGTTCTTAACCTTGTTAGACTTGAGGCATTCCTCTGTAATTTTTGTGAATTGGGTAGCACCCCATTTCAAAAACTGTTTTCTTTATTATAATGCTTGTCTTCTTGTAGATGGATTGGTTGGGGGAGCTGACAGGCAGGGAAAACTTGAGCCTGCCCTTTTCTGCTTATCTCCTCAAACCTTGGCCAGGTACAGACATTATACTTTTACTGGTATAAGTGCTTGGAAACTGGTCTTTACCTGTAACAGAACAGAAGTGCAGCGCGCACAGACTGTTTTAAAAATGGTGGAACCTGGTTTGATTTTTTTCCCTCCCTCCCACCAAAGGGAGAATGTGTGGGTGCCTATACATATGCTCTAGGTGTGTGTGTGGAGAGGGCTACACTAATTGAAATGCCACAGCATCTTATGAGCTTTTTGAAATGTGGTATGCTGAATACATTTGATGAGCTTTAGTTAAAGCGCCCTGTGGCAGGGCACTGTTGGTGCCTGCTACTTTAAGGGCTGACCAAGCAGCCAGCAGGTGCTTGATTGTGGTGGCCATTTTAGATCTCTGGCTGCCTATATAAATAGAGCAGTTCAGTGCTGGGAGGCTAGGCAGAAACATTGCCTGGCTCTGGGCTAAATACTACATCCTGGAGGTAAGGGCAGGAGCTTATGGGGCTGGATAGGGGGCTCCTGGTCCTGGGCATGACCTAAAACTGCACCCTGCTGGGAGTGGCTGGCCTGGTGGGGCTCTCAGTGGTGCAGGAGCCTTCAGGAAATGCCAGGCCAGTTACCACCCTGGTGAAAGGCAGGCTGGGGCACCTTAATAACCCCAGTTCCCCACAACTAGGTGGGTTACTCCACAGAAGGGCCAAGAAGGCAGACCCAGGTTAAAGAGTGGGCTAGAGGCTCAGAGACCTGACCTGAAACACCCTCAAGTGGTCAGTGCTGGGGCCAGGACTGGAAGGGTCAAAAGGACCACGGGTCTACTGCAAGGGACACCCAGAGCTGAGGATCTGGAGTTTCTTACTGGCCTTGGAGGTGAGGCCAGGGGCTGTGTTGCCAAAGGTCCTGCAAGAACCACATCTAAGAAGGGGAAGAGTTTAGGGAGCTAGGCGGCCTAGAATGTGGGTGGAATAGGCTGCCTGATTGGAGGGATCTGGGTGGGGTCTGATGGGAAGGATTCTGGGGCCCAATGTGGGGCCAGTGACATTAAGAACTGTGGATGCCATCTGTGAGGCTTGGGCTTCAGTGCAGGGGAGCAACAGAGCCGCAGATAGCGCCCCCTGGCATTGGGGCAAGAAATGGGCATCCTATAGCCTAATTAAGATCATAATTATATCTCATAAAGGCATGGCTGGAAAGGAGGCAGGCAGTTGGCCCAGAAACAGGTGGGTGGGCCATTGGAAGACCAGTCCTGAGAGAGCCCCATGTTACATGTCCCTGCTGCCACTGAAACATGGCGCTCTGAATGCATGAGATGCTGCAGCACCCTGCTGGAGTGTTCTAATTGGAACACCCCAGCCTCAATTAATTGCATCTGCTCTAACATTGTAATCAGAACACATTGGAGCACACAGTCACCCTGTGTTCTGTTCACTACTGATCTAGACTGCGTTGCTTCACACAAAACTGCGTAACTTAGATCAATTGTGCCTTGGGCTTTTTGAATGTGTACCTAGCCCTGAAGCCTGAGCTTGCCTTTACTTGCTTACCTCCTCACTTCCTGCAAAACCATTCAAAGGATCTCACAGCAACCCAGAATACCTCAGCATCCTGGTTGAGAATCACTGGACTAGAAAATATCTTTTTCAGAGATGGCTCAGATAGTTTAGTGGCCTCCTTCATGAGACTGTGAAGGGCATATGATCTAAATATATGTAGATCCCTTTTTTATTTTGGCATCATTAATACAAGGTGATTACAGTTAATCTTCAAAGCATTGTTTGCCTTGGTGAGATGCAGCCCAAATGACAGCAAAGGCACAAACTGCAGATTATATTGAAGCTGTACTTGGCAACCCATTCATTAATCTTTTTTTTCCAATAGATCCTTTTATTTTCAAAATTCCTGCATTGAAGCTGTAACATATGCCAGAGTCTGGCCTTAAAATTTTTCTGAAAAAGTGTTAGCGAATGAAAAACATCTATATTGGTATATGTTTGTTCTAAGAATTATAAACATGGTCTTTAATACATGGAACCAAAAATGTAATAGAGCCCACAAGACTCTAGAACAGAGTAGTAGTTCATATTTATTACCCCCACCTTTTAGCCCCTATGCAACTGTAATGGCCAAACCTAACCAAACCCAAAATAAACAGGACATATGCAGAGAATGTCTCAACCAAAAACATGCTGCAAAGCTTTGATATGGTTCCAGAGGGGCCCATTATGGGCTGGAAATGCTGAAATTGGCCTGTGGCTTAGGCATAAAACTTTTCAAACATGGCTGCACTCTGTTAGTTTGTTGACAGAATCATTCTACACAATTGTCAGCCCCCTAGTACACATTATAGAAGGGTCATTAGTTCTGAGAAAATGGAGTATTTGTCATCACTACAGCAGAAGTATGTACATATCATAAATGGAGCCTGAAGGGATTTAGTTCCAGGTTATTAGGTGTTCATTTGAGATGGTGGATAATAACTGCTGTTTCTGATATTATGTATTAGCTGCCCTTGCTGCTTGTAGGGCTTTCTTTGTTTGGTAGTTAGTCTTGTTATTATAAATGTGTATTTAATGACTAAGATAATATAAATAAAATCAGGAATTGAATGTATTGGATGAAAGCAGCAGGGTACCAATATAGCTTTGGAGTCCAATTAGTTACTGCTTTGTATCTACATCGGCCCTAATTTAAAAAAAAAAAAAATACTGTAGAAATACCCAACACTTTTGAGGAAAAAAAAATAGTTAGCTGAAACTTTGTGTGTAGAAAAGAGAATGATTATGTAGGTGTATGGTTTTTACTTTTTAGAACATCTCTTTCTAAATAAAACTACTAGTAAATATCTTTGAGAGCAGAGTGCCCTGGTGGGACTATATTGGAATTTAACATTACAATGAAAAGGTTGCCTATACATGTGCTCTGACACCTTCTAATTAGAACATGTTGGAGAAGCCTCAATTAACTGAGTCTGCTGGAGCATGCTAAATCAAACTCTCCAGCATGCTGCAGTATCACATGTATTCAGTGTCTTGCATTTCAGAATGGTGGCTGGGGCACTTTAACTAAAGCTCGTTTGACAAGTTTTAGTTAGTGCCCCTGTGGCCATTTTGAAACACAGGACACTGAATAGACGTGATGCTATGGTGTTTTAATTATAGCAGGTCTGGGAGCTGCTCTAATTAAAATGCCCCTCTGCCCCTACCCCAGACCGTGTGTACAGACAACTAATGATTAAGAAGCCATGAGAAGAACTGCAGTTCATTTCCCCCCAAAAAGGTTGTCACTTCAGAGTTGGCTCTATTCTTTTTTTGAATTAAGCTATACATGCAGTGTCTACACCTAAACTTTAAATGATGGTTACATTTTTAGGCTTTGCTAGAATTGTATTTTAGCCAGAACACAAGGGGAAAGGTAATAGAAAACTGTTAAGGACATGTTTCTCTTGTATTGAATGATGCTTAAAACATGCTGTCAGATTAAAAATTGCAGTTTTTTTTATTTTATAAAAACAATTTCTCTAGGACTTTAAAACTAAAATAATTTGGAAAAAAACTTAGATGTTACTGTTAAACTTGCTTGTTTAGTTTTGTTTCCCAGCTCAGTGGACAAATAAAATAGACCGGTCGGTGATACTGCTGTTTCTAGTCAAGGTCTAATCAGTTTTACTTTCAATTGTGCCTTGGTATAGGGCCTTAACATTTGGGTTAAAATGCAGCAGGAAAGATGCTTACTCATTTTAAGAGAAGTCATTAACTTAAAAAAAAAATGGAAAAAGGTAGTTTTACAAAATTTGAGAACAACCCAAGCAAAATGGCTCTCAGGAGAATATCTTTAGGAGACTGAACATCTATACACAGAGAAGTAGCAGTGTCCTCTAGAACAACAGCAAGCATTGCTTCTTGGCTCTCCCACCCTCTGTCCCTGTCATGGATTCATTGAGGCAGTGTGTCAATCCTAGCTAAACAGGATTGCTGTCCCTGAATGCTTTGGGGTCCAGTACCCCTTTCACTGACTCAGCAGCACTCCCAGCCCTTGTCATTGACCTGGCAGCCCCTCTTCTCCCTTTCACTGACCTCACAGACCCTGCACCCCCTGTCTAGATTGCAGCTCTTGATGCTCTAAGGCCCCATGCAGGCTAGTGTCACCACTACAGGCTCTCTGCTCCTCAGTCTGAATGTCTGTATGGGCTTTCTGGCTGAGTTTTTCTACTGGGAGAATAAATCTGGAAGAACTCTCACAGATTATTTGAACGTGTGTATACAGACTTTTCTCAGGGACTCTGATCAAGCAGGCCTGGCTTGCCCAAGCATGTCCTGCCCCCAGTCCTTGGTTAATGTGACTTGACTCAGTTCTCTGCAATCAGATTGGCTGCCGAAAGTGCCATTTTCTATTCTGACAAGCTCTCCCTAGTTTTCCTGACTTCAGACCTGGTTTTGGCTCTTCGTCACCCTGATTTTTGGATCTCCACTGAAACTCAATGCTGGCTGCACTCTCTAGTTTTCCTGGTATCCTGACTCAGCTTGGTTTCTTGGACCCTTATCTTGAATTCCCCCTGGCATTTGGCAACAGGTCTCTGACTACAGGTTCCTCACTTCAGGTGGCATCTCAGGCTACATCTTTCAGATTTTCCTCTCAGCACTTGTGGAACTTGGTCCCATACTCTTTACTCTGCTGACCCAAACCCCCAAACCTGATACTCTGGTAACAGGCACTTCTGCCCTCCTAGTTGCCCCTCAGGGCCTAGGCACTGAGCCTGCACCTATGTCCTGGCTGAACCCTCACACATTTGATAAGCATTCTATTTAGAGATGATTTTCCTTTCCTTTTATGCTTAATATCTATTTCTCCCTTTTTATTACAACTATATATATTAGCAGAATCTTTGCTTTTTAAGAATTCATCTCTTGTTAGTAATTATTTCCCTGAAGTCTTCCCCATAATGATCAATGACACTAACTATATTTGCTGTGGAAAATGGTGAAGGTAGACTTGATCCTGTGAGCACTATTGAAAGTTGTCCTTACTTCCATGAACCATCCGCTGAAGTTAATATCTGGTAGAGTAAGAGTAAGTATTTTTAGGATTAGGTCAACAGTCAGTAATAGAGACTTATGACTTCTAGTGTTCTAATTATAAATGTAGTATGTAGCAACCGCTATTATTGAGGTTAATGCATTATAACCCCTTTCTGTTGATTTGGCAGATAGTATTATCTTCTGGGCTGAAATTTTCTCCACTTTATGCCTACCATAAGTTGAATTATTTTTGAAAGGTTGATCAATAAATAACAATAATGAAAAATAAGACCAAGAAAAAGAGCACAGACTCATTGTACTGACTTGAAGCACTTATAGGGGAAATATATAATTACATACAACTGAACTAGGTGTGGAATCAGGGACTTTGTGCTGACAATTCTGGAAGTGGAAATTCTTTTATAATTTTAGACTGAATTATATAAAATCACATATGAACTTTCCTCCTCTTAGATGCAAATTAACATTGTAGTAGCGCTCCATTTGAGAGGGAAACATAGTGAAAAAGAGGACTTCTGAAATATCAGCTTTTGTTTCCACTTATCTATGGGTGTAGTTTTCAGTCTATATTTCTATTTAAATTAACTGATATTTCATTTACATTGTTTATATTGTAGCCCTACCTTATAGTAGGGGTCAGCAAAATGACAAATCCAGTTAGCAGCTGGACTCCATTTCCCAGCAGCCCCTGCCTATATGGTTGGGGCTGGTCTCCATGGGAACCCCAGCCCCACCTGTGCTGTGATAGTGCAAGGTGGGGGTTGCCATGGAGACTGGCCTCAGCCCCACTGGCAGGGTGAAGGGCAGGGCAGGGGGCTGCTCCAGAGCTGCTGGGATCTTGTGGCGTGGGCAGCTTGGTCCAGGGCAAGGGCAGAGCTGTGGTCCCAGATTGTGTAGGCTGCAGATCATGGCTGTGCCCTAGCCCTAGACTAATCTGCACCCCCCTGCATGATCCCAATGGCTCTGGGGCAACCCCCTGCCCTGCCCTGCCCTGCCAGCACAGCTGGGGCTGATCTCCATGGCAACCCCTGCCTTGCACTATCACAGCACAGGTGTGGCTGGGGCCTCTATGGAGACTGGCCCCAGCCATGCAGGCAGGGGCTGCTGGGAAATAAAATTCACTGCTGGCCTGTGGGCCAGAATTTGTTCACCCCTGCCTTATAGGCTGTGAACAGGTGCTTACATACTTCTGAATGGCTGAAATTTAGCCATAAAAGCAGAAGCCAATTCATGGTCATAAAGACAACTATGTTCTGAGATGAGGAAGATGATTTCCTGTATCTCACAATTTTGCTGAAGAATGAAAGCATAAAAGGCTCCAAGAGTCAGCTCTGCACTAGAAATGATGTGGAAATATGTTCTAGTCTATGCTGGTTAAATAGCTAAGGTGTGCAAGACACAGTTAAGTTTCATTGGTGTTCAGTTCCAATTCAGAGTTTCCATCGGACAGATTAATGAGCCCTGAGTGGGGGGTGGGGAAAGCTAGGTTAATTCTGTGTCCTATTTAACTCATCCTCTCAAATGGTTAACACATTCCTAATACAGTTGCTTGTAAAAGATCAGAGTCTTCCTTTAATTTGAGTGTAGATTTCTTGTTGGGTGTCTAAACTGAGACATCTTAAAGGGGCCTCGCTTTCAGAGAGTACATGTTTATTTAAAATCCTTTGGTTGGACTTGCACATGTTGTCAAGTATATGAAATTCCATCCTGGTGAAAATCTGGAATATTTGTGATGACTTTTAAAAATAGTGGTTCCTGCTTTCAGGAATGCTTTGCTAAAAGTTGCAAAACAGCTGGCACAGTGTAATACAGTCCTGCTACATCACTTTCCCACTTTTTGCCTAGGGTTTTGAGCTGGAACTAGGGTTTATCATATTCAGATATAAGCAGAAGCTAAATTGAATAATTTCTGACATTTAACTTTTTCCCCCACTCTGGCTGGCACGTATGTATAGTTACACCAACAATGGAAGAATATACGCGTTTAGGAACTAACAGTAGCTGCTGTTCAGGACTGTAGGGGTGTTATGATACTGCTGTCTTGTAAAATGTATGTTGGAATAGATAAGGATATCTAATGCATATGTACTCAAGGATTTCCCAAAGGGGTGCATTTTGACTGGAAGTGGGAGGATTTTAGACTTTCATGCTGGTTATATACATATTCCCCTCTGCAATGAATGTACTAGGAGCACATTTCGCAAGTGAAATGAGTTCCCTGTACTTGCTGGAATAAACAATGCTCCTGAGACAACTCAGATGTGTAGTCAGGATGTTGGTGTCTGCTTGCAGTAGAAGTCATTTTACACCTCTCTCCCCTAATCGGGGATCCAAATGGAAAGCTAGTGCTTAGGGGCACCACACAGTTGTAAGATACTAGTTGGGTAATGTTCAGTTCATTAATCACTGGTGGCTTGCACTCATCCATGTACAGAATCTTTTTCAGGTGTCACATTGATGCTAATTTAATAAGCAACCAAGTATAATTCAGTTAAGTGAATGTTTCAGAAGCACATTTCACAAGTCAAATGAATTTCACATTAGAAGTACTTTCATACATTAGTGAACATTTTCTTTTTTTAATTGGCTACTCCAGGGCCGCCTTCTCTTCTCTCAATAATATACGCTGGGAGTAACCCTGTTGACTACATCATTATAAAGCAGGTGTGAGTGAGAGCATGGTCAGACCTATGATCTGTAGATGGGGAATCTTGTTTTCACAGCTTATTATGTCCTTCTGTGATGGGGCACGTGGCACACCTATCACTTTCAGTGGAGAGGCTGTCTCAGAAGTAGCCTGCAGGTGGTGGTGGGTAGGGGGCATTATTAGAGAGTCACCTGACCAGAAGCAGACCAGGATTGAACTATATGGGCATTTATATGCATACCTTTTTATTTGGCAATGCACGGAAGATCTGCCACTTCTGAGCAGACTCGAGCTGACACGCACTGTGCTGCACTATGTGCTCTTTTATAAGTGGCGAAGTGTGCATCAGCATGCAGAAAATGGTGCGTTTTGAACTAAAACACTGGCATCTTAGTTCAAAAGCCTGTCACCACCACTTTCTCAGTGCTGATGCACGTTTTGCCACTTGTACAACTGTAAGCATTGTGGCGCCGGGCGCTTTTCAAAGCGCCCAGCACTGTGGCACTTGTACATGTAAAAATGCCCCATCAGCCCAGAGTCAAGCAATCTAGCCCTGACAGCCACAGGGAGAGGAGCTCCTGGCAGCAGGGTTGCAGCAGGACTCCTGGGCTAACACTGAAGTTGGGGTAGGCAACTCTACAGGCCTGGAAACAGGGGAATATTGCTTGTGGTAAAGAGAGTACTTGTTATTCAGGCAGGTAGCCATTATTTAGATTTGACCTAGAGAGAGTTTAGTGGTGCCTGTCAGAGGGTTTACTACTGGGGTTATAGTTTTAACTGGTGGTTTGTGGAAGGCACTAAGTGGAAGTAAGGAGGTCCCAGCTGCCCCAGAGAGAGAGGGGCCAGAAGAATAAAGAGCCTGGGGTCCAGAGGGAGTCTAGACCTGAGAACTTCAGGGAGTGGAGCCCCTGGACAACAGCAGGCTTCTGCTTAGCATCTGAGCTGGGACAAGCAAACCTGAAGGTCCCAATAGGCCAGGGAGTAGGGCTGGAAGCCTTGGGAGCAAGGCTTAGGAACAAGGGAAGCCTGGGAACAGGCCAGAAGCCTGGGGATAGGGCAGTGGAGCCCAGAAGTCAGGAGCGGGGCAAAGGAATGAAGGGGTGACTGCCCGAAGACAGACAGATTGGCAAGGGCTGAGGAGGTTCTCAGGGCATCATGGCCACCCCTTCAGTGGAATCCTGTTACACCTTCATAGTTTTTAGTTAGTTTAGTGGAGCAGTGGAAAGTGTGCTTTGTATGCAGGTGACCAGTGGTTCAAATGCTGTTTAATTTGCAGCTAAAGATATGCCTGTTGAATGTTATGGGCATGAGGGTAGTATAGTCATAGAATGGTAGAAAATTAGGGCTGGAAGGGACCTCAGGAATTCATCTAGTCCAACCCCTTGCTCAAAGCACAACCATTCCCAACTATATTATCCCAGCCAAGGCTTTGTCTAACCAGGTCTTAAAAACTTCCAAGAAAGGAAATTCCGTAACCTCTCTGGGTAGCTTGTTCCAGTGTTCTACTATCCTCCTAGTGAGAGTTTCCTAATATCCAACCTAAATTTCTCTTACTGCAACTTGAGACCATTGCTCCTTGTTCTGTCATCTGCCACCGCTGAGAACAGTCTAATTGCATCCTCTTTGGATCCACCCTTTAGGTAGTTGAAGGATGCTATTGAACACCCCCCGCCCCCCCCCCCCAGTCTTCTCTTCTCTATACTAAATAAGCCCAGTTCCTCAGCCTCTCCTCAGAAGTCATGTGCCCCATCCCCCCTAACCATTTTTGTTGCCCTCTGCTAGACTCTCTAATTTGTCTATAACCATTATGTAGTGGGGGGCAAAGATCTGCTGGCAATACTCCTACCAATGCAGCCCAGTATGCCATTAGCCTTCTTGGCAACAAGGGCACACTGGCTCATTCAGCTTACTGTCCAGTGTAACCCCCCAGGTCCTCTTCTGCAGTGCTGCTGCCTAGTCAGTTAGTCCACAGGCTGTGGCGGTGCATGGGATTCTTCTGTCCTAAGTGCAGGACTTTGCACTTCTCATTATAGAACCTCATATTTCAATCCTCCAATTTGTCTAGGTCTCTCTGAATCCTAACCCTACCCTTCATCTACTACTCCCCTCAGCTTGGTGTCATCTGCAGACTTGCTGAGGGTGCACTCTCCAGGTCGTTGATGAAGGTATTGAACAAAACTGGCCCAGGACTGACCCCTGGGGCACTCCACTTGATACCAGCTGCCAACTAGACATCAAGCCATTTACTACCCTCTGAACCTGGTGACCTAGCCAGTCTTCTATTTACCTTGCAGTCCATTTGTCCAACCAATATTTTCTTCGCTTGCCTGTGAGAAATTTATCAGAGACTGTATCAAAAGCCTTGCTAAAATCAAGTTGCACCACATGCATTGATCTCCCTGCATCCACAGTGCTGGTCATCTCATCATAGAAAGCGGTCAGGTTGGTCAGGCATGGCTTGCCCTTGGTGAATCCAAGATAACTGTTCCTAATCGCCTTCTCTTCCAAGTGCTTAGAAATGCATTCCTTGAGGATCTACTCTGTGACTTTTTTTTCCCCTCACTGAGGTGAGGCTGATTGGTCTTTAGTTCCCTGGATCCTCCTTTTTTCTTGTCTTAAAGATGGGCACTATATTAGCCCTTTTCCAGTCATCTGGGACCTCTCCTGTTTGCCATGAGTTTTCAAACATGATGACTAGTGGCTCTGCCAACTCCCTCAGCATGCTTGGGTACGTCCCATCTAGCCCCATGAACTTGTAGATGTCCAGCTTTTCTAAATAGTCCCTGACCTGCTCTTTTGTCACCATTGGCTGCTCACCTTCTCCCCAGACTGTGCTGCCAGGTGCAGTACTCTGGGAGCTGACCTTGCCTATGAAGACCAAGGTGAAAAAGGCATTGAGGACTTCAGCCTTTTTTCCATCCTCTGTCAGTAGGTTGCCTCCCCCATTCAGTAAGAGACCTGCATTTTCCCTGATCTTCCTCTTGTTACTGATATGCTTGAAGAAACCCTTCTTGTTACTCTTCACATCCCTTGCTAGCTGCAACTCCCATTTTGCTTTGGCTTTCCTGACTTCACCCCTGCAGGCCTAAGCAATACTCTTATACTCCTCCCTAGTTGTCTGTTTCATTTTCCACTTCTAAAGGCCAAGCTGGTCTTCTGCTATACTTGCTAGTCTTCCTGCACACTGGGATGGCTTGTTCCTGCACTCTTAGTAAAGGCTTTAAACTACAGCCAGCTCTCCTGGACTCCTCTCCCCCTCAGTCCGGCTTCCCAGTGGATCCTGCCGCTGAGTTCCCTGAGTGAGTTGAAGTCTGCTTTCCTGAAGTCCAGGGTCCTTACTCTGCTACTCTCCTTCTTTCCTTTTCTCAGGATCCTGAACTCAACCATCTTGTAGTCGCTGCTGCCCAAGTTGAAAAAACCCATACAGTGTGCTAATTTGTTTTAAACAAAACATGCATCTAAGCTCCGAACCATTCATTCAGGTAATAAATTTGCACACAAGGAGACTGATATTCCAAAGGTAAAAGTACATACGTGTTTATTACAGTTTAGCACAGTGAAGATTTTTAAATCTGTTGTTTCACTGAAAAGCACTCGGCTGTAACAAATATATGTATATTTTGCCTATATATTAAAAACAAATAAATAAAGTGGTGGGGGTATGAGCCTGAATCTGTGGTGCTGTTTACTCTGTGGACAATTACTAGTGTGGAAAACAAGGTTCAAGTCACTATAACTAGTCAGATTTTCTGATTTAAATTTTCCTACAAAAAATGTTATTTTTTGGTTTGAGCAACCAGGACTCATGGTAGAGGTGATAAATTTTTGCAAAAACATTTCTTTAATTGCAGGCTTCTGGGCACAAACACCCTTCATCAGTCACTGGAGAAAAGAATGTTAAAGTTCTCCTGGGTAGAAATGAAATTTCATATTACCCAGGAGTTCATGGTGTCCAGGTTCATGTACCCAGGAGAACTTTTACAATCTTTTCTCTGATGCCTGATGAAGGGTTTTTGTGCCCAAAAGCTTGCAATTTAAAGCATTTTTTGCAAAAAAAAAAAAAAATCTAGTTGGTCTAATAAAAGAGATCACCTTTATCACAAATCCTGATTTTACTTTTTCTTCTAGACCAATATGGCTACAACCTAGATTTTTTTTTGGTTTGGAAATAAATTAGAGCAGTTTGGTTTGTTTGCTTTGAAATGTTTATAACCTAATACAAAAAGGCTTACATCAGTATAAAATATCTATGTTTTAATGAAATACCATTTTTACTCAAATATAAGATGACCCCCAATAATTGTATTCTATATATGAAAAATGTATAAACTTGTTGTTTTTTCCAGGTATAGAATCTAATTATTATAGGTTTGCCTTGAATTTATTCCCCTCCCACTGCTATAGCAGGAAAAATAAGTCTGGGGGAGTCAGGTGACCCCTTTCTACCTCTGCCCCCTCTTACTGTCAGATCCCACTGTCCCTCAGCATGTGGAAGTGAGGGGCAAATTGGAAAACAATTACTTTGAAATAAATATGCTTGTGCTAATTCAGTTCATCCTGAATTGATGCATGTTACCTTTTTTAAAATTTAGCAAGTTTTAACCCCGGTATTCCATAAACACACATTTTAAGCAACACTTTTGTATGTACTTATAAACTATGCACAATATTAGTCCAAAGCCAAAAAGCTCATGATTTACCATGTAGCTCACTGGGCTGGGCCCCAGAAGAGTCAACAGTGTTTCAAGCCATGGCAACCCCGCAGCTCAGCACTGCTCAGTATGTGCACACTCATTTTCTTCTAATCAGCATGGTGGAAAAAAAAGATCTCGTCTTATGTTTGAGTAAGGATGGTAGAATGTTTTGACTGGAATGAAACAAAGCAAAATCATGCATTTAATTTTGTGAAACCATCTTTCTGTTGTGGTTTTGTTTGGAGTAAGAATGAAAATGTCCTGTGGAAGAGAAATTTGAGTTTCGACTAGCTCTGGTCATCAGCAGGCTGATTTGGCAGCGTTTATGTCGTCTTGTACTGACACTAGACAAAAATAAAAAGGCAGGGGAGGACCAGGCTAAGAATGCTAAGAAATATAGCTGCTTGTACAGGGCTAATTTTTCTAGCATGTTGCTGTTGATTATAATGAACTGAAATTACAGGCATATTTTTATACACCTAAGATAATCCAAGAATGGGAAGTGTAGCGATCCTGTTATACATCATTAATCAGCATGTAACTATTTTCTGCTGCATTTCACTTAGCCTGCAACAAAAGGAAATACACCAAGTTTATCACAGACTGGCAAATGACATATTAGACAGCCTTCCAGGAATATTGTGATAAATAGAATTTCCTTACTTACCACCTCAGACCTTCCTCACATTAATTCATAATTACCTCTGGAGTCTTGATCTCATCTTACCCACAAGGGTTTCATTTATTTTATTTAAAACTTTTTTTAAAGAGAGAAAAAACCCCAAAACGTTACTAACTGCTCACTCTTTATTTCCTGCTTCTGTTTTTTTTTTTTTTTCTGACTTGTAACTTGCTAATCATAGACATTCTTAATTCACTTCACTGGCATCTCCCCAAGGCAGCTAGGATAAGTTGTATTCACATGAAGTCAAGCACAGTATGAGCTTTATAAATGGAAATGTGCAACTTTACCCGCAGCCATTTGAGTGCCTTATACCCATTAAAAGTGATCCTCTTACCTAGAAAAATATTGTTGCCACCTGACAATGCAAAGAGTTACCTATAAGTCCTACAACCTCATAATGATAATATATCCTGCAGAACAAGTAGAGCTTGGTTCTTGCCTGTCATAGCGTAATTCTTAACAGATTGTGCACTACTATCTTTTAGTTGAATTGTAATAATTATTGAAAAACAATAGATCCTATTACTATGACCTAAAGCAAGCTGAACTCTGGAGAAGCAACAGCCCTCATCCAAATCTCTTGGAAATGTCAAGCCAGGACAGTGGTTGTGTTTCTGTTTAGAGCTGTGCATATAAGATCGGGATCAGGCCCAAATACTTTCTACAGTAACTTTAAGCAGCAGTTTTATGAGTGGGGTGAAAAGTTTCAAATGATAGCAGGCCCATCCCTTCTTTCTGCTCTCCTCCAGTGTTCTGTAGCATTTTTATTCGTCCTTCCAGCCTCTGGGCCCATTCGTGTCGAAGTCTGGAAATAGAGAACACACATTCTCTTCAGTGAGCACAGAGCCAAATTTTTCAAATGTTTCTGGGGCTTCTCAGTGGTATCAAAGTTTTCTTCTCTTTCATCACCACAACATTTGCCCTGTATTTATTTACCATCCAGGCATCTCTTTAGCTTACTAGATTGGGAACACAGGGTATGGTGATGGCACTGATGGTATCACTCAACAGTAGGCAATGTTGTTGGATTCCTAATAAGTGAAACACCTGCTGAAATGCTGTCATAAGTGTTAAGTGCCCTGTCTTTTCCTCTGGGGTATTCTCAAAGCCACATATGAGGGTTCTGGCAAGGTCATACAAGATGCAAATTTAAAGTTACAGTGACTAATACTTTATCACAATGCTCAAGATTAAATATGATCTTTCTCTAATAATCATTTTACTTTAAAGTAAAGAAGGTTTGATTAAGTTTAGATGTTTGGGACAATTCTTACATAATGAAGGGAACTGATGATGTAATGAATGAGAGAGAGCACATTGGTTGACGATATAAGTATGATATGGAGAGAAGAGAATGTCACCGGGGACCACTACAGTTATCTCTTGCCTGGGTAATTTTCCAGTGAAGTTTTGGTATAAAGCACAACACAGCAATGCTATCAGATCACATATCATGTGATAATGCCAAAGAGATCACTGGCTATTTTTTGTATATTACATTTGCTGAATCGATAAGAACAACAGCTGGGAACTTCGCTTCAAAACTACAGGTATCAACAGCAAAAATTGGGGATATTTTATACAGTTACTTATATTCATTTGCTTTCCAGTTTTCATTGGAAATTATGATTTAACCTTTCCATTTTGATCTGTCCCATGCGGACTCTGGTGTTCTCAGCTGAGCATCTCAGGGTCTCAGATCAGTGTAATTAGTTGAGAACATTTGTCATTCAAAGCAGTCTTTTTCCTGCTGTACCTTGTTAACCAGCATACTAGGCCACTTATGAACATTATGTTTTTCTAAGTTTCATCCAGACTACAGCCATCACTAGATACACAGATATCTGTAGTCTAAAGTAAAATTGGCTCCAGTCCAAATCAACTAGTCGTCATTGAATGAGGATTAAAATTAATGCAGACTAGGGCAGCCTTAACCAAGCAATTTAAAATGTATTAATTCACATGTGTATATACAGCAGGTATGTAGTAGGACTTACAGTTGCTCATACCCACAAACAGGTATAGCAAGGGAGCACGGTTTTGTGGCCCTGACAGAGTGGTGGGCAGTGCCTGGTGCTCCCTGCTGTCTCTATTGCAGAAGTGCAGAAATGCATGAAAACCTCCCTGATGGTCAATGACTGTCTATTAACCCTTAATCCAAATTGAAATTTGCTTCCAACTGTGTGATGCGAATCAGCTAACTTGGTTTAGAAAATGGTGAGCTCATCTGCAAATGGCCTTAGGGATCACAGAGAGAACACTCATCTCCAGTTAAAGCTGCCTGATGCTTCCAGTTGTTAGGTAAGTGAGGTAGTAACCCTGTAGATTTTTATAATGACAATATACCTAACTTCCTGAAGGCACCTCTGAATTATAGAGTACTTCATTAACAACTCACTGAGTGGCCAAAGTGTAATAGTGTGTGAAGCGGACCCTATTCTATTTGGATTCAGATTCAGCCCAAATAAGGGACAGTGATTCGGTTCGCTGTCCCTGATTCCATTTGGCCAAATATGAATCTGAAGATTCAAGACCGATTTGGAGAATCGGTGATTCAGACAGACCAGTTTTTTCTACATGCCTTGAGTTAGCAAGCATGGCTTGTGATTGCTGCGGTGCTGGGGCACATGGAGCATCCCACAGGAGTGTGTGTGTGTGTGTGTGTGTGTGTGTGTGTGTGTGTGGGGGGGGCCTCCATGCTCAGCGGCAAACCCAGAATTGGATTGGAAGTACTTCCGGCCCACTTCTAGGTCTGCTGGGGAGTGCACTGCCCTCCCCCCCCGGGCCTCCCCAGCTCAGTGATTCATTGCAGGGGGACCTTGGGTGCTCCCCCAAACCAAGGAAACACCAGTCACTGACCCGGGGGAGTGTGGGTGGACCCCCCAGCATGCTCCCCAGTGGACCTGAAAGTGGACCAGAAGTGCTTCTGGTCCACTCCTGGGTTTGTTGCTGAGTGCACAGGGGATCCCCCTGTGCTCCTATGGGATACTCCATGCACCCCACTGTTGCAGCATTCACAAGCCCCTGCTATCTAGAGGTATGTAGAAAAAACATTTAAAGCTGTCTCTGAATTTCCGAATCTCTCCAGATCTATTTGGAGGGTTCTGATTTGATTCGGAGAGATTAAAGGGTCCTCTGATTCGATTTGGATTTGGGGATTTGGCCACCGAATCAGGGTGAATCTCTGTCTAACTGAATCGGGGACCAAAGCTTGGCACAGCCCTACCAAGGGGTGCATTTACACATGCAATTAATGTGAAGGAACAAACTCTGGAGCTTATTGCGCCAGAGTTTATTGCTCTCGGGTGCGCTGTTTGAACATGCACCCAGGACCGCAGCATGTTGAACTGGGTCAGAGCAGCCCTGGCTGGCAGGAGATCCTGGCGGTCAAGCTGCCAGCCTGGGGCTGCTTCTCCCCCAGCTTAACAACCTGTGGAGGGGGTAGCTAGAGTATGAGGGTGCTCCAGTGCAGGGTTAGCTGGCAGGCAATCCCCATGCTGAAGCACCCCCATTCCCCAGCCAGCTGGGAAAGCATCTACATGTGTGGTGTGGGGGTGTAAAAAAAACTCCATGGCAGGACAGTAGTTGAATTTACATTTTACATCCTGCTGCAGAGTTAATTGGTTTACTCCAGCCTAATAGGAGCTCACATGTGGATGCACGGTGCTTAATGCAGAGCTAATTTGTCAACTTCACAGTACACGTCTCATGTAAATGCATCCACTGTGAACCTGAATAAACCTGCTTGGTTGTATTCTTACATAGCCAGAATTGCTCAAGACAGTCACCTAATAAAACATCCTTTGGTACACTTTTAAAAGTTTATATTTTTGGAAGCAAATAATTTGTAGCTAAAGCAAAATCAAAATAAGTTACTGAAGACAGGAGATCTACAGTGTTATAGCTCTACCAAAAGGGCACCAAGAACAGTGAACTTGCTCCCATACCATGATTTATGAATGCTATGGGAACAATTTCCTTGGGCTGGGAAATTTTATTTATTTATTTGAAACTATATCACTATCAATCTTCAGTCATTTGAAGGATACTGCACATCTAGCTGTTCTTAATGGGTGTGTCCCTTCACCATTAATTCAATTATGTGAAACAGAATGGCTTCTAGTAATTGATAGTTCTTTGAGACAGAGCCTTGAATAAATTATCACCTCCTTCCGCCTTGATCTCCACATTTAACATGGGAATAGTGCCTGCCCACTGATGCATTGTGGGCAGAGCTGGCTGGGAACATTTTGAAAAAGGAGTCTTTGTCAAAACTGAAAGTTTTTATGGGATCATTCAAGTTTTGATTAAAAATTTGTTGGAAAAGGTCTCTGTTTCAGGGTGGAATTTCTAGTCACTGCAGAATAGTCAGCAGCGTGGTAGATGGGGAACTCTTTTTCCATACAGGAAACAGTGTGAAGAAGATAAAGCAAGAGCTTAAAGTTAGATCTCCTGTCAGCACACTGTTCAGGGACAAGACATTATCTCTTCCCCCCCCCCCCCCCCCCCCCCCGACAAGACTCTGACAAAGCAGGGGTGAGTAACAAGGACAACAGAGAAGAGGAAGATGATGAAGACAATGTAGATTAAGGACTGGGGAAAGAAAATGGAGGGGTGGAGGGTGTTTTATTTTTCCATATAGGACAGCCATGGAAATATGAGACAAACAGCTGCGAGAGGAGAATTGCCAAAGATCCAGAAGGAAACTTGTATGCTATGAATAAAGCAGCTACCTTAGTATTAAGTACATGGTAACATGACTGCACTGCTGTAGAGAACAAACAGTACAACTCACTTGTTTAAGGCACTCCTGTTTAATCTTGTCTCTTCACCTTCTTGTTGCTTTGCATGCTTTTCAATGATGTTTTCCCAAAAGTTCTTTAGACCTGCTGCATCATGGACAATGATCTTATGGTGTTTAAAGCTGATATTCTTATTCATATTCTGAAAAATGTCAGCAGACAGGAGCCTTTCATTGTTAACATTTCTAAACTGATTAATATCTTTGTAAAATCTTTCAAAACTTTAAAATAAAGTTGCAATTAAAAAGTCGTATCTGAGAAGAATTTGTCTGATGCTTACTCTGGCTGGAAGCAAGACATCAGACACTGAAATATGACTATAAATAGTTGTTAATTACATGAGACACTTGCATTTTTGTACCATATAGTAAGCATGCTTTATGAGGCACTGTAGAGGATTCAGTGTGTAAGGCTTAAAATAGTATTGAGAATCTACCAGAAATACTAAAAAGTATATATTAGAAAACAATTTTGTCCTGACTCAAGCTTATATTAGATGCCCTTAATGGTCTTTTCTGTCTTAGTGTTCCCTAGTTTACAAGACGACATAGGGGGTTGTTTTCAATAAGAAATGCATTACTTTTAAATATAAAGCACAACATACATGGAGGAATTGTACATATAAAATTGAACCACATAGTATGTAAAGCCATAATGTGTTAATGTCCTCATTCTCTCCTTTATAAAAAAAAGTTGGGTTAAATACTGTTAAAAAGAGCTTATTTGAAATATAGAAGTGAGTTTAATAAATTCAGGAGACAGGAGGGAGATTTCTTTGTCACTGATTCTCAACCAGGGTATCACAAAATCCTTGTAAAGGTGCCATATGGTGCTATGCACTATTATACTTGGGTGTGTAAACATCTAAACATGATTCACAAGATATACCCACAGATTTAAAGTAAGAGTCCATAGTGCCAAAACCATGCTGACCTGTTGTGGTCTAAGCTCCTTGCTACGGAAAAATTGCTCTATTTTTTTCCATGGTCAAAAAGCAAGTGAAAATAGTTTTTGAAATGGGGTGCCACTAAATATAGGAAAGTTATGTAGGTGTGCCTTGATTCCAAAAAGGCTGAGAACAACTGCTCTACACTAAATGTTTAATATTTAAACATGGTAGGCATTGAAATCTTCATGTGGCTAATCTTCAGTACTCACTGGTTATCAGACCTTAATGATGCCTTCAAATTTTAAGAGAAGTGTATTATTCCTAGAAGGAATTAACAGAAACAAGTAAAATGCACTGTGTGTGTTGCCCAATGATTTTGTCTCAAGCATGAAGTGGAATCCCTCATATTACCTCCCAGACAATAACTTCCAGCTTCCACACTGATGCAAGGACAGAAGACTTGGGCAGAAAGAAGGGAGGAAAACATATTCCTGAGCTGGCAATAGCCTCTCTTATTTATATCTGTGCACACCTGGGATGTCTTCCCCCACTGAAGTCCCCTGGCTTGCATTGACCATTTGTCCTATATTTTGCTGATTGTAGAGTTTGTTGTCCATGTTTTATCAATGGACAGTGGTACTTGTATGCAGTTGTGTATCTGCCCTACAAGAAGCACGTAATAAAGATATACTAGAGAAAGCCAGTCTGAATTATACTAGTAGACCTTTTAAAAAAGTTCCGTGGTGCCATGTTGTCACCAACAAGCTAGGAAGGAACAATATCAGATATGACTGACGTAAAGGAAGGAAAGATTCTGAAAAGCTAAAACAACCAAAAGCCACTTTCCAGGTGCATTCCCTTTTCAGTGTTAAAAAATGAGTACCGTTCAACTAGAGGAAGTGAGGCAATGAGCATACGCTGGCTAGCGAATAGATGGAATATCAGACATGCGTCAGTGGCTGGGTTTGTGTCTCTCTACTGCCTAGCCCCATACCAAGTTCTGATCCTACTGGAATCAGATGCTACAGTAGTCAGATCTTTTTCTTTGGGTTAAATGGTAACTGTTTAATTTTTGCACATAAAAACTTACCATCTGTCCCTCCTGTGAAACCCTGGATAGGCGCTGGTTTAGCACAGCAGAATGCTTAGGAAGTTGTCTAATTGCCAGTTCTTTGGGGAAGATCAGCTCTTCCTAATTAGCACCTTCTGCCTACTTTCAAATGTGTTGCACATTGATAATGCAGGTTTAAATATGATAGAAAAACAGAAGAATAAAGGAATAATTTATTTAATTGGAGGTCAGTATTTTATAATAGTAAAATAGCTCTTAAACTTGGGTCTCACCCTACAAAACCACAGCTATGCTTGTCATTGATGTGCTGAAACATGCTGTTTCCATGTCTTAATGCAGCTTCATGCAAACTTCAACTACCTTGTCCACTAATTTCGTACAATGAGTGATGGAGTTTGATTCTTTTAGTTATCTTCGTTCCTTGGTATGGTGGGTCATTTGGTCATTGCAACATTTAAAGAATCTTTCATCAGTGACAGTTTCCTATGTGACACTCTTCAGAAAATTATGCTATTGCCTTAGAAGTCAAGTACAAGTTGCTGACAAGCCATCTGAACTGCTCTGCCCTCCAAATGCTATTATTTTTTACTCAGATTTGATTCTGCCATAATGTGCTTGACTTTTCTTTGATATTAAGCCCCTTAGATTTTTAAAAAGCTATTAGAAATTTTCAGGTGATATGAGTGAAGGATTTCTGTGCTGTACGCTACAGCAGTGGTTTTCAACTTTTTTCATCTGTGGACCTCTAAAAAAAAAATTCAAATGGAGGTGCAGACCCCTTTGAATTTTGAGTGTGAGTATCCGTATACTTTTGATTGATCATTGTCATCTTTTGCAGATCTCTTAGACATAGTCTGTGAACTCCTAGGAGACGGTGGAGCACAGGTTGAAAATCCTTGCACTACATCTTTCATTGTCACAAAAGCCTGCCTGCCAGTTTTGGGTGCCCCATTTGGAGGTATTCTCTTTTGTCACCATTGGTACTCAGAAACAATAGGGTCCTTCTAAAAAGTTTAGTCCAAGTTCTGAGACTGGCCAGTGGCATTTGACCAGGTAAAGTTACAACACTAATATATTTCCTCTTGTTGCCGTGTGGGGTCAGGCCAACTCTCAGGATCTCAACATTGCGCTGTTGGACAGGAAGGTGTGACACAATTGCGCACATGCACCCCGCCCCCGGCACATGCATACCTATCACCAATTCAGGCACATACACTATACACCCCAAAATTTAGACACAGATCACTAATTCATATATCATGCACACAAAGACATACACACATATGTGTGTCATATATATACTCACACCGGTTCCCACAGACAATCCACCTACACATACACACAAGTAAGTTCCTAACTTGGATGGTACAGTGTGTATGTGTGTGTTTGGGGTACCTGGGATATTTGGGGGAAGGTTTGTTCAGGTGAGAGAGAGTTAAAGTGTAGGGAGTGAAAGTTGCCAGAACTGGTGGACTACAGAGAAGCTGGCTGAGGAACTGAGGCTTGGGTTTACTTAAGGTAGACTGAGGCAGACAGCTGAGATATTGGGGGGGGGGCGGGAAGATAAGTGGTGGCAAGGAGAAGACAGCCAGGAAAGAAACTGAGGCAGAAACCTGGTTGCTTAGGGGAAAAGGAAAAGGCAGTGGGGATAAGACAGTGGCAAAGAAACAGGGGGTTTGGAGGCAGAGAGGAGCTTAGGACAGGTGTTGGAGGTGGCAGTGAGCCAGAAGCAGGATAGGAAGAAATGAGACAGAAGTTAGAGGGGCGAGGAGCAGAGATTGGAGCAGGGCCAAACCATAGTAAAGTAAAACCCAACTTAGGGGTACAAATAACAGTTTTATTACACAGACAATACACTACACAGCTGCATGAAGTTATTGGTACACTCATACACTCGCATGCAATGGCAGCAGGAGAAAGAGACTCAGTGGAAGGGTTGGAATCCAGGTAGGGAAGAGAAGCACAGTCCAAGTCCTTGGTTGAAGAGCGTGTGGGGGGTGATAGCTGCCTATCCAGGCTGGAAAGGGGTCCTTGTCCAGTTGGTGTTGTCCAAAAGGGGGTCGCTGGCAAGGTCTCTGGGTGGATAGGTGGTGTGGTATGGTGCTGGTCCAGAGGGAGAGGGCATCCCAATGGATCTGTCTTCACTGCCCCTTTTTATAGGGGCAGACCTTGTGTGACCCTAATGACAGGAGGCATGCCCAGGCAAGCGTTAGCCCCTGGTGTACTGAGCATGTATGCTCCATGCAGGGAGGTGTAGTTTCGGGTGTCTGTAATGATGGGGTGCAATGGTGAGAGTTGCTGGTTCTGCGGTGTCTTTTGCTTTTCAAATGCTGGTCTTGTCTCTGTTCCTGGGTGAGGTCCATGGTTCGGTTGTTACAGGCCATTCAGTAGAGGCCTGCTACCGTTGTATATCAATCATTCCCAATCACTCTCATTCATCCAGGAACCAGCTTACATGGGAAGGGTACATGAATCACACAGTTGCAACACAGGGGATGCCCGGGCAGAGGACACAAGATGGAGGCTTGACATACAAAATGGAAACTTGACATGACTTACACTAACTTACATATATAGGCCTAAAACAGTAATCACACAATATAAAAGCAGTACAAACATAATAATTATCACTTATAAAACAGTGGGTATCAATATCAAAATAGCAGGGAACTTATTTGCAAAGAGGGGAGAGAAAAATAAAACTTACTACCTAAAATAAAATGTTAAAGCTTATTCTACATCTTAGCTTACTTATACTTATTTATAGGGAATAGGGAGAGAAAAAGTCAGAAATTTTTGGGGAAGGGGAGGGAATGCATTTTAAAATAAATAAAAAAGAAAGTATAGCAAAACCCCCAGTTCCTCTGAAAGAAGTGGATACTGAGTAGAATAAGATCTCTCAGAAATGAAATGACTACTTCTGTAATATTTGTAATGGGGAGCCAATCCCAGCACTGGTGGTTAGCCTAGGCAGAATTTCTGTGGTGACATGGCTGCATAGACTCTGGGTGGTAAGACTTTTGAAGAAGACCTCATTCATCAGCCAGCATTCCTAGTACTTCATCTAAAAACATCCTAAGAGCATCAGAGTACCAGATGAATTCACGTTCATATATATATATATACACACACATAGTGATGCCCTCCTTTCTTCTAGGGCATAAGTCTGTTTTAAAGTTCAGCTTGAATTTCTCGGTAGCTGTTTTGCGGACATGACTTTCTTGAACAACCAGATTATTGAGTATGTCTTCGGTAAGCTCTTAGCATTCATTTCCCACTTGCTGAATACATATCCCAGTCAGAGGATCCTAGAAAAGTATGGTTGGAAGAAACCATCTGGTCTCTGAAATCATCTAGTACAGCCCCCTGCTCAAGGCAGGATAATTCCTGACTAAACCAAGCATCTGTTTAACTTGTTTTTGAAAGTTACCTATGATGGAGATTCCATAACTTCTCTTGGTAGCCTGTTCTCATGCTTGACTACTTTCCCTGAGACACATTTGAATTTTCACAGACCTGCATTTTGTAGATTGGCTTACACTTCTGTTCTTCCCAGGAGAGCACACAAGCACCAGCAGACTCTTTCTATGCCTGAAGAAGGGTGTTTGTGCCTAAAAGCTTGCAAAGAACAATTTTCCCAACTATTTAGTTGGTCTAACAAAAGTTATCACCTCTACCCAAAGAACCTTGTTTTACTAAAGTCAAAATATACCATGTCCACTTCTTTCCCCTCATCCATAGAGCCTGTCACTTTGTCATAGAAGGAAATCAGATTGGTCAGGCATGACCTGCTGTGGGTGAATACATGTTGACTATTCCTGATCACCTAGTTCTCCTCTAGATGCTTCACAGTGGTTTCTCTGAGGACGTGCTCCATGATCTTTCCAGGAATAGAGGTCAGGCTGGCTTGTCTGTAGTTCCCTGGATCCTCCTTCTTCCCCTTCTTAAAGATGGGCACTATACTAGCCCTTTCCCAATCATCTGGGACCTCAACCAACCTCCATGAGTCCTCAAGAGGATAGCCAATGGCTTCAAAATTCCCTTAGCCAATTTTCAGGACTCTTGGGTGCATCCTGTTTGGCCCTGCCAACTTGAAAGCATCTAGTTTGTCTGCTATTACTGTAGGCTGTTTGTCTCCTTCTCTATCTCTGCTGCCAGCAACACTCATCAGCTGGTATCTGCCCCTATTTGTGAAAACGGATGTAAAAAAGGCATTACATATTTCAGCTTGTTCCATGTTGTCTGTGATTAGATTGCCCTCCACATTCTGTAAGGGATGGATGGAATCTTTGGTCTTCCTCTTACTTTTGACATACCTCTAGAATTCCTTTTTATTGTCTTTCATGTCCCTTGCCAGCTGCGTCTTAAATTATGCCTTGGTCTTCCTAATGCTCTCCCTTCATGCCCATGCAGTACTCTTATACTCTTCCCTAGTATTATGACCAATTTTACACTTTTTTATAGGATTTCTTTTTGAGTTTTGGCTCCTTGAAGAGATTGCTGTCTAGCTAAGCAGGTCTTTTATTGTGCTCCCCATTTTTCCGGCTCTTTGGTATAGCTTGCTCCTGTGCCCTTAAAAGGGCCTCTTTAAAGTGCAGCCAGCTTGCCTCCTTTTCCCCCTCAGACTTACCTTCCAAGGGATCCTACCCACTAGATCCCTGAGGTTTTTTTTTTTTTAAGTTTTCTTTTTTTGAAGTCCTGTGTCCTTATTCTGGTACTCTCCTTCCTTCTTCCCCTTAGGATCTTGAATGCTATCATTTCATGATCAGTGTCATCCAAGTTACCTTCCACCTTCATATTTTCAACCATTTCTCCCTGTTTGTGAGCAGTTAGTTAAGAAGAGCTTCCCCCCTTGTTGGCCTCTACCATGTGAATCATGAAATTATTCCCAACACACTCCAGGAACTTGCTGGACTGTTTGTGCACTGCTGTGCTTCCATCCCAGCAGATGTCCCAATTAAAGATCCCCATGAGAACCAAGTCCCGCAATTTGGAATCTTTTATCACTTGTTTAAAAAAAGTCTCATACACCTCCTCCTCTTGGTTTGGAGACCAGCAGCAGATACCCACCATAACAATTCCCCTGCTGCTTTCCCTTCTGACCTTTACCCAAAGGCTTTCAAAAAGGCTACCTTCCACTTTGTACTGCACCTCTGAACATGTGCATATTGCCTTTATACATAGGAAAACATCTCCTACTTTTTTCCCTGTCTGCCTTTCCTGAACAAGCTATACCCATCTATAACCATATTCCAGTCATGTGAACTATCCCACCGTGCCTCTGTAATCCCAATTGCATCATAATTCTGTGATTGTATTAGGACGGGGCAGGCAATTATGTTGGGCAGAGGGCCACTTACTGAGTTTCGGCAAGCCACTGAGGGCTGCATGATAGGCAGCTCAGGGCAGATTAATATTAATTTTCTAAATTTTTTTTAGGGGCCCTGCAGGCTGGATAGAATAGCCTGGTGGGCTGCATCTGGTCCCCAGGCTGCATTTTTCCCACCCCTATAGTAGGACCTCCAATCCTTCCTGTTTATTCCCCATACCTCTCTCATTAGTATATAAACATTCAAGTATCTAACTGACTGTCTTGTCCTCTCTCTGAGAACATTGTTAAGATCTCTATAATGACTTTCTCTTGCTAAACTTTATATTCAGGTCTCCAGGCTCCTTACCTCTGGACTTTTGCTTCTATCCCCTGTTGAACCTAATTTAAAGCCCTCCTCACTAGGTCTTCCCTCTCTTCAAGTGGACCCCATTCCTTCTCAGCAGTCCATCTTTCTGGAACACTGTGGCAGGGTACCAGTGGTGCCTGCCACTTTAAGGGCTAGATTAAGCAATCAACAGATGTTTGATTATGGTGGCCATTTTAAAACTCTGGCTGCCTATATAAACAAGAGCAGTTTGCTGCTGGGAGGCAGGCAAGAAACATTATCTGACTGAGCTGCTGCATGGGAACATCTTGCAGGTAGAAGCAGGAGTCTCTGGTCCTGGGCATGACCTAAACCTGCACCCTGTTGGGAGTGGGTGGTCTGGTGGGACTCCCAGTGGTGTAGGAGCCCCCAGGAAGTACCAGACCAGTTACCACCCAGGTGAAAGGTGGGTAGGGATGCCTTAACCCTAGCCCTCACCTTTGGGTGGGTTATATGATCCATCTAATCCAGGGATAGCCAGGTAAGCTTCTTGAAGTGCCTGAGCCTGCTCGGGGGAGTGACCACATGGTGCCAGGCATGCTTTCTGAAGCACCTGAGCTGGGAATGGGGGACCCCAGTCTCTGAGTGCAGGCAGGAGGCTTAGACCTAAACTGAGGAACCTGACTGCTCAATGCTGGGGCCAGGACCCAGATAGAGGTCAAAAGAGCCAGGGGCCCACTGTGAGCAATGCCCAAATAGAGCAGAGAAGCTTGGGGTCCTGACTGGCCTGAGACAGGGCCAGGGCTTAAAGGGAAGCTGAAGTCCCAGGGAAGGGGCCACAGCTAGTGGGCAAAGGGGACGATTGAGTTGGCTGCCTGAGATGTCATCTGTGGGGCTTGGGCTGTGGTGTAGGGGTGAAACGGAGCTGTGGATAGCCCCCCCCAATATTGGGGTGTATAATGGGCAGCCTCCTACCTAATTATCACATCAGTATTATTTCATTAAGGAATGGCAGGAGAGTGAGGCGGATAGACAGGGGACAGGCTGGTGTTTTCACCGGGCATGAAAGATTGCCTGTCACAAACACCACCCCATGCTTGAAGCCAAAGCCCCACTGATAACATCATCTATGCAGCCATGTGTTGATTTGCAGGATGTCCCTGCCTCTAGGTCTTTACCTTTGACTGGAAGGATCAATGAAAATCCTTTGTCCCCTTTTATCCTTACACCTCAGAGCCATGTAGTCAGAGCTCAGAGCCTTTTGATCAGTTCAAGGTTGCCCCTGACAGTATCATTAATGTCCCCAGGCATGAGCAGTATGGAAGAGTAGTCAGAGGGCCAGATGAGTCTGAGCAACTTTGCCATGACGTCTTGGATGTGGATTCCTGTCAGACAACAGACCTCCTGAGCCAACGGATCAGGCCAACAAGTGGATGCCTTTGTGCCCCACAGGAAGGAGTCACCAACCACTACCACACATTGATTCTTCTTGGTATAACTTGAAATTTTATTGTTGATTATCTCTCATTCTGGCAAATTTTCTCTTTGTAACACAAAATATCAGTGCACATATTCTACATAAGGGCTTTCAGAAATCCCAGGATTCAAATAGCACTGAAGTAGTTAAGTCTCCTCTAAGTCCTCTTCTCTTTATACGGTAGCATATGATGGATTGAGCTGACATCATGATGAATCTACACTTAATGTGACTAAATCCCAATCAAGCACTTAAGGTATTAGAAATTTTACCTCAGTAAGAAGTGAACGAAGAATGGAGGACACAGTTTAATATGTTTGTTTCTACATTCATTTTGAGTGATGAGGGACCTCCTATGCACATTTTGATATATAAAATTGAACAGAGCTGTAAGAAAGTAAATGCCTGGAAATTTTGACTTATGTTCTACTATATAGCCATAACTGTAGAATGACTTGCTATGATGCTGTGCCAGCTTTGCACTATGGGCTCATAATGCTTTAGTCAAGAGTGCTTAATTGAAATATATTTCCATGATGTAAGTGGCTGAGGCTACTAATCTGTGTGACAGTTGTAGTAAGGAGAGTCTATTATTTATATCTCCTAGTAAACATGGGGTATGTTCCCTTTATATTATTAATCATGTTAAAAATAAAGGATAAGAATAGATGGATATTTTTGTATGATACATGTGGTTGTAAATATTTAACTGAGGTTTAATAACAGGTAATTTTTCATATGAGTTAAGTTGCTAAAATGCCATCTAAGAATTACAAGGAAGGACAAACTAGATTTTTGTCAAAACAGGTCATTTTCTGTTTTTGACTAAGTTAGAAGCCAGAAATATGGTATTAAATGTTTTCTTTACCATATCAGGATTTACAGAGACTAATCTGTTTATTTATTAAATTCTTTTTTCTGTTTCTTTCCATAGGAAACATTCATGCAGAATAAAATGTAAATATAATGGTAAGAATAATTTTAGTCACTGTCAAAGAAAAATCTCAAATGTACAGACAAGTTGAATCATGAGTTCAAGCACTGTAGTGAAATGTTTTCCTATTATGTCAGACACAGAAATTGCACTTCAAAAAAATCTATGTTTTACATTATTTGGGGAGAGTCTGAGACTATGCATCAATCTCATTTCTTGAGGTTCAAAGGAAATTCCCCCAGTGGGAGAGATTGGCTTGTGTTTCATTGCAACTCTTTCTCATGGTTTCTGCCAAGGAGGAGTTGTTTTGATTTCTGTTGAAAGCTGGTCTGTGCCCAATACCTGTGCAGTTGTCGCTCAATAGGTTTAGTGACAATTACATGTAATTACAGTATAGGCAGTATTAAAGGTACTTATGCCAGGATAACTTGGTTCTGTAACTTTGGTATGAAGGTAGACATTCTTAAGGAAGGTATTAAATCAGCACAGTCCCAAATCTCCTGTTCATGCCCCTTTACTACGCAGTCCCAAACATAATTGGAGCACTGTTGTTTCATAATGCTGCCTTAAAGTTCCTTTAAGTTTAAAGGGATAGTGCAACCAATTTCTACTGCTACATTTTCCCTACTCTGTCCTCTATGGGTAACTATTTCCTGTTGGGGTCTGCACCAGCAGAAGTGGTAAAATTAGGAATGGATTTTGTTTGTTAGTATTAGGTAAAAATAATATCTTCTTGTTGCTTTACATGAAAAATAGGGAAAAAATGTTAATGCTATCAATTTCCAACACCCCCTAAAAAACCCAGAATTTTTTGACCAAACCCAACACTTCCACATAAAGACAATTGAAAATTTTTCATCAGTCTTCACATCCAAACAATTTCATTTTGCATTGAATACAGGTACCTGGGTTCTCTTATTTTGATATAAATACATTCTGGGCTTGATTCAAAACCAATTGTGAGCAATGGAAAGGCTTGTATTGACTTTAACTGGCATTAGAGCCTGCCCTAAGGCTGTATCTTAGCCTTGAGTTACCTTATTTTTATCAGGTACTAATTAGTTATCTATTCCTGTTTCGTCACATGGAATTTGTCTTCCTAAGTCTGGAGCATTATGCAGGTTTTTACATCTGTTAAAGTATATTTGTTCAAAATATACTTTAAAAAAGTTTTACTTTCAAAATTTCATTAAAAAATTTATATACGAGTATATAATTTATACACAATTTATTTATATACAATTTATATACAGAATGTATATACAAAGTTCTTTGGGTAGATCCAATATATTTTATTAGACTAACTAAAGTGGTTGGAAAAATTCTTCTTTGCAAGCTTTTGGTGCAAACACCCTTCTTCAGACTGAGGGAGTGTCTGTAGTTGTTTTGTGTTCTTCCTGGATAGAATAGAATAGAACCACCTGGATACCACAAGAAGATTTGCTGTGGGGGTACATTTCCCACAAGACAACCACTGTCTCTCCAATCTCCCAGTTCCAATCCCCAAAGGGAACCCACAAAACACCCCTTGCAGAAGAGCTCACAAACCCCACCTCATCCACTTACTGGATACAAAAAAATCATGTACTAAACACAGGCATTTGATCCATGGCACACCACAACCCCTCCCCCCCCCCCCCGCAACATCTTGTCAACAAAGCTATCTGGGTGGTTCTATTTTATCCTATCCAGGAAGAGCACAAAACAACTTCAGACACTTCCTCAGCCTGAAGAAGGGTGTTTGTATCTGAAGGCTTGCAAAGAAGAATTTTCCCAACTATTTTAGTCGGTCTAATAAAACATATTGAATTTACCCAAAAAACTGTGTCTGCCTATGTCCTTAGACCAACACGGCGACAACCAATACCCCTGAAATATAGGATGCATTTAAGCTTAAGTATTTCCTTAGCCATATATTAGGTGAAGAAAATCCATAACTTGAGAATGTAAGTAACCACAAATTGTAATATAAATATATTGAAATAGATATACAATAAAGTAAAATGTACAAAATTGGTGTTAATATAAGCATAAAATAAATTAGAATGAGTTTACATTGGAGAACTTGTCAGTTGCCATACAATATACAGTGATATAAAAATAAAAATCATGGAGAGAAAAGAAAATGGTATTACACTTCACAGAATTAACAGGAAAAGATGTAAAAAGTACTTGCACATATATTTAACTGTTTAAAAAAACACGATAAGAGAAAATTGTATTTAATCTAAATATAAGATAGCATAATCTATCAAATCAATAAGAGCTTACTTTTGTAATATAGTAGCTTCCTCTTCTGCTAAAATATGGATTCTCTTGTGTGATTGCAGTGTCACTTTTACCCCTGGGTTCCTCTTTTTCAATAAGACTCACTGTGGGCTGTGGGAGTAACTGATGAGATCTTTTCATCAGTCACTCATTTTTATTTGGATGTGCTGACATGAGCTATTTTGAATCAGTTCAGCAACAGGAAGAAAAATAAATGAACCCATACAGTTTCATTTTATGAAGTCTGTAAAACACCAAGTGGCATGTCCAGACAGCTACAGAGCACCAACTCTGAATGCCATATTTGATCTTTGCTATAATTTTTGGCAGGTGCTACCCATGTCATAATTTGGCTCTGAGGAAGCAGTTATTCTTTGACAAGTGAAAATCACTGGAACATGACTTCCATGTGACTTGTAAGAATTCAGTTCTGTCGTCTCCAAAAACAAATGGGGAGATCTGAGCCACTCACATTGAATAACATGGCTTGTCTCGGGATTGTGTTACTGAGTGACTGACAGAATTATTTTTTCTTTTGAAGTACTGCTCTGTAGCAACACCTGGTAGGTTACATGACAGGGCTCCAGCTAAGCAGTTAATGCTGTGAGTAGCACAAGAATCTGAGATCAACTTGTTGGCAGCTGGATTCATAGCTTATGTAATTTGTGACAGAACTTAGCACTTCCAAGTTCTTGGCCAGATATTTTCACCCTTGGTCATGTTGAGTAGTACACCACTCTAATAATGCCCTTGAAATGAATGGAATTACCTGTGGAATAAGTTACTGTTCAACAGAGTCATGAGAACATAGGGCAGCAAAGGACTTGCTGGAGTCTCACCCCTGCTGTTAGAGGTAACCACATCAGATACTCCCTAAATAATAAATGCATTGAGTTTTATCTCAAGCCAGTTAGATTTTTTTTGTCTGGTTTGCTTCCATTGGAAAACTGTTCTGGAAGCTCCCTCCTATCTCTGGCTGGAAACTTTCTAATTTCTAACCTAAACTTGTTCATGGCAACCACTTGTTTTTGTGATATGATTGTCCTTCATAGTTTAAATGGGTCGTCTTCCTCTCTTGTGCTCATACCTGATGTATTAAGTGTGAAGATGCATGTAATATCTGGAAGGCTTCACGCCATTTGGAGTGCTGCAAGAATGATACCAGGGGAAACCAGGTCTACTTAGACATGCTTCAAAATTAGCAGCTTCAGGTTACATCTACATGCTCTATAGGGTGTGAGAGGGAACCCCTGGGTTGTCCAGCCTCCCCCAGTGCTTTCCTCTCCTACCCGCACCCCTGGGGAGAGGTGGGTCAGCCAGGCACTGGGTCAGTGATCACTCTATTGTTATTGCATAATGGTGACTAGAATTGTACATAGCATTGCAGAAGAGGTATTATTACTGCCCTGTGTCTACTGCAAATAACTCAACTGATACATTTTAGTATTACATTTATCCTTTTCACAGCTTCAAAATTGGTGGCTGGTAGTTGTCCTGACTAATACACCAGGTATTTTTCCACATCTATTTTTTCACAAGTGATGAGCTGCCAGCTTATAGAATAGATTTTTATTAGACCCTAACTACATGACCTTGCCCTTTATATTATTAAATTTAATCTCATTTCTATTACTTTACTTCTTGGGGTCATCAAATTCTTCCTATATGATAGTTCACTCATCTTCTGTGTTAATAATGCTTCTCAACCAACCATCAGCCAATTTCATTTGTACACTCCTACTTCTTTGTGCCAAGATTGTTAATGACAATATCAAACTAGGTTTCATTCAAAGACTAACTCCATAAGTAACTCCCCTCACCTTGAACCTGCTCTTAGCCACCTTACCATTCTTGTACCAATCTAAAATTTTTCCATTTTAGCATATTTCCCGTGTGACAGTGTACCAAATGTTTTAGTAAAGTCCAGATAAATAAAATCTTCTTTATTTCACTTGCCCAGGAAATCAGTTATTGTCAAAGAAGGTTATCTTTCTTTAATATCTACTTTTGGTAAGCACAATCTATTATTTGGTAGCAAGTTGTATTTTATTCCATTTCCCAGTTATCACCAGGTTTTTAACTAGTAATTTCTTCAGATTCTTTTTTTTAGAACCTTGCATGCTATTGAGGTCAAACTGACAGGCCTGTAGGGTAACACCCTATATGATACATTCAGGATCTAATTTTCTTTCAATACCCAAAGCATAACTGAATTACAAAGCTACTTGCCCCACTATCTAGGCTGGGTAATGAAGGCAGTTCAGCACAGTTGCCTTTTAATAGCAGTTACTCATGTAAATACTAGGGCTGTGTGAAGCTTCAGGTGCTGATTCAATACAGAGGAGATTGAGCCCAATTTGGTGGCTGAATTTCTGAATCTGAATGAAATCAGAGGACCAATTAAAAGGTCCAAATTGATTCAAAGCTCTCTGAATCAGTGATTTTCAGGGAGCTGGACCCAGACTCCATGCTGGTGAGTAGGGGGCGGACGAAGGGGGACTGGAGGAAGGGACAGGGGACCATGGGAGGGATCCCTGCCAGGCCCCATCCCCTTTCCTGCGCCCCCTGACCCCTGCCCGCTCTCCCAGTTCCCCCATGGCTGCCGAGCCTGGCCCAGCTCCCAGCCCTTTAAAAAAAACAAAACACCAAAAACCTGAACTCACCAGCTGCTGCAGCAGCCTTAGGGCTTCTGGGGGCTTGTGGAAGAGCCCTCTATGCAGCGCAGGGAAGTGGGGGGCAGCAGGGATCACCCCCTGCCTGCCTGGCAGGAGCTGGTGAGTGCTGGGTTTTGGTTTTTTTAAAGGCTGGAGCTGGAGCAGGTGGGGTAGCCATGCGGTGGCTGGGACAGTGGTTAGGGATCAGGGGGCTCATGGCAGAGCCCCCCACATGGCGTGGGGTAGTGGGGGGCAGCAGGGATTGCCCTCCTACTTGGCAGCACCTGGTGAGTTGGGGCTTTTTTTAAACAACTGGGAGTTGGGCCAGGCAGGGCAGCCATGGAGGGGCCTGGAGAGTGTGTGGGTATTGGGGGGCTCATGGCAGAGACCCCCCCACATGGTGTGGTGCAGTGGAGGGCAGTGGGGATTGCCCCCTGCCTGGCAGCAGCTGGTGAGTGGGGGGCTTTTTTTTCTTCAAAGAGCCGGGAGCTGGGGCCAAGCAGGCAGCTATTGAGAGCATGTGGGGGATGGGTACCAAGTGATTTGGACATTCAGCTGATTCAGCAGCAGCCAAATCTCTGAATTGGATTCGGCTAAATTGATTTGGGACTGAGTCGAATCGCCAGATCTAATCACTGTCCCCTGAATTGGCTGAATCTGAAGCAAATACTAGCCACTTCACACAGGCCTGGTAAATACCTGGTTAACCTATGTATCATGACATTTGCAAGTCACTCTGGGTATGCTAGTCCTTTTCTTCCATGCTTTGTCTATTATTCTGTTTTGTACAGTGCTGAACAGAATGGGGCTCCTTTAGTGATGGGCCTCTTAAGTATTATCATAATACAAGAAGATAATGATAATGATGAAAGGTAGAATCTTGGTAGATTTTTCATGCAGGTGAAGAACATAGGGTAAGTAGGAGGGGACTTCTTTTAATTTAAAAAAGCCTCTTTAGTTGAGGTGTCTGAAAAGTTTTAAACATTTTCAGTTTGTCAGGTCCAGTGTGGAATTGGAAGGGAGGAAGACCCAGCTGTCCCAGAATAACCCAGTGGTTAGGACCCATGTTTGGGATTCTGTGTTAGGCAGAACAGAGAATTAAATCTGGATCTTCTACATTTTCAGGCAAGTTTCTGAACCAGCGGACTATAGAACTGGGATTTCACTTTGCCTAAGTAATTAAACTATTCACTGGGCCAGAGAAAGAGAGAGGAGAGAGAGAGCTGACTTGACAGCTAACTTGTTTTGGCAGACTGCCTGATGCAGAGCAGGGACATGGACCTTTGTTTTCCATAACTGGACCGAGTGCACTGGGCTATTTTCACTTCAAGTGTGGGTGTCACCTATCAGATGACAGCATCATGAAGTGAGCTCAGGCTCACAAGATCTTATGCATCTCTGATTTTAGTAATTCTATATGGTGCATGTACCTCTACTTCTTGTGTCACCCATCCCCACCTTCCCCGCTCCCCCATGAAACATTTTTTAAAGTCTTTGCTTCATTGTGCACTGAAGCAAAAACAAATGTTGAAACCTCAACTTGTGTACAATGGAAATGTTATTTCTTGACACTCTCTACTTGTTAACTTACCAGAACCCACTGCATGTTAGAGCTCACCACTACCAAGGCAATTATGTTTTTGACAGTTGCCATACACTTGCAGAAGTTAAATAGGCATGTATAAAGACAAAACTATAAGAACAGACTAGATTGGTGCATGAGAAAAAGCAAAACATGCACAATATCTTTTTTGTTTTGTTTTGGTTAATTAAAATGTGTTGCAAGCTGAGACTTGGCATAAAAGTATCAATTTTAAACTAAATACAGACTGACACAATAGACCATAATAGCCCTGCAGCAGCTGAGAGAGTCAGTTGTATAAATACCATTTGATTTAAAAAAATCATTTACATATGGATCTACGTTAGTCGTAACAAAAGAGCCATTGTTTTGAGTAAATAATTTCTACTTCGAAAAGCAAGTCAATGCCTCTCTGGAGATATTATAGCCTATTTTGTAAGTAAATGGTTTGCAAAGTGCATTGTGTTTGTCATCAATTCAAATGTAAGTCTGAAAGACTTTGCTGTTTGCTGGCTGTGTGGTTCTAAGACCAGATTATAGTGGACAAATGTCCTGATCATAAAAATTACCCACCTCATTGGTACCCTCAGCAAGGAAAAGTTAGACTGAATATTTCTGAAAAATGAGATAAATTCTTATGCATAAAAAATATTACCCTAAGTCAGAAATGTGGAAACACAGCAGTACAACTCCTGTCCAATACTACCACAGTACCAAATGGATGATGTTAATAAAGAAATGCATTTTATTTCCAGGTGTGTCAGTCATACACCTCTCACAAGCATGAGATTCATGTAAGTATAAAATAAAATTGTCTGTAGTTGCTATGTGATGGGCTGCAACTGAGAAAATGTTAACCAAAATTGATCAATCACCATCACCCTCTCTCCACTCCCACATTGCACCTGCTGTGCCGCTGTTCATAACCTAGAATTCAAGTTAACAGAATGCATTGCATCATGAAAATGGCACAAGTAGGGCAAGAATGAGAATTTCCTGCAAGAGGGAAAAATATTCTTTTCAGAGTTTTTAGGACAAAACTGAGACCCTTTGCTGAAATGGCCAGAAGGAATATGGATGGATGTGCTGCAACAAATCCTGGCTTATTATTTTGCTGCTTTGGTGGTACAAAATAGCTGGGAGCCTATTTCATCTGGCTTACTGATAATGTCCTCTTCTGAGTGAGCAGTTAAGAGTTGCAGTAGTCACTCCTATATCATCACTTCCTTAATACATGGCATATGTTGGGCAGTTCTGTGCTCTGGGAATCTTTTGGCTGCCAGAATAGCTTATGCCTATGGCATCTGCTTTCCCCCAGTGCCGGGAAGTGAGCATGAAGCAGTGTTGAGCTCATCTCAGTCAATGGGACCCTGTCTAGGTCAACATTTCAAACAACAGCAAAACATTTCAAAGGTCGAACCCAAACCTGTATTGGATCTGTATTGTAGCCATGTGGGTCTGAGGGAAAAAAAGAGAAACACAAAGCTCTTGGTTCAGAGGTGATCTCTTTTATTAGACCAACTAAATAATCATGAAAACAATTAGTAGCAATTCTAATAAAAGATGTTGTCTCTGAACCAAGGGCTTTGTGTATCTCTCTTTTCTCAGACCCACACAGCTACAACATCGGTCCCTGAAACATGGGAGATATCATATTTTAACCATTTTGGAAAAGTGAACTTCATTACTAAACAAGAAACAAGGATTTTTCATCTCCTTGTTTGCCTCTGACACTGGACACCACCTGGGAAGATGATAGCCTTATCTACACATCAAAGAGCAACACTCTCATGAAAGGACTCGGAGATACCCAGGGGAATAAACTTCCACTCTATATCCGCTGAGCAAAATGGAGTTTCTCTTCTACCTAAGAGGACTTTTACAATCTGTGATTCCTCCCCAGCCTGAAGAAGGGTGTTTGTGCCCAAAGGCTGGCAAAGAAAGGAATGTTTTTGCTACTATTTAGTTGGTCCAATAAAAGGTATTGTCTCTGAGCAAAGGTATGTGTAAACCCAAACCAGAGTATTTGAGAAAATGAACCAGAAATACTTTGGACTAGATGTTTACATGTGTTCTGCAATTTTGAACTGCCAAACTGTTGGTAGTGTAAATAAGTCCACATCACTTTAATTGAAAGCTTAGGCTGCTGCCACAAGATACACTACTGCACAGTAGATTTCCCTTGCAGCTTACTTATTCTGCAGCTGAGTCCTGCTCAGCTCCCTACCTGCTTACAGCTCTTTGATACTCTGATTATAAGTGCTGAAACCCTAAAGAGAGAGAGTCTACAATAGTGGCTCCTAACATTCTTGGGTCTACTCCGTATTCATTGTGGGCCCAACTCTTCCAATAGAATGTTCATGGGCGTCATGAATCATAAGTGTAACAACATGGCAAGGAATTGTGATCCTTGTGCCCGAAAGCTTGCAAAGAACAATTTTTCCAAATATTTAGTTGGTTTAATAAAAGATATCACATTTACCCAAAGAACCTTGTCTACCTTAGTTGAGATCCAATATTCTAAAGAGCAATAGGGTAAAAAAAGGCTGTCTTGTTTGCACTAATTCTTCCATCAATACTAGTACAATTCGGGAATGTGTCCCAAAAATGCTTGTATTAAGATCACATGCGTATACCAGTGTCCCTGCCGTGTCCCTGTCATCTTGAGGAGAACTTCTATCTTGCTCATTAGTAGGTGTAAACTATTGCAAGCTTTTCTTCTAAAAGGGAAAGTTCTAATTCCAGTTTAACAGATCTGGCAGTTACATAAGAAGCTCACATCCTGGCTTTAGAAGCTTGTGTACAGGTCAAATTGATGGAGTATTGACCCAGGAATGTCAGGTATGGTAATGTTAATGAGGCAATTTGTGAGCTATGATATGGCACATTACCAGGGTATGTAGAAGTTTCAGGTCACCATTGTTAAACCCCCCTGCTTAAAATTGAATTCCTAAGAAGAAAAGAATCTAACTAAAGAGACCAATATAATTGTTGCCCAAATACTCATCTCTAATTGTCCAGTTTAGAAAGTCTCTTGTTGTTGAATTATTTTGTTTCATTAGGACAACATATGAGTCTTTGAGATGTAAAAAAAAGAATCCTAACATCTTTAAAACAGACGTTTAGAATACATTACTTTTCAAAAAGGATAGTTAACTTGAGCATAGTATTTATGTTTGTGCATGTCAGTGGCTCTGTAAATGCACATTTTAATGAGTGTTTTAGGAAAATATGGGGTTGGGGGCTGCTTACTACTGCACCAACAGGCAAAACTATGCTAGCTACAAGGCAGAGAGAGATATAAAAATAAGAAACACTTTAAAAGCAGAGAACTATGAGAAATGTTGGCATTTAAGATTTGATGACCTCCAGAATAATCATCAACTTATGATCTTTTCATCCTCATATTATAGTATTGCATCCTGCATAATTGCAGCATCATGATGTTGCCTTTAACATTGGAGGGTGTTTGCATTTGGAACCAGTGAGTTGACCCAACTCAGACAGCAATTTTTGGTGAGTTGCCTTGTGGTCATAGGTGTGTATGTACTTAAAACAGGCCCTCCCTTTAAGATCACTTCTGAGTGACTGATCAGAGATCTTTTAGGAAATTATCAGCCAAGATAGACTTATCCAGTAAGGACCTCTTTATATGTGGAAATTTACTGGCATAGGTTGATAAAATTTCCCTGCGTGCAGAATCTTATTGCAGAATAAAGTACTTCCTCCCAATTTGTTTTATGTCTCTTCAGAACGAGATTCAATTTACCTGGAAAAGAACTCTACACTTATAAAAGAGTATCCACTTGACAGATTTATATTGGTTTAATTTTCATTCATTTATTTCATTTATTGTAGCTTGATTAATTAAGGTAATTATCCATCTTTTACTCTACACAGAACATAGCATAATAGGGCCCAATCCTCATTGAAGCTTGGAAGTGCTACGGCAATATAACCAAGCAATATTTTTGCTATTTGTTTCTTTTGTTCTTTCTGATGTTTAACTATTAGAGGGCTAAGTGCCTTCAGAAATTTCTAAGATATTTTATTTTATTCATTTTACAGTAAGGCAAGCAGGTTAAGTAACAGAAATGTGTAATAATACAAGCTATTATACAGTGCTGGAGTAATTTCTACTGACTTATGACTCAGTACCTCTATTTATAAGGAAAGTGGATTAGATTGAAGGAAACACCATCACCTAAGTCTTAAAACACTCTAAAGTAGACTGGGCAGAGCATTACAAAATATACTAAGAAACTATGCTTGAATGGCAGGGGAGTGGATTAAATGACTTTATAGGTCTTTTCCATTAATGTTTTTTAATTCCAGTATATTGCCTTCTTTCCCTTTGCTGTGATTAGTCATGTTAAGGTAAGGCAGATACAATGTCATTCTTGAAGGTATTTTGGTTGTAGCCATGTTGGTCTATTCCATGTTGGAGGGTTTTTGGTTGTAGCGTTGTTGGTCCTTCACCCATTGTTTTCCCCTTGCCTTCCACCCCTTCCCTCTCTCCCCTCCTTTCTCTACCCATTGTTTTCCTAATTTCCATCTATTTACATTCCCACTAACCTCCTGTTACACTTTTAGCTGCTTTCATTCCTTGAAGATCTCAGAAGAACAGCAGTCTTCTTGCACCTGAATTTGGGTGCTTGTGACTGAAAGTTTGCAAAGAACTTCTTTCCCAGCTACTCAGTTGGTCTAATAAAAGGTATCACATCTACTCAAAAAACCTTGCCATTCTTGAAGGTAAAAACTCATCATGTTGGGGAGGGAGGTGGTCAGATGGCTTCCCACGCAAATCCATCATTATACAACTAAGTAGGTGGAGTAAGCATTATATTTTTACTGTAGGCTGGATACCCAACTTAACGATGAAAGGTCTGACCTGGAATGGTTACTCCTGGGCTTCTAAATCCTGATGCAGGTTAAGCCAGCTTTTATAGTGGAAAGGTCCAATGAAGATCTTGCTGCCTTCAAAATGCTTTTATCTGGGACAAACTGTTTGTGCCTTAAGCTTAATATATTGCATGATTGAAAATTATTTTAAAAATACTTAGTGATTTGCTTACATAGTTTGCAGAACCCTGCTAGTAAATACTTCTGAAAATTGGAGCAAGGCTGTATAGCAACATGTAGATACCCAGGCATCCAGTTAACATGGAAGTGAGCTGTGCCAATTTTTTCTGCAGGAATAAAGCCCATTTTCTGGGCAGCTCCAATGAGCAACTGTCCAAAGCATTCTTGCTGCCTGGTTCTGTCTTTTCTCAGTTTTTATGTGCTATGAGGATTGGCTCTCAACACTTAGTGGAACAGCAGTTTAAGGACAATTTGAACTGTCAAGATGTGTGGGCCTATAGTATAGACTGTGGTGAATAAGTGAATTGGACCTGATATGTGTTCAGTTGTTCCTAAGAAGTATAAATGTGAATGAACACAGAAAAAGTATGAAGGGGGCTTTAATACTAATGTATGCCACAGGAAGTGTGTAGTTAATATCTAAGGTGGCCCATCCCTTTTTCTTTCTTTGCTTGTACCCTGTGTAAAATGAGTTTTACATGTCTTGGTCCAGTAATCATTTTGAATCCACCAGGCAATCCCCTGGCCTTTGAATAGTTCCTTTGTGCTGGGTTCTGTTTTTGAAATCTTCAGAAGTCTGTCACTACATATCGTTCCCCCACCCCCCCCTTAATCTGCCTTGTGAGTCCCTGGGATTTGTTTCTGCCAGGTCTTCCCTCATTTTGAGTTTTATTGTAGATGACTATCTACTTCAGATATGGACTATGAATTATTGATGCCCTATTATACATATGCAACACTTTCTTCTGGCTGTGAATGGCTTGTGCTCTTTGCCAGACACATTCTTTTTCTTAGATAGTATTGCATCCTGTGCATATTCTCAGCTGTGCCCTCATAATAATTTTCTTCGCTCTATAATTATTGATAAACTATACACTATGTTTTTCTACTGATAGGTAGTATTCAGCTTGCATTCTTAAACACATTTACTTCAGAATATGCCCCAGTTACCAACTAGCTTAGAACAATACTTGATAATCTCCTAGAGGAAACAATTCATGAGGAAATATTATAAAGAACTTAAATATGTAAAGATGAGCAAAAAGCATCCAAAGGCCTTATTACACAGTAATTTTGGGCAACTCCTGGAGCTATTAACCCCTGGATTATTCTCATGTTAACACCTTAAAGCATTTTTAAGCGCTTGTTATCTGGCTCAAAGTTATGCCACTCCAGGTCAGGATTATCTCTGATCCACACTACCCAGTTTAGGGTTACCATATGTCTGGGTTTTCCCAGATATGTCCTCTTTTTGAGCCCTCTGATCGCCACTCGGATGGATTTTTAAGCCTGACCAGATCTCCAGGATTTTGCTTTGTTCTGCTTGTTGGAGCAGGGGGAGAGGAATGGGAGGCAGCAGAGAGTATAGACATACCTGCCTGCACAGACCCATATGGTGCTCCCTGCTGCCTCTGATCACCCTCCCCAGCTCCCACCCTCAGAGCAAAGCAAAATCTTGGATATTTGGTCAGGGTGGGGGGTGGGAGGGCCCTGCAACAGGGCAGGTGGGGCTGTACCAGCATGTCACTGCCCCCCCACACGACAAGTGTCTTCTTTTTTTGGACCTAGAAATGTGGTAACCCTAAACAGCTCCTGTTCCATTAAGGTGTGGCTACTCCCCACAGATGTGCTGTCCAAAATGAAGTCCTCCAGTACCCCAGGATCTCTCACACCCCAGCCTGTAGAGCAGGGATAGAAGCCTGTCCTGGCTCACCAGACCTCTAGTAGCAACCATAAGCAGAGGGAGAAAAAATGGGGTTTTTTGGGAGTGGGGGAGGAGGCTGAGTGCATGTGCACTCCCTCAGGAGGAAATGTCTGTGGGTGAAGGAGTGGGGTGAGGGGTTGCAAGTGCACTTGTAGTGCCTGCAACTTTAAGGGCTGAGCCAGGCAGCCAGCAGGTGCCTGATTGCAGCAGTCATTTTAAAACACAGGCTAGATATATAAACACAGCAGTTTGCTGCTGGCAGCCAGGCAGAGCTATTGCTTGCTTGAACTGCTGTATGAAACATTTGGCAAGTAAGAGCAGGGACTCTTGGTCCTGGGCATGACCTAAAACTGCACCCTGCTGGGCTAGGGAGCCCTGGTGGAACTGCCGGTGGTGCAGCAGCCCCACTCAAATGCCAGGACTGCGAACCTCCCTGGTGAAAGGTGGGTTGGGGTGCCTTTATAACTCCAGCTCCCACAACTGGGTGGGTAACCCCATGGTAGGGCCCAAGAAGGCAGCCCCATGTAAGAGTGTGGGCTAGTTGCTCAGAAGCCTGACTTGAGGCAGCCTTGACTGGTCAATACTGGGGCCAAGACCAGAAGGGCCAGGGGCCCACCATGAGGGATGCCCAGAACCGGGGGCCTGGGGTTCCAGCTGGCCTTGGAGGTGAGGCCAGGGCCTGTATGGCCAAAAGTCCTGGGGGATGGGCTATGCCTGAGAGGGAGAAGAGTGTAGGGAGCTTGGCAGCCCAGAATGAGGGCAGAGTAGGCTGCCTGATGGGAAGAGACCTAGTTGGGGTCCACACTAGAGTGTTATGGTACCCAGGGTGGGGCCAGAAACATTAAAAACTGAGATCCCATGGGCTCCAGTGGCATGGGCTGTGATGTAGGGGAGGTTCAGAGCGGCAGATAGTGCCCCCTGGGCTCAGGGCACATAATGGGTAGCCTACTGCATTTTCCACCAGTTATGGGAACAGCAAATGCAAGATGGCCAGACTGCCTCAGAGACAGGTGGACAGGCTGACTCAAGACTTGGCCCCAAGGTTGACCCCTGTCACGGTGGGGCAGTCTGTGCTGGCAAGGTGCAGTTTTAGGTCATGCCCAGGACCAAGAGCCTCCTGCTCTTACCTGCCAGATGTTTCATATTGAAGTTTAGCCAAGCAATGTCTCTGCCTGGCTGCCAGCAGCAAACTGCTGTGTTTATATAGCTGGCCTGTGTTTTAAAATGGCCACTGCAATCAGGCACCTGCTGGCTGCCCGACTCCACCGTTAAAGTGCACTGCCACAGACGGGTACAATTAAAAGCAATTATTGTGCTAGTGCACATGTTCACATATACACTAGCACAAAGACATGGTCCTGCTGTCAAAGTGCCTATGATTTTATAAAGAGTGATAGTTACTAGAGTGCTGTTGGTTGCACATTATTTTGTTATGTATTCAATTTGTTTAAATAAATAAAAAAGGAATAGCAAGCCCATTATTATTAACTTGTTCTTTCTTTAAGGCAGAGGTCAGTCTTGAGACAAATGTAGTAGCTTCTTCTACATGGGATGAGACAAAAAGATGAGTTGAAAAATAAAAAAAACATATTTCTGAGGGAGACAAAAAAAATCACACTGGCCTCCAAACTCAGTACCTTTGGGATTGTCAGCCCCTGGTTAGTACTGAAGATGGGGCTGTCTTACCTCTGTGGACCCTGAAGGCCCTGGCAGCTGCTGTGTGAGAATGTCTTGAATCATTAGTTTCACTACTGTCCACCTTTAAATAGCACAGGTCAAACTAATGAGAATCATATCACATTTAATCAATTGTTGCCTGGGTCCTAGGAAGCATCTTGTGCTTTGGAAACCCCATATAGTCTTTCTAGAACAAAAATGTTCCAGAATTTTTATTTTTTTAGGGAAAAATAGTTTTAATTTTAGTTGAAAAGAAATCAAATTTGCTATATGGTGAAACTTCCTCTCAACCATAAATCTGAATTGACATTTGGTCAGCTCTACTTCCACCCTGTTTTCAAAGCTCTTCTATTCTTTACAACTTGTTATGAAGGCCAGCCAGTTTGGTGAACAAGGGAAGGATGAATTCTAATGTTTCACTGAAACCATCAATTTATTTCCCTGTAAACAAGGAAACTACTATCTTCTTCTCTTTAGGTGATTACAACTTGCAGCTTTTCACATGATAAGAAGGGATGTCTGAAGTAGCAGGATCAACAGCTTAAAGGACTTTAAAGTACCTTAAAACAGGGTGTCAAATATATGGCCCCCAGGCCAGATCTGGCTCCAGGGGCATCGTTACACGTGCTCCAAGGTTTGGGAGAGGGGCGCTTTAATTAGAGTGGCTCTCAGAGCTGTGAAAGTGCTTATGAGTTATGAAATGTGATATTTACTAGGATGCTGTTGGTTGCACATTATTTTTTTTAAATATATTTAGTTCTTTATAATAATTCTTAGAGCCACTTTATTAAAATGCCTGCAGTGTCTCATGTATTCTGCGTCCCACACTTCAAAATGGTGGTGGGAGAGCTTTAATTAAATCTTGTTCAATTAACTTTTTAGTTAAAGCACCCCTACTGCCATTCTGAAGCAAGGGGACACTGAATACATGAGACACAGAGGATGCTGGAGCTCACTAATTAGCATGCTCCAGCAGACTTGATTAATAGAATCTGCTCTAATGTTCTGTAATTACAGTGCATTGGAGTAGTGTCTCCACACACGTACAGGTACCCATGGAGCACCATCATCTGGCTTATGGGTCTCAGACTGATCCCATGTACTGCAGGTGGCATGCAGCAGCCCTGACCCAGTACACAGAACTGGGGTGGTGTGTACTGCGTGTGGGGCTGGACCTAGAGCCATAGGAGTTGCACCCACAGACTAGCCTCACACACTGGGGCCAGTCTGGCATGGACCACTCATGCAGCCTGTGCCCTGTGTCAGCTCTGTATGTGAGCCCCAGATTGAGGCCAGTGTGTGCTGCATGCAACACAGTGCTGGTCCAGATCATGTACAGCAGGGGTGTGCAAAACGGGCCATATTCAATTCATATTTGGCCCAAATTGGGGACAGTGATTTGATTAGGTGATTCAGATCACTGTTCCCCAATTTTGATTTGGCTGAATCCGAATCTGAAGACTCAATGCTAATTTAGAGAATAAGGGATTCGGCCATAAACACAGCTTTAAATGTTTTTTTTTCCTACATGCATCAAGGTACCAGGCATGGCTTGTGAACACTGTGATGGTGGGGCAGATGAAGTGTCCCACAGGAGTGCCCCCCCCACGTGCTTGGAGGCAAATCCAGAAGTGGACTGGAAGTACTTCCGGTCCACTTCCAGGTCTGCCAGGGAGTGTGTGGGGGGGCCCCCCACCTGTTCTCCCCCAGCTTGGCAATTGGCTGCGGGTGGGACCCTGGGTGCCCCCCCCAGACCCAGGAGGCACCAGTTGCCAAGCTGGGGGGGTGGGGCCCAGCATGGTCCCTGGCGGACCCCAAAGTGGACCAGAAGTTCTTCTGGTCCACTTCTGGGTCTGCTGCTGAGCGCACTTGGGAGCCCCCTGCACTCCGGTGGGATGGCCATCTGCCTCAGCATCACAGCGTTCATGAGCCGCCTGGTACGTTGAGGTATGTAGAAAAAACATATAATGCTGTGTCTATGTTTGAATTGCCGAATCTTTCCAAATTGATTTGGAGGGTTCCGATTTGATTCAGAAAGATTAAAGGGTCTCCTGATTTGATTCAGATTCAGCCACTGAATTGAGCCTCATCTCCACTGAAACAAATCAGGGTCCAAAGCTTTGCACAGCCCTAATGTATAGCATGAAGTACTCCTGTTGAACTGGCTCTGTGTGTTAGTTCTGATGTATGGGACCAGTCTGTAGGTCCCAGCATGACCATAGGCTGGCTCCATACCCCACGTCTGGTCCACAGGCCAGACAAGTGTTACCCAGTCTTAAAGAAATCTGAAAGCAGACTAGAAGCTAATATAGACCACAAATAGGTGTAACCAGCTAGCTGAGAGAAACACTGCTGAATATGCAGGCAGGCTCATTCTCTGTGAACTGAACTTTGCAGGAATTTTCAGACATAGTTCCATGAAAAGTTAGCTGCAGTAATCCATGTGGATTGGACCAAATGATAGCTGATAAGTATGGTCAGCTTGTGACAGGGCACTGTTGCTGCCTACCACTTTAAGGGCTGAGCCAAGAAGCCAGCAGGTGCTTGATTGCGACAGCCATTTTAGATCCCTGGCTGCCTATATAAATAGAGCAGTTCACTGCTGGCAGGCTGGGCTGTAACATTGCCTGGCTGCTAGGCTGAATGCAACATCCTAGAGGTGAGGACAGGAGCTTAAGGGGATGGTTTGGAGGCTCCTGGTCCTGGGCATGACCTAAAACTGCACCCTGCCAGGAGTGGGTGGCCTGGTGGGGCTCCCAGTGGCATGGGAGCCCCCAGGAAATGCTAAACCAGTTACCACCCCAGTGAAAAGTGGGTAGGGGTGCCTTAACCACAGCTCTCACCTTCGGGTGGGTTATTCATACCATCTGATCCAGGGAAGGCCAGGCAAGCTTCAGGTAGTGACTGAGCCTCAAGAAGCACCTGAGCTGGGAATGGGGGACCCTGATCCCTGAGTGCAGGTAGGAGGTATAGACCCAACTGAGGGACTTGCCTGGTTAATGCTGGGGCAAGGACTGGAAGGGTCAACAGGACTGGAAGAGTCAAAAGGGCCAGGGGTCCACCGCAAGGGACGCCCATATTGAGCAAAGAAGCTTGGGGTCCCAACTGGCCTGAGATGGGGTCAGGGATTAAAGGAAAGCTGAAGGTCCCAGGAAAGGGAGCCACAGCTAATGGGCGAAGGGGGTGGTTAAGTTGACTGCCTGAGATGCCATCTGTGAGGCTTGGGCTACCATGTAGGGGTTGAATGAAGCCGCAGATAGCACCCCACCCACCCAATATCAGGGTGTATAATGGGCAGCTGCCCACCTAATTAACAACTCAATTATGTTCCATCAAGGCATGGCAGGCGAGAAAGGTGGGCAGTGTGCCAGAGGCAGGTGGGGAAACTAGCCCCGTGGCTAGTCAGGGACCCCTGCTTTGCCACACTGCTCCACCTAGAACAAAACGGTTGCAGCCACTTTGGAAAAATGTAATAATATAAAGTAATTTATTTCATAGTTTCATAGTTTCATTGTTTCTAGGGTCGGAAGGGACCTGAGCAGATCATCTAGTCCGACCCCCTGCCATGGCAGGAAAGAGTACTGGGGTCAAATGACCCCAGGAAGATGTTCATCTAACCTCCTCTTAAACACCCCCAGGGTAGGGGCCAGCACCACTTCTCTTGGAAGCTGATTCCAGACTCTAGCCACCCTGACTGTGAAGTAGTGCCTCCTGATATCTAACCTCACAATGAGATTTTCTAAAAATTTGGGTAACGCCACAGTTTGGGTGTCAGAACTATATTGAGTTAATTTTGCTGCTGTTGTGCTACATCTTGGTTAGTTTAAAAGTAGATTTGAATCTAGTCATGTTCTGCCCAACCTACTTTAAATGCAGTAATTGTCCTTTATAATCAAGCTATTAGAATGGCATTAAAATGTAATCCTTAGGAACAACATAGTCATTTATCAAATGTTGCATTAGCTTGCTTGACATTTTAATTTACAAGTTCTTTATTATTAGTCTGGTCCCTAGATTAGTAATTACTTGAAAGGCATGTCATTTTTCATGTCTGATATCAACAAATAAAACCAAATGGGCCAGATCCTGATCTTACTTAAACCAGTATAGATCTACTATATTTCCACCCAGGTCAGTGAATAGCTACTCCAGATTTATCCTGATATAATGGAGATTAGAATCTGTTCAAGTATGTCTTTCAAAGGTAAACCACTCTATCTAAAAGTTTCATTCGTAGGCTGATAGAGTAAAAACAGTGTTCCTTTTATGTTATGTATTCTTTGATTTGACTACCTGGTAAAAAAACAAACAAACAAAAAACCCAGAAAACCCCCAACTAGGTCAGGTTTCTTCTGATGGCAAAAGACATTTGCCTCCCCCAAACACTAATACTAATGTCATATGAAGCATCATTTATTATACACTTTTACATCTGCTGAGCTTTCAGTATCTCATCTGACATTGATTCCTCCCCTACCCGCTTCAGTCTTGATATGTTTTGAAATTTTGGATTCATTTAAGGACCTGGTTGGAATTTTTGAAAGTTATTATGAATAACTTTTAGAGGGCAAAATGATCAAGTATCTTTTGCCTCTGTTTATACAGATTTTCATTTTTTGTGCACTGGTATAAAAGAAAGGTATATTTTGCTGAAAAAAATAGTAATTATGACTTTTTAGTGGTAGCAGTTGGCATCAGTATAATACATTAAAATATATTTTCTGTTCAATATTTTATTATTAGGATTTTAATATCTACCAAATCATGCTCAAGTTGACTGTACATGAACAAATTCTCCAATAAGCTGCAAATGAGTATTGAGAGAAAAATATAGAGTACATATTACCCATTTTGCTATAAAACAGAGAACTAGCCTATTAAATTGCATCCTACCCCTTGTGTACCACATGAAATATAAAACAAATAACATGATAAACAAACTGTGATAATTCCAGTGATGGTTCAGTAGCAGAATAAGGAACAGACTGTATTTGTCATACAACTGACCTGAACTTACTCTAGCGCTCCCTTAAACTGAACCTTACTTAGGCTAAGAAACTTTTGATAAACTATTTACTCCTCACGATACGTCTGTATGTTGCCTCTTGGCCACAAGTGGAAATGCAGAAATACTACAGAAAAGGGGTTCCTTGTGGTATTTCTAACCCTGATAAAGTGCCAGAAATCTCTCAAAGCCTGAACTCACTGAGTGGACTGAGTAGCTCTGTAAATATATCTAATGTGGACATCTCACCAAGAAAGATTAGTCTTTTCTCTCTTCCCCAGTGGCATAACTAAGGCAGGGTGACCAGGGCAGCAACCCTGGCAGTTGACTTGAGTGGGTGGGGTGTGGGGTTAGAAATAACATCTGATGTTGTAGCCGTGTGTCCATACCACTGGCACCAGCAGCTGGAATTCACCCATTGCCCCTGGTGACCAGGTGCTTTTTTATGCCCTTGCTCTTTCCCTTCTCCCCCTCTCTCCTCCCCTACTTTTTGCATTGTTGTGATCAGACATTGCCAATTCTATTTTAGGTGTTTGTGTGTGCGTGCCTGTCTAGGAATAAACATTTAATACATTATAGGTACTTACCATATGAATTTTTATAATATATATATATAATTTTATAATATTTTATTTATAGTATAAGATAGTATCTGATTGCCTTCACAGGCCACGTCCACATGAGCACAGCTGTGTGGTATATGACCCCTGGATATCCGGGGTAAAAAAAATCGCACGGGAAAAAAAAACCAACCAGAGCGGCACACACAGGGGCAACTCACACTGCTCAAAACTTGACCCTGGCCACCCAGAGCCATGCTCCAGCTGCTGGCCAGGCACTGAGCAGCAGGATTGCAGCTGCTGCAACCCCAGGATCCCAGGTAAGACTGCTGTGGCCATGGCGTAGGTGTTCCCTGGGGACAATTGGAGGTGTCCCAAGATGTCCCATTGCTAGCTGTCCCGGGGGAACTAAATGTCCATACTCATGTGGATGTGGCCGCAGTCCTTGCTGTATGTAGGTCCAGAACACTGGACCTGGGTATACAGTTATTTTCATTCTATGAAGGGAGAACAAAGGCCAAAAGAGACTAGAGGGAGGGCCTGTCTGTATTGCTACAGTGGTGTGACCCAGTGAGCCCAAAGCTGTGCATGTCCTGTCACCCAAGTCTTCAGGCACATGCCAAAACTGCAAATTCATGAGAGAGGCTGCTCTGGGTTCATCCTCAGGCCACGTACAGATATTACACTTTTACTGGTATAAGTGATTGGAAACTGGTCTATACCTGTAATGGAAAAAACCTCATCATACAAAACTGGTCTATACTAGGGCTGTGTGAAGCTCTGGTCCCTGATTTGATTTGGTGGAGACTTGGCCCAATTCTGTGGTCGAATCTCTGAATCCAAATTGAATCAGAGGACCCTTTAATCTCTCTGAAATGAATCGGAACCCTCCAAATCGGTTTGGAGATTCGAACATAGAGATAGCTTTAAATGCTTTTCTCTACATACAACTAGGTAGCAGGGGCTCATGAGTGCTGGAATGCTGGGGCGCATTCCCACAGAAGCATAGGGGGTTCCCCAGCAGACCCAGAAGTGGACCAGAAGCACTTGTAGGTCTGCTGGAGAGCATGCTGGGGGTCCCCTTTGTACCCCCTTGGCTTGGCAACTGGTGCCTCCTGGGTCTGGGGAGAGAGTCCCTTTGTAGCTGATCACCAACCTGGGAAGGCACGGGGGTGTGTGTGGGGGGAGCAGTGCACTCCCTGGCAGACCTGGAAGTGGATTGGAAGTACTTCCGGTTCACTTCCAGGTTCACTGCTGAGCACGTGGAGGGCTGCCCTGCACTTCTGTGGGACACTTCATGAGCCCCAGCATTGCAGTGATCAAGAGCTGTGCTGGTACCTTGAGGTATGTAGAAAAAACTTTTAAAGCTGTGTCTATCTAGACAGTCACCTTGCTGGGGTCATTTGACCCCCGTACGCTTTCCTGCCATGGCAGGGGGTTGGACTTGATGATCTGCTCAGGTCCCTTCCGACCCTACTAACTATGAAACTGTCCGAATAGCTGATTCTCCAAATCAGCATTGAATCTTCATATTTGTATTTGGCTGAATCAAATCAGGGACAGTGATCCGAAATAATAAATTAAATCACTGTCCCTGATTTGGGCTGAATCTGAATCTGAATGGAATAGGGCCCGCTTCTCACACCTATAGCAAAACCCCCAGTTTTTTAAAATTTTGAAATACATTCCCTCTCCTTCCCCTAACCATTTCTGACTTTCTCTCTGCCCTCTCTATCCCTTATAAGTGATTACAAGTAGTACTAGGTAAGCTAAGCTAAGTTCTTGTGTACTATCATTGTAATAAGCCCCTTTTTATATTGTAAATAGTGTCCTGTTATGTTTGTATTGATTTGTACTGTTTTATGTTGTATTCCTATCATTTTTGCATTGATTTTTATTGTTAATACTGTATGGTCTAGGCCTGTGTCTGTAAAGTAATGTCAAGTTTCTATTTTGTATGTCAAGCCTCCACCTTGTGTCCCCTGCCCTATACAGTATGTTGCAACTATGACTCATACCTACCCCTCCTATGTAAATCGGTTTTCCTTGAATGCCTGAAACAAAAGAGTGAATGGATGAACGAAACACAATGATAGCAGGACCCCCTACTAAATCACCCCACCATCAAAACCAATACCTGGACCAATGATTCAGCCATTGGAACCACCCTCCGCATTCAAGAAACAAAAGATGAGGCAACTCACCATTTTGCCAAGGCTGCACGTGCTCAGTATGAACATCTGGAACCCTCTGGAACAGGGCTGACCTTGCCTGGATGTGCCCTCCCCATAGGAGATCATAGGTAGTCTACCCCATAAAAAGGGGTAGTGAAGACTGACTCCTTGGGATGCCATCTTCACCTGGACCAGACCTGCTCCACGTCATGCTGCCTATCAACCCAGAGGCCCTGCCAGTAACCCCCACCCCCCTCGGCCCTCCCCTGGAAAACACCTGCTGGAGAAATACCCTGACTGGCCATCAAGGACCCCCTCCCAGCTTGGATAGGTAGCTATCACCCCCACCCTCTTCAATCAAGGACTTAGACTCTGTTTCTCTTCCCTACCTGGACTCCAGCCCTTCCACTGAGTCTTTCTCCTGTTACCAGTGTGTATGTGTGTGTGTGTGTGTGTGTGTGTGTGTGTGTGTGAACCAAGCTGTACAGTACATTTAATAAAACTGTTATTTGGACCCCTGAGTTGGGTTTTGCTTTACTGTGGTTCCATCCCTGCTCCAATCTCTGCTCCTTGTCCCTCTAACTGCTGTCTAATTTCTCCCTCTTCTGCTTCTCCGCCACCTCCAACACCTGTCCTATGCTCCTGTGGCTCCAGCTGTCCTGAGTTCCTCTCTGCCTGCAAATCCCTGTTTCTTTGCTATTGCCTCATCCCCACTGCCCTTTCCCTGATTTATGCCACTTGCTGTTTAGTTACCAAGCGCCCCAGGCATAGGTACCACAGGCACCAACACACACACACTGTCACCTGAATCAGTGTTTAACCTATGTGTGTGTAGTGTATGATTTCATGTCATTATCATTAGGGTGTGTATGTGGTTGAATTGGTAATGTGTGCATGTGCAACTGTATACCACGCCCTCTGGTCTAACAGTGCGATATTGAGATCCTGAGCATTGGCCTGACCCCACAGGGCAACACACCCCTAGTCTATACTCAGAACAGAAATTTGGCACACAACTGGTCTATACCTGTGACAGAACAGTTCCGCACACACAGACTGGTTTAAAAATGCCAGAACCAAGTCTAAGATTTCCCTTCCTTTTTTCCACCTCACCTCACCAAAGGGCAGATGTGTGGTTCGCTACCTGTTCACCACCGAAATCTGTTTGCTACCTATTTAAACGATGCCACTTACAGAAAACTGTGTAACTTAGATTGATTCTGCCTCAGGCTTTTTGAATGTCTGTACCTAATCTCAGAGGCCATTCTGAAACACTTGCTTTCTATTGGGCCTGAGAGCAGCTACTGGGGATACACTTGAAGGAGCCTCATTAGCAAATTTAAGAATCTGGCTTAGATCTGAAGACTGAGGTTGGCAAAATATACTCAGCTTCATCCTCCACAGGGACTGCCTGCTGCAACCTAAATGTCTCATCTGATTATTCCCACTACATTTGCATATTGTGTTGTGGTTTTTTTTGTTTATACTCCCTCTCCTGTATTTTAATACTAAATCTCTTTTATTTCCAACTCTAGTTCACATTTTTAAGCCAGATTCCACAATGAAATAGGTTTCTTACAGGTCCAGCACATGTGAACATGAAGATTAAATTGGGCAAAGTGAGAATATAATGCATTTGGATCTTTGGTTTGGAGTGGGGGGAAGTAGGGAGCAACAGGAGAGGAGAAAACAGATGTGTGAGAAGAAAGGAGGATATAGTAGTCTGAGACTGGACAGAATTTGTGTTAACATTTGCTCAAGAATGATTTAATTTACGTAATCCCGAGGGCCTGATCTAACTCCTATTGAAGTCAATAGGACTGGACTGAGCCATAAATCAAGACCTGGGACTATTAGATACTTGATTGAATGGTCTGAACTTATTAAGGGATCTCCTATCCTGAATACATTGTGTAATGGGATGGATGCTGGCTCAAAATCCTTCAGGCTTATCAAATCGATCAAGAGATTGTAGCAATTCTAGCAGGAAAAGAAAACAGGAATTTGCTCTCTTCTCTTGTTTAGAAATAGGGTGACCAGGTTTTTGATACAAGTCTTTGGACTCTCATATATTTGAAAGTTTCTGAGGGGCAATTGAAAGGGAGAAAGGGAAAGAAGGCTGGGAGGGAGGGTGTGGGACCCAAAACTATGAAAGTAGAAGAGAGATAAGTGTTTTATCTATAAATGTGAGTGTCATGTCTTGACAGCACAAGATTAAGCACTGCCTGGAAAGGCTACACCGCTTTTTCAATCAGGAGTTTCAGCCTTGCTATCAATGACGTTCAGCAGTTAATTATAGTGAAATGTGACAACAGAAATGAATCCTCATGTCCAATAGGTCATAAGACTGCATCACAGTCCTTAGGGGCTGAGATGGAGAAACCTCAAATGGTTTAAATCAGTGCAGGCTGACTGAAAGGCAACCTAAGTACTGGTATATATAGTTTCTTGATCAGAGAAATGACAACATGTATCTTGCAATATTGTGGTTTGTGACAGAAGTCTTTCTGGTGGTAATTTGTATACAGTGAAAGAGCTCTCTGATTTCAACTGCAGTTGGCAATCCTCAACATCACATAGCTCGACAGGCCCATATCTCAACAACTGCCAGCTTTTGCAGAGGAAAAAATACCACTAAAACCCATGAAAAACAAGGGGACAGATTTGAGCTATCAGTTCTTAAGCAGCAAGCTGCATGGTTTGTGTGAACAAATTTCAGTCTGTGATTTGTGAAATATAGAGCTGTCACTTTATTTTCTGCTAATTGTTCTTTTGCTATTGGATAGCTAAGTCACATGGCATTGCTTCTATTGCTTGACTGGATAATTGGAACTAAGAAAAGATAGGAGACTAAGAAAAGATGAATACCGAATAACAATATGCTTTCCATTCAAAGCTTTAGACAGATAATTAGTCATGCTAAAAATGATGAGAAAGCCAGGGTTAAAAAATAATCAATAGGCAGAAATTCTTGGGGACACAAACTATGAATATCAGTGGAGGAAACCATGTTTATTCTGAATTTATTTCTAAACAATTCTGTATTTTTACCCTATTAGTGCTCATCTGTAAAACTGAATGTTGTTTTCTTCTGTGTGGGCAAACAGCAAGATGTAGTGTGTAAAGTGACCTTCTGGACTCTCTTCAAGCATAAGAAATAGCTGATTTTACAAAGTATTTGGGGGACACCACTTATTCATTCTGTGTACCTTTCACTATTTGTTAAACAGCATGTGCTTTTATGCTGTTATATAAACACTATTATTTATTTCTACCATGCCTCACTCAGGCTTTAGAAAAGCTCGTGATCATGTAAATTTAAGTCAAATGATAAGAGATTAATTTAAGTCTACATAATGGTGTTCTGAGCTTTACTCAGTTTTTTTTATAATCCAGATACACAGATCAGGCAACGTTAAGTGGTTTTCTTTAGCATTTAAGGAAGAAATATAAGCAATATTTTAAAATACTAAAAGCTATGATAAAGTCAGCAGCACACCACAAAATCATCTCTTGAGCATCTGCTTACGCAGGCTGTTGCAGGACTGTTTAGCACAATAGAGGCGTTATATAAGTAATAAGTAACAAAACAGTATGATTTAAGGTTTCCACCCTGGAACTGCTTTATTTGTGATTTCCCATTGAAGTACATGGCCATTTTGTACATAAAAAAACCTTGACAAGACAAAGTCCTCTGCAGCAATAATAATGGAAAGTTACAACCTGAAGTTACTGGGGGTATTTGTCCTTAGACCAACACAGCTACAACCTAGGCAGACAAGTATCTTTGGGTAATATGACATCTTTTATTACATCAACGAAATAGTTGGAAAAATTGTTCTTTGCAAGCTTTTGGGTACAAACACCCTTCTTCAGGTAGAGGGAGTCTACTGTAGACTCTCCCCCTGCCTGAAGAAGGTTTTGTACCTGAAAACTTGCAAATAACAATTTTTCCAACTATTTAGTTGGTTTAATAGAAGGTATCACATTTTTACCTAAAGAACCTTGTTAACCTGAAGTCATTACATTGTCTGGACTATGAAAGGCATAAAAAGCTGGTAACAGTAAGTCCTGACGTAGGGTGTTAGCCTACTTCTTTGAGTTGTATACTTGCAAAAGACATGTATTTGAAATGTGACAAGAGGATCACTTGGTAGCTATAACTGACGCACAATAAAAATATGATAGGAGACATGACTTCTAAGTGACGTTTCTTAAATAGCTTTCTCAGATTTTTTTAACTCTTAAGTTTGTAAGGAACACGAAGAAACTGAACACATTTTAATGCTTGATATTTGATCAGAGAACAAAGTTTTTACTGATTTACTTCTCAGAGAAAAAAAATCTTTGCAAAAGTTTCTGTTTTGCTCCATACTAGATGGAATAGATAGAAAATGGGTTGTGGGCTAGTACGGCAATACAAAATACATATGTTTATAACATTCTGGAAAGTGTCCAGCTCAGCCATAAACACTCTGTGGATGTTATAGCCAGTTCATGGCTCACCTGAGCTTCTCTACTGCAGCTTTTTTTCCTGCAAGGGCAAAGCTGCCTCCATAAAGCAGCCACATTCAGAAAGTTACATATGGTTGCCTACCTTGTCCTTGTTCCCAGGGGCAGAACTTGTGAAATTGCCAAATTACATAGCACTCAAACTCTAAAGCAGGGGGTTCAAAGATACAGCACATGCCTGTGGAGCTGCCATCCGGTCCCCCAGTGCTACCCCTGGATCTCAGAGTAGACCACCCTTGCCAGTTCAGGATCCATAGTGTGCACAGTGACTGATCTGGGACCTGAGGTGAATGCAGTGCTTGCTGGTACACACCATGTGCAGTGCAGGTCCTGGAGTGGGTTGAATGGGCATTGTGTGCAGTGTGGGTTCTGGAGAGGGTAGTGTTGGTGCCATGGGTGCTGGGTATGGCATATAACAGGGTGGTCCATGGATTAGATCTGGCCTGTGGACTGGTCCTGCAACACTCATCTAACCCACAGGGCAGATGAATTTGACACCCCTGCTCTAAAGGGCAGCGAAGAGCATGCTTAGTATTTCCCTAACATGCTAGGGAGACCAGGGCAAATGCTTCATGGCTGTCTGGTGAGAAGAATCTTAAGCTTGGTCTACTTTAGTGAAATTTTATGCATTCCTCAGAACTTTTTTTACAGGACTGCATAAAGGTGAGCAGAGAGAATGGACAAATAATAGGGAAAATAGAAACTATATAGTATTCCAATGCAAATAATGCTTAATTAAAATGCATTTAAATTAAAATGTATAATTAAACATTTTACTTGTTTAAAAAATGAGTGAAAATACTGTTTTGAAAGAAGTAATCTGGATAATTAGCATTTTAATGAGTAATGAATAGATTCAAACTAAGAGCAGAAATACAAATATTTATCCTTTTTAACCAACATTTCCCAGGCTTCCCCTTCTCTTGTGCTAACTAATGAAAACTAATGATCATCACCACAATGGGACAATGGGTTAATCCAATTTAATTAGTACTTTAGCAAGTAAAGGGCTTTTCATTGTATGTACTTGATAGTTAGGGCTTTCTGTAAAGTGAGAGATATCAGAGTTAAATTGGACTCCTCTGGACTGTGTTTCCCAGGTCTACCTATAGCAAATCTTGATTTAAGGAACTAGTTATTTCTTCATTTTAAGTTAGTTGTAAATGAATAGGAGAAAAAATGTATATTAAATCAGTTCTCATAAATGTTAAAACCTAACCAAAAATGACAGACCACTTAAAGAGAGAACTCTTTGCCAGGTATACTTTTGTGTAATTATGTCAGCTTGATTTCGGAGTTTGTTATCCCACCTCTTCAAAAGCCTAATGGAATGGGAAAAAATATTCTATTTCTGATCACCTAGAAAAATAATTCTTTGATTTTTTTTTTTTAATAATTTAAGGAACAATGTCTTGAACTTACCTAATATACAGAAGGATAGAAAAAGAGTGAGTAGCATGAGGAACCATTTATTAGGCCATATTCTCAATGAAAAGAAGCACATCATGTTAGAAACCATGGTAGCTGGCATATTTTAACTAACACGATATAATACTCACCGGAGATGGACACATTGCATTTATCATGACCAACTAACAATTTTTTAAAACAAAACCATCTTTGTCTATGCTAAAGGAAAAGAAGTGTTTAATATATTGGATTAAATGTGGCTGTTGATGCATCTTCTAAGATATACACTTTCCTGCTGTAAGCAAGGGTTAAGTAACTGATGAGTTGCACTGGTGGAATTATATCTATAATGGAAATCATTCAAGTAGACACAGCTTAGTGTATATATGGAGGAAAGCAAGGTTAATGTGCACGTTATAGATAACTAAATAAGAAAGGAAACAGACCAAAAGAGACACATCAATATGTGTCTGTGTGCATATTTGTTCATCTGTTTTACTAGTTGAATGCAAGTTAAATATGACTTACCTTGACTAGAAAATTCTTAAAAGAGATACCTAGGCCCACTGACAGGTGTTCATTTGAAGGCAAAATGGGATCCTTCCCAAATCATGTGTGGCAGAAGATGTGATTTTAGGAGTACAGATCGGATCCCAATCATGCCGTAGTTGCCAATATCGGAGGAACCTTGGATCATGATGTTACATATCATGATCCCAGGGACTCCCTGCACCAGAAGTTAAAAGCCAGATGCTCAACAGTTCACTGATTGTCAGCTGGCTCAAGGGACTCGCAAGGCTGATTTAAGTCCCCATGCTGTCCCTGGAGCTGGTCTACCATTGGCAAACTGGGATGGCTGCTTGAATCCTGGGCAGTCCTGATCCACAGCAGATCAAGACTACCTTGGGACTCAAACCCTGGGGAGGTCTCAGCTGGCTGACTGTCAGCTGCAGGGATCAGCTTAAGCCCCGGAGCAGTCCTGATCAGCTAACAGCCATCAGGATTGGTACTGCATAGGGGCTTCAGGACTGGTGTGGTCCCGATTTGTTGTCAGCTGGCAAGGACCACACCAGGATTCAAGCCCTGGCACAGTCCCTGCCAGCTGATGATCAGTTGGTTATCAGCTGGTGGGGACTGTACCAGGGTCAGCTGGAAATCCTGGCGTGTTTCACTCTGCCACACCTTCAATTTAAGGCAGGATGAAAGCCAGTCACAATGGGTGTGTACAGAGCTTGCTTTTTTTCACAATTCAAAGTGCTTAACAGAAGTGCACAGCTTTACAGCACTTTAAAAATGGATACAGTGCTTTAAATTAACCCTTGTTAAATAGGGTATTAAATTTGAAGCACTGTATTTTACAGCACTTTAGCAACATACAGTGCTTTAAATAACTTCTGTATGCTGGTCAAATTTCTGGTAATTCCACTAGCATCTCATGGGCTTTGTGAGCTTGGTTAGTGCTCCCTGGCATCACCAGGGGTAGCCTGGGGGCACTAGCCAAGCCTGCAAAAGCTGACAACCTACTCTGCTCCTGCCACCTGACTGATGTGGCAGTGATCTCAGTGACTGGGCCAGATGGGATGGGGTAGGGGGGTGAGGGGACGGAGCTTCCCAGCCGGGAGCATGGTTTGCTGTGCAGCTGGAGGGGCTGGCTCTGGCTCTGTGCTGGGAGGCTGTAGGTAGGACACACACACACACACACACACACACACACACACACACACACACACACACACACACACACACACACACACACACACACTCTGCATGGTTGGGGAGTAGATGCTTGGAGCCGGGCTGTCAGCCTGGGTGAGAGCTGCTGCCCGGCCTGTGGCAGAAGTGGTGCTCGCTCCCATCCCACTGAGCGAAGGGGAGGCAGGGGTAGGATGAGAGGCTGTCACAGCCTTTCATCCCAGCTTCACCTTCTCCACTGGTCTGCTGCTGTCCACAGTCTCCTGCAGCCCTAGGAGGCTGTGGAGTGCAAACCATGCATGGAGCACTTCTGTATATACCGTATGTTATCACTCATTTTGTATAATAACTTTTTGGCTGGTGTCATATTTTATTGTACCATTAATCCCCTGAATGTGTGCCAGGTTTATACTTTAAAACCAGATTAGCTGGTTAATCATGCCCTAACTGTAACATCTGCCAGGGGCCGCAATGTTCCCAATTTGAGCTAAACAGGAGGACTTGATAACATCCTTTGATTCCATTTTTGCATATGGAGAGCTCCTCTTAGGAGGAAAAAAGAAAAAAAAATTAGAGAAATATGGTTTGTTAAACATATTTACACCTGATTAGAAAGTACAGTCCTAAAATGGATGGTAAATTCTAGATCAATGGTATAAAGTGCAACATATAATCTGCTGATGAGTGTTTTGAAAGCCAGAGGGGCTATAAGGTATGCAAAAGGATCTAGTATTTTATAATAGCCTTTAATTAACAAATGAATTATAATGCATTAACAATTGCACTGTGGTAGTGCTACAGGCCTCAACAAAGAGAGTTCTATTCTGGTAGGCACAGTGACGAATGTAGCTACTCTTCTCACTCTCAGGAACATCAAATTTTATTAAATGTGAAAGTGTTTGACTGAATGTTGTGTCCCTCTCTCACTTCCGTAGTTTCAAAGGAAATCTTTTTAAGTGTAAAGTAAGCAATTTACTTAGGAAATTATCTGCCAAAGCTCAGAAAGATCAGGAAATGCCAACTCTACAATGTGGGACTACTACTGCTTGTACAAAGGCTCAGTGTGTACCATTCAAATTTCAAGGCACCATATCCTGTCCACTTGTCTAAAGTCAGCTTTTGTAGTATCTTCCCCTCTGAATCCTTCTTAGTCAGGCTTAGTGCTCCCTCCTCACTATTTCCAAATAAGAGTCAAAGGAATGTAATTTAATTGTATAGATTACTGTTATGCAGAGAGAAGAGTCAGAAGCTAATGGACATTTTTCTTAAGGCCATATCTAACCAGCGTTCTTAGGACATTAGCTTTAATCATAGGAATTTCCATAATCATTGTATGGGTTAAAAAAAAAAGTGTATACTGATTAACAATACAATGATTATGCAAATCCATCTACCTTGGTTGGCTGAGGCCATTAGTAGAAAGATATGCATTTGAACATTTTATAATTATACAGAAATAATCATACAGCAATTCTGCACTTGCCAGAGTACAAGGAATTGCATAATTTAAGAATAAAGGGTTTGCCTACAGATAAAGTTATTTTAGAATAGCTGTTCTTCTCCAAACTCACAACCTACCTTTTTACAGTTTAACAGTTTAAGCAAGACATAAATGTACAGTTATAGATCAGTGGGAAGTTTAGACAAATCTATGTCAGCTCAACAATCCAGCTGTGTTTATCTTACTGGTTTTTATGACATTGGCTTTATGCTAGATTTTTTCCACCCTTAAAAAATTATATATAGTTATAGCTATATAGAGTAAATTAAGAAACGTATATATATTGCCAAAGGGAATGCCAGTGTAGAAAAGATACCAGCGTTAAAACGTTGGCAGTGATCATTGCTATTATCGCTGGTAGAATCAAACTAATAACCAGAAAGATGAAGGAAGAGAGTCAGGACTGAAAAAAGGAAAGAAAGAAAAACTGATTGTAAACACCCCAGGAAGTATTTCTATACATCATCTATTTGTCTGTTCAATATACCCACCTGTCTTTGAGTAAAATTAATGTTAGATAAAAAAAAAAAAAAAGTGTTCAGCAGTAATAAGAAATTTGAAACGTAGTTTCTGTCTTGGGTTACTTGCAAGAAGCAGGATGTTTTGTAATACCTTTCAGCTATTATACAGTAAGTAAAGCGTAACCATTAAGTGGCTCCCAAAAGGGGAAACTGAGGAAGAAAATGAATGGGAGATCTGGGAGAAGGGAAGGTGTTACAACAGAAAAAAGGGGGAGGGTAGATCTTCAAGTGGCATTTAGATTAATTGACAAGAATTTAATGTGGAGAAGCAGAGAAAAAAAACAAAAATAGACCCACAGAGCATATAAACATTCATAATCTTGGCTAACTGTTCTTTATTGTGTACTTAGAGGAAGCTGTTTTGCACATAATCCACATTTTGAAAACTCATTTTTGTCTAAACTAATTCTGTTAAATCAACAGAGACCCTTTAAAGTATACTTGTGCCCTTTGGCAAAAAACATGCATTTAATTTTTTGATTAATGTTCTTAAAATAAGTTTATTTCCATGTAGGAACACTGATCAAAAAGTGAAAGTAACAAAGTTCCTTCCACCTTAAAAACACTGTATAGAAAGTCTTACTTTCTTTGTTGTACACTCAGTTATTCAGATTCTGTCTTTTCAGTGATCAACATAGCCAAACACTTTAAAACAATAAATTATACATTAACATTACAAATATAAAGCTGAATCGTATTTACAAATACAATTATGGCTTTTTAGCCAAAGTAGATAAAAAAAAATGCCTTCTTCCACTGGAAGAATTGCTCTTTCAATATTAATCACCATAGATGCCAATATTTGAAAGCAATTAATAGGGCTATTTCAGTGGGGTGATGAGGAGACACTCATTTAGCCACTTGCTAACACATAGTGGTATAGAATGACATCTCTCCCTGCCAGCCATACACCTAATGATTAAGTGATTAGGCCTAGTATTACATAGAGAAAATCAAATCGCTTCTGGCCCATACAGTTAAAGGTAAAATCATAGAAACTTCATGTTACTTTAACAATAAGGAGGTAACTTTTCTTATCTTTGTTATGCTTAGAGGAGCTGACAGAGCAGTGAGAATAGTAATGAAGCTGTAAGGATGTACTTTATCATTTGAAGTTTTAGTCCTTCAGAACTGATTCCAGGTTGAATCCAATCAGGCAGCTTTTTCTTTGTAGGACCTGAATATACAAAAGAACCTAAATTTAAATTGCTTTAAATTAAACAGAAACAGGTATGATTTGCATGGGTTGTTTCAAGTCCTTTATTGCTCTAAAATACTTCCTTTCAGGCTTCCAAGAAGCTACTTCAGCTGAACAACCAGCCATGGAAACACTTTAAAGGCAGTGTTCACAGTTCTGAAAGAGCTGCAAACAGCAGCACTCCCAGAACATTTAAGAAATGACTGATGAGATTTTATGGTGCTCAGGAGAGAAAAATCTCTGAGTATTCATATGTAAATCCCAGATATTTGCCAGAATGTTGCTTTTAAGTACTGCCATATTTTCGTTGCAAGTGCATATGGAGTAAGTAGCTGGAGGTAATGTTCCCCATAGAGACTCAGAAATTTGTTTTAATGTGAAACAAAAATGTCAGAGCACTAAAAGCTTTCAGGTTTTTTTCCTTTGCAAATAAAGTCCTCTAGGGAACTAAAAGGAGAAAAAAACCTATTCTAAAGAGATAACCAAATTTCTTAATTTACTTAATGGTCTTTCCAGGTTAATTGGATTTTGTTAATCAGAATGTTGTCCCCTTGTATTTACCTTTATTTCAACATTAAGAGCTTCACTTGGTAAACATTTAATGAAGAGAAGCCTTTTTCCTTTTTGTCACACACAACATAGATAAATTCTAATTTAGCAACTTTCTGCTTAAATTGCAGAGAATCTGAAGGGAATGGTCCCTCCCTCCCCCCCCCCCGTGTTTGCATGCTATATATATAAATAGAGTCCAAATGGCTCAGTGTGTGCGCATAGCTATGTCACACTATGTAAACAGTTGCGATATAATATGCAATGTAATATATATTATTTAATAGTTGTATAAATTACACACACACTGGGGAGGGGGAGGGAAATCTCCTCTAAATTCTAGTAGACCTGCTAAATTAAATGTACCCATTGCTAAATATAGGTGGATTGAAAACTTCTTAGATATAACCTCATTCTATTTACCCTCCCCAAGGGAAAGTCTCCCAAATCCAAAATTTATCCACATCTCTGAAGAAAATATTAACATGAACTGAATGCTGGCCAAAAGATACTAACATCCAGAAATCTTTTATGGGTCTAATAATATAAGTTTACTTATACTGCCCTCAACTATAATCTTGAGGAGTCTCCTAGAGTGTTAATGGGGGTCTTCCACATATTTTGCTAAAAACTTCCAATCACTGATAACATGGATAGGATTCCACTGATGATAGCAAAGCTGAGAGCTCTAATGTAAACCAGGTTCCAGCTGTTAATGTCTTAACTGCAGAATCAAAAGGATCTTCTTTAAGCAGGGTTAAATGACTCAATTGCTAAGCTGCCAGCAGACAGTGTACACTAGAAATCCCATGACTGCTGGAGCTGCAATAGTGCTGAACTGGTAGAAACATTTGGTCAAAAAGGCTAGATTAGAGACAGCACAGTCTGTCTAATGCTCACCTCTGAATTGTCAGTGGCCTCGAGTAGGCCACTGACAATTCATTACTTTACCTGGCTTGGGACTTGAAGTCAGACTAGATGTAAAAAACTAATGCCATGTACACATGAACAGGGTAATTCTTGGCAAGTCAAGCTGTTGATTTAAAAAAAAAATTTTTTTAAACACTGCCTGTTTGTAGTCAACTGCCGTTGTGCAACTTGCTCCATGTTTATGATTTGATCTTTGCTTCTCTGCTCACATGTCTATAAACAATTCCCTGGTCAATTCATTTCTCCCAATTCCTGACATGTCTAGGTTTGACTGCCTCACTTCATTAAAACTCCACTCCTGAGTGGTTATACAGAGTGTATAGTTTTCCCTTACACTGGATATGTGGATTCCTCATTTATTTCATTAATCTTTGTAAAAATAAGTAGATTCTTTTTCACTGAGCCAGAACTCCTGTCTTGAGAAGGAACAAGGACCTTTTTGACCTACTGGGAATAACCCTAACACTTGCAAAGTATGCACCCACTTGAAACCAACTCATTGATCTAGGAATCTGAAATGCAGACAGTAAGAACCAGCAAAAAGTATGCTACTAAAGAAGCATATTATCTGTTGTAAAGTACACAGAGTTTGGTAACTTTTCTTACCACACCTCTCTTCTACACTTCGAGGGAAACAGTTCAGAATCCCATAGAGACACTGGCATAAAAAACATCCTTCCTGAGTCCACTCTCCATGGCCAATGGCACCACAATTCCTGCATAATGTGAGGAAAAAAACAATTCCATAAACCCAGCTCCCCAAGATTGAAAATTAAGCTTCCTCTTTGTAGGGAGTCGGTCCACTGTTGCTTACCTGATCCGTTTATCATGTTCACAATATCTGCCAGCAAAGTATTTGGGGCATATGCAGAAGCTTCCCAAAAAACAGGTCCCACCATTCTGACAGCAGTTTTTGTTCAATTTGCTGGCTGAAATCAGAAGTAGAAAAAGTAGTAGAAGAAAGGAAGGAATAAAAATTAGCCAAGAAACAGGAGTGCTGAACAGACAGACACCCCATCTTATTGCCATACACAGCTAGGTCTGGCTGATAATTAGCCAGCATCTGAGGGCTTTAGGTTTTAGTTCTTGTTGTGGATACCTGCTTACTAGGTATCCATTAGTAATGGAAAGAATCCATTATAGTTACCCTCAATTGCTAGCAGTTTCAAAGAGGGCCAGGACTTAATTAAGTTAAATTCTTCTTCAGTTAAGGTTTAATTACCTTCTGTCTACATATTTGGTTCCTTCACACTTCATTATTAGCCTGTGGCTAAATACAGGATTTCAATCTCCAGGAATATTTAATCCAGTGCCTTTTACCAATACTAAATTCACTTTAAAATAAATGAAGTGTTTCAAGGCATTTCCTTGATCAGATTTGTTGGTGAGACGCTACTTATTAACAATCAAAAACTAAAAGACTGCCTTCTTGACAGAGCATATCCAGTGCCAAATTACAGCAGGATGACAGAGATTCGTCACTGGAATTTGTGCAGAATAATAGAAAAGATCACGCTACCTGGAATGGATTTCAAAGTGAAACAGTAGCAGGTAACAGTCTTTTACAGATGTTACCTCTTTCTACTAATGCATAAACCAATGGAGAATAAAGTCTCATGTATCTCCAGAGCAAGAACTATGCAGGCAACAGCATCTTTAGGCACTCTATCCACTAACACACACCACACCTGATCTCTAAATTAGAGGTCTTTGTAGTTTATATTTAATTGGTATAGGGGAAAATTGGAAACCTAAAAGAACATGCTCTGTCTGCTTTCAGCACAATCCCCTTAATATTCTAATGATGAAGGGAATTCTTACATTTGGGTGAGCATACTACTAAGAGAGGTATTGCTGTTGATATATCATTTAAAAATCCAAAGAAAGTAAAAATTTCTGGGAGGAACAGAATTCATAAGGAAGTTCAGTGATAGTAGCAATGGTTCCCAAACTAATGAGAAGCATTTATTGTCAGACTTCTGTGACAGAAGTGGTATACAGTTCTGTGAGGCCAATGCTAATAGGCATATCTAGTTTCATGCTGGTGTTCTATTTACAGTATTACGTGATTTTAATAACTGATTGCTATTCCTGTAATGTAAGTTGTTTCTGATAATGAGCTGTAGGGGCCAGAGCATTCCTTTTTTTTTTTTTTATTAGTATACTTTTGTAGCTGTCAGGAGCCCTAGTCATGGACCAGGACTTCATTGTGCTAGGCTCTGTACAAACAAAGAAAAAATGAGGCATGAGTAACCATCTTTCAGTGCACTGATCTGGAAATGAGGTTTTTCTTGCCATGTCAGGCTAGTGTGGCATTCACTAGCTAATAATAATAAGAGCTAGGGCATCTGGAAAGATAGTTTCCTTTTTCATAATATACCCTGCCCATCTTACAGTGCTGTTTTCAGAAAAGAATCTCTCAATTTGTGCCCAGAAGCACAAAGCGTGTCCAATTATAAGTTCTATTATGAGTCATCCCGTTATTCTGTAACTTAAAAAAAATAAATAATTACCGTGCCTGACTTCTTATACACTGTGTGACTAAGTAATGCAAATGGAGGACAAATATAAATATTAGTAAAGAATACAGTTTGTTAATTAAGGCTACTTTTGCTATTGTGAACAAATAACTAGTGGAACCTGAATCTTGTATAAAGTGCACATTGAGTCTTGCCCCTTTCTTTCATCCCAGGATGTAAATATAGAAATTGTAAACATGAGAAAAATATTTTTGATCAGACATTATGTAGTGTTCAAACAGCAATAAAATCCTGATTGTGTATTTCTACCTCAGTGAGACAGGTAGAACCAACAGTCAACCCTATTTCAACCAGCAACAATGGGAAGGTGTAGGTTAACCACTTTTGACTCATTTCCCCATTTAAAACATTGGCACTGGAATGAAATAGTAGCATTTCTGACTTTCTGTAGGGCCTGCATTTTTCAAGTACTCCATAGGCTATTTTGATGGCATTCTGTATGACTAAATGCCATTTCATATTTTGACAAATCACAAATGGATGACCAATTCATACAGTACTGGAAACTCCAAGCAGTTAAAAACTGATTCTTACCAGTAAGACTTGATGGTTCTTTTAATTTGCCATCTGGTTTCTGAGCTTGGAAACTGCATTTTATTTCTGTTTTAAGGCTTTTCTTTACAACCATCACAGTTACACCTTTTATTTATTGAATTCTCACCCACTCATAATTCTTTACCGGCTGGGTCTTTGAAAACATACCAAATATTGTAAAAGTGGCACTTCAATCATAAGATTTGGCAACTCTGTTTATATTTACTCTCACTTGGGGTTAACTAGAAAGTTGATATACGCCAAGCAATTTTCTCATTCCAAACCCAAATTAAAAACCAGATCATAGCATGCCATTTGGAGACATTATCCAGAAAGTGTGTATTTTTACTAGCAAGATTAGGCTGCTTTTTTGTTATCCTGTTGCTTCAGATTTATGGTGTGATTTTTTTTTTCCCTAACAGTGCCTATGCAGGAAGGATTACAGGCAAAACATGGACATATATTCCTTCTGTGTGTTTAAAAAAAATGTACTTGCACACACCAAGGAATAGTACCAAGTGCGCATTGGATGATGTCACACATAATCAGAGCTCTATGAATACTGTATAATCGTTCCATGGGATGTGTTGAAGAAACCCGACATTGCTGCAAAATTTAGACCCAATTTCAAATGGCTAAATAGGTTTTGGCTTGTAAACAATAAATGTGCTCGTACAATCATGAAGGTTTTTCATAAAATACAACTGTGAATGTAAATGCAATGTTTTATGCATGCAGCAGATAGACACAAAAAGGTAGGCCTTGATTCTTTGCCATAAGGAAATCAAGTCATGTAATACTAGATGTCTGGAAGGGTTCCTTTTTTGGTTTGAACATAAAAACCAGTTTACTCATTGTTTTATGAATAACTTACAGTGCGTGAGCCCAGTAAAAGGTAAAACCTCAGATGGGTTTCTCCTCCTCCTCTCAGAATTGAGATTATTTATAGCAGTAAAGGTGTTTAAGGAAGTGCTTTGATTTTTCTGATCTGGGTTGTTATTACAGTTCTCCTTGCAACCTATAAAAATGATAAGAGTTAAACTTTCAGTGATGGCTAACTGAAGATTCAGCACCAATAACTAGCAGAAAGTAAGTGTCCAAATCAAGTACTTAGTGTCAAAGATTATTTTTGTGTAGTGTTATGGAAGTATTAATGTACTAGTCAGTATTTTAAATTTGTTTCTTTAGCTTTTTATTTAATTACTTGAGGGCTCAATTTAACTCCCACTGCCTGGGTTCAGTAGGAGATAGAACAGGAAAAATCAGCTTCCAAAAACTTTTTGAAATGTCCTGCTGAAATCCAAGTTATATCATAATGTAAATGACACTAACAGGAGACCAAATCAGGGATTAGATCCCTCTTGACTAGGTACTGTATATACAAACCAAAAATGCCCCCCATGGGAACTCTACAAAGATATCTTGATATATCAACCCTGGGCCCTGTCTGTCCTCAGGTGTGCTTTACAGTTCAAATGACAACAGAATTCAGTGTGCAAAGTTACAGAAGACCTGAACATCCAGTCACAAAGATAAGTAGCCCTATTTAGGTGTATACATAGATAAGGGTTTGCAGGGTGGGGGAACAAAAGAGTACTTGATTTTTGTGCCTACTTTCTGGAATAAAATATTTAAAAATTCATAGAAAACTACTATATAACTTCATTAAAAAACCCAACAAACAACATAAGCCAAATAGAGAGCAAGCTTTTTTTCCTTACCATTTCCAAAGTGGATTACTTGTAATGACAGTGCTATACTTAAGAAAAACCTATAACAGAAGAAAAATACAAATGAGAACATTGATCTCATTAAAGTAAATGAAAAGCATGAAAAAAGCACTAAATCTCTGAAGTTATAATTGTAAGTCATCACAGAAGACAAGCAGATTTGAGGAAGGAAAGTTAGTATCTTGATACTATATTGATGAGTGTTAGAGAAATACTCTTAGTTATATAGATGTATAAAAGGAAACTGTCTGAATTAAAAGATGTCAGCATGCTATAATGCAGGAGCACTGGTATTTTCAAGACTCTGCCTGCTCTGTGTATACAAAGTAGCATTTGCTTACCTTACAAACTTCATTTTTCTTTAGATCAGGTTATATTTCACTCCTTTCCTTGCACTTGAATTCAGTCTGCAGAAGCTGTCACACTACAGTCAACGAATGAATGAAGTCAGTGAAGAGTTTTTCAGTCCAGGGTGTCTTGGTGAAACACTGAAAGGAAATTGAAATCAGCTCCTTGCTCTTCAACCAAAGAAAAAGTGCTATGTATGTCCCCCTGAGCTTTAACACTGTACTCCCTGCAGTAGTTTGCTTACTGAAAATTATCACCTTCTTATTCTCTCCTCCCATCTCCTCACTTAACCTCTCCTCATTAACTTAACAATTTGCATTGGGGCTGAAAAGATGATTTAACTAGTGGGTTATGTGACTGACCATGGGACAGCACTCTGGGGTCCCTCAGGTAAAGATGAAAGGAGATTTCTGTATAAGAGTTAATTTTTTAAAAACACACTAAAATCGGTGTGCGTACTTATAATGTCTTGGAAATGAGTGGGCATCATCAGGACCAAAGGTAATTATTGCCATACGTGGTTCATGGTACCAATATGGGGATGCTTGATCAAGAGGTCTGCAAAAAACAGTGTCTAGAATAAATCAGAAACCCTGCAAAGGGGTCACATATTAAATTGGATTAATTATAATTAGGTATTTTTATATATGCCACTTTGCTGAGGCTGTCTTAAAATGTTAATTGCAATAGTTGGTTCATATTGAACTGTGTAGTATCTTGAGCACCTGACAGGTGGGGGGAGGGACTTCAGCCATACATGTTAGTTGATATTATATTACAGCATTCATCCAGCCTTAAATAAGTGTTTATCTCCTATGCAGAATTACATGGATTTACTTAAGACATGCTCTCTTTTTCTAAACCAAAATAATTAAACCTTTTTTAAAAGGCTTTGAAACAATCTTATTTCAATGTAATGATGTTTATTTTGTTGTAGCTTATGTCAATTAGAATAATATATAAACTAAACTGAAATAAAATACACCACAAAAGAGCTTGTGCTACTTTAAACTAATTTAATTAAACTGGTATGCATTCATTCGGGGACAAAATCAAAGGATATAGGCATATCCATTGTAATATTAGAAAGCCCCATCAGAAATCAGGGTAGAATGCATGAACTTTTATGAGCAAGAGCTCACTGTACCAGCTGCTATGGCTTAAACATCTGAGTCTGTAAGGTGCATCTCCACCTTGTCTTCTGCGTAACTTCAAACTAACACAGCTAACTAACTACTTCTCTAAGCCCAATTGTTCATAATTTCATGAATTTGATCCAAGAATGATGAGAAGGATAGAATATGTGGTGTAGAATGAAATCTTGAACAAACCATGTTTGCTTAGCCTAGAAATTAAAAGATTGAAGGGGGTACATAATAGCAACCTTCTGATGTGTTAAATAGTGATACTCTGGTCTCTCTCTGCCCTTCAAATGTATGAAGACTGTACATTTGAGGCCTTAGTGTCGCCTCTCTCCTTCTATCTCTTGGATTGCCCTTCTCTGTACTTTGTGTAGCTCTTCCATCTTCTTACATGCTGGGGACTAGAACTACTCTTCCTCCCCTCTTACATGCTGGGGACAGTTTATCCCCAGTGTCCATTCTGAGGTGCATGTGCAGTTGCTGCCAGCATGGAGCTGATGCTGGGGCTGTGGAGCCCGGTGCGGCTGTTTGCAGCCTGCCCATTGCTTGCTGCAGCTGCCCAGAGCCCAGGCTGGCTACAAACAGGTGCGCCGGGCTCTGGAACTGAGTCACCAGCTCTGTGCCAGCAGCGGGGGAGAGGCTGGGGTTGCGCTGCCTCAGGCCCCTCCCTCACTGTCTGCTCTGAAGCGCATGTGCACCCACTGGTATGGAGTTGATGCCGGAGCAACTGTTTGCAGCCTCCTGGCTGCAGCCAGCCCTGGCTCTGGGGAGCAGCTGCCAACCACAGAGTCCGATCTGCTTGCAGCAGGGCTTGCAGCTGAGCCTGCCTGACTCCCACATGCTCCTGACCCAGCCCCCTCACCAGGGTGAGGCTGGTGCTGCCCCTTGCCAGGAGCGCCACACCTTTGTAGTCTTAGCTGTGCGGAGTGGGTGAGTGGTTGAGCTGATGGGCAGGCTCAGGGCCAGGGCCTCGATCGGCTGCTGTGCAGCCTGGTGGCTGGCTCCTTAGGGAAGCACCGGGGCACTGGTGGGCCCAGGGCATTGTTGGGTCAGACTTTGTTCGGTGGCTCCATGCACCTGCGCATTTGGTTCTGTGCATCTGTCTGCCTCTGTGTCTCTGTGTGTACACATGTCTGTTTCGGGCATGTTCTGGTTCTTTGTGTTTCTACAGATGTGGTTATGTGTGTATCTGGTTCTCTCTCTGCTCTCCTTTGTTTTTCTTTTTCTTTCTCTTTTTTTCTTTCTCTTCCCCTCTCTCTTTCTCTCCTCTTTCTCTTATTTCTCTCTTCTCTGTCTCTGTCTCTCTCATTGTAACATGCTTAACAAAAAAGGAATACACAACAACAAAGGCAACATTTATGATTATTGAATATACTAATATGCAGTGCATCCTGCTATGTACCCCTCTCCCCTGCCCTCATTTTGTTTTTATGGCATGCTGGCACTCCAGCACCTTCCAAGATAGACATTGTGGTTTTTTTGACACTCTGGCCAAAAAATGTTGCCTACCCCTGTGCTAGACTATACAGCGAAGGGACTGCTATGGGTAGGGGATGAGCCTGGCTGGGTGGGGCAGTGAGCTCAGAGAGATGCGTCAATAGGATATCAAACATTGGGCCAGAGAGATAGTGACCACATAAAGGGCTGATGTCAGCCTGCCAGGCAAATTCCAGAACCCCAGGCCAGGGGCTCAGACCTGAACAGACCTTTGTGGTGGCAGGTCTCTCTGGCTGAAGCTGATACAGGTAAGGGAGAATCTGATTCCTATTTCTGGTCTCAGGGCTACCTCTCATCTGTCCATCCCTTCTGCCTCACAGGTGCACCAGAAACTCTTGGGTTTGGGCCAAGTGGTGCAGTTGGGCCCCTCTCTCTGGCTGGTCCCCAATTCTTTCTTGTGGTTAATGAGTCCAGGGTTGTGGCCCTTCTCAGTCACACTCTGTAATTCAGGTGTGGGTCACAGGGCCCAGCATGCAGCAACATAGTAGTAATTTGGGTGTGAAAGCCATTTGTGAGCTCTGCCAAATCTCAACCAGTTCAGGCCCCCAGGAATGTTTGGGCTCAGAACAAAATACCCTTTTGTACCCTTTTGATGGGCAGGGAGCTTTGATCCCCATGTTCCCCTGCAGCCCTGTCTGTCTCTTCAGCTGTCTGCCACTCTGACTTGGTTGCTGCTGCACTGAAAACAAGGGGGCTGCTCCAAGTCTCAGCCACGGGGGATCAAGCCAGACCCAACAAGAGCTCCCCCCCCCAACAATTTTTTTACTTCCACGGGGGCCTTTCCTCCCTCCTCTAGTTCTCCCTTTCCTTCTCCTGCCACTTCTGTATTTCTACACCTGTTTCTGCAGAGCAGCTGAGCTGTGCCTGAAGGTGATCTGGGGGGAGGCAACAAAGGACTGGGATTCTCCTTATGTTCCTTCTAGGGAGGGCTCAGGTGGGTGGCAGAGACTCAGGGTCAGGAAGGAGAAGGGTGGGACAGGAGGAAGGAGGTGTTTGAGGAAGTCGAGCATGGGGCTAGGGACTCTGTGTCTCTGTGCCTGACAAAGGCAGTGTAAGTGAGAAGCAAGGGGAGGACTTTTGGAGGTGGCTTTTATTGGACCATGTGTAAAATTTGGGAGCAATGTTAGACAAGGGCACAGAAGGAAGGGTACCAGGTGCCCAGAAACTTCTCCAACTAAGCAAAAAAACTGTCTGGGAGAAAAATGTAACAAAAAGTAGAAATTGAAATGGGGAATTCTTTCCTATCTATACGATTGGTCCAAGAAAAGATGTCCCTAAAATCACCTTGATCCTTGCATATTGCCCAGACCATCATGGCTACAACAATACCCCATCCCTACTGGGAGGAAGGATATGGCTTTTATTCAAATGAGGCAGACATGGCCAATCATGGGGCATAGCGTTTGATATTAGGAAACAATGGCCAGGTGGTTGCTTAGCACAAGGTGATTGTGATCCAATTGCATTCCATACTGCCAAAGACAGGACAGATTAAACCTGTAATTATATGGCCATGACATCACATTGCATGATCAGTGTTTTTAATCATCTAATCCCCACAAGTTGAGGAATAATAAGGAATACAACTGATAGAAGGAAAACATTACAAAAAAATACCAGTGGAAGTGGAGAATCCTAGGGGAATAGTTCATCATCTAGCCAAACAGCCATGACTCCGCATTCAAAAACGAGAAATCTTTGTCTCTAAGCCCCTCTGCATTCAGCAAGAAAGGGAAGGCAGCAAATAAGGATCAAGCAGCAAGGAAAAAAAGGGGCAATAAATTGCACTTGGTAGAAATTAGGAGGATAAAGGGCAGAACATGGGCAAGAAAAAAGAAAGGTGCAACCTGAGGTGTAACTCCATGACTAGTTAGGACTAAGGGCAATCGGTAAGGATGCTGGGAACAAAGGAGTCCTCATTGGTTTAGAATGTAGTCAAGGTCATCTCTTCCTGAAACCCTGACTGCAGCTCCTCTGCTGAACCAACAGACAATCCATTACTCCTGCACAGTGGTACATGAAGTCGGTGATGCTATGCTTTCAATGCTGTGTACTGCTTTGTCCTCTGAAATATCACATTCTAGGTGGCTCCAAATTGGGCATCCAAAATTAGTGGACACTGCTGACCCTAATTTCTCTGCTTCAGTTCCCCATCTGTAAAGGGGAGGAATGCCACTTTGGCACCACTCCCCAGGAGAGCCCAAAAGAAAGGATATCGTGCTCTATTTAGAGCAGTTTGAATCTTAGACAGTCAGTGGGTACATCTACATGTGCGCTGGACTGTGCAGTTGTTACTGGGCAGTCATTTAGTACTTGCTTAAGCAAGTAACCAATGTTACTGTGCAGTTCCCATGCCGCATGGGTCATTTCTGACACTACTGTGCAGTAACAAACAAGCCCACCAATGCTATTTCACCATAGCAATGAGCTATAGCACCATAGTGTCTCATGAAGATGCACCCAGTAAAGCCTAGGTCACACACTGGAAGCATCACAACCAAAGTCTGTCCCTGGGGAGGTAGGGACACCAGCAGGTGGCAGTGGTGGCAATTGTATCAGAGCCTATGCACATATAGGGACCAAACACTAAGGACCACAAGCAACACTCATCCTGGCCTTGGCCAGCTCAGGGTGCTCAGCTTTACAAACTTATTACTACTGTAACATCTGTGTGTATGTAACTTTCCAGGTTTTTCAAACAACACCTGGGAAAAATGAACTAAATCATGTGGCTCCAAATTGGCATCCAGCTGGGTTATCAGCAGGGTCTGACCTTTAAGTATACTGGACTGGGTTCTGCCATCTAAGTGGACTCAGGAATTGGCAGCAATAATGGGTTGTCCATCTCTCTGTCCACCAGTCTAGAGAGAGAGAGTGAGAGAAAGCGAGGGAGATGGAGATGCACATTATGAGTAAGGTTCACAGAAATTTGCTGTCAGCGGAAGAGTGGGGAGACTCATGGATATTCAAGTCTATCCCAAGATCTGGACAGGAGTGCACTCTGGTGACCCCAGCATCCTGTGCCCATTCTCTCTCCCCAATGAGTCTGACCTCTGCTTTTGGGTCCCTCCCCAACTTGGCTTTGTCCCAGTTCCATTTTTCCTCATTCTTGGCTCCTTGCCAAGCAGCCAAGCACTCAGTTGGCTATCTAACATCCCACTGCAAGGCCTTACTATAAAATGCATAGAGTAGGAGACTTAGAACATCTCCTAGACAAGAGAGATATGGAGCCATGGTCCCCTTCCTGGTTCTTAAGGGAAAGGTACGTCCTTCCACTCTCATTGTGCCCTTGAAAAGACAGGATGTGGCCTGTGTTAATTCATCAGCAATACCCTCCATTGAAATGGTTTGCAAACTTCCAAGTTATAGCTCACAAATGGTATTAGCAACTTCTTGGAATCTGTTAAAAGTGCTACAATTGCTTTAGCAAAAATAAACCCAGGTAAAGGAGGGGGAGGAACAGAAATTGATTGCAGCAGAAGTGATATTAACCAACCATTTACATGTTTCTCAGATTTAGCCAGGGTTTACATAGAGTATGAAAAAACTCAAAAGAAAAACTTCAGATGGATGGACAGAGAAAGCAACAGCACGAAAGAAACGACATATGCTTCATAAAGCAATAAAGATTAGAAACAAAGCCACAGTACAATTATATATACGTGTGTGTGTATGTGTGTGTGTGTATATATATCTATATATATATAGATATATATATGTGTGTGTGTGTATATATGTGTATATATATGTATATACTTTAACAAGGTAATCAGCAAATGGCTAGAGTTACTAGTAGCCAATGGATTTCTTGGCAACTCTATTTTGAATTTCATAAACAAGTTGATGACTACAGCCCCAATCTAATAACATGCACATGCTTTATTTCAACAATGTCTGTGATCCCATGGAGCTCAATAGGACTGCTCCCATGATTTGTTTCTTAGCAAATTGCATTAATGTTTGCAGGATCAGGGTACAACACAGAAGGAAAATTGGACCCCGTCGGTTTTTAAATTTCATGAGCAGAGTTCTATAATGCTTGAAGGTCCTGATCTCCACTATTGTATCTATCTTTTCACCTTCTTTCCATTAAAATGGTTATGTACCTTGGGCAAAACTCTGGCTATGCCAAAATCAATGTCAAAACTCCAATTTAATTTAGTAGGGCCAAGCTTTTACCCTTATTCCCAGAGTTAGGTTTTTATAGCAGAGTCTGGCACACAGACTCCTAGATCTGCAAACAGGTTACACTCAAGATAAAGAACTATCCTAGAATTTATTGTTTTTCACATCGGGTAATCAGCAGCCTAGATTTGTGCTACTTGCTAATAAAGGCACAAACAAGAAAAGATCATGGTCTCAGGTAAGAAGTCAGGGCACAGAGAGATGTCAAAACTGGAAAATGATGATTTCAAAACTGAAAGATAAATGCACCCTGCCATGATGTGTATAGTTGTGCCAGTCACCAAATGGCATTGGCCCACATAATCTTACACATTCATTTTGGAAAGAAGTGAGCAGGGTGTAATGCTAGAAGATGTGTTGTATTGTGATTGGTTGTATGGCAGATACTCTTTTCTTAACATCAAGGAAAACAACGAAGTGACAAAACTATAGAAAGCACTATAGCCTGGTGGCCACAGATTATTGGATAGCAGCTTTGACCCAGCTCCGCTATATGTAAAACGGGGGCAAAGCTCTTAGACCTCCTGCACTAGGGGCTAGGGTGTTAATTAGCAAAAGCCTGCACAGTCCTTGAAAAACATAAAAGCTGCACAGCAGGTACAGTGTTTGATGCCTCATCCTGAGGAAGAGCAGGGAGCTGCACTGTCTAGGAAGAACGCAGCTTTTGAGTTTTGGTGCAAGACAGAGAAAATGTTTGCAAATTGATTCTGTCCCATAAGGTGAAGTGAGCTAGTTGAGAAGTGCTTTCCTAGAGGGTGGGGGACATGGTTAGGGAGACAGTCCCAATGTCAGGCCTCAGCATCTGTTCAAATATGGGACATAGAAGTGAGATTTGCTGTCATTTCCCACTCAGCAGGTGGCAGAGTCTCTGGACACAGGGTCCATTGCACAGAGTGTCCAGAGGTGTATCTAATTCAACACTTGTAATAGTGTAAACTGGCAAAATTAGGTCATCTCTAGGCTCATATGGGGGAATCCTGGTCTTGCCAAAATCAGTGATTGATAAACCTCCCCATGGCTTCAAGATGCTCAGAATTTTCTTCCATGGTCTTCAGACTGCATGTTGGCCCTTCAGAAACAAACTTGGGGAGAAACAATGTTTATCCTAGTTTGTCCTTCACTGACCTTTCCTAAACTGTTTCTTTATTTCCTATATTTATTCTGCTAGATTTATATCCCATCCCATCCAAAAGGCTCTGGTGATGCATATCACTTTTCATGGGGAACTCTTATTGTTTATCCTAAAAGTTTGAATCATCGCCAGTGAACAGCTCCTGCTATGTACAGAAGGGAGAATGAAGGAATGAATTAATGCATTTATTTTCCTTTCTCATTTGTTCCTGCTACAGAAAAACAAGACCAAAGAAATGACTGATGAAATTACAAATATGATGACGTGGTTTGTGGCTGAGGTAACAGACATCATATATCCAGCAATAATACAATATGAAGACAGAAAAATAGCTGAGAGGGACATGAGAGATGAGAAGGTCAATGCCAGAAGGTTTGTCTTCACAGACAGAAAGAGAAGAGCTAGCAGATCACCAGGATGTGTGAAGAGAGGGAGTAGAGGGAAACTACCCCCACTGTTTTCTCAACATTCACCTGGCCTGTCTTGACCAAGAAGCAGGCCACTGTCTCTGGACAGAGAGTTTTAGGAAGAAAATCTTCCAGAGGCTGAGCCAGCAGTGGTACTTCCTCATCAGGCTGACAACATTTCTAGTTTGTGCAGGGAAAGCATGTGCACGGGAGCTCTGCTTGAGCATCCCGCACAGAATAGCAAAGCTGAGAAGCTTCCTCATGGCCAACCTTACTTTAAATACGAATCAGCATGAAAAGATGGCAGATTACAAAACTGTTTCACTGGGGAAGATATTTCTTCTGACTTCAAACAGGATTGCCCTAAAACAGGCAAATTTAGAAAATACTTTTCACTAACCAATGTCCAGGGCAGAGTGCTAGGTTTGGAGGAACAAGTACAAAGGGAAGAGCAGATGCCAGGGCACTTTCAAGCCCCCAAGCTTGTACAGCCCATGTCAAGGGACATCAGGGGGCTGAGTTTCTGCACAGAAGCCCTGGGGCTCAAACCTTCTACATTCCCCATGGACACACTAACCAAGACAAGGGCAGTCCATTCCAGAGTAACTCTACCCCCGATTGGCAGGCAGCTTGCAAGAAAGCCCTTCTTTTCATCACACAGAAAGATATTTCCTGAAGTGGAAGTACCGCATAAGGCAGTGCAAGGAGGTCGCAGCAAGCCTGTGGCAACATACACAATTGAGCCTCAGCCCTTGCAGTCACTGACCAGTATTTATGTGGATGCTTTTTTGAAAAAAATATGTGATGAACTAATGAGGAAATTGGGCCCTTCACAAAACCTACATGCTCAAGACAGCACAGTCCCTGGCAGTGATCTTTCATATATCAGCACATGTAGTTGATTCAATGTTAAATAAGCTTTCTGTATGTCAGGACACAGACCTGCAGTCTTCTGAAAATCAGGGTCTCTCCCCTGACATAGACACAGTGACAGCAAAAATTATTCACTCCAGTTTATTTGACCATCTGCAAGAAAGTGCTTCCAAAGTTTCAGTTTATGCCAACATGAAAAGCAACAAGTGTGTGTAATTTCTTTCCTTATTTTGATAAGGAAAGAAATTACTGATTCCCAGCAGGAAGACTCCTTAGCAAAAGCTCCCACTTCATATCCTATAAACCTCTAGACTCTGGGGAAATTGATGAGAAGCTTTTAGAAGATGCTACCAAAAGCACCGCCCAATGCCAAAGTCTCACACCATCTACTCTGGAGGTATGCCACAGTTTTTTGGAAGATATAATCAGCAGGCTTTTATCTAACATTCTCCCTGCCACCATCAGCACATCTCCCTCTACAGAAAAGAAACTGGACCTTGTAGAATTTGATTTGATTCACATGAAGGTAATCAGTAAAGTTATGGCAAAAATCTCCAAAGATGAGAACTCTTCTAGCCAGCATATTGAACATTTACCTTCCAGGGAGGATGAAATGATTCAACCAATTGCTGATTTGGTTTATGACAAGCTTTTGACACAGCTTCAATCTAAATTCAACATGCAGACGTGTTTAAGAAATGGGTGCATGGTTATTTCTGAAGCTCTTTGTGACTTGGTCTTCCAAGAGATTTCTGGGAAGCCATTGCAGAACTCTCTTTCTGGAGAATTACCATTTCACCACTGTACTGAAGACAACAATATTGTTGAAAATACATTAAGAGACGCTACGGAGCTTTTGGATAACCCAAACTGTTTATCATCTGATCTCAGTAAAATAGTTCCTTTTATCATAGAAAAACTGGTAAATCTTTTGTCAATATTTTCTTCCCTCTTTTCCATTGTGGATTTGGATGCAGAAAAGCCTTTGTTACTACATGCTTTGCAAGTACTCCTGTCAAAACATCAGATGAACACAAATGAACATATCAGTGAAAGATAATTTTTACACACTGAAGACAGCCAAGCTATGGGAGACCTGTTCCATTCAGCTTGCTCAAGCACTGGAGACCATTCTGATTTTGACATTTTTTTTTTTGCAGAAACCTAACAAATAGGAAGGATATTTTAGCTCATAGGATAGCAGCTTCAATAGCAACAGAAGTTGCCAAACCTGAATTACAAGCCAGGTCAGAGGAGGAGACATTGCCTACTTCATCTTCAACAACAGAAGGCGTTAGGATTGTTGAAAAACTCCCTACGGATCTTGGCATGATAAAGAAGATTCCGCAACCAATTTAAACCCTGTGTATTCAATTTAAACCGTGGGTATTCCTGTGGTACCCATGGCATTTGTGGAAGAAATATTAAGTCATGTCAAGTGTCTTAAGTTCAATTGATGGCAGAAGCCCAAAGTACAAAAGATGTTTATCAAGAGCCGAAGTGAATGAAATTGCTGAGAACCTTAAACAGGGCATGAAAGAAGGCCTGTCTAAACATAAAATCAGCTTTGTGGCAGCTACGGATGAAGAACAACATTTACATCCAGAACAGGAAGAAGCAGTTAATTGAGTTGTTCTTTCTATTTCCAAGGATATATTTCAAAAATATGGATCTGAGAAAGACCTTTATGATGATGTAACACGTTTCAATGCACTTTGCCCTCATGAAGTGGCTACTGTAATAATTGAGGAACTGTCTGATTGCCCCCTTTTACAGGCTATTAGTGACAGTCCACCCACACTGAGCCAAAGTGCAATGAACCCAGACAGAATTGCTGACAAAGTTATTTCTCAAGTGTCTGTTAGTGCAGAGCCTAAGACAGAGAGCTCTAAAGAGGCAATCCCAGGTTCAAGTGCTAATGAGACCCAACAGGGACAGAGGAGCTTCCTGTGAAATAATCCATCATGTTACAATCAAACATATACCCATTGCTCCAGACTTGGTGTCTGATCACTTATGAGTCATTTCAATAAAAACAGAACCTCTTGAGGAATTGCAAGAAGCATCTGTTGCTCAAACTGGGCATGGCCTAAGAGACCTAAGAGCACCAATGTCTGGGAAGTGTCTTGAAGATGAAAGTTTGAGATCTGAGGCACAGAGAAAAGAAGACAGTCATTTCTCTCTGGGGTGTACAGGACAAACAGTTGTAAGACCAGGGGAGGTGAGTGAAAAGAATGCGGCTGGGACAATCCTGTTTTGTGAATGCCATTTTGCTTCTAACTGGATCTTTTGTTAAGATGTTCATGCAGTGTTGACAGCTCATCTACTATGAATGCTGAATGCTCTTACAAAGGTGGTGGGCCATCTTCTAGAGAGCCTGCAGTGGGCCATGAGTGTGGAGGACCCTCACTAGCTGGGATTCTTGGGTTAGTGGTCAGTAAATTCACTAATCTTGAATGTACTCTCTTTCCAAGAAATTGTCTGGGGATAAGAAGAGGGCTGGAATCCCTTGGGTTAAGCACATGAACAAGACAGCTACAGCTCTTTGCTTTGCTTACTGATGGCAGACATTGGTTCAAAGGCAGATGCTCTTCAAGCCAAAAGGGCGATTTTGATCACTAGGAAGAGAAGAAGACCACATGCAGTATGAGAGGTTTTGCCTCCGCTGAAAGGCTTGGCTCAAAACTGGAGACTGACTGGGGTGTGGGTGTCCAAAGTGATGAGGATGGTTTCAGGAGCTGCTTCTTCATAGAGCTACAACTCTTTTTTCCTCTTTCTAGATAAAGCACAGAAGGCATGTAAGAAATTATTTTGCTACGTCCAATTTCTGAGCTTTGGATGGCTCAGACAATGGTTCCAAGATCCTACTGCTGAGTCCTGCTGCCCAAAATAAGGATATCAGACATGGAATGTAAACCAGGCAATAAGTGCAGGTAACCCAGATGTGAAAACTGTGACCCGTAACCCAGACCCAGTTTATTTAGCAGCCCATGGGATTGAGTAGTTGTGTCTCATCACAACACCAGAGTTTCTATTTATACAGTGGGAACTGACCAGTTCGTGACACAGACATGTTCATGGGTGGATTAATTAAAAAAAAACAAACCTTAATCTGTGACCTTGCTAGAGCCCTGATCCAGGAAAAAAACTTAAGTACAGAAATCTGACTGGAGTCAATGGAAGCACTCACAGGCTTCAATGATTTACAATGTTTGGGCCTAGGACAAAAGAATCTCAGTATTTGTATAATTTGAAGCCTGAGCTAGTGACCAATTGGAATGAATTGCCCCTGCATAGAAAAGTGCATTTAAATGCCTTCCTGAACTGCGGCCTAGAAGAAGTATTTGGTCTTAATAGTTGACGTGCATTAGTGGCTCCTTAGTGTTTGTTTCCGATCTGCTTTCGAACAGAAAGTTGAAATGCAACAGATGGACAAAGCAGTTTTCCTTTAACAAAACTTCTTTTTGCACAGTTCTGATTTTTCTGGGTGCTCAGCTGAAGCTCATAGAATGGATCCAAATTCAAGTCTAAAAGGGGCTTGGCTTAGTTCACTCCTATTAGTGACCTGTAGGAAAAGCTGATTTAGAAAGGATTCTGAGGAGGTATCCTCTTCAAAAGCTTTCTCTTTGATTTCAGGACTTCAGCAGGACCTCATTTGGGAAGGTGCTGAAGCCTGTGTTGAATATTCTGAAAGCTTTTCAACCCAAGGTGGACCTCCTTGCACAACTGGCAACCCTTTACACTGAGAATGAGGAGGGAGAGGAGAAGGTGGAGGAAAAGCTTGAAGCAGAGCAACAGTGGGAGGAAGAAGAGGAGATGCAGCAGATAGAGGAGACTATTCAAGTCAAATGCTCTCTGTATTTGGGGAGCCTGTTGGCTTCATCCATGGACAGTGAACAATAAAGGTAACTTTTCTGGTGCTACAGCAACAATGGGAGCTGTGGTGGAGTGGGATCATCTGGGGTCTCTGGATGGAGCTATCCCTACGTTAGAGTAGGTTCAGCATGAAGGTGTGCAGGGCTCTGTCCAACTCTGCTTGCTTGTAACCAGACTGTTTCACTGCCGCAACACAATGGGACCAGACTGTGCCATTGTCTCTGAGCTTCCATACAAGGCTAATTGACTCTGCCACCATGATACTTCCCATTCTCAGATCAATCTACACAACCACAGCTGATGGGAGGACATGGTCAGCAGAGGGGCATTAGAGCAAGGGCATCACTCTCAGCTACATCTGCTGTACATCCAGAATCCACTAGGATAACATTTTCAAACTGGGTGCCACAGCCCTGTAGGATGTATTGAGATTCTTTCAGGGGTGCTGCAGGTTGCCATGCAATGATGACATTTGTAGGAGTGCAAACACAATTCACAAGACAAACCCAGAGATTTCCAATAGAAATCCAGAGTGTTTAAAACCATGCTGGCCTACAGAAGAATTGCTCTAATATTTTTCTGTACTCAAAAAAATGAAGACTAAGAGCTTGCATTTTCCAAGGAGCATCTTGAGCCTAACAAGGCTGAGAACCACTGCACTAGGGAAACAGTCCATACAGGCTGTCCTGAGCTGGAGAACCAGGCCCACATATGCAGTCCTGCTTTGCTGCTGGGCTGCAGACAGAGGAACTGGATGCTTCCATAAGGCTTTGGAGGACCTGAGGGCAGGCTTTGCCCAAAAATTCAAGTTTTAAAGACCTGTGAAGTTGGGGGCCTGGTCATGGCCCCTCCAATATATTCAACGGCTCCCAAATGTTTAGTTTGAAGCAGTGAATGTTTCCAGCTGTCAGAAGGGGAGACTTCCTGGGTGCACCTCACCCAGCACACAAGGGCATCACTAGGAACATTGCCATTGGAGCAGCAGTGGCCCCGACACGCAGGTCACAGCAGGCCACATCTTTAGTTTTTCAGCTTCTGATTGTGATACAGCTATGACAGAGAGCAAGCCTGAGGAGTGTCTGCCCCTACTTACCAGAAGGGCATTTATTGGTGCTCCTACTTGCCCAGCAAACAGCAGACATGGGTTCTAGGTCCTGCTTACCCAGAAACAGTTTGAACGTGCATTATCTTTTCCCAACACAGTGCTCTAACTACTAAGTCATATATGTTGGGCCTTGGCTAGAGCTTTCTCTATCTCTCCTCTCCAAGCTTGCCCCCTTGGCAGCCCAAACAGGGAGGTAAGTGGGGATATGATGTGGTCCAAGGTTTTATCCTGCTTCCAAATGCAAAGAAGCAACCTCTATGTTAGACAGCCATTTCGGCCACCTACTACAATATATAAAAGGTTGTTATGAGGAGAATGGTGATCACTTATTTTCCATGTCCACTGAGGGAAGAGTAAGAGGAAATCAACTTAAGTTAAATATTAGGAGACACTTTCTAACTGGTGAAATACTATAGATGTATAGTATCTCCTTCACCTGAGCTTTTAAACTTTTTAACTGGTTGGAGAAACATCTGTCAGGGACAGACTAAGCATACTTCTGTCTAATGTAGGGGAATGGACTAGATGATTTCTCAAAGTCTCTCAAAGCCAGATATTTCTATGGTTCTATGATTCTGTGATTCTTTCTATTTATTTTCTGGTTTTGTATCCTTCAAATGTTTCTGGACACTTAATTTTTATTAAAAATGTTTGAGTGCTTCATGTATTTGTGTGACTCCAGGACATTAGTCTTTTATAAAAATGATAAATATCCTAAGACTTTTAAAAACATTGCAGGAATGGAAAACACAGCATTCATATCTTAAAAATGAAAGGCATGTTGGGATAATTTCAGTTAAATTTCAAGAGTATTCAATTTTAGTTAATTCAGCTGGGTCTCCATTACAGTAGGAGCCATGGTAACACTCCTGTGTGTCATTATTTGGTTTTGCCCTTGGAATTTGCTGGCTGAATATTTGTACAGATATTATATATTTACAAATATTGAGTTATTTACAGTACTGCATTGATCTTGCAAAATAGTTCATTTTTCTTGCAATGGTTTACTCATCAGCTGACCCTAAAGACTGACTGATAGATATCTATTTCCACCTCTCCCCTCACTCACACACATTCAGATGATCTGCAAACATTTATTTGTGTTGGCATTCTGTTTTAAAGAAAGAGGTTTACCATCTAAAGAGAGGCAAAGACTTGCAAATTGAAGTGGGTCGTTGTTTCCATGAACTTTGACTCAGATTAGTGATATTAAAACATAATTTGTATCTAACAAATGTGGAGCACCTTTTTTATCTAAAGCTCTCAAAGGATTACCAAATATGGGCCACTTACTTATGTGAGGAGTCCCATTAATTTAAATGGAATTACTTCTCACATAAGGAAGGTGAGCAGTATTTGACCTAATTACACTGAATTTACATAATGATTTTCTGAAATGTAGGCCCTACTAAATGCTTTGCATGCAGTGGGTAGTTTCATAAAGTATAAAGTTAAGCAAGTTCTTAAGGGTTTGTCCACAAATGAAATGTATTTCTTAATAACTCTGTATTTGAATAATCTTGTTCCAGAATAAGAGTGGACTTGGAGTTATTCATGTGCTTTAATTTCACATGCCACTTTAATCAGAATTGACTTTCAAGTGTAGACAGATCTTGGCAGGACTGAGAATGCAGTTACTTATCAGAGTGGAAACATGTATAGTGAACGTGCCTCACAGCTCAGGAAATAAAGGAGTGAAAGAAATGAACAACAAATGTAAAGATGCAGGATGAGTATTAGATAGGCAGAATGCATTTATCTGTGTGTTACTTTAGCAAAAACAGTAGGCCTAAAATGTTTCTCTCTTGTAAAGTGCTACAAGCAAGTTTTGTTTCTGCATTTTAGTTTTTTTGCTGATATGTTTTATTGGACCAACTTTGTAGTTGGGAGAGACATTAGACATGCTTTCAGGCTACAGAACTTTATCTCTCAAAAGTGGACTTTGCTTTTACCTTTCTACATCTGAAAAAAGAAAACTTTAAAGCACCCATTAATTACTAAACTAATATCACTCATATTTTTGGCATGTTCAACAGAAAGATGTAATAATTTTTACCTTTAAATCTAAGACTTCCACATTTATGTTTGCATAGTGGCCATCGCAACCCTTCAGTAACATAGAGCTACTGAAATGGTTACTGAGAAATGGGGATAGCTAGTTAATTCGTGTTCCATTAGTTCAAGATGTTTATTTCACAGAAGAAACCAGGTTTTTTTTTCTTTCTCTTTTTTCACTGTGATTTGTTTGATGTTAATATTTGTTGAAGCTTATTGTCACGGGGGCACTTGGGTGCCCCATGCCTTGAAGGAAATAAAGAGAGCTGCCAATCACCAGGGCAGCTCAGGTGATGGTTGCTGGGGCAACCAGGCAGGTCATGTGACCTGAAGGGGGCAGGGTCGGGCCTTTATAAACAACCCAGGCCAGAGCCTAGGTAGCATTTCCCTTCTGGCAGGCGCAGGTGCAAGTGCAAGTGCAAGTGCAAGTGCAAGTGCAAGTGCAAGTGCAAGTGCAAGTGCAAGTGCAAGTGCAAGTGCAGGCTGAGCCAGCGTGGCGCGGGATTTGTATGATAAGCCTGGGGCTTATGTTATGTTGTAGCCAGCTGGCTAATAGTGTGGTTTAGTTACCATTAGACCAGAGGACTGGGTGAGGCTGTAGGGGTGTGACGAGGCCTCACGGGAGCTCCCCAATAATCTGGGGGTTCCTGGTGCCCAGAAGGGCACAGTGAGCGGTGCCAGGCGGGCACAGCTGTTGGCGCCAGTGGGGCGCATGTTGGGGGGTGTTAACCCCCTGCCCTAGTAGGGGAAGTGACTGAGACGGTGGTCCAGGGGGCCAGGCATGGCTGCGGCCACCTGAGCCCCAACCAGGTGTAGGACCAGGAAAGGGTCCTGGAGGGCTCCACAGTGTAGGGCACTCTCGTGCCGCAGTGGGCATGGCAAGCGAGCGCCGGAGTGGCGCTCAGCGTGTGGGGGTTGTAGCCCCAGCCCGAGAGGGCGTGCAGCGCAGGAAGTGCACGAGCGAGACCCCAGAGAGGGCATGGTTGCGACAGGGCGCACAGGCCCCAGAGGGGGCGAGGAAGCGCAAGAGGTGTGGCACGGGCCCCAGATAGGGGGGCGCTGGTGGTGAAACCAGCTCGGGGGCGCCAGGTAGGGCGCCAAAGCCCGGTGGGGCGAGTTAAGGAGAAGCCCCAGTTGGGCAAGTGACCCAGATGGTGATCTAGGGGGCCAGGCACGGCTGCGGCCACCTGAGCCCCAACCGGGTGCAGGACCTGGAAAGGGTCCCGGAGGGCTCCACACAGTTGGAGATGCTAAAGAGGCGCCGGAGTAAGGCGCTGGGGCGTGACGAGCACAGGGGCGCCAGAGTAAGGCGCTAAAGGGTAAGGACTTGATAATGTCCGGGAATAGCTGCAAGGCTTGGGGCATGCTGAAGGGGAGGTAGGAGGCACACATTGCCCATAAGGCAGGGGTGCACTGGGGCACCCCAATCGGAATGGGGCATAGAGCAGAGCGGTGTCCAAGGCGAGACAAGGCAGCCTCCCATACTGAACTTAGAACATCAAAGACGTGATTGGCGAGTAGAGGGTGCTGAATCACTTAATTGGACATGGCAGGGGGCGCTAGGGAGCTTCACGGCCGCTCCCAGGCCCCACTCCGTGACACTTATTAATAGGGAATTGGCCAGGTTTTTGGCCAAATCTCCTCTTAATTCCTGTAACTCGAGTGTAACAGTAATTTTGGAGCATTATTTTTTAGAGTTCTACCATTATTGTAACTCAACACAGGCAAACAAAAATACTTAGTCTCCAATGGATTCATTCATACTACTGCTTTTGATGATGACTTGCTCTTTTTTGAATAAAATTGTATTCGATCTTAAATACACCAAAAGGTGAAAGAAAAGCTTTTAGCATGGGCTTAGTAAACATTAGCAGCTTGTTAAAAGTTAATAGTACAAGGTTATACAGGACTGGCAAAGCAATAAGCACTAGGAACATTTTACCTTTGCCTTAGTTGGGTCCTATTATCAAGTTGCCATTTGCTTCACTGTATGAAACCATTGTCATTTCTCAGAAGTATGGTTTAAATCTCAAGAGCATTATACCACAATAGTAAATTCATTCATTATTATTTTAGCCTCATCAATATCAAATACAGATTTACTAAATGCACTAGATTTTAATGAGTTTTACTGACTAAGAAAATATTTAATGTTTCCCTCTCTTCTCTGCAAGTATTTATTAGCATGGACAGTAGCGATAAGTTATAATTTTGAGACACCCCCTAATTTAGAGTTGGGAATTGAGAGATGATCCCTTAGTTAGGTAGAGGCTGAAAGAGACAAAAGGTCTGTGGAGATTGCCTAGTGCTTCAGGATAAAGCTTGTTATTTTGTTCTTCTCATTCATTATATCCCTGTATTTACTGAACCTCCTGATTGCTACATGGTGTCAGGTGTGGTGAATGAGGAGAACTTGGAAGAATTTGAGTTTCAAACTGAAAAAGAAGTTGACAACTGAGAGCAAGTGGAGCAATGCAGCCACAAGGGCCACTATAAGTGATCTGCCTGCATAATAATTGTCTAAGCAATTGGAAATTATGGAAGCTTTGAAACCTCCTTCTGCGGTTGGGCAATTTTGAAGAGAACTGGAGAGTGTCCTGACAAAGGTTTGAGTGGCAACTACAGCCACAGGGTCAGAAGAGAAAAATGACAAAGTCAAATACTCAGTCTTTTTGCATATACAAAAATCCTGTCCTCAAATTCTCAATCTTCTTGCATATATAAGCAAGGACGCTCTGGTTGTTCAAAACCTTTACCTTTGAAAAAGGTCAAAATATGAAATTAAGTAAAATACTGTACAAATTTGAGGAGTACTGTATGCTGAAAAAAGGGAAAGGCACTGGGGTTTTTGGGGGTTTTTTCTGAATATGCAAACAACAGAAAAAAGTATTGTTCAGTATGTTACTAAACTAAAGAGGTTGAATAAGAAATGTGCTTTTGGGAATTGGACAGAAAATCTGATTAGAGAGAGGATTATTTGTGGCATTGCAGGCACTGCATTGCAAGAAAGGTCCTTGTGTGAGGGAGACTTGTCCCTAGAAAAGGCTACCTAGGTTTGTAGAGCAGCAGAAACTGTGAAGGCCCAGGCTGCAGAGCTGAATACAACAAAACTGAAATCTAGTTAAGTGTGTGCTTGCCAAATCAGAATACGTTCATGCCTCTTGATCCTCTTCATCATCACAGCCCAAATCTGGACAGTTTTCTTAGGAAGACACCAATTGTTCCAGAACACAAGAAGCAACAATGTCCTTATGGGAAGAAATGTACCTACAGATATGAATGCAAATGCAATCATGCAGAAAATGGAAATCAGCCTCAGTGGTCTGTAGCTAATGAACTTTGTGGTATGTGCAGAAGCTCAGCTGCCAAAAGTGCAAGTATAGGTACTCAAATATATCAAGATCTGGAGGAAAAGCATCCCACTAAAAAGCAAATCAGAAACTGGATTTCATAGTTTGTTGCCCTGAGAAGAAATTGAAATCTCCTGAAGGACTATTAGAGATTTGTTAAAAGAGCTGCAGAAAATGGGGAATAGGAAAGTGAGTAGTAAGGACTCACTTCAGAATGAAGTGCTAGTAACCTCCTCTATGTAAGGGGGAATTAATGGATTTGGGGGTTAATTATTTTTTATAGTTATATAAAAGGGAAGATATAGTATTTATTGAACCTGGTGATCACTTCAGACTCTGTCAATTCAGTGTATTCCTCTGAAAGAGCAGCCTGATAGAAAGTAAATTCCTTTAGCTGCATCATAAGTATAAACATGGAATACTGTAGATATTTATTTGTATGAAAGCATAACCTATAAAGAAGCTTAAATGAAACTTGATCTGAATAAATCTTTTTGTGTGTCTTGGGGATCATACAGCAGCCTGGCCTATGAGTTACTTCATTTCCTGTGCTTCAAATTTGCTTCAGTAAAATGGGATAGAAGTGCTTCCTTGTTTCGTAACAATGAATTATTGCTCATAACATGTAATGAGTATGAAGGAATAAGCACCATAGAAAAAAATCTGCAAACAAACAGGAAATGAAAAAAGGCTATAAGCGCCTCTCACTTTTCTAACTGTGCACCTGGCAGCGTAGTTTAGGGGAGGAGGTGCACGGCCGACGGTGGCAAAAGAACAGGTTACAGATTATTTAGAAAAGCTGGACATGTACAAGTCTGTGGGGCCAGATCTGATGCATCTGAGGGTGTTGAGGGAGTTGGCTGATGTGATTGCAGAGCTGCTGACCATTATCTTTGAAAGCTCATGGTGACTGGGAGAGGTCCCGGAGGATTGGAAAAGAGCAAATATAGTGTCCATCTTTAAGGAAGGGAAGAAGAAAGATCAAGGGAACTACAGATTGGTTAGCCTCATCTCAGTCCCTGAAAAAATCATGGAGCAGGTCCTCAAGGAATCAATTTCTTAGCACTTGGAGGAGAAAAAAGTGAACAGGAATGGAACAGTTGGAATGGATTTACCAATGGCAAGTCATGCCTGACCAACCTGTTTGCCTTCTATGATGAGATGACTGGCACTGTGGATGTGGAGAGAGCAGTGGATGTGTTATACCTTGACTTTAACAAGGCTTTTGATGTGGTCTCCCACAACATTCTTGCAAGCAAACTAAGGATATATAGGTTGGATAAATGGACTGTAAGGTGAGTAGAAAATTGACTAGATTGTTTGGCTCAGAGGGTAGTAATCAATGGCTTGATGTCTAGCTGGCAGCCAGTTTCACGCAGAGTGCCCCAGGGTTAGTCCTGGGACTAGTTTTTTTCAATATTTTCCTCAGCAGCTTGGAAGATGGGATGGAGTGCACCCTCAGAAGTTTGCAGATGATACCAAGCTGGGGGGAGTAGTAGATGCATTGGATAATACAGCAAGGATTCAGATAGGCCCCAACAAATTGGAGGATTGGATCAAAAGAGGTTCAGTAAATGGAATAATCTCATGCACTGCTACAGGCTGGGGACCAACTGGCTAAGCAGTAGTTGTGCAGAAAAGTACCTGAGGGTTACAGTGGATAATAAGCTGAATATGAGCCAACAGTGTGCCCTTGTTGCCATAGGTGGGTTAATGGACAGGCCAGCTGGGGACAAGCCCAGGGCCCTCTACCAGTTCATGGCCCTGGGATCTTCATCACCAGGGAAGTGAAAGCCTCAGTTTTAAACTTAGCACCTGTTTTTCTCTCCCAGCAGGAAGACAAAAATGGTGCCAAGTTTAAAACTGTGGCTTTTGCATTTGCTCCCCTGGGAGCTGGAAGCACGGTCCCTCCACCAATAGGGCTGGGGGGTGGCAGGGCTGGGACTGGGCTGGGAGAGCCGTGTTGTGCCTGGGGGAGGGGAGAGGGGTGGGCTGGGTGGTGCTGTGCCTGTAAGGGTGGAGCCAAGCCAGGCCAGGGGAGCCATATCCCACCTGGGGGGAGATGGGGGGTGGTCAGGTCCAGGCCAAGCTAGGCTGGACCAGGAGCGCTGCACTGCATCAAACCTTGGGTGGGTGGTGGTGCTGGGAGGGCCTTGGGGGCTATAGCTCCCCCAAATTCATCTTAGCCCCCTTGCAGCCATCCCTCCCAGTGCCACTGCAGAGTCATGGCACAGTGCTCCTAGCCTGGCCTAGCCCATCTTGGTCCTCTGCATCTGTGTGGCCACATGTCATAGCTGGGCAGCAGCTCCCTGCAGGTAAGTGTAAAAGGGGCTGGGCGGGGAGCTAGTCTGAGCCACAGGAGGCTCATGGAGTGGGGGGCTGCATCTGTGTGATCAAGAGTGTGAGAGGGGGGAGGTCCTGTGAGGGAAAAGTGTGTGTGTGTATCTGTTTATCTGTGCGTGTGTGTGTCTGTGCATGGTAGGGAGAATGTGTTTGTGTTTCTGTCCATGTGCAGAGAATGAGAGTAGAGTGTGTGCGCCTGTGTCTGTGCATGCCTGTACATGTGCATATGTGTGTGTACATTTGGCCATAGCTGGGGTGCGGAGCAGGGAGAACAGGCGGACATGTGCCTCCCTCAGCCTGGTGGGGTCCACCCAGCCTCTCCCGCCAGCAATAGGTGGGGAAGGGGCTCCTCTCCCTCTACTGCAGCCCAGCTCCCATGGGGGGAGCAAGTCTTCAGTTTTGTTTGCCCAGGGCCCCAGTACACCTTCATCTGCCTCTGCTTGTTCCAAAGAAAGCTATTGGCATACTGGGCTGCATTAGTAGGTGTGTTATCAGTGGATTGAGGGAAGTGATTATTCCCCTCTATTCAGCAAATGTGAGGCCACATCTGGAGTACTGTGTCCAGTTTTGGTCCTCCCACTACAGAAACAATGTGGACAAATTGGAGAGAGTCCAGTGGAGGGCAACAAAAATGGTTAGGGGGCTGGCGCACATGACTTCTGGGGAGTGGCTGAGGGAACTGGGCTTATTTAGGTTGGAGAAGTGAAGACTGAGGTGGGGATTTAATAACAGCCTTCAACTACCTGAAGCGTGTTTCTAAAAAGGATGGAGCTAGGCTGTTCCTAGTGGTGGCAGATGACAGAACAAAAGAATGGTCTCAAGTTGAAGCAAGGGAAGTTTCAGTTAGAAATTAGGAAAAAAATTCTTATGAGGAGGATAGTAAAACACTGGAACAGGTTACACAGAGAGGCTGTGAAATTTCTATAACTAGAGGTTTTTAAGACCCAGCTAGACAAAGGCTTGGCTGGGATGATATAATTGGAGATGGTCCTGCTTTTAGCAGGGAGTTGAACTAAACAACCTCCTGAGGTCCCTTCCAATTACAGGGCAATTTTTGCACAGATGACTGAATGGGGCACACCAAGATTATGACTATACACAGTGCAGGAGCAAGGCCAAGGCATGTGGAGGCAATTTCATGCTATGTGCAATGCCAACCAGTGCTCAGGGTGTGGGACAATCCACCGTGCCCTACTATGTGGAACTGGTCAAAATTGTTGGCCCTACAGCCATTGAGCCCATCCACTACTCCTTTGCCACCAGGGGAGGAGTGGAGCCTGTAGCAACCAGCCCTGTGACCCGGCCTGCAGCAGTGCTGCTGCCCAGCTGTGCTGGGAGCGACAGCAAGGAGGGACTCGTACCACAGCCGCAGACAGGCCCAAGGTAACGCTGGAGCAGCAGGTGCCCTGGCTACTGCATGATACCAGTGGGAGTGGGGAAGAGCCTGAGGAGTGGGCTGGGGTGATAAGCATGTCAGTGGAGGCCACACCCTGCCAGTCTTGCTGCCAGACCTCAACCCCATCCAAGGCCAGGTCTGGCTCTGGCTCCTCCAGGGCCCAGGAACTGCCGTTTCATGGCTAAGCCGACCATCTCAGCACAGCTAGATAAGTCCTGCATGGGCTGTGGAGACTGGGAACCTCCCCCTGCTTCTCCACTTCCCCTCTCTTCTCTCTGAGCCACTTCTTGTGCTCTGCATGCACCCCAAGTCTATCTCTGCCACCTCCTTCTCTCCTCTCCTAACCCTCACTCCTCCACCATGCAGCAGCCCTGTTCCCAGCAGGGGCAGGACAGCCTTTCCCACTAACCAGCACTCCCAGCTACATGGATTTGACCCCAGCCATGATGGCAGTGGGGAGGTGGTTGCCAGGGCCGTGTACCTGTTGCAGAAGGCCTGGGGGTCATGGAACGGCACATCAATCCTGGTAGGGGGAAAAGCTGGGTGCTGCAGGCTGGGCTGGTTGTGATGCTTGTCCCCAGGATGATCCCTCCAGGCAGGGCCCTGCGGATGCCATGGGAAAGGGGGGGACCCTTTGGGCAGCAGATCACATGGACACACAGTGGGAGGGGACAGGTAGACCCAGGATGGCTATGGTCCTTGTCAGGGTGCCAGTCCCACATTGCTCTAGCTTGAGGATTGTCTGTCTGGCCCTGCATCCAAGAGTGAGGCTACTCCCTGGAGACCCTTACTGAGGCCTGTTCTTACCCCATGTCATGTTGCTGTAGCTGTAGCCCTCTATTTGCTCTCTCTACAGATGCCCATCTGCCAGGGGAGAGACCACTGTCCAGCACCTGAGAGCTGCTTACCCACTCTCAGGCTCTCCAGGGGCCATGTGGATGTGCCACCTGCACCCAGAGCAATGTGCATGGGTGAGAGAACATCCAGGAGGAGCTGCTCTGGACAGAGTGGGCACACCTCTGGGAGGCCTGGGAATACTGCCAACAGGTCCTGGTTTAGTTCCACTGCTCCTGTTGTGATCAGACCCTTGTCCTGGAGGAGGTGCAGGCTGCGGGGAGGGGGAGTGACACTGCAGCAGCTGGTGGCAGAGATAAGGTAGGAGTGACCTGGGACAGCTATGAGGAGCTGAGGCAACTGTGGGCTTCCATCAACACTACCATCCAGGATGGGCACAGGGTGTGGCAGAAGTTCCTGGCTGCCATCCCCACCCCAGCTGCTCCTGCCCCTGCTCCCCAGCTCATGCCAGCCCCAACACAGGTGCCTGGCCCCCTGGCCAGTCTATGGCCCCATCACCAGGGGCAGGGTCTGGCTGGGAGCATATTGCTTGGTTGGTGGCTCAGCTGGCAGCCTAGCAGGACCATGACCATCACGGGGTACTGCTTCTGTCTCCCCACTTCCCTGTTCTAGGCCTAGATGCAGTGTCTGCCCCTGAGGAGGAGCATCTGCCCTCCTCCCCAGAGCAGCTGGGGCCACAGCCATGTCAGCATGGCACCAGCACATGGGTGGTGGCAAGCAGAGCCAAGGCCAATCTCAGGGCTGAGGGTCCGCCAACCCTTGATTCCCACCTCCCTGTGCCTCCTCCCCTGGTGTTTCTCATGCCCCTAAGGGCCCTCTCCCTTGCGACATGGCAAGCCTCCTCCACTCACTGGGGCTCAAAGACTTCTCCCCAGGACTCTCGCACGTTATGGAGGACTCATGCTGTTGTGATGATGCAGGGTATGTATTGCAGTGCTGCCTCCAGGTGTGTGGCAAGGCTCTGCCAGTGCCTCTTGGCTATGGATGTCTATGGACACATGATTCTCTGGGGTAAGGGCCAGGTGCATCTCTGTGTCCTGTTGCTTGATGTTCAGAGCCAGCGGGGCCACCAGGTACATAAATGCACCCCTTGATGTTCTGAATGTCTGCACCCAGTGACCATCATCCCAGGTGGGAAGGACTACATGTTCCCACCAGTATTTACTGGTGGCTCAGGCCCATATGTAGAGGTGGATTTGTGGGTGGGGGGTGACATCAGGATTTTCATCATTGTCCTCTCCCTCCATTGGGTCTGGGCTGGTAGTGGTGGGGCAGAAGGCAGCATCAGGGGCCAGCTGTCGGGGAGTTTGGGGCATCAGCCTGCCAGTCCAGGGCTGCTTCCCATCCTCTGTCCCTGATGTCTAGATACACTTAGTATCTACTTGCTTAGTCCTTTAAAAAGTACCTATTTTATAACACTTTCTCTGCAAGATTTTACATTTACTAGCATTTTAAATTTAAATTGATGCTCTATTGACAGTGCCTATTCAGGCAAAAAATAATTGAATGCTTACTAATAATTGTTCAGAAAAATAAATACCTTAGTCAAGTTCACATTGAAGATGTGTATTTCGTTTTTCAGTAGCTGTCCCTTCTAAAGAAAGGTCAAGTATGATATGGACACCAGTAACATGAGAGTTAATTTCCTGCTAATGAGTTAAGGTTGTCAAAAGTGCAATAGCTTATGGCCTCAATTATGCCTTTGCAGAAGCAGAAGGGAAAGGAAGACTAGCACATCACCTTGTGTACATAGTGGTGCTCTACTGGAATAATTATTAGTGCCTTAGTATCTTATGTCCACACACACACTGTTTTAAAACTTAACTGCTGACATCCTACTAGGTCACAGTAAGTAATCGAGTGGAGAATCTTTTTCACAGTGAGTTTGTTTGACCTGTACAACATGTGCTTTTAACTGTTCTGCTCTGACAGTTCTTTAACTGCTCTACCACATTATACTAATTCACAGCTTGGTTTGACCTGTGTGGACAACTGTCTGCCAGCATGCACTTTACTGCTTCAGGGTCATCCTGACTAGATGTAACCTCTTTTTAAATGTTGGCATAGCATTGTTATAGCTATGCTGGCCTAGGGATATGAGAGAAGCAGGATTTGTGAGGTAAATAAATAGCTTTTATTGGACCAACTTGCATAGTTGGGAGAGATACGAGTCAAGCTTGCAGGCAGGCAGCCAAGAGTGCCCCTTTTTGATATCAGGCATTAGGGAGTTCACATACAAATATAGCAGACATGCTGTCTATTCTCCACTCTGTGCTTGTACATGGACCTCTTCAGAGACTCTAGCCTTAATTACCCTCTTGACAGAGCTGCATGTTGACAAAGGCATACCTAGAAGGGTTCATGAAAAATCCTGCAGATAAGTATTCTGTCTGTAAGTACTTTGTGCTGCATTATAATGCATCTAAATAAACTTTAAGCTACTCTTTCTAAGTGTTGACTATCCACAGTCATGTTGGACATAATTGGGCTCCTCTCTTTCTGCTTGGCATTAAATCCTTCCCCTGTGCCTGGGTTGTCCAACTGGGGGCCCATGAATGCCTGTCCTGCAGCCATATGGCAGGAGTCTATAGGCTGGTGGGTGGCATTAAATCCTTCCCCTGTGCCTGGGTTGTCCAACTGGGGGCCCATGAATGCCTGTCCTGCTGCCATATGGCAGGAGTCTATAGGCTGGTGGGTGGCATTAAATCCTTCCCCTGTGCCTGGGTTGTCCAACTGGGGGCCCATGAATGCCTGTCCTGCTGCCATATGTCAGGAGTCTATAGGCTGGTGGTGCTGCCTGTGCAGCAGGGGGCCACCCCACAGAATGCTGCCCATGTGGTGTGATGTGGGGCCTCGGGCTGCATGCTGGTGCCATGTGCCATGCACCATGTGGAAGTTGGATGGCCCTGCATGCTCTGTGTCATGCTCAGCATGACATCTGAGGACTTAAAGCTTTAAAGTTTTACTTTTCTGTTGTATCAAACCCAAAAACCATTGGCCATAGTTGCCATCTTCATACCCTCCTTCCTGACCTCCTCCTAGGCAGGCAAGGTTCTTTGGGTAGATGTGATATCTTTTAATTGACCAACTAAATAGTTGGAAAAACATTCTTTGCAAGCTTTTGAGTACATATACCTTTCATGTGGCATAGGGAGACGCTGCTGGTGTTATGTGCTTTCCAAGCTTAGAAAAGAAGCTAATCTCCTATTCATGCACAGTGCCTACTCTCCCCTTACTAACAAGATCCTTGCATCATAAGAGTGAAAGCATCAAGCATAACACTTAGAAATCAATCATGTCTAGTACAGCAACAGACACATATATGGGGAAACACCCAGGATAGGAATAGAAAAGACTTGACTTTTTTTACTGAAGTTGAGATTTCATGAAGTAAGTTAGCCAAGTCAGACTACAGAGACATTGTAAAAATCATAGACATTTTAAATCATTCTGTGGCATTTTACTTTAGAATTTCTAAAGAATTCTATTAGTTTTCCACTGTTCTTCTCATTGGTCTGCAGGTACCATGAAAGGCAAAAATAGCACTCTATTTTGGCACAAACATAACAAAGGAAAGCAGGTTTTTTTCTTGAGACTGACCAGAGAACTAATCTTTCCCTCCGTTGCTGTGCCAGCTGTGGGGAACCATTCTATGCTGTGCATCTTCAAATATCTTACCTATTGTTAAAAAGACAAGCACATTTTCCTTTCCTAGGGACTCAGCTCAGTGTAACATCTTTTGGTGCACGGATAGCTGTAGGGGCTTAGCCTGGCAAGGTTTACATGTCCGGCTGCTCAGTACCTTCCCTGCCCTGCTTGAGTGTCTCACGATCACTTGCCTGTTATCCACTGTGGTGGGTCCCAAATCTTGTCTGCTGTGTCTTGGTGTTTTTTGAAGTTAACAATTGGGAGGTGTTCACTTATACTACAGTTGGTCAACGATAAACATGCTGGACTTTCTTCTGGGGCTCTAATCTCCCCTGCACCCCATCCTAGCACTACCCAGATGTTATGCACCACCGCATACAATTTTAGGTTTTCCTGAGCAATTTGCTTAAATTCTTTCTTTTATTTTCTAGGTTCATGACTTTTGTTACCACCTACCTCAATAGAATGGGACAGCGTGGACTACCAGGCTTTCTTTCAGCCACAGGTAAGTCTTGCGGGACAGTGGGAATGGGAGAGTCCCACCAGGCATCCCCAGTCCTGGGACACTCTGCTCTATTCCCCAGCTCTCTAGCTAGCTCATGCACACTTCCACTTCTTCCCTGGGGCTGCTGTAGATTCACAGAGCAGTTGCTCTGAAACCACAGCTCCTGGGGCACTACTCACTCCTTTTTCCATAATGCCTTGCAGCTGGTTGTGGGTTCTCTCCTATTTTTATTTTCTCTTTCACAATAGCTTGTAAGGGTGCTTCTGCAGTTACTAAACCTGCCTTCTATAATTATGGAAAAACACAGCCACCCAAATACTCACCCTAGTCCCCACCCACTTGACACCCTTCCTTTACTACAGGGTATTTGCTACGTTATTGGGAAATAATTTGGAAAACTTCTTACCATCAGGAAGGCAATTGCAGGATAGGAAGAGAAGATGGTACTGTCATTTGAAAATTGCAGGAAATGGAATGGTTTTTTCATGAAGACTCAGATTAGGACTTGTACTTTTTAAAATCTTTAATACAGTATTTATAATCCCTTAGCCCAGTTAGAGAAGGTGGGTTCACTTATAGAGAGGCTGACAAGTCTTCAAATTAAAAATTATACATAGAGAGGAAATATTGAATTCATGTTCACAGAGGGACATGAAGGTGGAGTTGAGGAGGGATGATTCCTCAGAACAATTTTCAAAAGATCAGAAGGCCCTGGGAAGTAACATGATGCAGACAATGCAGAAGCAGACAGCTGCATTGGAGCAACTTTTGTAGCAAATGTCTAGGACCACACAGACTACCTCACAGCATCTTGAAAACTATAGACAGTGCATCAAACTGCTTCATCTACATGAGATGCATACTGCATGGTAGCTCATTACTACTGCACAGTATCTCATTACTACTACACAGTAGCATTACCGGGCATGAGCCAGGATGTGACACTACTGTGCAATAATAACAAGCTACTGTGCAGTAGTGTCACTAGGCAACCATGCCAGGATGCTACTGTGCAATAATGCTGGTTACTGCACAGTCATTTAGTTCTTGGCTATGCCAGTACTAAATGATTTCACAGTAACAACTGTGTAGTCAGCACCTCATGTAGACACGGACACTGAGACTACTAGGTCATTCAATATAAACATGGGTCCTTCCTATAATAGTGAATCCCACAGGAGGTGGAGAAACTAAACCCTTTTGAGTATATCACCTACAGGACTCAATAAACCTGCCTCAGTTCAATTTTGTACCACATACTTCTCTAATTATTTGTATTGGTGATGCAATATGTTACTTATGTTTTATATTAACTCAATAAAGTGATTTTTGTACAACTCAGCTGAAAAAATTATCATGGTATATATAGGGCAACTCATAAAGTGCATAAATCGTCTGCTCCACTATCAATTCCTAATAAAATCAGACAAAAATAAATGTCCTTATGCATTCTTTCTGCAGTCATTATCCAGAGCTACACCTTGGTTTCACAGTAAGAGTACAATCCAGCCCTGACTGTGTCCCCTTGATTACTTAGAAATTTTACAGCTGTCTTCTCACAGTCTGATATTCAAAAAATATAGAAAGTATCTCTACCTCTTAATCCCATGCTTCTCCCAGGATCTTGCTCCTTCTTTTTTTCAGGTGTGTAAAATATAACATGTGCACAATGATAAGAAAAATCCAATAATTTGATAAAGAACAATTTACCTACCCTTCTTGCTTCCAAAAACACACTCCACTGATATTCTACAGCTGGGTTAGGTAAAATTAAACTGTTTTTTTCTTCTCTAAATGTTGAGTAAAAAACTCCATAAAGCAGAGAAGCAGAGGGTAAACTGAGTCTCTTAGAATGACATGCAGAATCATAACTGTATTAATGTTCAGTAGTGATTTGGGATCACAATCACTCTTACTCATTCCAGCAAACTGTTTCTATTCATCCTGTTCTTATGGACTGTTTTAGGCCATCTCACATTAACATCAGTAAAGGTTCTAAGATGACTCCAGCCTTTGCAGCACCGTGGAGAAATACCCTCTATGAACGATAAAGTCTTTGGCCTTGGCTAAGGGGACAAAGAATAGGCTTTTGTGTAGCATAAATAGTCTGCATACAGTTCATATACCTCATCTGTTCATCCCAATTAATAACTTGGGTTTGCCAAACTTCATGTTGCAGTACAAAATCTTCCTCATTGTTGTACCATAAGCCTTCACAACAGTGGCCCTGGCTGTTGATCTATCAACACCAACCCAGCTAGCTACTGACTAGTGGCAAGCTTCTGGAGGGTGATGGCATCATGTCCATAATCTCCACAGTCTCTGAATGGAAGAGGAGCTTCCATATTAGGTGTTCTACGCACATTTCTGGACAAGTGGCCTTCATCATTCAGGAGCTCTGCTGCCGTTACTCGTCCTCTCAGTTCTGCATCACTATCCTGTCCCACCAATCAATCCTAGTTGACAAGCATAGAGACAGCTGTTCATCTTGTGGAGCTGTTCTAGATACATGCTCTGCAGAAGTAACTGCTCAGTTTCATTATTTTGATGCTTCCTTTCTGTTAGCAATGTTGCTGTATCAGCAGCAGCCATACAAAACTTCAAAGACTACCCCAGTTTCCTTTGCCATTTCACATATGCGGGCAGCATCCTATTCAAAGTAATGTTTGTCACATTTGTGGCTGTAGGGGAGACAGAGGCCACTGAAAGTGTGTGGTCAGGGGCACCCTGAATTTGAAATTGCACCGCGTATATCCTGAGGTCACAGGGTGTGACCAGAGTGTGTTCCGTGGCTGAAGGAGGCTGAGCTTGCCTGGACTGTAAGGCAGGAGGTGGAAAGGGAAAAACAGGACTCAAGACCTCTAGCGGCCTACATAGCAGATATTGCAGGTGCTGGAATCTGAGGTCAGGGCTGTGCCTGGAGCTGGGCCAGGAAGTTGTGGCCATGCACTGTGGGTGACGTGTAGACTCACCCCTTGAGCAGGAAACTCATTTTATACCAGAATGGTACTGTACTGCCTCCTGTACCATCTATCCCAGTCACTTTTCTAGAGGAGATGGTATAGGAGATGTGGCAAAGAGGAAACATTTCTGTCATAGGTTAATTCCTGATGCTAGAATTGCTTCCTTAGGCTGTGGACAGCTGGGCATAAGCTTAGTATTTACAGGGTCCCTTCTGATCCTGGGATGGAGGTAACAGAAAGGTGGTTTATGGCCACATCTGCTTGTGGTCTGAATAGGAGCCCAGACTGACTGGGCTAAGCAATCTGTCCCTTTGGGCTCATGTGAACCAAGACCTGGGTTGTAAACCTGAATGGAGTCAAGCTAAGGAAAAAGCATGTACCTTGGCTCTCTCTAACATTGCCAAGCTCCACAAAATGAAATCTTGGAGATTGAAGAAAGCTCTTGCAGCTTGTGAAAAAATAACAGGGCTGAAAGGCAGAATATTCAGTTACAAGCAGCCAGGCTGGCTGTGTTGCAGTGCCATAGGCTCTAATGCAGATGCTGCCTGCTACTTCTTGTACTTTTTCATCCATACATCAGTAGTTTCCTATAACAATGAAAGGATGGAATGCAGTTTTGGTAGATTTCTGGATGGATGATCTCCTGTAAATGTAATTTCTTTAGTGCTGCTAGGATTTTATTGTGTTATTAATGATGCATTTGGACACCAGGGTTTCTTTTTATTATTTTAAATCTCTAAGCGTTGCATGGATTTATTGGTCATACATGTTGCAGGCTTGTGGCCTGCCCTGACTCTTTAGGAGTGAAAACTGAGTCTATTGACTAAGTGGGGATCAGGATTGTAGTGCAGAGCCTCCACTGCAACTACTTTCCTATATAGATGATCATCAGTTGTGAAGCTGAATACTGTGGACATATAAGATGCCCCAGTATTTGGCCTCCGGTTTGGCTTTCAGTTGTATGTTAACAGGCCTTCAGTGTAACACTGCCAGCTAATAAACTTCAGACAGTGCAAAGATTATATGAACTGATTTCTTTTTGCTTTTCTTCATGAATATACTACCCGATAACTCCACTTCTTTCCTTAAAATCATCACCTAGGCATGAAGTACTGCTTAGATATTCTGAAAAATAGCATTTAATTTAAGTAAATTAAGTCAAATAGAGCATACTTTTTTCTCCTGTTGGTTTCTGATCCATCCTTTCTAATTACAATAATCGTAAGTGACATGATAATTTTCATTCACATCACTTGTACATGAAATGATGTATTAGATAGTGTAGGATTAGAGCAACATCAAAGCCCTGATTGATTTTCAACATTATGCAAAGCCCCTCATTTTCCTTTTGACTTAGAGCACCATACAGATTATATATTGCATTCAGTAATTACAACAGCACTGCTTTTTTCCTGTCTGTGGATAAGGCTGTGTCAGTATTTCCTCTGTTTTCAAAGGGTTTGATAATTGTGACGGAATTCGATATTAAGGTCTCGTATCAGGATAGGGAGATTTTTTTTCTTTAAACATTTGGTATTACTATTTGCATTTTGGAGATGCTGCATTAAGTCTTAAAATGTTGAAGTCAGTTCCTGAAAATGCTCCCCAATTCAAAAATAGCTTTATTTTCTAAAGTGAATTTTGACAGGTCATTATTACATGTCTCTGTAGACTTGTGCCTTTCATTTCCAAAATAATGAAGGGCCAGTAAGGTTACAGAAGCAATGCACTCAGGTTACAGGGTGAACCAAGTTTACTGCACTCAGCCCTTTGGGACAGAAGAGTGATGAAATGAAGCAAAACACTACTCAGAAGGAGGGAGGCAATGGGGATAAATGCAGGCTTCTCAGGAAGGTGTAGACACTCTTAAGGCAACTGTAGCCAAAGCCACGTGCAGTGTTTTCACAGATAAGCAAATAATTAGGCAGGAATGGCTTTGAGAGCAATGCTGAGGCTTCTTGCTTCCTCAGTATATAAACAGAAGCTGGACTGGACTGCAGATATCTGGGGTGAAGACAGGATTATTATGCTTACTCACAAGCAGAAAGTAAATTGTATCATAATGACATTCTCTTTATATTAATAGACCAGCAAATAGAGAAGAAAAGTAAGATGTATATGTGAGAGCACACTGTGAGCTGTCTCTCTAGCAGCCTACACTAACCTCTGCCTTTCAAACTGGCTGCCAGTCATTGCAGAGAGTAGATAATTAGAAAAATAAATGTGCAGTACATGGATAACATTTGGCAACATACAACAGAGACATTTCTTTGGAGGCATACCTCTAGAAACACTGGGCTTATGAACACATTCAACTCAATTGCAGTTTTTCTCCATTCTTACTTAAGTACCCTTTCTTTTTTTTGGGTTTGTCTCTACCAGGTATGTTGAACTCATCTGGTCTCACAGGCTGGATGAGTGGAGTGGGGTTAGTTCATGAGCTGGATTGGGCCCCTTCCTTTCCCTTCCCCTGAGCATACCTGATCTGGTGGCAGACTGGTGCTGTGTGCAGCACAGATCCTGGGGTGGCTGGAACAGGCAATGCTTGTAGTGCAGTGCAGCCAGAGCAGCAGCCACACTGTACACACTGGCTGCCTCACCCACTCCAGGATCCACGCTGCACGAGGAGGAGGGGAAAGGACAGGGAAGGAAGGGCTCTGTTGGCCCAATCTGACCTGTGGACTGGCCCTGCACTGCTAGTGCATGCCATGCTGCATGTGGGTCTGATCAGACCCAGGGGTATCACTGGAGGGCAGATGACGGGGCTCTGATGGCTGAATCCAGCCTGTGGGCCGTATGCTTGGTACCCCTAGTCTATACTCTGTTGAGATTCTTCTCACTGCTGAAAGCTGTACCTGGTTTGTTTAACGCAGAACAGATCCTACTTTGGTCAGGTGCAGTATTGACTTGAATGCACTATTTCAAGACCCAGATGAGGCTGTCATTAGCCCTGAAGAATCATTTTGACTGTCCTAACAAGTCATTTTACAAGATAAAAGCCAGTTTGTTCTATGTCAAATAAGGTATGTGAAGCTTACCAAATGACTGAAAAGAAAGGGTGCTGAAGTTATAGTGTACAGTTTCATATCTAATTGCTCAGTGAGCTTCAACATGTACTTGAGGGCTGGTAATGTATGTTAAAGTTGAAATTTGGTCCCAAGGTTGGTTAATCCTACACTCTGTATTTAAATTAAAGTTTAATTGACAAATGTCAGTTTGAGGATCCCTTAAGCATGCACAACAGCTTGACTAAGACAAGAATGCCTCTCAGTGACTAGAGGTGTTATACATTGGGATGAGTAGACCAGTTCAAAATAATACAATCTGTCCTGAATATTAGTACTTCAAATGAATCAAATTCAAGCCCTTTCATTTTCAGGTAATCTCTCCTTCCACATTCTTCAAACACCCTTCTAAAAATCATAATCTTGCTTCTCCAAATTTATTTAGCTGAAATAATCTTCATTTCCCCCTTACTTTTTCTTCCCTCCCCAACCCACCCCCTACTGTGTTCCAATTAGGTCCCAAATTTCTCAAATACAATGTCCCTATCTCTTTGGTTCAAAGATATTTGCTTTTTGTAACTTAGCTTCTGAGAAACAACACCAGTTTGGAAGGTGCAAAGTGTGGAATACTAAAAGGGAAAAATAGTTTCATTGCACCAATAGGCTATTTGCAATGTGATGTATTTCTTAGGTTGGGGTCAGAATAGTTTGAGTTTTCACATATCACATTTCATGTCTTCTCTGGATTATATGAGGCAGTGAAATGCCCAAGGATATTATCTCTGGTTAGAGAAGTGGCTACATGGTACTGCAGTTCGGTCAAAATGCTAGGGCACTGGATAGGGACTTCGTACCTAGACTGGGTACCACAGCTGTGCCACTGAGATATGAGCCCAGGCAAAACATCTCCCTTCTCTTCCTGTGTCTTTCCTCTCACTCTTTTATCCAGATTTTCCAGTAAAGTGTAAACAGCATGGGTTAAGTACTCTTATGAACAGGATGTTTCTGTACACTGCCTACCACAATGTGATCCTGGTCACAGCTGAGGCCTCCATGTGTTGTTGTAATATAGATACCTCAATATTTTAACATTACAGAGAATTTAAAGTAAGAATCCTAGATTTGATATCTTGTGAGGAATTACCTGCAGTGTTGATAACTGTATCATGTATCTAAACTGGGGTAGAACTCAGTCTGGCGTGCTTTCTTCTGTTAAGCACTGGTACTCTTAAATGAACAAAACCTCAAGCAAACACAATGGCTGGACAGACACAAGAGAATCACTCTGGGTATGGCATATGTGGCCACTGGATGTCACTCTCAAGACACTGCAGTTGTGGGAGATTCAGAAGCCATACTACAGTAGCAGGACATACCCTTCAGTACACAAACTGCTGTGTCAGGTGTAGAAAGTTCACCCAGTCATCTAATCTGTCAGCCAGCACTGGTGCTACTGTGTTAGCCAGAAATGACTTTGCTCTACTTCCAGAAAGTCACACAAGTTCAATGCACTGCCATAACACCTGTATTTATTTTGTTTTATTTCCTACAAATAAGCAAACATAAAGGCATTTTCTGTTTTGTAGAAGAACACTGGTTAGGAACAATGTTAAAGAACGGTATCTAAACATTTCCTTGAGCACACTTCCGGATAAACTGCTAAGAGGTTGCAGTCTGTTAAATTACTGACAGAATCATTGTTCACAGGTGTCAGCCCTTATCTGTACAGTAGAAGGCCCATTAATACAGATAAAATGGAGAATCTGTCATTCTCATGGTAACACAGAGTGTACATCTCATAAATAGAGTCTGAAGGGATTTAGATTCAGGTTTATTTAGTGTTTGTTTTAGATGGTGATAAAACTTTGCTATTCTTATTTGGTCTAATATACAGGCATACCTCGTTTTATTGCGCTTCGCTTTATTGTGCTTTGCAGATATTGCGTTTTTTACAAATTGAAGGTTTGTGGCAACCCTGCGTTGAGCAAGTCTATTGGCGCCATTTTTCCGTCGGCGCCATTTTTCCAACCCTCATGGATGACTTTGAGGGGTTCAAGGCTTCAGTGGAGGAAGTAACTGCAGATGTGGTAGAAATAGCAAGAGAACTAGAATTAGAAGTGGAGCCTGAAGATGTGACTGAATTGCTGCAATCTCATGACAAAACTTTAGCGGATGAGGAGTTGCTTCTTATGGATGAGCAAAGAAAGTGGTTTCTTGAGATGGAATCTACTCCTGGTGAAGATGCTGTGAACATTGTTGAAATGACAACAAAGGATTTAGAATATTACATAAACTTAGTTGATGAAGCAGCGGCAGGGTTTGAGAAGATTGACTCCAATTTTGAAAGAAGTTCTACTGTGGGTAAAATGCTATCAAACAGCATCGCATGCCACAGAGAAATCTTTCGAGAAAGGAAGAGTCAATCGATGCGGCAAACTTCATTGTTGTCTTATTTTAAGAAATTGCCACAGCCACCCCAACCTTCAGCAACCACCACCCTGATCAGTCAGCAGCCATCAACATCGAGGCAAGACCCTCCACCAGCAAAAAGATTACGACTTGCTGAAGGCTCAGATGATGGTTAGCATTTTTTTATCAATAAAGTATTTTTTAATTAAGGTATGTACATTGTTTTTTTAGACATAATGCTATTGCACACTTAATAGACTACAGTATAGTGTAAACATAACTTTTATATGCACTGGGAAACCAAAAAATTCGTGTGACTTGCTTTATTGCGATATTCGCTTTATTGCTGGAACCGAACCCGCAATATCTCCGAGGTATGCCTGTATATGCTTTTAAAGAGTAGTTCTGTAACATGTATGTGAGATGAAAAAGGCATCTTTTAGTTATACTGTATCTGAGAGAGGCAGAAGAATAAAATTAAATTAGAAATGTTAGGCAAATACCTTACACACTGGAATTACGAACACAATTAAAAGTGGATTGCTATAGGTATCCCATTTTTACGCTCAGGAACAATGTAAGAATTTGGCCTGAAAAAGTTAAGTGGAATGAAGTGTTTCTTTGAGAAATTGTTTTTAAATGATTAGATTTTACCGTAATAATTGCATATTGCAGCCTGCTGAAATCTCTACCATGACTAGGAGTGATTGAAAAATAATCCAAAGTGATCTTTGGAGGATCCTGTTTGGCAATATGAGATGATAGAGCCTACATTGTTTTATCAACTAATGCTACTCCTGTGGTCTGCAGGTAAGGAACCTTTTTCATTGTTTCATCTTGTTCTCAAATCTGCACCTTGTAAAAGAGTGTGATTGACCTATTGCTTCCTTTTGATTTCTATAATGACCTCCAAAGTGAATTACAGGCTTATATTCCTATGTATTCAACCTATCACAGTCACCTTCTGCTCTTGCTACTTACTAAGTTTGTTTCTTGACATTTAGACCTGTATTTCAATTTTATCACATTTTAGTTTTTTGCTGATTGATATTAAATTGTATTTATTGCTCTGTTTAATATACTGCTCTGTTACTAGTAATTTATAAAGCTACTGGACAGATTACTCCTAGAAGTGTGATTGAGTTTGTAATCAAAATGGTTTGCTAGCACCTGAATAAATAAAGATTACTTGACCCAAAGTCCTAAATCTACCTTGGTGGAACCTGAGGCTAAAATAATTCATCTAGACACGAAAGGTGAAATTGCAAAGCTAAATGGAAACTGAGTGAAATCCAGAACTAGGCTGGAGGTGGTACATTCACCACTAAATTTCAGTTTACCCTCAACCTTATTTTTCCACTTTTGGTAAAGATATCCCACAACACATTATTCTTTGACATTTAAATAAAGTTCTGTGATATCAGGTGCTTGTAATATCAGCTGTTGCGGTGTTGAGCTGCTACCCCATACCTCTTCTTTTCCTCGACCATGGTGGAAACTAACAATTCTGCTTTCCTTTGCTAATTTTATTGGAGGGGGAAAAGGGTACATAGTATAAACCAGGACTGGTGGCTGGAGGGCTGCATGTGGCCCACAAGGGGTTAATCTGTGAACCCTGGGCTCCCACCCAGCTACCACTCTCCCTATCATGCTAGCAGCAGTAGCAGATGGGGTGGGGCTCCAGGCTTCCCCTTGGGATTCTATTTCCTGTGCATGCCCCAAAGGTGGTGTGGCACAGTGCTTGGGGAACCTGCAGTATACGGGGGAGCCCATAGCTGGTGGGCTTTTGGGGCGAAGGAGGGGAATGCCCATGTATGTGGTACAGCTGCAAAATGTATGTGTTGGGGGGGGCGGTGCTTATGGCTCACAACGTTGCAGTCTACTTGGTGTGCCCAGGAGCTGCTTAGGGGTTGGACATCCCTGGTCTAAACTACCTAAGGCCTATAGTTGAATTCTTACTTCTAGGGCACCTTTGTCAGTGCTTTGAGATGTGCAAATTCTGTCTCTCCTGTTTTGCACTTTATTCAATTCTTTCACTTGTTCAATATGTGGCACAAAATGCTACCATTTCTTAGACCACTAGATCTACGTCAGGGATGGACAAAATTCAGCCTGTGGGCTGGATGCGGCCTGCCAGGTCATTCTATCCAGCCTGCAGGGCCCCTAAAAATTTCAGAAAATTAATATTTATCTGTCCCTGGCTGCCTGTCATGCGGCCCTTGATGGCTTGCCAAAACTCAGTAAGTGGCCCTCTGCCTGAAAGAATTGCCCGCCGCCGATTTAAGTTCTAATCTCAGTTAAACACATGTAAAAACTGGTACAACCCTGAGAACAGAATTTGGTTCCTGGTTTCAGTGGACACTGAATGAAAAATAAGTCGGGGGATATTAGGATTTTTCAAAGGAGCCTGGCTCCTACTGAAGCTGATTGGAATTTGGATGTCTACACAGGGACATTTACCATTATAATAATGCTAGTATACAGCTCTGACACAATTCTTTGGGTAAATGTGGCATTTTTTATTAAATTAACTAAATAGTTGGAAAAATTGTTCTTTACAAGCTTTCAGGCACAAACACCCTTCTTCAGGCATAGGGAGAGTCTACAGTATACAGTGTATACAGCTACAGCTCCTTTGTTGGGCACTCATATTCAAGCATAAGCATGTCTGTTCCCATTTTAGTTTAATATCCCTTTGAAAATGGCATAAGAAAACAAATACATTGAAGAAATTGACCATAACAGCTTGTAGGCATTTTCAGCTAACAGGGAAGCTCTTTCTGAAAGTTTGGTAAATACCTTTTGATAACTTGATTTAACAGCTTGTGTCCCAAGGTTGTTTTGAATGCATTAACAAATGTTCAGGCTCCTCATTAGGCTATCATTTGCATGCACATGAGTCCCATTGGAAGAACAGACATCAGATTTAATTTTTGACCTCAGGACATGTCAAAGCCATGTTGGGGTTTGTTTGTTTTTGCTTTATAATGAATAGGCAGACAGCCTAAACTATTTAAAACACACAGTCTTTTTTTTTGGCTTTTTTTTCTCCATTGTCAATTAAAACCTTGTCTACACTGAAACAATAGGGATGAGTGGAGAACTAGTGAAATGAGGGCATTACAAGAGACTGAAAGCTGAGCAACTGAGGGTAAAAGATTTTTAGTGTGTTTAAAACAATCCATTTCGTGGTACATTACTTCAGGTCCTGTGGTGGGAAGGAACCAGTCACCCTAAAAGAGAAGCAGCACTCTACTGAAACACTTCTGTATTGTTAAAGGTAATTGCAAACTGACAGATTTTAGCAATGGAGGTACTTCATAACAATTCATTTGATGGAGATATGAAAGGAAACAAGACTTACTTCTAAGGTGTATTGGAAAAACAGATATACTTTACGGTATGTCTACTTTACACAAAATGGTACATTCTTAGTTTGGGTTGGCTAGCCTCAGTTAGGTGACTCAAATAGTCTAAATGTGGTTAGTTACCTCAGGTTAAAATAGGACATAACAAGCCAACCCTGCTTCTTAACTTGGGTAAGCAGACTAAATTGAAACCAACTGGAAAGCCTGGGGCTGAACTCCAACCATTAACTGGGATGAGAATCCAAGTTGTCTGCCCTTTACTAAACTAGTTAGTTAATGCAGGTTAGCCAAATAAGAACACTTTTTAAATACTATTGCACTGTGAATTGCACTTCAGTATATTTGTTTTGTGGGTATATTTTTGGTGTTGCACTGTCATTCACAGAATCAAAATCCAAACATTTATTAAGCAATCTCAAAAGGAAACCACAACAATAAACTGCTGTATCATATCAGTATGTGGAGGAAGACTCGTTTTAAAAAACATTTAGCTAGCATGATGATAAACTCCTTTTCCAGGTATTTCTGGACCAAAGAACCACTAGTATTATACTTTCAAGCTTCACTAAATGAAAGGTTGTGCTAGATAGTAAATCTCATCACTTATGAACAGCCTAATCTAATTTACATTTGTAAATAAAAATACACTGAGCATTTGTATCACCCTCTAATTTTTCTCCTGCAAAATAGCTTTCTTTAGTTTTCAAATGCAGAAGAGGTCTGAGATCTTCAGCTAGCTGAATCTTCAGTTTGGGTCCTCAGCATCTTTAGCTTTTTTTCCAGCCTTTCCATCCATTCATTTCTGAGTCTAGAAACATGATATAAAGATCTGTATGAACAAAAAGGTTTCAGTTTTTCATGACAGATACCAGATTTCTCTGCTTAGCAGTTCTCTATCATGGGTACAGTTCCACCAGCAGTAATGATTAAAGTAGAACTATCAAAATCAGGAATATAGTTTGATGTTCCTAGGCATACCATTAAAGTCAAATTTTAAACCTAAGGTGAGCACTAAGTCTTATATTCTTTGCTAGTTTTTAATCTCTCATGCCCCCTGTTTGACAAAAGGTCTTTTAGGTCATCCTTTATTTCTCCAGATTCACTGCTGCCACCTGATGGACAATATCGTAATTTTTTTAGAGGTGTAGGTTGTAGCTGTGTTGGTCTAAGGACATAGGCAGACAAGGTTCTTTGGGTGAATCTGATATTTTTTATTAGACCAACTTAAATAGTTGGACATTTTTTTTCTTTACTATTCATTCCATCCAGGAAGAGCACACACCAACTGCAGAGGCTTCCTCAGCCTGTCTGCACTAGACAGACTACACATACTGAAGCTGCTTTTACAAATATCCCAGATATTTAGGAGTGAGATGGCAATTATTTTTTATTACAGGACAGCAGAACGGGATCAAGCCCCACTGTACTAGACACTGCACTGATTCATAATGAGATCTTCCTCCCCTAAAATAGACAAAAGTGAGAAAATGTTACTAATGGAGAACAGAGGCCTGGAGAAACTAAGTTAAAAGTTAAAAAACCCCCATAAGGTATGCTTTTTCGTGGGAAAAAATGTGTCCTTACTTTGTAGTAAGAACTAGCATGAAGAATTATTTTATTGAGAATAAGACAGCTTGTAATTTTCACACGCTAGGGGTGTCTGTACACATGCTGTGAGGCTTAGGTTACTCCAGTATAGTGATTACAGTAATATGATGTGCTGATTACAGTGCATTGGAGCAGACTCAATTAATTGAGTCTGCTGGAGCGTGGTAATTACCGCACTCCAGTCAGCCTCCAAGTCTTGTGTATCAGCATCCCCGCACTTCAAAATGGCAGCAGGGATGCTTAAACTAAAGCTTGTTTAAGCTTTAGTTCAAATGTCTCCGCTGCCACTCTGAAGTTAGGGGATGCTGATACACGAGGGAGCGTGGGGCTTTAATTAGATCAGCTCTTGGGGCTGCTCTAATTAGTGCCCCCCCACCCCTGAAGCATGCATAAAAGTGCCCTAGCAGACTCTAAAGTTTACCTAAATCTGCTAACATTAATTGCCTTTTTTTTGTGCCAAGAGAGGTAATAAGTGAGACAAAGGGTTTTTCACTGCCCATTCATGGCATGTGGAGCTAATTTCATGGGCATTTTGCAGCAGCCTTGCCACTGGGTGGTGCAGGGGCCCTGGTGGCTCATCCCTTGCCACTGAATGTCACCCAAACACTTTTCCTTTCCTGACTGGTGCCTTCACTTAGTCTACGTTACTAGCTCAGCCTCTCAGTACTTCTTACAAATCACGTGCTATATGGCGGCAGCAGTTGCCATGCTTTCTTTGTATTCTAGTAAGCATTTTTTTTGGTTGGTTCCATGGGAAATCATGGCTAATGTCATTTTTTCACAGTGATCACAGAGATTGCCATCTTTTGCGGTTTTTACAAAAATCACAAAACCGCAATTTAAGTAGATCCCTGGTAATAAGCTGTGTCAGTCAGGTATAAAACAGAAAGAGTGGCTTCTTACAGATTAAATAATTCAGAGAGGTATAATCTTACTAACTAGTCATAGCATCTGATGAAGTAAATTTTTGGTTATAAAAGCTTATGCCTCTCTGAATTACTTAATCTATAGGATGCCACTCTGCCCTGCTTTCTGTCTGCTTTTTCTTTATTAGGGACATAAGGTAACATGAAGGACCTTTTTTCCTAGTGAAAACATGGCCAAAGTGGGGGGAATGTCTAGGGACAGAGTTTCTAGTGACTGAGGTAAGTCTGAAGTGAAGTCAAGCCCTGTGGTTCACACAGGACCAGATAGAGCAAGTGTAAGTGTAAGGCAAGTGTAGCTTAAGTAGCTTGACCAGGGGCTACAATGTGCCCCCCTTTAACAGGCAGGAGTGAACTATCTTCTCAGCCAGTGTTGAAAAACATTGAGGCCACGTGTTAACTTTTTTGTTCTGTAACAGTGGTTTTCATCCTTTCTTTATTTGCAGACCCCTTTGGGAATTTCGAATGGACGTGTGGACCCCTTGGAATTGTAAGTGTGGGTGCTCACATACTTTTGATTGATCATAGCGAACCTTTGTGGACCCCTTAGACATAGTCAGCAGACCCCCCGGGGTCCATGGACCACAGGTTGAAAACCACTGTTCTATAACAAGGCTTTCCAACTTCTGGGCAGCTGGGGGCCACACACTAAGCAGGCAACAGACCTAGGTGTTGCTCATGGCAGGGGCAGCTCACCCAGCGCAGCTCTTCCACTGCATGGGCAGTCCCACCCCCATCACAGTTGTGTGTGCCACATGGGTAGTTGGCTCTCTGCCATGAGTGCAGTATGCACAACCTGGCTCCCTCTCAGCATGAGCAGCCCTCTCCTTCCACCTCTGCATGCACAGCACAGGCACTCCAGTCTCTCCCAGTGCTCCACCCCACCCCTAGGACTGGGGGTATGAAGCTGAAGCCAGGGGAAGAGGAGAAGCCTGGAGACACTAGCTGCCACTGTAGCAAAAGCAGTGAGGAGAGTTGTGGCCAGGCAAGAGCCCATGAGTTGCACGTCAACCTCTTGCAAGCCATACGTGGCCCATGGCTGTCCACTTAGACAGCTCTGTTCTATAATAATCCATGCTGTAATTCTGCTGTCCATGGCACACACCATTTACAATTAGAAAAAATGAGCATGTTAACTCAAACCTCAGTCCCTCCCCCCGCAAATGCACTTACTTGGTCAGAGCACTCTTTTGTTGACGTTCTTTTTCAGTTTGCAGGTACTGAGTTTGCTTTTCAATTGCCTTTTCCCAGAAGTTTCTCAGGTTACTAGTTTCACATCCACGGACCTCATGGCGCACATACTGGCTATTCATTTTCTGTGAAGGAAAAAGGCAAAACAGCCAAATGACCAAGCTACTCGTCCCCTTCTGCTTTACTGTCTGGAATATGATGCAGCTGTTGTGTGCTTAGCATAGACAGAGGAAGAAAATATTATTTTGGGGGGGGGGCGGTTGAGTGCATGCATCAGTATGAGAACTATAACCCCTATCGTGCTCTGTGAGATGTGACGCATGCGTGGTTAGCCTCTTCCTCAGCTGCGTGGAGTCGAGTGCGTGTGGGGTGCTGGCCTGGCTGCACACCGAGCAGTGCTGTTGTCCTGCTGCTGCCGCTGGCCTCTGCAAGATTAGTTTGGGGGGACTAAGCCCCACCCAAGCCCTGGCCTTCTGCCTCCTATGGCTTAGTTTTTAGAACATAAAATTCAAAGGCAGTCTGTTTCCCCATGGAAGGCAGAAGCAGCTCTTAATGGAGACAAATCTCATTTCAAACTTTTCATTCATAAAGCTGGCGCTTGGGGATATGCTGCATTAGAGTAATTAGAATTCCTAATTGCTCACCTAAAAGTGCCTATGGTAAAATATTTCTCACTTTCATATAATTGTGGTGGTGACCTTTTAGTTCACAATGGAGGATAAAGTTATTGCATTCACTTTAGTATAACAGGAAGACATTTTTCCTGTAGTCATAAGCTAAAGAGATAATATGAACATGGGCAAGATTTTTCAAAACTTCTTTGACTGTAAATTATTAACAGATTACTCACCAGCTTGTTTTAATATCTGGGATACCAAGTAAACTAATTTTAAGTAAGCATGTTCCTATTGGAGTCTTTATACTGATACAAGGTGTAGGCAAACAAATCCATATTTGAATGTATTCAGGATATATGTTCATATAAATATCCAATCCCACATCATGAGTTTCTGCTACAAAAGGGAGACTGACCTGCTAGGGTCAAAATCTCCTATCATTTTTCTGATGGACCTTGAAGTGTGTGAAAACTTTCCTCCAGTCTGATGAATTAGACAGGAATAATCTTTACCTCATTAAGTGCTCCTCATTATAGGCCCCCAACGCAGCATCTGAGTGTATGGATGTGTACGTGAAGTGTACGTGGAGCTCCATTTACTGTCAGTGATGCACAGGGGAATATCTGTGTACAGTCAATGGCAGGACTAGGACTGAATGAGCAAAAGAGACAAGTAGACAAAACACATGACAACATACATGGAACAGCTCTGGGCTCTGATTCAGAGAGATCCTTCATTGTTTGCTGTACTTAAAGTTTTGTATTGCAAGCTACTGCATTTAAGGTTGTGCATAAGTTTCTTCCTGGATTTAAGTCCTATTGCGTGAAGAACCTCCCCCCTATTTTTTCATAATCAGCACTTGTAAAAAATGAATAAATAAATAACCACACTCTAAAACACAACTGAGAGTATTACAAGGGCATTCACCTGGTTATTGAATGATAGTAAGGTTTCATGGTGTTACCATTCTTTCAGTATGGTAGAGCTGGAGTTTGTTTTACTGATTTCTTAAGAGTTTAAAACACAGAGAGGGGGACCCTAGTAATCAGTGAAATACACCAAGAGAAGAACTCCTACTCACTGCTGACAATGTTGTTGAGATAAGAGTCAGGAGACTGTTCCTCTGGCACTAAAATTTCTGTTGAGACCAGGTGAGAGGCAAGGATTTTTTGGGATTATATTTTATATTGGGCCCACTTGCATAGTCTTTTGATCTGAAGAAGAATGCTTTCCATTTGAAAGAGTGTCTGACTTTATCAGTATAAAGTTGGTCCAATAAAAGTTATCACCCTAAGAAATTCTTGCTACTTGCATAATTCCTGGACCATCGTTGCTACAATATCACTCATTACCAGCTGAGAGAATAACCTTTGTATAATCGGCCACAGCCAGAACACAGAAGGAACAGAGTTGTATTGCTTTTCTGTTGATTTACTTTCCTTACACTGAGGAACAGAAAAGTAAAATTTATAAAATAATGCAGAATTGCCAGAACCCATTAGATCAGGGGTCAGCAACCTTTTAGCAGGAGTGGACTGAATTAATGCAGCTCTGTCTGAAGGCCAGCTGCTGCTTACAACTCAGTGCCTTGCTGTTGCTTCCCCTGCCACCGAATTACCATGCTTGGTATGCTTGCAACATGGTTGCTGCCACCACTTCGCCTGCCACTGAAATACCACTGATTCTCCTCACTTCACCCCACCAAATTGCTGCTGACATCCTGGTTTTACAGGCCAGATGAAATGGCTAGATGGGCTGGTCCTGGGGCTGTAGGTTGCTGACCCTTGCATTGCATAATAACATATTTTTTCTAAACAAAGCTAACTTCTGTAACTATATGTTGTTTGTTTATTAGTTGTATTTCTGATGCCCATTGTGTCCCCTTCTGGCAGTTTACATTATATATTAACTTGAGAAATGAATTTAGGAACAAATTTTAATAAGAGTAAGAGTCTCTTTAACTGGCTAATAGCAATGCCTTTGCACCCCATTTGCAGCTGGAAAATGTCATTGCTTCTAAACATAGCCTTTTGTAGCCTTCATTAAGTGTGGAATAGGTTTTTAGATTATACTTATCCATACTGCCTATCAAATTTTTATGTAGTTTTGCATGAAAATGTCATTACCGTATCTTCTGAGCACTTAGTTTTTAACAAGTATTTAGGGTTCTTATACCTTGTCTGAATTCATGGCAATTATTTGTAATTTATTTTAATCAGAGCTGCAGAGAGCTGGTAAACAAGCCCCTCTAGGTTTGCTTGAAAAAGCTTGAGGAAATTGCTGCCATCCTGCTGTTAGGCATGGTAAGAAAAGCAAAGCTGGCAACTAGCAATCTTTCTGTAATTCCATCTGGAGATTCAATTGTATTAGAAGAAACTGAGATATGTTACAAAGAGACGATGAGCTCTGAACAAGAAATAGGTTCTGTGAAATGTGTGAAATGGTGGTTTTCCTTTTGAGATTATCATCCTGTGCGTGAACTCGTCTTGGGCTTCTGAGTTTGAAAAAACTTACCAATTCAAACAACTCTAAATTATTGGGGCTCTATATTTTGAGCCTAATCATGTCTTGGGGGCAAGGAGTTCTACAGGCTCTGTGTATCCTGTAATAAGACAATACATAAAATTGTATCTATTTTAAATGCTACCTTTCGGCTTTGTTTAATGTCTTCTTACTCTTAAATTATTCCTTTGAAAAAACCCACTGAAAATCTTCTGTGTTTACATAAGACCTTTTAATAAAAGAGAAAGCTCTGTTAGTCTTCATTGTTATTTCATATTATGGTATGGGCAGCAGCGTTTGGAAGAACCTTAGAGATATCAGAGGATGCAAGTGATGGTAATTGCATTACATGCTAGATTCTCCGATGTGGAGTATGATCTTTTTTTGTGTGTGTGTGATTCATATAAATTTCGTTTAGAGAGAGCCAAACTGTTTTAAGTAAGTAAGAGATGATCTACTTGTCATTCTTCTCAAACTTCTTACAATATGCCCAAACCTGGGTTACTTTGGGCTTAGCTTATTGTTCCTATTTGTTTCTGTAGCTGGCTAAACCCTGTATCTGACTCAAGGCCCTAAAAAGCCCCCACTTAGGCAGTGTGTCTCCACCATCCCAACACAGGGCAGGGCATCATCTGTTCCTGTGAGGGGGTGATTTGCAGATATTTTTAACATTAGTGGTTTGAAAAGCATGAGCCTGATTGTATACAACTGTTTCTTTAAAATGACAGGTACTTCTTATCTTCTCTTTACTGATTTGATCAATGCAGAAGATTATAGGATTCATGGTCCAACGCCTTCCAAATGGCTCATTTAATTCTTTGATTGCTTCTTTTGATTTGCACATGCAGTTCAGTTCAGCCCTCTGCTGGCATTCATTTCACAATCCCTGTCATAACCCCCTGGGGATGTGGGGAACAGCAAAGCATGTAGGCCTGTGCGAAATGGCTAGTATTCACTTCCAATTCAGATTTGGTCAGTTCGAGGTTAGTGATTCAATTCGGTGATTCGAATCACTGTCCTGAATCAATCTGGCTGAATCTGATTCAGAGATTTGGCTGCTGCTGACTCTCTGAATCACATAGGCCCATCCCCTGCCCACTCTCCCAGCCCCAGCAATGGCTGCCCTGCCCACCCCAGCTCCTGGCACTTGGAAACCACCCCCTACTGGACTCACTGGGTGCTGCTGGGTGTGGGGGGGGTGATCTCTGCTGCCCCTGATTACCCCATGCTACATGGGGGGCTCTGCATGAGCCCTCCAACCCCCCTCCACTGTCCCAGCACCTCCATGGCTGGCCTGCCCACCCCAGCTCTGTCCTTTTAAGGAACCCCCCCCCAAATAACCCCTGAACACACCAGTTCCTATCTGGTGGGGGGCGATCCCCACTATGTGGGGGGCTCTTCCATGAGCCCCCCAAAGCCCCAAGGTTGCTGCAGGAGCTGGTGAATTTGGGGGTTTTTTTCTTTTTTTTTCTTGAAGGGCTGGAGCTGGGGCAGGCAGGGCAGCCCTGGGGGGGGGGGGAGGGGGGTCGTGGCAGAGCCCCACATGCAGCACGGGGCAGTGGGGGATAGTGAGGATCATCCTCCCACTTGGCAGCATCCAGTGAGTCGTGGCTTTTTTTTTAAAGCACTGGGAGCTGGGGCAGGTGGGGCAGCCATGGGGGAGCTGGGAGAGTGGGTGGGGGTCAGGAGGGCTGGGGGAGCAGGCAGGGGATGGGGCCTAGGAGGGGTACCCCCATGGTCCCCTCCTCCCTCTTCCAGCCCCCCCCATCCAACCCCCCAACTTATCTGCTCTGAGTCTGGCTCCAGCTCCCTGCTGCAGCCAGCAGGGACTGCCCGAATCATCGAAGCAATCTGAATCTTTTCTGAAGATTCAGAGAGTTTTGAATCAATGTGGACCTTTTTATTGGTCCCCCCTGATTTAATTTGGATTCGGATATTTGGCCACCAAATAAGGCCAGATCTCCTCCGAATCGAATCACCACCCAAAGCTTTGCACAGTCCTACAAAGCATCCTCTGGCATAGGCCAGAAGCTGCCTTTTTGCTTAGACCTTCTGCTAAGGAGAAATATGACCCTGGCAGAACCCACTGTGGGGAAATGAGGAAAAGGGAGGGGGAAGAGATTAAGGCTGCACTATCGTTTTTCTGTGGTAACAGTGATGACCTGGGTGCAATCCACTTTCATATTTTTAAAATCCAGTTAACACAGTCAAAATAACAAAATAATAAAAAATAAACAATGATAAAACTCCCTAGATAAAAGGCAAAAGAAAGAAGAGGGGAGAACTTTGAAGTAGGCAGAATACAGCTTGAATTTAGGATCTCTGCATGCAATGTAACATATAGGCAGTAATGTGTTGTTAAAGTATGTAAAGAGTGCTAAGTAGCTGTCTTGCAAATCTCAAGTTAGGACTGACCTGAGCTGGCCTGTCATAGCTGGAATAGTTCAGAGTGAATGAGGCTTCATTTAAGCCTCTGGTGACAATCCTCCCAAAGGACAACAATGAGAAACTCACATTCAGGCAGTCATTTTTCACATAGCCCTGCTTGCAAACAGGCTGAACAAATGTAACTGCTTGCAAGTGAAAGAAATAGCTGGATGGACTTTAGAAAGGCTTTTCCCTACACAAGATAAACATGATTGCTTATTTTTAGAGATACATAATCATATTAAGAGTATGCTGATTATTTTTAGAATTAACTTACAAAATTAGATCTCACAAAGATAGGGAAACTATGTTAACCAAGAGTGTTATGCAAAAACTAAAAAGAAATGTTATTTGGATTAAAAAGAGGAATAAGAGATACATTAAGCAGTAGCATCTTGATTTTTTTCGTAGCTGGAAGATCAGCAGTTTGAGGCTAGATCTGTGGGAGACAGTTTTCATCAGCAAAAAATAGCTTTCCATGTGAGGGGTTGTAACTCATAAATTCCCTATTGTTCTGATTATAAGTCAACCCTGCCAGTAAGTCGACCCCATATTTTTAGGTTCAGTTTTAGGAAAAAACAGCTTTTTCCCTGACCATAAGTCAATACCTGCTATTACCCTTACAGTGTTCCACAGGAAAGTCAAAAAACCAAGGAAAGGATAGAATGGGTTAAATGTACTAAATAAGTTTAGTAAATAATACATAATTTTAGTAAAAATACTAAAAAACTACAAAAAAATCTGACTTGGTATTTTTGGTTACATGCACAAAAATACTGTAAGTACAAAAGTCCAGGCTGTAGGAGGTCCAATTATAGGTTGACCCTGCATATAGGTCAAATTTTATGGTTTTTCAGGAGGGGAATAAAAGGTAGACTTAATCAGAACAGTATAGTATTTTACTAGAAAAGGGTAGATAACAAGGGTTTTTGTTAGCTAGGAAGTAACTAGGGATATAAAACATTATTTAAAAGAGAGTTTTTAAATGATCAACTTTTATTAGGATGTGAAGGAGACAGGAAGAATTTTTTTCTTTCTTGTCTACAGCACAGTGCTATAGCTAGGAATATTATTGTTTTTTGGCCTTCCTTTCAAGGATCGGGTTTTGACTTAAGGGCCAGGCTGGTCCAGCCTTCACTTTCATTTATACCAGTATAAGCTTCAAGTTTTTTTCTTTAGGAACTGAGAAGTGACTAATTACATTGATGTGTTTATCATAAACAAGACATAATTGCAAGATATAATTTATGCTTGTTGAAGGCTGCATTATAGATCAGATGCTGCTGAGATGATTGGGCTTTACACAATGTATGTGTATTCTCCTTGCTAACTACACTTGGATATGTTATCCGCTCAAACAATTTGCTAGGTTTTGCTATAGGGAAAAGACCTAAATTAAATACCATATTTACTTAAAGACATGATGAGGTCTCCACCCCAGCAGTCATCATGGCAGGCAGAGGGAGGTGGGGAGAGTTCCTCATTTTACACTCACATATAAGGAAACTGCATTAAATATACTGTCTATTTTTGAATCGCTGCTAAAAGCAGCATGTGCTCGGTAATGGAAACCAACTATAAAGTTGATTAGCTGAATTGCAATCAGCCCTGGGCATGACTGTAAAGTTCATTGGCAAACTCATTAATGGGAACCTTTTTATTTTTTGGCCCTTAACAAAAATAAAGCACAAAAATAAAGGGGGGGGGGTGTTCCCTCCAGAAGGATCTGGCACTGGGGATGGAGGTACTAGAATACTAGGCTGGCACCAGGAGTGCCAGAGCCAGCCCTAACACCCTCAATCAACTTCAGGCCAAAAATGCTTGATCTTAGCCAAAAAGCTGAGATGTGATGGGAACCTACCGCAAAGATAGGTTAGTGCAACCCATCTGAAAAAGAAATACGATAGCGCCCATTAAGCCCAGTCACCTTCACAGCTGAACAGCACCATTATTTTCCATTTTCAAAGATTCTTATTTCTTAACTTAAATGTCTGGCAAACATCACCAAATGGGGCCCCAGACAGTTCACCCAGAATCCCTTTGTAGCATCCTTTCTCAGCATGTTGTATATTATTAGTGTGGTCCTGACCTCCATGATGTGGAACTGGACCAGGTTGCCCTGCACCTCATCTACATATACATTTTTGGAGGATCCCAGGACTCACGACAAGAACACCTGATCCCAGTCATAAGTGGAGGGCTAATTAGCGCATAGTTTCACAGATGTTAGGGGCTGGAAGGGGCCTTACAGATCATTGGGTCCAGCCCCCCTGCACTTGGATCTTGTTTTTTGTGGGGGTGGTGTATGAGACTAGTATAAATCTGGAGTACACACACATACTGAGCAATTTTGAGGTGTGGGATCACCATGGCATAAAGCACTGTTGACTTTGCTGGGGCCCATCCCAGTAAACGATATGTAATTCATGAGCCTTTTGGCTTTGGACCAATATCATGCATAGTTTATATAGTTTGTACATAGTTTGTACTATACTACTTGGCAGGGGTTCCTCCCATGATCCTCCCTGGCTTGCTCCTGTAGCCTTTGGTTAAGGGCAAGTGAGACTTCGAGCATCTGAACCTCAAGCCTCCAGGCTTGGGTCTGCATGTAGGGTGCCCACCAATGGATTTGGGAGTATCTGAAGCTCCAGGCTGAAAAGTCTAAGGTGGAGGATACTTGTCTGTTGTAGCACCACATATGATGCTTGAACAATTGAGCATTGCTCAATTGAAATAATTTGGAACTGATCTGGGTAATTTGACTTGGAATATGAAAAAATTTCCAGAAAAAAAAGTTGGTACTATATATCGCTTCTCAGCCTCTTGTGGGCTAAAATTATGTGCACTGCTCTGTTACCCAAACCGAGATGGATTAAAATGGCACTGTGTAGTGGAAGGTGCACCCTGTCCAATGAATGGTGAACAGGATGCCCTAGAAGTCCTGTAATTTGCTTCCCTGGCCAGCTTCCAGTGGGAGGATCTCGGCTACTTTAGGGGACTCCTCTCTAACTTGCTCTTGTGGCCTTTGGTTAAGGGTAAGTGAGACTCGGGGCATCCAAACCCCAAGCCTCTAAGTTTGGGCCTGCATGTAGGATGCCTGCCAATGGATTTGAGAGTATCTGAATCCCCAGGCTGAAAAGCCTGGGGTGGAGGATACTTGCTAGTTATAGACTCACATATGGTGTCTGAACAATTGAGAACTGCTCAGTCAAGAGGATATGGAGCTGATTTAGCTAATTCGACCTGAAATACAAAAAAATTCCAAAATAAAGAAAGGTGGTACTATATAAGTACATGCCAAAGTGCTATTTAAAAGTCTGCTTATGGAGTATCTGTGCTAAAACTTGCAGCAGTTTCAAAAATATAAAAAATTTCAATTCTGGGTGAGCTAAATCTATAGGTATTATATGCAAATTACTACAGGTTCATTTATTTCAAGGTCAGTGTTTTCAAATTTGCTTCTCACTTCCACGTGCTGAGGAATAACAGGGCCTGACAGTAAGAGGAGAAGGGAATGTAGGATGAGGAACTTTGTGGGGTGGGGGCAGAGACCCTTTCAGAAATATTTTCTCTCTTATTTTCCCTGAGCAGTAGTACGGGGGCAGATTCAAAGCAAACTGCTGATAATTAGATTCTATACCTGGAAAATTATATCAAATGTGTAAGTTTTCCATATATACAATCTAATTATTGGGGGGGGGGTTATATCTGAGTAAATATGGCACTAGGAGGCAAATAAAAACCTGGGTCTGCTAAGTATTAGAAAAGTTCAGGTCTCAGACACAGACAGAAGATGATATAAAGAAAGGTAGATTTTGGAATTTGTTGTAGTGCTGTAGGAATCAGACCTCATGGTAGAGGTGAAATCTTTTATTAGACCAACTAGATATTTGTGGGGGAAAAAAATCTTATTTTTTTTTCTTTATTGCAAATATGTAGTTGGTCTAATAAAAGATATATATTTTTTGCAAATATCTACTTGGCTTAATAAAAGATATCACGTGTACTATGAGTTCTGGTTCCTTTTGCCTGTAGACCAATATGGGTACAACCTGTATCCTTGTAATGCTGTATGAGGATTTCTCTCTTTCTCTGCAGACTAGCTCAGTGCAGTAAAAAACTTTGCAGTCATCGACAAGACTGCACACTATATACTTTTTTCTTTAGTGTTACAAACCTTCTTATATTTACCCCAGGCTTTTATGGTATTATGCATTCTACTAGAAATAATCCAGTTTTGTTGTTATATTCCCTTGCCTTTTGTTTGTTTGACAAGTGCACTCTATAATATAAATATTTTGGAAAAATCAGAAATTGCACAACAGAGAAGGGGTAAAATGTGTTTATGTCATTGTTGCTATTTGACTTTGTTGCAATATTTGGAGGTTAGAAAAGGGGACTAAAATTAAGAATCCCTGTGTTCTGTCTCTGACTTTGCTACTGATTTGCAATGGAACTTGGGTAAATCATTTATTTTGTACCTGGCTTCCAAATAAAGGCAGTGACAGATCTGAAATTTCATTGAGACCTTGTAGCAGGGGTGTCAAACTCACCTTGTGCCATGGGCCAGACCTGAACTGTAGTGTTCCTTGTGGGCTGGATCTGGCCTGGGGCACAGGGTGGGGTATGGGGTAGAGGTGGCAACTTCAGCTCCAGCTTCAGCATGGGGTATGTGGCAGCAGCAGCAGATCTGGCTCTTACTGTGTGCCCCATTCCAGAGCTGGACTTCAGTGGTATAAGTAGGGTTGGGGGACTGGGACAGCAGCTCTGGGCATCGACTTGGGGGGTGAAACCCTCTGTTCACTGTAGCTGCCCTGGGTGCTTAGCTGACTTGCTTTACCTTTGTCAGACTGCATGCCCTGCACTGTAGCAGCAACTCTGGCTCCAGGATGCAGCATGTGGCAGCGGAGGTGGCAGTGGGTCTGGCTGAAGAAGTAGTGCCCTGGAAGTGGTAATGAGCAAAGCAGCCAGAGGACAACTCTGGCCATATCAGTTCTTGCTTTCCCTCCTACATCCAATCACCAGGGCCCAGAGCAGCAAGCCATTTCCTCTGGTCACAACTTCCAACATCCAGTAGCCCATCAGTTGCCCAGATAGAGTGGCTCTACAGGCCAGATCCAGTCTGCAGGCTGTGTTTTTGACACATTTGCCTTGTAACAAAGAATTTTGCAAAGAATTATGTCAAAGGATTTCATATAGTGTTTTAAATTTCTCTGCGTTTTACTGACCTTAGACATGCATTTTTATATGAGGAGAAAAATACTTGCCAGGGGGCACATCTACATGAGACATTTACTGCGGCATTGCCTAATTAGCTCCATGGTAAAATTTCAGCAGCTTCTCGTGCGGCCTTATTAGGCCACAGTAAACTAATAAACACTAGGCGTGTGTGACATGGGCTGTATTTGATTTGGGTTTGGCCCAAATCAGGGACAGTGATTCACTTAGTTGATTGGGATCACTGTCCCTCATTCAATTTGGCCAAATCCAAATCTGAAGATTTGATGCTGATTCAGAGAATCAGTAATTCGGCCATAGGCACAGCTTTAAATGTTTTTTCTACATACTTTGAGGTACCAGGTGCAACTCATGAATGCTGTGATGCTGGGGCGGATGGAGCAGCCATAGGAGCATGGGCCCCCCCCCCGCGTGCTTGGTGGTGAACCTGGAAGTGGACCAAAAGTAGTTCAGATCCACTTCCAGATCCAACAGGGAGTGCACAGAGCCCCCTCAGCTCAGCGATCAGTCATGGGGGGACCCTGGGTGCCCCCCGCAATCCAGGAGGCACCAGTCACTGAGCCGGAGGGGCAGAGGGGGTGGTGGAGGGAGAGAGCCCAGTGTGCTCCCCAGCGGACCTGTAAATGGAGCAGAAGTGCTTCTGGTCCACTTCTGGGTTTGCTGCCGAGCATGCTGGGGATCCCGGTGCACTCCTGTGGGATGCTCCATCTGGCCCACCATTGCAGAGTTCACGAGCCGCTTGGTATCTCGAGGTATGGAGAAAAAACATTTAAAGCTGTGTCTATGGCTGAATCGCCAAATCTTTCCAAATCTCTCTAAATCGATTTGGAGAGTTCCGATTCAATTCAGAGAGATTAAAGGGTGTCCTGATCTGATTCGGATGTGGAAATTCGGCCACTGAATCAGGCTGAATCTCTGCTGAATCGAATGAGGGATCGAAGCTTTGCACAGCCCTAATAAATACCTACCTAGGTTAGTACTTGTAAACACTTGTGTTATTTATGGCACTGCAACACACATGCAGACGCTGACGGGGTGGCTGGGGCATGAAGGTGCTTCAGTGTGGGGGCTGCGTGCCAGCTAGCCTTGCACTGGAGCACTCTTGTGCCCCTGTTGAGCTGGGTCAGAGCAGGCCTGGGCTGGCAGGCTGAACTCCTGGACCCCCTTGCCAGTCACAGTTGCTCTGATCTGGCTCAATGTGCTGTGGTCCCAGGTGCACTTGTAATTGTGACTACTGGGAGCAATAAAATCTGGTGCAAACTGTGGCGGAGTTTATTTATTCAAATTCATTGCATCTATAGACATGCAATGGGTGAAGCAGAATATATTCTCCAGTGTAAGCCCCTGAATTCTCTTCATGAGCGGGCAATTGCTTTGAGTGGCCTATCCCAAAAGAATGTTTAGAAAACAGATGGTGTTTGAGTCTTCCCAAAACCAAACTGCTATCATTTGTTGTTGGCATTTATTGGGAGAGCAACTTAAACACAGATCTGTATCTTTATTGTAATGTATCTTAGCATTGAAGGCAAAGGGACTTTTTGTGTGCACTTATGCTGGATACGCAGTAACATTTTTGGATTGCATTCAATGATCATTGAATACTTTGATAAGAAATGTGAGATTCTGTGTACAATATCTGCACAAATAAGTAGAGGAAATTTTTTTTAGACTGCTTTCAAGAGAGTAAAACTACTTTACTCTCTCTCTTCTTGGCACAATTTGATTTATATGTCCTTCACACATTTGTGTGCTAGTCAAAAATTTGTCAGTTCTTTTTGTTCATAGCATTGCTTTTTCACCATCATTTTCTGTGAAATATTGATCGGCGTAAACCATTTTTTCAGACTTGGAACATGTCTACTGAGAGAGATTGCACTAAAACACAACTCAGGCTTGTTTTCCTGAGACCTTTACTTAAATAATAGTATTATGTGAGGAACAATTAGAAGAATGTTAGGCTCCTGGCAGGTGCATTATATACACATCAGCAGTACTGCTATTATGGTTATTCCTGGACATTGTTTAGTCTCGGGCTGCAGCATCAGTACCTTAATAATGTCCTATGTTGGAATTGTTTTGCTCTGTTCTTTTCCTGTGTTATTCTTGACTTCAGCTCTGTTTGTTCACTTCAACTCTGTTTGTTCACTCTTTTTTCCCCTTCCCAATGTTTAAAATACACTGAGACTTGGACTGTGAAAGCATGCATGCCTCACATGGGTGTGTGCCTGAAGCCAACTGCAGCAATAGGCAAGACCTGCCTCAGTTTCCCCTGCACTCCTTGGGACTGCTCATATTGTCCACCTTCTCCACTATGGATCTAACCATCAGTGAGCTCTTTCTACCTGAAAAGGAAATTTTATTCCTCTCACAGTCCAGTTTACCATCCACTACTTTCTGACATCATTCATTATCAGAAAGGCAACCATCCCCAGATCCTGCAGAGACACTTCATAAAATCTCCTATTGCAGGACAGGTTAGCATGCAGCAGTTTTTCACTTCCTGTGTGCTCATATTCCAGGACCATGCTTTCCAGGTCTATTCCTGAGCTGTATTCCTAGGTTTCCCCTATTCTGGCCATCCTCTGCTACTTACAACTTTCCTTCTGCTACCCTCACCTGAGAACGTCACCAAGGAGTCCTGTATGCAGAGCATCTTTTCATGGGAACCTCCCTTCAGAATCAAGCCTTTCTTCTTGAGTTTAGATTTTCCAGACCGAGCTGGTTCTCCTCTTTTACCAAAAAGCCTCCATACAAGCCTTCTACTTGGCTGGGATCCCCAGCTCTGCAACTCGTTCCCAACATTTCTTTTTCACAGCACTTCCCCAACAGCTGTCTCCCCACCCTCCCTGAGCTTTCAGCATATCTCCCCTCTACCGTGTACTCTACTCTTTCCAGGTAACCCTCATTAGGTGCTTCTGTCATTCAACTGCATCCTGACATTCTCCTTAGTTCTGTTAGAAAAGAAGTAACTAGTCCAGTCCCTGTTAAAGGGGCAAGTCATGCTCTGACGAGAGCTGTCATGCTGAACTGTATTGACTTCAAAGACTATACTGCATAGACTTTGCATAGATTCAAAATGACTACTTTTTTTTCTTAGGTCACCATCGATCTGTCCAACTATTATTTACTTCATTGTAACTTTCCGCAGTTAAAGCAGCTGATATTTGTTTTCTTGATGCAGGATGGATCCATGGATTTTTCCTGTTTGTCCTAAATAAAGCCTGATACTGTTAGCTCTTGGATTCAGGGCCCTTGGCAAATGGCATCAGTTAATATTTATGAAAAGTACTGTAAAGATCTTGAGTGATGTTTGTAGAGTGCGGGTGGGCACGATGCTCTAAGATCAAAGAAGAAAACAGCTCGTGCCTGGGGCTCACATTCTTTACTAGATGATACAGGTTTGACAGAGCACTCTGGAGGAGAGATTGTTACAGTCTCAGGTGGGGAGGTGTCTATTTTAAAAGAAAAATCAACTCTGTAGTGGATAATCATTGAAAGGCATATCAGGAGGAGTGTGTGTAACCCCAGCTACTGTTCAGCACATCAATCTCCAATATACAGACATATTCCTTTGGTGTTTTGTCCAGTGTTGTGCCATGGGACTCTTAAAATATTTTTTCCATGTCAATCCTACTTACCTTTACCAAGATGCCGTTAAATTGGGCACTGTTCCCTGGCTTATTTTCATACTTGAAAAAGCCTGTATTTCAATATACTTGTGTAAGAATTAAACTTAACACAGATACCCAGTACTTCCTACATTATGATGAAATTTATTACAAGAAAACAAATCCTTTCTTACCTTTGTGATGGATTCTTCCTACAAATAAATCCTCTGTGTGACAAACAAATGACGAATATTACAACTGCAGCCCTGGCTTCTACAGTGTCACAGGGCAGTAATGAAATTCATCCCTCGGTACTTTTTATTTGAAGTGGGGGTAACATAAATCCTTCATCATATCAAGGTTATTTTGAACAGATCTAGAAGCCAGATAAGATCAGTCTCATTTAATGAACTTTGCAGCCCCCTGCCTGAGATGACCATGAAGCACAGGCCCCCTCCCACACTGGCAGATACCACAGGGAGCATGACTTGGCAAGACCTACACATTATTCCTCAAAATGCTCGCTAGTATTAACCATTTTAATATTCCTTCTGTGAAGCTGAAAAATTCCTCACTACTCTCTTAGCTGTAATGGAGGCTGCAGTTGTATGACAAAGCACACTTGGGTTTTGCATTACAGGGTGACTTACAGAAGTATGCTGTTCTTTGGAGCTGTTAATCTAAAGATGCATGCTTGATTATGACCTATCACACAATCTGTTCTCTTTGAGGCAATAGTCAGAGGAATTGTCTGTTCAGTTAACTTTAGCTGACAAAATGCATTAAACTGGCACTAGTTTTGCCATTTGGAGTTGTTATAACTATTACAGATGCACACTTATATCATAACATTTCATGTTCAGAGAAAATATATGTCATACATTTGTTTGATGGCAGATGTATGCCTCAATCTTAGTTTTCCTTAAATCCATCTACATTGCAAATATACCATGTGTGGCTCTTGACTTAAGTGGTATTTATAACATCACTGATTATTTTAATTTTCCTTTGTTGTCATTTTTCAGAATCTTAAGTAGCTGAAGCTACAGCTAGTGTTTTTAGGTGTGTTTTTGCAGCTAACATTAAAAAATGTTGTTAAATTCCTAAAAATTGTAGACTCACTCTAAAAAGAATGTTTTGGTTACTTCAGAATAGACCAATCTGATTAGCTCTTGAAAAAACCCATTGTTAGAAACTACATTTAAACTCCAGCTCCTTCAAAAATATTTCATATGACAGTGAAGTATTAAACAATTGGATTAAATCCCTTTTTTACAGTAACTCCTGTGTATGTTACCTGTAAACAGCAACATTAATATAGGCTCTGAGGTTGTGAGCTTAGACTTAAATATGTGGGTAAGTGTTTGCAGGGCTAGATCTAACTCTGTAAAATTGTTCTGGCAACACTGATTCTTTCTGGGGAAAAAAAAATCTGAACCATCTTTGGAAATCACAAACAGATATGATATACATATATCCTCTCTTCATGTATTACAATAGTCTAGCCAGATGCAAGATTACTCTGACTTGTTTTCCTTCTGTCCTTGACCTTAATTTCAGTTTTACTAAGAAAACATCCAGCTCATCATCTGAATCTGTTTTTAAACTGTCACTAGAGAAGATATTGTTTTTTGGACATAGAACAAATCAGATTTTTTTTTTTTTTTTTTACCCATTTCTAGTTGAGACGAGGCCTTTTTTGTAGAGAAAAGTATTTGGACTGTATGAGCACCTCCATCTCTTTTTGCTTCATTAGCAAATCTCCATAAGCCAGTTTATGATAAAATGTGAATATGTAGCTACTGTTCTGCATCTCAGAAGTGTTTTGGTAAACACCTGCTTACTGCTATTAACATGAACCTCTGTAGAATCCATAAAATGTCTGACAAAGAGCAAACCTTTGGAGAGGCCGAGGTTTTATTTCTTTGCAGCTATCAAATTCTGCCTCCGTGTTCTGACCTGTGTGAGTGGGCTGTGGAATTTAAAGGAGCAATCATGTCTCACATTTACATGAGTAGTCCTGTTGAGTATTTGTAGGATAAATCCTTTCATTTCCAATCTGGTTACTTTATTCCAGCAAGTTCTAGTCTGGCTTCACCAATACCAAAGAGGTGAGAAAGAAGCTAAATAATGTAGCCACTCTTGCACCTAAACCTAAGACTCTTGTGTTACACTAGATTTGGCTCAAGGGTCTGTGGATAAGTAACCTTGGCAGCAGTGCCTTGCAGAGGGTAACCAGTGAGAACAAGTCAATTATTTCGTTTCACTTGTTTTTTGACTACAGACAATAATAGAGAGATTATTCTTTTGCAAAGAACTTAGAACAGGGACAGGCAAAATATGGCCTGTGGGTTGGATCTGGCTCGCCAGGCCAGTCTATCCAGCCCACAGGGTCCCTAAAAAATTTAGAAAATTAATATTTATCTGCCCTTGGCTGCCTTTCAAAGATAACAGGAGTCAGCAGAAGTAGGAACCAGGGGAAGCCAGTGGCAGGATCCAGCAGCTGCAGCAGCAAGGCCTGCTGGGCCCCGCTTCTTCCCCAGGCTCTCTCCAAACGCGGCTGGAAGCCCCTGCCTAGCAGAAGCTTCTGACCTGGGACCCTGGGGCTGTTCCCATCTCCCTTTGCTGGAGAGGGAAATTCAGATAAGGGGGAAAGGGGAGGCAAGGTAGGACCATGGGCGATAGTCCCTGTCCTCAGGGCTGGGCCAGGCCAGCCCCTGCAGTCCTGGTGCTGCAGCCAGGAGCCACATGGTACCAGAGCAGTGGGCAGTGGGGGGTGAGGGTGTTGTGTGGAGAGGAACTGAGGTGGCAGCAGGCAGAAAAGTGGGGAAATGGCTGTGTCAGATGACAAAGGAGTGGCAGGGAGTGGGTGTGCAGAGCACAGCAACAGCTGGGTGGGAGTGTGGGGCCCATACTGATGCGTGGGGTGGCAGGAGTGTGGGGCCTAGGCTGGCAGGGGCTCTATGGACTCCGGCCAACTTCCCCGCCCTCTTCTTGCTGGCTCAGCCCAGCCCATCCTAGCTCCATAGAGTCCCTGCTGGACTGTACCCCATGCTTCTGCCACCCTGTCCTGGGCCCCCACGGGCATTGGCCCCAGTGCAGCAGTGCAGGCTCTGTGCTCTGGCTCAGTTGTCACTGTGCTCCATGTGCCCACTTGGTTCCACTCCACAGCTGCCTGCTGCAGCCATTTCTCCACATCCCTGGCTACCACCACAGCTGCTCTCCACTCCCCTGCCCACTGCTCTAGTATCACATGGTTCCTGGTTGTAGCACCAGGCCATGGGACTCAGCAGGAGCTGGCCTAGCCCCCAAGATTCTTGGCTGGCTCCATGTGGTGCCAGCCATGCTGTTTTGGCTCCTGCTGTGTCCTGCAGTCTTGGCCATGCAGCTGGGACATGGTGCCAGGGCAGTAAGTGGGGGAGTGGGGGTGCAGATCAGCATGAGAAGGCCAGCAATGGCAGATGGAGTGGAAAATGGCAGCATGGGGGAGCATGAAGCTCATGCTGGTGCCCTGAGGACAGGAGCACTGAGCCCAGGCTTAGAGGAGTGCTGGTGGGGGCTCTGCGTGCTGCAGACACAGCTGGTGACCTCAGACTGGTGGGGTGGGTGGAATGGCACATGGGAGCAGGGTGGAGTTTGCAGCCATCTGGGAGTGGTGGTGGTGGGGGCAGGGTTTGCAGGCAGCTGGGAGCCAGGGAGTTTGTAGCCTTCCTGCTCCCAGCTGGGGTGCCTGGGCAGCTGCAAACTCCGCCCCCCTCCCTGCTGCTCCCAGCTAGCTGCAACCCTCCCCCTGCTCCCGTGTGCCCCTCCACCCATCCCAGCAGTCTGAGTTCACCAGTTGCACCTGGGCACACCCTCCCCCTCCACATGTCACAACCCTCCCCAGCCATCCTCTCCTCACATACTCACAGCCCCCCACAAAACCAATACCCACCTATGCCCCATACATTCACACCCACGTGCTTCCCCCACCCCACATATACACCCCCATACCCCAATGCCTATCTTCCCCCCCACAAACTCCCTCACACCTTCCCCCAAGCCCCATATACTCACATCTGGGAGTGGTGGGGGGGGGGCGGGGTTTGCAGGCAGCCGGGAGCCAGGGAGTTTGTAGCCTTCCTGCTTCAACAGCCCCCTACAAACCTATTCCCACCCACCCATACTCCCCCTACAATATAGAAGAATAAGAATTCATTTCAAGCTATTATATAATCACTTCTAACTACACTACACAAACATGTAAATCAGGACAAAAATATTTTTGAAATCAAATTAATGAATGTTGTAGTAGATGTTTGATTTTAACAATATAATTTGGTATTTTTCTGGTTCTGAGATGGCAAACCCCCTTGCTGAAAAGAGTACTTTGGGGGGGTGGGCAAGGAGAAGGACTTCTGGTAACAAAAGTCAGGGGTTAGGGGGTGGGACTTCTGGCCCTAAGATGGTGACCAGGGGATGGGGCACCTGTGCAGGGCTGAGGCTACCCTTGCAGCCCTTGACAGCTTGCCAAAACTTGGTAAGCAGTCCAAAAAATTTGCCTGTGGTCCACAAAAATTTGCCACCCGAAATAATTGCCTGCCCCTGACTTAGAAAAACCATAGCAGGTCAGAATGTTTTAACACTATGTATTTCTATTTGAAATCTCTGGGTTTATCTTGTGAATCATGTTTGCACACTATGGCACCCTGGTTGAGAATAACTGCTTTAAGTGAACCCTGCATATGCTAATCTCTTTGTTCACAAGCCTTTAACCCTATGACTCTTCTACTCACACTGCTTTTTCTTATAGTGACATGCTACAGTAATAGAGATCATATGAATGGAGGAGGAGCTTATTAAGCGAACAAGCTTCTCTTATTCTTTTCTCTAAGAGCTAAATCCAGTAGTTAATCATGGTATTTCTGGAGCTGTAACTCTTTGAAGCTTTTTCCACCATGGGCACATTGAGGGTGCCTGTTCTTCATTTTCCCTTTACTTACCTTTTTGGAGTCTATGTGATTCTCCTTTTGATTTTTCTTAGCTGACACTTTCAAAGTCACAAAGCAGAGGGCTTAATGTCACCATCAGACTACTTCCAGCTCCACATCAGAAGCAGTAAAGTCCAGTAGAAATTCTAACATTGCTCCCTGTAATTTTGACTTCTAGAATGAAACTATCACCCTCATTAAATTAATTTAGGCATGTTTCAATGGAAGTTAAATACAAAACCTGCTTAGGTACTTTCATAAATCTTATAAAACGTACCCGTACATTTAAAATGCCATTTGTAAGTTTGGACCTTTAACTGTTCATCTGTGTCCCATGTTAGGACAGAAGGAAAGAGACTCTGAAGATGTTCATTAGAATTCCTCAAAGTCACCTCTGAGAGACTAATGGCTGGGCTTCTGGGTGGAGTCAGAGTAGCTCTTTCTTTTACACCAGTGCAATCACATTGACTCCAGTTGTGTTACAGTTCATTTACATTGCAATGACAGGTACATTGACAAAGCAAACCAAGTCTGAAGTTTCTTACTTCATCTGTTGAAGATACCACAGCATAGCTGATCAGAATATATGAAGGAAATTGCATTTTTTAATGGTTGAACAACTCAGCAGTTCAACCCATTTCTCTCTTTATAAACATAGCTTTGCTTTTAGTCTGAACTTTGAGCATGGATAATTTTAGTGCAATAAGAATTTATTTAAGAAAAGAAAATGATGAGTAACTGAAAAATGAGAATTAAAATGGAAACTAAAATTCAGCTTTAACTTTACTGCTTGCCAGCTAAATGCACCAAAATACACTTATTTACATTGGATTTTTCATCAAGTGCAAAATAGATGGTGCATAGACCACTTAATTTGCAGCTGAAATATAGGTTTGGGGACACGCAACTGTTTTCTTTTTAATATCTTTTATAGGGAAATCTCAAGGTCAGCAAGGCAGCAGACTGAAGAGTTGACATGTTTTATTAGCTGACTGCAACTTCTTATTGACACTACTTCTATGACACCTGAAACATTTATAGAGGTCGTTTAGTGTTTATTACAGTTATAATGCTGCCACTGTGATACAAGCTGGTTAAATTAGACATGTAAGGTCCATTCTATTATGCTGGCATCTTGTAGCAATGCTGTGGTTATGTGTCTGCCTATAGGTTTTTCATTATGAGTCCCGTTTTCCGGGAGTTCATAGCTTTCAGCTGTTTAGCTGCATCTGGGTAAAATGTAACTCATAGCTCCAGATTCTTTCACAAAGTGCTCTGGAAGGGAGCACCAGGAGCAGCTGACATCATTTGCCCTCCCACAGGCTTTCCACCACGTAGAAGCTATTATAAAGCTAATGCCAGCAAAATGTCTACAGTGTTTTTCCAGACAAAGCTCAAAAAAGATCTACTGAATCAACACCTGGCTGAATGAACCTGGCTGTATTCTCTGTTTTAGATTCAGTCTCCAGTGCCTGAGTCACTTGGAACAATACTATTGCTATTAATTTTCCATTAAAAGGATGGAAAACAGTGCAGTCCTTTTTTCCCCCTCTTCATCCTCATCATTTTTCATCTTCATTTAGTTCCTGCCAAAACCTAGGTGCACAGTTCTAGACAACAATGAAAATGATGGTTTGCTGTTCTCTTAATTGCACGCCAACTACTCTCTGGGATTTCACTAGTGATAGCTCGAGCAGTTTTGGTTTGGGGTGGGGGGAATCTTTAATTTTTCTTTGCCTTTAAGGGGCAGCTTATGATGTTTTAGATTCTCAGGGGCAGATTCATGGGTATGGTGTGCACACATGACTGCTGCAAACAGCAGATTAAAGATTAGTTATATAGCCATCTTGGCCAGTTCACCCCAGCTTCCTGCTGCAAATATAGCCCAAGGAAAAATATGACTGGGACCCCTTTATATTGTGCTGATCCCTACCTACTGTTTGGCTCCCTGTGATCCATTTGCAGTTGGCATTAAATCCTGCACTGAATCTGACAATGAAAAGAGATGTGGCATGTTAAAGGTTTTCATCAGCTTGTTTTCTTTGTAAACCACGAGATAGAAGCTGACCATGAAGCCTTAGAAGCTATTGTTAAAGAGCCTTTGACTAGAAATGACTTCCTAAAATACAGCCTGCTGTTGAGATTACTAAGGTACCAGGCATTTGTCAAGTAAAACTTTAGCGGTGGCAAATTAAGATTATATGTACCAGGAAGCTAACCACTGAGTGGTTACAGAAATATAAGAAAATATACTAAAAACTTAAAAATCCTACTTATGCTTCAGAGGCTGATACAAGACTATAAGGGTACAGAACTGAAATACAGGATGCTTGTGGCGGTATAAATTATATCACACCCTTACCTTGTCATTCATTTTTCTGTCTCCATGTGTGTTGTTGACAGGAAGTTAATGGAGGGTATAGATTGGTTTGAAATATTAATGTTTTCAAATCTCTGTGCTTTCTCTTCACTCAGCACCTTTAAACAATCAAGCCACTCATTTAAGTATTTACATCCAAATTTAGGAACACACATTTTAGTTCCAAAAGCTGAAATTTTTGGCCATATGCCATGAAAGTGAACCTTGATTATTTTAAATAGAATAAGGAAAGAAACGATATAGTGCATTTGCCAAGAGTTATATTAATCGTTTCCTGGCCTAAAATGTACACGTGGATTGATGATAAGGTTGTGAAATGTTTAATGTGCCCAATGTATCAGTCATAATAGCCTAAAGAACCAATACAACCTTGGCAAGTACTAGAAAGACCTTCACAAAATGTATCCATTGACCTCTTTTCCTTGAAGGTAAAAACTCTTTAGTGTATGATTGACCTGTGTTCAAGCAGCTTGATGTTGAATCATCCATAAAATGACCTTACTGATTGGGATATCCAAAATCTGCCTTCACAAGAAATGGAATCTGAGATCAAGTACTTTCAGATAATGGCCCACAGTTTGCTTGTACATTTGCATTGTTTTGGGCAGACGCTTTGTCTCCCTAAGGGTTCTTACATGTTGTGTTCCACCAGGTTCCACTTTATCTCCTCTTTTGTCCAAAGTATACATGGGGGGGTTAGTGCAGAAATATGGACTTCATATGTTTTCATGGATAACCATCTCCATTTTTTTGCATGATCCAGGTATTGCAGTGAGACATCTTGCCTTTCCTCTATAAGTGGAGAATAAAAGTATGGCAGCTGGAGCTTATAAAAAGATAGGAAGGAGGCAAGATACAGGCTTTATTCCTTCCTTCACCTAATTTATTGCTTCCTTTATTCCTTCTTTCACTTATTCAGTCCTTCCTGAAAGTGGCACTTGATCACTTCCTGAAAGTAGTTTTCTAAACTTCTATATACAGTAGAACCAGGGCTGTCCATATTCAAACACTTAAATTCACCAAACACTTAATTTGCTGCAGGTTATTGAGTCAAGGACAAATGACACAGCAATTTGGAAGTGTCTTCTATTTCCCAGGGTGCCGCTTCTCCAGTCAACTTGAGCTCTACAGCAGCCCCGCACAGCTGTTTAATGCAGCTATATGTAACTCCAGTTACGTCAGAAATCCTCATTGTCACAAAGGCTAAGGAACCTAACCCTACAAATTATCTAGGGTATACTGTGTAAGCAAATTGTCATACTTTACCAGCTAAGAAGGTATCTACTGTAGTGCACCAGAAGCACCTGACACCAGTAGTTTGTAATCTCCCCTGTTTTTCTTTTGGATTTTCAGTGCAGTTCAAGCTGTACATTTTAGTATTTCTTGACCTGCCTCCCGAGAGAGGCTTCTCCACTGAATGAAATTGCTTAAGTTCTGCTCAGTGTGGGTGTTTGATTTTCAACCCTTAGTGGAGTAGCAAGGGATGGCCAGTAATGTATTCTTTGTAAGAGGCCCTTGACTTCAGAAATCTCTTTCCTCACAGTGGTTCTTCTGGCCACACTACAAAACCCATCTACATTCTCAGGGTCTCATTTTCAGAAACACTGAACAGTCACAGCTGTTGTGCTCAGATCCTCTGAAAATGAAAAACTACAAAGGTGAAAGCTGTATTGCAGGAGGTAAGAGCTCCCTTTAATGCATCAACATTACTTTATTTGTGTATCTGAAAAGTTTCCAACAAAATAGGGCCCAAAATAGCAGCATCCCTCAATATGACATAAGCCAATTACACAGGGCATTTATTGGCTCCTCAGATATTGGCAAAAAGTGTGGAGAACGCAGTTCAGAGTCTTCCTGTCTTCCTTATCCCAATTCATTATCACAATGGTGTGGGCAGGCAATAAAGACACTCACAGAATTCTTATGACAAAAATAGACTTGTTGATATTTAGTTTACACAGCTGTCTTAAACAGTCCCTAAATTTGTTCCCAAAGACAGGAGTTTTTGGAGGGTGGAATCTTTCATTGGATCAATGGCATGCTTGGAATAAAGTTAGACAGGCTTGCCCAAATCAATGATTTCAAAAGATTTTAAGCTGACTTGAACACTTAACTCTGTTGGAGCCACATTATTGGAGCTTCTGCTGGAAGAAATGGTGGTGGACTGGAGCAACCTTTTTCTCACTCAGACTATTGTCCAAGAAATACACCCCAGGAATGTAGCCCATATCTAACTCTGTTTTCCCTTCTTTTTCACCTGTTAGTTGCTGAAGGGGATGTTTATTGATGGTTCTGTTTGATCTGGTTCTAGTGGCTATAAGACTAGAGAAGAAATGCTTGAGTGAATAAGTGTAAAGACACAATAACCAACTGCTGCAAGACCAAGTCAAGGAAGTTGAGAGTATGTCTACATTGCAGTGTGTCCCTACATCCAGTTAGCTAAGCCTACAGCCAAGTGTACACATTCCAGAGCCTGACATGCCAAATATCCCCTGTTTGTGCTGCCTCACTGGTGCAGCAGATCTGTGTGTCTGTCACTAAGGGTTCTTAGCACTTTATTTGCTGGAGCACGGTGTACTGTGGCAGAACTTGTCTGCTTTTCCATATCTGTGTTCTGAAGGGAATTTAGTCTGTCTAGCCTTTTGCAAAAGTATTTCTAGCTCCTCACTTCTGTTCATCCCATCTGGTGGCCAAACCATGGACCCATCAGATGAACTACTCCTGCATCTGGATCAAGTATTTATGCTTCTGTGCCATCATGACTTTCCAGCTGCAGTTCCTGAACTATGTAATTTAGTGGTTCTCAGAGGCAGTTACATTCATGGCAGAATGGAGAGCCTTGATGCATACTGTAATTGGTGTGAATTCTTCATAAGTGGAGCGGTCCTTATGAGGGCAGATAGTACAAAAAGTTGGAATCACATTGTTATGTGGGAGAAAGCAAGCTTTGCCCCAACCTTATAGTACAAGAATATGCAACTGAAAGAGGACATATCAATCCAAAAGAGGTCTACAGTTGGAGGGAAACTGGCTACCCTAACTTCTATAGTTCCATTTTTTTGGTTTGGCAAGCAAACTGTCAGTGCTTGGTTCGTGGAAGTCTGTGAGGCAGTTAATACTGAGGCTTACCCAGAGTTAGCAAATCTAATTTAGGTGGCTGAAATAATAGCTGGCTTTCCAAGGATGGCATTCCAACCTGCAGTGAAACCATCTGTGGTACTCATGTGCCCAATGTTTGCCTACCAAAAGGGCAAGTGAATGTGTTAACCTCAAAGGCAACTTTAATTCATTTTCCAGCTTTGGCTGATCAGAGAGGCAGGTTCATGAACATCAGTGTGAGACATATTCAATAGGTGCATGGTACCTTGATGCTGGAGAGAGCTCCAGAATGTATGTGTTTAGACAAGTAGCAGCCCTCAGGGGTTTACCTACTATCTGAGGTCCAACCCACCTGCCAGCTCTTTCCTGACCCCACCTCACCTTCAGTCTCTTGCCTGCCATGACTTTGCTCTTATCTTTTGGGTCGTGGGGAGGCAGTCCCTAGGACTGGGAGTAGCCTTGATGGTCAGCTCTGCCTTCTTGGCTAAGTCCACCCCACACCTGGGGTCTGTGCTCCCTCCTTGAGTGCTTCCCCTTCAAAGGAGCACCCCTCAGGATTCAGCCCACCTGTTGGAGCTTCAGCCACCTTGGCCTTGGCCCCCCTTTTTCTCTAGCCACACCCTTAGCCTTAGTCTACCATCTAAGACCTCAGCTCCCAGGCATTAGCTCTGACTTCACAGTAGCCCCTCCTAGGAGTCCAGTTGCACCCTGCCTCTCTAGCTTGGGGCTAGCTCCTGTTGCTGATAGTGGGGAGTCAGGCACCTCCACCTATGGCCTCTTTTTCCGCTATAGCTATCATCTAATCCTCCAGTAGAAAACTCAAACACAAAACAGTGGCCTAACAGGCCCTAACTTACACAAAAACCGCATCAGTGCTCCAGCCCTGCTTTTCAGGTTGACTTGCTTCTGTCCCTCCCACCCCACAAGTACCTCTCTCAAGCTAGCTTGCCTCCTCACTGCAGCCAGCTCTCTCCTGGGAGTTCTCTGTCCTCCTGCTGCCAGGGCCAGACTACTCTTTACATGGTCAGGGTTTATATGCCCAAGACCAGCATTCACCTGGTCATGTGATGGGATCACCTACACCTAAGGGCTAGGTATTCCTAATTACATTGTTAACAGCCTGGCCTTTTTTAGTTCTTGGCTCAGTCCACCTGTCCAGCTAGTACTTATCATCATTTCCAGCTCTGAATTTTCTGTACCTGCCTGCCCTCACCTTCTTAGTAACAGGGGGCAAGGGTTCCCTGTTATATTGTCCACCACTGTTTATAGGCCCTTTTTACAATCTTTTGCAACAGGTAATAAAACTTTATACCCCAACCTCTGAGGGGCTAAAAAAGGTTTAATTACAAACTGAACTGTTGCAGTATATATACTTGGCAGGCTGAAGGTATATCAGTGGAATATATACTTTTCAGGCTGTTGGTAAGACAGTGACACCTACAAAACTGTTCAGATGCCAATGTCATCTTTATTACTGTGCCAATTGGTGAGAATTTTTGCATGGTGTCAGCTGAAGAAAATTCTACCATGGTTCCCAATACAAGTAGCCAGAAAGTGCCCTTTTCATTATTGGACCTGAGATCAAGGAAATAAGGAATGCCTTTGGTGCCCACAACTTTGCATTACAGGGTGACTTAGCTGAGGACTACAGAATTGTCACTGTGATAAGGGATTGTAACATTGTATACTTTTGTGGTATGTGAGTGAGTGTGTGTGTGTGTGTAATTTTATTTGTTATTGGATGATTTGGGGTCATGAATCTGGTAATAGTGTATGTGATTTTGAGGGACTGATACTTTAGTAAAGAACTTTGCATACAACTTTCTATTTTTCTTCTTTCCCATGGATTTGCACATCAAGTTTATCTGCATCAGAACCAATTTATTGACACAGCCAAAAACATGTAAAGAAAAAAAGAATAAAACCAGACTTAGCAGAACTGTTTAATGGTTATAAATATAGCAAATGGAAATAATCCTAATGTGTGCAAAATACAGAACACTGAATGTCTTATACCTTACCCTTTTAATCTTCCCATGTTGGTTAACGGTCAGATAAATAAGATTCCTGATTGTAAGTTACTGGCTGAGAGAGGGACAGGTAGTCGAAGGGAGAAAAGAAGATGGGAGGAGAGAGGGGGAGAGAGAGAGAGAGGGAGGGAGGGGGATGGAGAGGGTGTTTTTAATATGGGGGGAAAAAAGGAAAGAATAGCTGCACTTTCTCAAATAAATTAACAAGGATATCTGACCTGGTAAGTTTTTATTCTGATTTGATGTTCCACAACAAAGGTTAAAATATTGGATTTAATTTGTTTCAAAATTAAAATTTAGAGAGGGGAAGATTTTGTGCAGGGATTAATTATCTATCATGTACCACAACTAATTTTAACATTATACAATATTATTTTTTTACCACTACATTATCTTAATATTTAACATTAATATCTGCCAGGGATGCCTGGGAAGATTTTAGCACTTCAGAGATCCCAGATTGTAAGAGAACAAATTTTCCTGGCAACAGGTGGAATTCCATCTGTCTATGCAAAGGAGACTTTGTGTTGCCTAGTGACTGAAGAGCATATAAAGAATGGAGAGGGCTGGCTAGCTACAGGGGTAGCTATTGGGAGTTAGCTCTGCCTAGGAAGCTCACAGACCATCATGAGTTTCTTCTGAATGAAAAGCTCTCAAGCATAACCTGCCAGGAGGGTGTGGGGGGAGGGGGAGATGAGGAGAGGGGGAGAAATTCAGACAACTATGAAGAAGGTGCCAAATTAGGATGCAGAGACTTTCTGACAGCAGAGGAGATTTAGTTTCCTCTCTTCATCCCCGCATCCCCTATCCTTATGTCAGAACAGACAGAACTGAAACACAAAATACTGAGCTCCATAAGGTTCTTTAACACATAATTACAGCCACTGGGATTTAAAATCCATACCCTTTAGGTCACTGCTGTAATGCCAATTCAGGTATAAATCTGTATCCTGCTTAATATTCAGTAGTAGCAAAAGATCCACTTCTGTTTGTTGCAGTTTGTAGAATAATTGCAAAGAGAGTTACAAAAAAGTACTAGTTGTACCTCTTTTGGCCACTTGGAATCCATCTTTGATCACATGGGAGGAGAGTAGAGGGGGCTGCTTCCTTAAACCGGTTCTCACAAGGTTAACCCAAATCTTGCTCAGGCTGGGCCCCTGTTCTCAGCTGTTCAGGCTGTTCCTGGGACTCTGATCCTGTTTTATTGTAGACTACTGTAGTGCCTCTCCCATAGACTAGGGACAGACATTCAAAAAAGCCTGACCCCGAATTTATTCAGTCTTTGCAGGTTAGTCTAACCTGCCTAGATAGAATCAGTTTGCAATGCACAGACATTCCCTCTGGACTGAGGAAATGCAGTCACATGCCTGCAGTGGCTCAGGCTATAAACTGGGGTTGCGGGGGGGACCCCAAAGCAGCCCTTCCTTCCTTTCCATAGTGCTGAGCTGAGGGGCGGGGCATGACTAGGCCCCAGCAGGATGCTCTGATTAGGGAGAGGTTTAAATTCCCATGATGCCTGCACAATCCAAGGCTTTTCCCTGATTGCTGCTGAAGGTTGGGGAGCACTCTGAGGCAAATGGGTGTGTACAGTGCATGCATCTATTGATGATACTGAGCTTTTCAATCTCCCTCTCCTTGCATTTTCATACTGTCTGCAAACCTGACAGGCGAGGGAGCCAGCAGGGTTTATCACAGCGTTTCTCAGTCCATCAATGAAACAAAAGCCCTGCTCATTAGTTCAAGCTCTTCTTAAACAGCTTTTTCCAAGGGGTGGAGGAACATTACCAGATGACCTGTTGATTAGCTCCAAAAAGCTCTAAGTGGACACTGTTCTTTCTGCCTGTCCCAGTGACATTGGAGATACACACAGACAACTCTCAGCATTAGCTAGCAAACCACATGCCTAGAGTCCATGGGGCTGGGGTCCATACTGTGGGAGAGGGGAGGGAGGGGGGGATCCCTGCTTGAGCAGTGAGGGGGGAGGGAGGAGGGAAGAAGGGGGAAGCCAGGTAGACTCTGCATCTCTGGCAGAGCTCTGGCTAGGGAGCAGAGGGCAGGGCCAGCCCTGTTCCCTGGAGCAGACAGCATAGCCCAGGGCTGCAAAGCATCTGGGATGCTGTGGGACTTTGGTTTAACTTAAACCAGGAAGGGGTCTGGGGCAGACATTGCATAAACCAGTTTGACCCAAAACTGTTAAGTCTGATACTACATTCAACCAGGTTTATCTTAAGTCAATTTTAGCCATGGGCCATGTGGAAGTGAATGTGGAAATGTATGCAGATTGGGAAATAGTTTCAGGTGCAAAGGGAGTGGGTGAAAGTGAATGGCAGAACAGCAGGAATATGTGGGTACAGGAAATTGTCAGAATGCAGAAGCAGAGCTCACAGATCAGCACACATTTTCCCCATACCCTGAGATGTCCATACCAGTATATGTTCATCGTGCTCCTACCCCTATACTTGAGAGATTTAAGTATGGTATTGTGGGTGTTTAGCAACAATACATAGTACAACATGCCATAAGCCTTCAGTGTAGAGAGAGTTTCAAGTGGTTACAAGGACCCACAGTTGAAGAGACAGGGTAGATCTGAGGTCTAGCAGCGTTCCTTGATTCTAGTACTCCACAAACTATTCTGGCATTTCACTGAGACCACTTACTGTATGGAGGAATGCTGCCATAATCAAGACACAAGGCCCTCTGAACATTCAATTCCTCAGAAAACTATTATAAGCAGAGTTGTTTTTCCATAGCTTCTAATATGTAGGTAGCTCTTCAGTTTGCTGTTGTAGCAGCAGTGCTTATTAGTATTCAGGAGCAGAATAACACGCTAGTGGAGTCCAGGTAATTTTTGCATCTGCCAGAGAACATTTTTCAATGTATTTTGAGTTATTAAAAGCAGTATTTTATTGTGGTGCAGATAATCACATATGTAGAACATCAAGGTCAGTGCATAAAAGTGTTAAGGGAAAACAATAAATGCAGCAGACAACAAATTTATCTCTTGGGAATGTTATTACATACACTGACACATTTCCTTCTTAACATCAATCTGTAGGGTTGAATTCTTCGAAGGGCTTTAATTAACTTAGCTTCATGTTCCTTTTTATCGTGATCTCAAATGATATCAGCATCAAAATACAATTGTCTGCTTCCTAGGTTTTCAGAAATCCACTGTGAGGTATTTCAAGAGCTGAATATTTGTGTTAAACAGCAGGTTTTTTTAAAACAAGTATATCCAAACATATTTTTTAATGCATATCATTGTAGTCTGTCAAACTATAACTGCCAGGAACCAGGTAAAACATTTAACTTTGAAAAGTAACAAGCTCTGGTTATTTCTTCTCATTGGGGTATCTGATAAAGCTCCTTTAAAATTAGTATTCAACACCTCAGGACCCATGCACACCGGCACAGTATAATTTGTCTTTCTGACACTGTTAACCTAGTCAGAGGGTTCCTCAATCTGTTTGATAGAATGGTGAGATTAAAGGCAATTATTTCTCTTTCTGTAAGTCTGCACAATGGCACTCCTACTCCGGCAGTGGGTGTATTCATGTTTATTCATTCTCTCCAAGTTTGATTTTAATACATGAATGGAATGATGATGTAGAAAACTCTCAGAAAAATACTGCATTGCCGTTCATAACTTGTTTGCTGTGATAGTTTATATCTAATCTTGTGTATACTCATTTTAACTAGCCAAAGATTTTCCTATCCTTAATTGCCTAAGAGAGAATCTTTTACATTGATTCTATAGTAAACATCAGGATGGTATTTATTTGCTAAGTGCTGACAATATGCTCAGCCTTGGTAAACACAGAAATACGGTTCATAGCTTAAAGAGTGCATAATAATGTTCTCATCTTTCTCTGATTGCATTCAGCAAATGTTCTCCTTTTATTGAAATGCTTGGTTATGATACGCTTTTACCATGTGGATTTTATTAGTGATGTTAGGTTCCAAATGTCATTCATTATTATGAAATTTACTTTTGCCTTTGAATCAAAGTGGAAGGTTAGGAGTAGATTAATCTATTAACTTCAGTGGTGCCACCTGGTGGTCTACTGTTGCTATACTGTTACGGAGAAAATGAGCTGCCTGTTCCATTGTGATCCACACATGTGGTAATGTGATGTTTTGAGACTGACTGTGGCACTGTTAAGGCAAATGAACGTGACCTGGTCCACAGTAGATACATTCTAAGGCATTTCTTATTTTGAGTTTTCAGTTGTGAGAGGTGCTTTAAAAACAACCTCCCGCCCTGACATTAGACTGATATTGTCAACTCTTCAGGACAGCAAATGTCTGTTGCTATGCATCTGAGATTAGTACAGTACATCTGATCTCAGACAGGGCCTTAGGCACCAATATAATACACATCATTTTTATCCCAATGATATTGTGAGCAATTCTTGTTTGTGCTTTTAATTGTATTTTTTGTAATGAATTGATAGACCGCTTTGTACAATACTTATACATTTTGGTTTTATCTTTGGAATCCTATGTTATTTCAATTGCAGCATCTTTAGCAGCTGTTGCTTTAAAGCCTGCTCTAGAATTGTTTGTATTGGAGCTATGCCAGATCATTGGCTCGATAGATTTTTTTTTTTTTTTTTTGGTATTCTTAGCTTAGAGCTCCAATATATGAGCAGCCTTTCTGCAAATACTAGATGATCTTCTATTGTTAACACTCCAGGAAGAATTCCAGCCTTATTTCCCACTAAAATGCATATTCCCAGGTTTGATGCATCCCAGGACTTTCTGTGCATTAGTCATTCTGACTTCTGTGTGTACAAATGGTGGTAGTGGCACTGGAAGTTCACCAAACTCATGACTGAGAGATTTGAAACTGAAGTCACTCCAGGTGACCCTGCTGAATAATTACAGATTCTCCTTGATGCTTTGATACTGAGTAGCAAGCTCAAGACCCTTACAAAATCATTCTGACCTTGTCTTTTTCTGCATGCATAGAACTGCATACACCATCAGTGGTACAGGACCCAAGGATTATAAAAAAGCAATACACCTTTTTTGTGAGAGGAGATTCTTAGTCTTCATGATCCTACCTTGACCAACGGGCTGTACTAGACGTCTCTTCCTTGCCTACTGTTCTGTGATCCTGTGACAGCAGAATATTTGCTTTTAAAGTTACCTCCAAGATTCAAGCATAGTCTATAGCTTGGATTCTTCTTTAGCCTTCACCATTTTTATACCAGAGTTATTGAAATAATATGAATGGAGACCCTGTTGATTTAGGGTCACCATGAAATGAGCTCTCTGCAGACAGAATCTATTAATCATATGAAGTCCCAGTGGTTTCAGTGGGATGTGGTACAAAGGTCCTGTCAAGGGGCTGCAGAACTCTGTACCTTATAATGATGTGGAGGGACTCTTTGGATTCAGTTATGCAACTTTAATGGAAGTTGATATATCTAGTGTAGGAGGGCTATTAGGAAGGACAAGGCAGAGATGGAACTCAGGCTAGCGTCCAGGATTAAGGATAACAAAAAGTCCTTTTTCAAGTACATTGGGAGCAAGAAGAGGGCACCAGGCAATGTAGGGCCCCTGCAAGACACAAATGGTAATCTTGTGGCTATGCTAGACAAGAAAGCTGATATTTTTAAGTTTTTTTGCCTCTGTTTTCTTGAACAGGGACGGGATATTCCACCTACCAGAGGTAGGGACAATCTTGGGGATAGCTCTGTCAGGCCTTCAGTCAGTGTGGATGTAGTTAGGGATCTTCTGGAAGGGCTAGACATTTTTAAATCTGCATGTCCAGTTGCCCTCCACCCAAGGGTGTTGAGGGAGCTGGCAGGGGTCGTCGTGGAGCCCTGGGCCCAGCTGTATGAGCATTTGTGGTCATCTGACCAGGTGCCAGGGGATTGGAAACTGGCTAAAGTGGTCCCAATTTTCAAGAAAGGGAGGAAGGAGGACCCAAGTAACTATAGGTCTGTAAGCCTCACGTTGGTGCTTGGGAAGATCTTGGAGAGAATCATCAAGGAGCACATCTGTGGGGGGCCAGCAGGGGAGATCATGTTTTGGGGCAATCAGCATGGGTTTATCAAAGGCAGGTCCTGCCTGACCAACCTGATTGCCTTTTATGACCAAGTAACTAAATCCTTGGATGATGGTGTCACCATGGACAGTCTTTCTAGATTTTAAGAAGGCCTTTGACACTGTCTCTCACCCCATCCTCATCAATAAATTAAGCGACTGTGGCATTGATGCCTGCACAGTTGGATGGGTAAAAAATTGGCTGATGGGGTGCACCCAGAGAGTAATGGTGGATGGGTTGTACTCAACCTGGCAAGATATGAGCAGTCCTCGGGCCCGCGCTGTTTAACATCTTCATCAGCTACTTTGATGAGGGGGTGGAAAGCACGCTGTTCAAGTTTGCTGATGACACTAAGATGTGGGGCGAGGTGGACACACTTGAAGGGAGAGAGAGGCTGCAATTAGATTTAGACAGACTACAAAAGTGGGCAGATGAGAATAGAATGGGGTTCAACGTAGACAAATGCAGGGTGCTGCACCTTGGGAGAAGGAATCCACAGCATATATACAGGCTGGGGAGTTCCCCTCTTGAAAGCACAGAGGAGGAATGGGATCTTGGAGTCATTATTGACTCCAAGATGAACATGAGCTGCCAATGCCAGACTGCAGCCATCAAGACCAGCCACACCTTGTCATGCATCCAAAGGTGCATCTCAAGCCAGTCCAGGGAGGTGATACTCCCCCTCTATGCAACTTTGGTCAGGCTGGAGTTGGAGTACAGCGTTCAATACTGGGCGCTGCACTTCAAAAGGGACGTGGCCAGCCTGGAGAGGGTTCAGAGGAGGGTCACCCGCTTGGTGAGAGAGCAGCAGGACAGGCCCTATGAGGAGAGACTGAGGGACCTGAACCTGTTCAGCCTCAGCAAGAGGAGGCTGGTGGCTGCCTACAAACTCATCAGCGGAGATCAACAGCAAATAGGGAGAGCCCTTTTCTCCCCAGCACCACCTGGGGTGATGAGGAACAATGGTAATAAGCTGATGGAGAATAGGTTTAGGTTAGAGATCAGAAGGCAATATTTTACAGTTAGGGTGGCCAAATCTGGAACCACCTTCCCAGGGAAGTGGTCCTCGCCCCTACCTTGGGCAAATTCAAGAGGAGGTTGGATGATCACCTGTCTGGGGTCTTGTGAACCCAGCATTCATTCCTGCCTGTGGCAGGGGGTCAGGTTAGATGATCTGTTCAGGTCCCTCCTGACCCAAGCTACTATGAAACTACTAACTACTATGCAACTATGTAAATTATTAAAAGTACAGTCATAGGTCATAAGAAATCATTATGTTAATCTAATCTGACCTCTTCAATAACAGTGGCCTTTGATCTTCACCCAGTTATTTCTTTAGCTGGTCAAAAGATCTTTGGCAGAATATTTATATCATTGGTGAATGCTAATTAATCAAAATCTAAGTGTTTTTTGGAGGTGGTTTGCTTTGGATGGAGGCATAAGCAAAACTTCTCTGGTTTCCTGTCAACATACTCACCTGAACCCTTAGTAGCCTGGGATCCCAGGTACTTGGCATTTCAGCAGTCCATTGGGGAGGGTAATGAAGAGGCAAAAAGCCTGACTTCCAAGCTGCTCATCTCCAGACACCTCCAAAGTCTGCCTAGTGAACTATGGGCTGGGACTCCTCATTCCTGGTTCTCTTAAACAACCAGGAAATCTTGTGAGAAGCTGGGAGTCCTGGGAGCCACAGCTCTACTGGGGCTTGCAGGCTCTCAATTTCCCTTTAGCCTGACAGGTGGTTTGATGGGGAGCTGGGAGCTTTAAAGCCTTGAGAGTCTTGACTCTCAAACTCTGATACTGTTGACTCCCATTCAGTACACCGGGGCAGCTTTTTGGTAACTATGCCTTTCAGGGCTTCCAGGCTCCATACCCTCATTCTCTTTCATGGTTTTTGTTCTCAATCAAAAAGAAACCAAACTTAGTAAAATAAAAGTCCTCATTTAAGAGATGTAGAATTATCTATCTTCAGGCAACTCTCATGATTTCTCTAGCAAGCCCACAACTTCTGTTTGAGTGAGAAAAATAATTTTAGAAAGTAAAAGATCTAGCTTTAAACCCCTGAAGTCATGAAGAATCCATGATAACATTAGGTGAGTTGTTACAGTAATTAGTTAACAGAGGTGTAGTGAGCTCATTGAGTGTCTGGGATGGGCATGAGGGTAAGTTGACCATTGTAGATGGGGAAGGGCAGGGAAAGGAGGAAAAGGAAGGGAAGGTATACCTTCCTGGGCTGCTGCTACCTCTGCCACTGCTGTTGCTGCTGCTGTAGCAATGTCAGCTCCACTCCAGTGGACTCCCTGGAAGCCAACTGCTGACTCCAGTCCAGTCAGACTCCCTGGAAGCCAACCCTGGTCCCTCATTTGCTCCCTCCTCCACCCCCATTTATACATATTGAGCTCAGGGCTGTGCCTATTGTGGCAAAGACTCCCAGGGGGCAATTCTAGTAGCCCCATAGAGCTGGCACCTGGGGCTGGAGCTGTGTTCCCCCTACTCTAATTATGCTACTGTTAGTTAAACTCATAGTAAATGTGTGTGCACTATTTCTAGTGTTGGCTTCAGCTTTCAGGTGTTGGATTTCATTATTCCATTGTCTTCTGGAATATAGATCCCTACACTATCAACAGCCTCTTTCCCATGCAGATATTTGTAGACTGTGACCAAGCCATCTCTAAAATAGACTGACCTTAAGTGTTTTGTTCTGGGTCATGTTTCTCAGATCTTGAATCATTTCTATAGCTTTTTTTCCAGACCCTCTTCAGTTCTTCATCATCCATTTTGAACCGAGTGACAAAACTGGATGTCGCCTTCCAGTAAAATTCTCCCTACTTTTGAGTATGAGTTAACTCTACCACATACTCCTCCTACATATTCCTCTGCTTATGCACCCAAGTATCACATTGGGAGCTCTTGTTAGGTATAACTGCATTTGTTTCAGCATCAACTTCTTATCTCTTATGCAGAAGGCAGAGCAGAGCAGCATCACTGGGTGTCTATTGATGTGCTGGGGCAGCATTTTAATTAGAGCTGTTCCCAGAGAACTGTTCTAATTAAAATGCCCCACTGTCACATGTATTAAGTGTCTTGCATTTCAAAATGGCTGTGGGGGTGCTTTAACTAAATCTTGTTCTATAACTTTTAGTTAAAGCACCCCCGTGGCCATTTTGAAATGTGGGACACTTAATACATGTGACAGTGAGGCACACCGAAGTTTTCTAATTAGAACACTCCAGCTCCAGTGGGTCCTTATTAGAATGTGTCGGAGCACATCTAAGGTACTCTTAGGGCACCTATACACATGCCTGATGTCTGCTTTGATGCGTTCTAATTCTAACATGTCAGAAGAGGCTTAATTAATAAACCAGCAGCCCTGGTGTCGCATGTATTTAGCATTCCTGTCCTTCCAAGTAGTGGTGGGGGTGCTTTAACTAAAGCTGGTCAAACAAGGTTTAATTAAACACTCCCATTGCCATTTTGAAGTGCAGAACACTGAATACATGGGATGCTGCAGGTGTTTTAATTAGAGAGGCTCCTGAGAACTGCTTTAATTAAAATGCCTCATCCCGGAGCATGTGTAAAGTTGCCTTTATAAAGTAACTGGTTCAGAGAGGCACAAACTTTCATAGGCAGTCACTGATGCCTCTGTGAACCAGTTGGTCTCAAGGTGTCACCTTGCCTTACTTTTGCCTAACTTCAGATTAACATGTCTAATTACTTCTCACATCTTTCTTATGTTGAATGAATATAAATGTATTTATTTAAGTATTGGTCAACATTTGTGATACAATATTACCAGCTCATGATGGGCATGTCAACAAGAGCCTAGGCTCATCTGGAAGGAGGACATAGCACAGCACTTTACTGAAGTAGCTTTGGCAGCCTTTTATTCCTCTGCTGGAAATACTGAATTAGACAATGTTTACTCCTAGATGTTATTTTCTCTGGGTTGTCTTTGTGATCCTCTTACAGATGTAGGGCATAACAGATGTAAAAAGGCAGTGGTAGGGGAGACTAAAGCAGCCTAGCTGAATCTGGTGTAATCTTGTCTGTTGTCTCTTGACCTCCAGTGAGTCATGCTTAACCTTAGTAATTGTATCCCTGTTTCATTCAGGGGTAAATTACTGGTATTGAGGACTAGCTTTACTTACTGTGGGTTAGGAGTGGGCAGATAAAACACTCCTGAGTGGTTAGTCCTTTTATACTACTGTTTCATATTTCCATGCCCATAGCTAAAAGTATCCTCTTGATCTCCCTCTCCTTCACTTTTTTTCATAATGACCATGACTTGTCTGCATCACTAAATTACTTTTAATGCTATTCTGCATCTGTTAAAGTCTATGTTTAAAAAGCCATTGGCACTTTTGGATGTGGCTACTACAGAAGAAATTATCTTAAAGTATTACAAGTAAATATTGCTTTTAGCTGTGAAGCTGGGATGTGATGGTCACAAGATCTTGCAAATGAAATGAACTTTATGTTCCTGGCCAATACTTTGATGTCAGTTAGCTAAATTCAGCCCATACACTTTATGCTGCATATTAGTTACGCAAACCTTCTAAATAAAAGAAACAATGGCAGGGCAGTTTTAATCCATTTCTTGAATGATAGATTAGTGTGAAGCCAAGAGATTGTACAGTAACTTAAGTATTTTTGAAGTGCATTATCCTGTTGTACGTATCTGTATTTATCACTCACTAGAAAGAGTAGTGTACCTAGGGAAATACTAGGGATATAGGGAAATATTTTCTGTAGCTAGTCTTGAACTCTTAAGATTAATTGGTATAGGATTTGGTCATGGAGAGGTGTGGTTTCTAGATGTTCACCATATGCTTACTAATCGTTGGAGAATTTTTAAGAGCAAAAGCAGGGGAAGTATTTATGTAATATACAGCTAATTCTGTGAGTAAAACCTTTCTAGAGATTGATTCCACCTTGAATTACTGGAAGTTCTTAAGTGTACACAGTCTTTAAGTCCCAGAGATGGATCTTCTAAGACATTTCTGACCAAAAGAGGATCACAAACACTTTTATCTTAATAAGGAGACTTTTCTATTCCAATTTAATATTTTTCAGCTCCTTCCAGAGCAGTCCCATGCTTCCCTGGTAACCTGGAAACCTGGTAATAAAGAGCCCATTAGAGGAAAATCCACTCCTTCACCCCCATGAAAATACTAGAGTGAATTTTAACATTTCTTGTTTTGTTTATTATCTGATCTTTCTTTTATACATTACTTTTAATTGCAGGGTATCAATGAAATTGTATAGTCTTCACAGAAAATACTATCAGAGTTCTGTATATTTAGAGGGGAACTTTGTAATGAAGGTATGAAACAGAGACTGTAGGGAGTCTTAAAAGATTTCATATACTTGAGATTATTTGTTGAATGCCAATCAGTGTATTTAGGATTGCACAAGACACAAAATAATCAGTTTAGTTCTTCCCAGAGACCATCCTTATGATACTTAGGAGAATAAATTCAAATACAATCATTTTCCATCTCTGTTGTGCCTATCTTTTGGATTACATTTAAAGCTACCATTGCACAGCCACGTTTCCTATGCTGAGGCACATCATTTTAAAATGCAACCTTCTTAAAGGCACAGGGTGTTTTCCTCAATGTTCACACAATCAGCCAGGGCAACTTTCCCTGTGGAAAATTCCAGAAATTCTGAGTAGGTTGTTGCATTATTAGTACTATTGGAAGATTTTCTCATAACTAAATGAATCCTATTCATAGTTTTTCTGTGATTTAAACTATTCACCTAAGTAATCTGTCATTCAGGGGAATTCTTTGCTTAAAAGAATACATACCCTACTACATTCAGTCTGTTTAAAAACAGTCCTTGGTATTAATGAGACTGCAGCTTAGGCCTTACTGGGCCCATCTACACATGCACTCTAGTGTGCATTAGCCTATTTTAATGTGCATTAAAGAGTGACAAAAAACCTGTGTGCTTGCACTAATGCACTTAAAATAGGCTGATGTGTCTTGTTCTAGTACCTCACAATACTGCATTTAATGTGTATTAGCAAAAGTATATTAATGAACATGTAGATGCACCTATTGAACTGTTGTGGTGGGCTGCATAGTACATACACCATGTAGAAGATTCCCAGTCCTGTTATCATTTCCCCTCTACTGTATGTGCAGTATAGATACACATTTTAGAAGTACCATTCAAAAAGAGCAAATATTAGTTATTTTTTGTTTCCTTAAGAAAACATATAAATGAATTACTGCCTGTAGCCTTAAAGCCTTAATAGCCACAGGTAAACAAACTAGGTCAGTGATTTCATCTTTGTACTGTAACCTATCTGGAAATGTATGGTAATGGTGGTGGAGAAGCAGACAATAAATGCCTTGCAGCAGATAGAAGAACCATTCTGCTGTTGAAGATCAGACTGCTGACAGAAACAGGACATTGTGTGATACATCATTAAAATTATATACGCTGGCATCTTGTGTTGCCTGCTGGTAGAAGGTTGAGGGACACAAGGACTAACTGAGTCCTAGTTATTTGTATTTACTTCTAGTGGAGAGTGAAAGAAGGCTAGTAAAATATGATCATTTACGCTGTCATTTTTGCCTTTGATGGTCCTTCCAGAAAATCCTGAATTCTCAAGCCACTATTCACATATGTGCATAGCAATAAACCCACATCAACAGGAAACAAAAGCTAGCATCTGACTGAAACAGTTAGCCTGTGTATCAGGAAAGATGAGACTACATCAGGTGATGGTAAGTCACACAGCTAATTTAGCAGAACCTTGGTATTCAGTGCTGCTTATAAGGAATGTACTTTTAAAAGTCAAACTTAATACTTGAGCCAGAGCTAATGTACTGAACCTGAATACTTTCCACACCATCAAACATAACTCAGGGCACAAAGAAGGCTCTGATATTCCTGTTTATGCTGTACCACTCTTAGCATGTCCTCTGTGTTGTTGAGTCCCATAAATTATACCTTTTAAAGGTTGGTCTATAATACAAAGTTTGGCCAGCAAAGCTGTATTGGCTAGGATCATGAACAAATCACAGCTATGCCATCACAATTTATGATGTAGATTCAGCATAGCTGACAAAAGACACTTTTCATTGGCTTAGTTTTACGTTATTGAGGGTTCAGCAGTACCAGCAAAAAAATCCTCCTTCTGGCATATGTTGCATCTCCACTAGGGGGCACACCAACTTAACTATGCTGGCATGTCTCTGCCACCAGCAAAGCCTCTAAAAAGTTCTGGGAGATTTGCTTTGAAAAGCATTAAACCATCCTTATAAAAATTTGGTGAAATTACAGTTTTGACATCCACATGTTAAAGCAGAGAGAGCATTTGAATGGAAGATTTATAGTTTAGTCTTCAGATTGTAGATTTTTGATAACCCAATCTAATGTAAGCTGGTGAACACTTTCATTAGTTAATGAAAGCTAATGCACTTGATAGCATGTATTTGGAAACAGATGCTGTGTCCAGTATGCAGAAAGTATCTGAATTTATTTTAGAAGCATGTGGTAGCCCCCGAATATTAACAAGAAGTCACCCTCACAGCAGCAGGAGCCAAGGTTAAGGTCAGTATCACTGCAGACTGCAGTACCTTCAGCATCATTATTAGGCAAAGAAGTTTGCACCGAGCCTACTCAAATATGAACAGAAACTGTGCTTGCTAATGGCCCTACCCCAAAAAAGTGAACTGCAGAATAACCAGAAATGTATTAAAAAGACAAAGAAGTTTTATAGAGTATACATGATAACCCACTGAAGCAGAATTATACCATTTGCACCATATGACAGACTCAAGCATGCACTTAGACATTTGGAAATGGTGTTTGTAATAATGAAAATAAATGCACCCATGCCTGGAATTAATAGATTTGCCATATAAGAAAAATAATTGAGACTTAAGGTATCTGGATCCTAGTTATGTTTATTAGCTGAATATGGCTTTTGATACCAATAGACATTAGCCAGAAAAATCTTCACAACTGCAGGCACGAGGTGTGGATATTGGCAAGTCAGGGTTTAGGAGGAGTCGACTGCACTGTGTACTGCTAACATTTCATTAAGCAGATATAATTTTCTCTTGCTACCTTTTGGAGACAAAATCAGCTCATGAAACACTTGGAGACAAAAAGGGCAGTGATGCTGCATCCACCACAGTGGATGACATGATGACTTTTGTGTACATAGGAGGTGAGTAATCAAATTCTAAGAAAGGCAACAGGCAGAGCAAATATTGAACTTGACATTGTTACTGCATAATTTCCAGGTCATGGAGAAGTAATATGAGTTTAGAGAGCTGCTTGAGATAATCTAGGTCCAGTCTCTCCTAAGTATTGAAAATTGCATAATTTTTGCGGCTTTTTATTCTAAAAAATAGATTAGAACAAGTCCCTGACAGTCTGGAGCTCTGCACACTATTATAAATGTTTTGGACACCAAATCAATTAGAGTGACAACCCTAAAGAGGGAGAAAAACTAGCTGATAACAATGATAGTATATCTCATATCACAACTTTGACTTATAGATTACTTTTTGTATGAGCAGATTCATGTTTTTACCAATGACATGCTTTAAAGGACAGCACAAATAGTTTTGAATAGAGATGGGAAGAAACAGAGGACAGGTGATATGCTGTACCATTTGTTTTAGTTTTGAAGTAAACTGTGAGGAGTGAAAAGTCTGATGGCCCAGAGAGCTGTGAAGCATTTGATAAATATTTCTGTTTGACGTTTCCTCCTCCCCAAATGTGGCCACATATAGAGATGGCACATGCATGAACTTGTGGCAACAGATGTCTAGTTTGCTTCTGCATGCCAGGTTTGACTGAGTGACCTATAAAAAGAGTTAGCATGAAGCTGTTGAGTAAATTTTAGTGTTTGCTGTAAACAAACCTCACTGAAGTGCTTGTAATTGCTTTGTTAGAAGGCTACCCAGGTCTATGTGGTCAAGTGGGTGAAGTGAAAAGGGAAGGAGTGTTTCCTTTTATCTTTACTTCCAAACAGCTGGAGACAGATAAGAGCGGAGCCACTTTTGGCTTTTGCAGAGAGTTTGACTCTGCTCTCCATTGTCTCTTGATGCTTTCAGTTTTTAAGCTATTCACTTATATTTTAATGTTTGGATAAAACTATATGTTCAAAACCACCCAATACTTTTTATAAAGGTATTGAAAAAAACCTGAAATTCTGCTTTCAGTCTGCACTGGAAAGAAAGCAAGCCTCACTATTTTGTAGTAGCTAATTGTTAGAAAACTTCAAGGGGCACTGACACAAAAAGCAGGAAAATGAGTTTCTGGATTTAGTTATCACTTGAAGGATATGCCTTGCCTAACCCAGCAGATATATCATCTCTTGCAGAGCTCACCTTGATTTTTCCAGAGCCCTAGACTATATTGGCAAGAGATGGATGGGGATAGGCCTTTTTTATGCTGCTTTGTATCGTGTTTTCATGTTTTTTTTGTTTTTTTCCAGGAAGATGGGATACATTTTCAAAACTTTTGAATGTAGAGAAAGCTAGTGCTTTTCACTGATGTTAATTAGAATTACTCATGTAGCTAAATTCTCAGTGCAAAGATCTGAAAATGTACCTATTTTTAATCAGCTAGTTTGGAATGATGTTTTGGTACAGCAGGGAAATACAGCTTTGCTAGAAGTTTCAATTGCTCTAATTTCTTCAAGTCCCAGTGACCCAATAATGTGCAGATCCATCAGGGTTAGTGTGCAGTGACTTATGGCTTGTCCACATGGAGAGATGTTCTGAAGTAGCTCTTTCTGAACAAATCCCTTTGTAAAATGCTAATTCCTGATTTATTCCCGAGTAAAAGCATTTTGTTTTAAACACACTGTCTCAATCTGGAATAATTTCCCTGCTCAGCAGATTTTAATTATACTCCCTTACATTTCAGTGCTTTTCCATTATACTGTTCCATACTTACAATATATTATTGAAACACTTTGATTTTGTACATTTTATGCAGGAGATATGAATTATATGAATTAACAAGTAATGATTTTAATGTTTTGTAACTACATTTACTGTGCACTTGCCTACATATTGTACTTTTTCTCCAAATGTTAAGCAAATTCCAAGTGCCTTATAAATTGTGCCATCTGTATACTTTTTAATCTGTTTTAAGCCACATTTTCATAATGGTGTCAATCCAGTTTGAATGCACCTTAGTTAAAAACATAACCATGACCTACCTCTGTTCTCTTCTTAGACCATGGATACATGAATAATTCAATCTGGCAGTAGGGCTGACAGCAGGGGCTGGGCTAGCTGCAGCAGTGGTGGCTGAGCTGGAAATGGTGGCAGCTGCTGTTCTTGGGTGTCTACAGAAGTTGCTTTTTTGCCATTTAAAGCGGTTTATTTCTATGACTTAACAGTAAATACATGACTTTACAGCACTTTAAAAATGGGTACAGCGCTTTCAATTAACCCTTGTTAAATGAGATATTGAATTTGAAGCACTGTATTTTACAGCACTTTAGCAATCTACAGCACTTTAAATAACTTCTGTATGCTATTCAAATTTCTGACCAGTGGAGAAGCCCCAGGAGGCTACAGATTACTCCCTGCGTCCTTGCGTAGAAAGTGCAGCGAGGCTTAGAGGCCCCTCCCATTGAACACTGCATTTCTGTCATGTAATTTTTATAGTGCTATAAAAAGTGCTCTAAATTACAGTGCTGTAACACATGCATGGAGCACTTCTGTACATACCCCTTGTGTCCCCTGTAAGTGGTACCCAGGCTAGTGCTCCTGTGGGACAGCACTCCTCATACTACTGGACAGGCCAGTCAAACTGTTACCAACAGCTGCCAACACAAAGTAGATTCAACTAACCCCAAAATTGCAAACCTACTCCTGGATGACCTGGGGCTAAATTTGTCCCACTTTCAAATGCTGTCAGGAATGGAAACAGGAACAGGTTAGTGTGAAGTAAATGAAAGAAGGGCATCAGCTACTCAGTGATAAATGACTGTGTACATGTGCTTCACCCTGTCATGCCAATTTATGGGCAGCCAGGTGTGGGGGTCACTCAGGGTTGGAAAAAGCAACCAAGATCTGAGGGGTGTGGGCAGAGTCCAAGTGTAGGGGAGTCAGGAAGCCAGAAGGTCCCTCTGGGGAACTGAGTCAGAGAGCCCGAGGGTCAGATGGAGTATGAGTTCAGGAGGCCAGGTGGGTCAGGTATCCAGGGGATCAAACCAGTCATGTTAGGGAGCCAAAGAGTCAGGCCCAGCTCAGGGTCCATGGACAAGCTGAGTCATGTAGCTAGTGAATCTGTCAGAGAGCTGGTAGAGACACAAGCCAACGGGGAAGTGGCCTCCATACAAAGTTGAGCATTGTTACCCAGACACTTCCTTTTCCAGGTTAGGGGTTTTTACAGGAAGGGGGAAAGGGTCAGTTGACCTTGGCTGGCCACTCCAGTTGCAGGGAGAGGGCAGCAGCTTGGTCCTCCTGGGGAATACATGGGGAGCCCTGCAGGCTGGCATGACAGGGAGCCAAGGGATGGATCTGGCCTGTGGGCTGGGGGTTGTGCACCCTGATCTAGGTTTATACCTTAAGCTTTACCTTTCAGTTCTTGTACCTGTTGTCTTAATGTACATTTTATTCTCAGGCTTATGTGTATGAACTTTGCTAAGAATACTTTAAAGAAATTGATAGAAACAACAGATTTGTTCTCTGTGTGTATATTCAACAAATAACTATTTCTTGGTTTGATGCATCTTTATGGGAAATTGGGGAATCATTTATCTCTCTCTATCTCTTTGTACTGGAATGTAACACGGAACCCTTGTCCTGTTACTGGAAAGTTGTGTGGACCCTTTAAGGGCGGGTTTTGTAGCACAGATACAGGCAACCAGCAGAGCAGGGGTTAAGGATCGAGTTATTATACATCCGGTTTTCCTGGACATGTCCTCTTTTTGGGTCCTACCATCTCCGTTTGGGTGGTGTTTTTAAATATCAACAAATGTCTGGGATTTGGGATTTTGCTCTGCTCAGCACTGAAGTTTTTCCCAGCACTGGGCTGCAGCAGGGCGGGGGAGGCACCTGCCTCCAGTTGGGGAAGGGAGTGGGGCTGGGGCAGCAGGGAGCTGCATGGCTGTGCTGCACCAGCTGGAGATGCTTGCAGGGATGGGGGGAGAGTGGGACACTGCAGGTCAGGAATGAGAGGCACTGGTAGGGCTGGGGGGGAGGGTGGTAAAGGGGGTGCAGGTCAGTAGTGAGGGGCACTGGCAGGGTTGCAGAAGCTGTGGATTGGGAGTGAGGGCCCGGGGGGGAGGCAGGTGACTGTGGGTTGGGAATGCATCACTAGGGCTGTGGATTGGGAGTGAGGGGCAGGAGCAGGGCATGGACATATCACTACTCCCCCCCACTTTCCCTCAGACTTCTTTTTTGAAACTGGAATATGGTAACCCTAGTTAAGTAACAGCCCAGTGGTGAATCAGCTGACATGAGAGGCATGTGACCAGAAAGGGGCAGGGTTTTAGTAGTATATAAACCAGAGCTAGAGTCAGAGCAGGGGGTTAGACCTGGGAAGCAGCAGGGTGAGGGAGCCTTGTGGGAAGGTGGCTGCTGGACAGGGAGCTGTGGGCATGCAACCAAATGGACCTGATTCAGGGTCAGGCAAAAGTGTAGAAGTTAGCTTGGGGACCGGGGGGTTGTGTTGCTGCAGAAGGCTTAAGTTCGTGTTTGGGTTTTAACCGGTGTTTTGTTTGGAACTAGAAAGGAGTGGCTTGGAGGTCCCATTAGTGCCTGAGGAGCATGTAGGTGCCTTAAGCTCTGCCAGGGGTCAGGCTCAGGGCATAGACAGAGGTCAGGGGAGTCCAGAGCCTGCGAGAGGGCAGAGCTTGGGGACCAGAGGACCTGGAGCCCCAGAAGGGCAGGGACAGCCCAGAGCAGGGTGGAGCTTTGGAACCAAAAGGCCTAGAGCCTGAGAAGGGCGGAGATAAAGTCCCTGGAGGGCAAGACATGGGCCTGGAGCCCAGAAGCCACATCCAGAACAGTGGGCCTTGGCTAAGGGACCAGCTAGAGGGAAGGGGTGGAAACTGGGAAGGCTTGGAGCCCTAACAAGGGAGTAAAGGCCTGAGGTAGCCTGGTGGCTATGGAGACTAGTGTTCTACTGGATGTGATGTTGAATAACATCAGCAAGGCATGGGTATGACTATTGGGGTGTCTGGAGGTCATGACTTAAGCCCTTAAAGCAAGCCAGGTCAGGAAAATCCACCACTGGAGAAAAGAGAGCACCATAGCATTAGTCTCTGAGGGCAGCCTCCCTTTCATTAAGTTTCCATCAAGGTGTGGCAGGTGAGAAAATGAGGTGAGACCCTGAGAGACAGAGAAAGTGAGAGCCTAGCGGGGATGAGGCAACCTTATTTATCCTTATTTATGTATGATAAACTTCTAAATTCCAGACTATGCATACATCCTCAAAGCTCTTTTACAGGGCATATGAATCCTTTAGGCATATACCTGCAGACACTTTAGGAGGGGATGAGCCAGAGAATATGCTGCATTATATTTCTTCGTATACTGCCTTATGCATCTTACAGGCCATCACCCAGTGCTGTGAAGCTTATTTCCTATTTTAGGCTTAGCTTTTTTTCCCTCAGAGGTGCATCTACATGTGCATATTAATGCGATGCAATAAACTACAGTGCTTATTCCACCAGAGTTTATTGCTCCAGGCATATCATTTGCGTGTGTGCCTGGGATCGCAGCATGCTGAGTTGGGTCAAAGCCACTTGGGTTGGCAGGGAGCCTTGGGGGGCAGGGGCTGGGGGGTCAGTCTGCCAGCCTGCGGCTGTTCCGCCCTGGCTTAATGTGCTGTGTAGGGGCTGGCCTGGGCACAAGGGTGCTTCAGTGCAGGGTTAGCTGGCAGGCAGCACCTGCAATTAAGCACGCTTGTGCCCCAGCCAGCTAGGGCAGCATTTACATGTGCACTGCTGCAGATTTTTTTACTCCACAGCAGGATAGTACTTGTATTTACAAATACTATTCTGTTGTGGAATAAATGAGTTTACTCCAGCCTAATAAGGACATTCATGTAGATCCATGGCATTTACTGTGCAGCTCATTAGTCTACTGCACAATAAATGTCCCCTGCAGAGGCACCCAGAAAGGACTACATTATTGCCCTTATTTCCTCATTCAGGGAGATAACATCCACGTCCCCTCCCCACAATACAGCCTATCCTTGTTTTAGCTTCAAGTAGGTAGAAGAGTTTGGGCCCTCCTGGTGGTGAGCTGAGAGTAAGTCAGGGATGAGCAGAGCACAGCATTTGCCTGGGCAGCAAATGGTTACTGGAAAATTAATTTGCATATTAATCAAGGGAAGCAGCATGTTCTTTACCACTGGAGTCAGGATAAGAATTGTAATTACATGCAGGAGACTGCAGCTATATGCACAATCAGGTCCTACATTAGCAGGGAGGGAAGAAGGTGGGGGGCAACACCTTCCTAGAGAGCTGCTCAGTATGACCCCTGGGATCAAGAAACAGCTACAGGGAATTCCCCTTACCAGCTTTTTCCTGTTCATTTACAAGGTATTGAAGTGTGGTTTGACTAAACAAATAAAATCAAGGTCTCCTTTCTAATAAGTTTAGCTTTATTTTTAAAAATATTATTTTTCAATATATAAAATAAGTAATAGTTATAACTTAATATTTAAGGCATAGAACATCTGGGGAGTTTTCTTCCATTGGAAGAATCCACATTTTAAGAGTAGAAAACTGTTAAAATCAGGTCCTAACACAAATAATAATTTTAATAATAAATACTTAGCATTCAACCATCTAGTGCCTTTTTTATAGTCTAAGCACTTAACTAGCATTAACCATATAAATTAACATGCCCCTGCCAGGTATACGTAAATAGATACATCTTCTAAACTACACTGAAGAAAAATTAAAGTATGATTCTGAGTGTGAAAGTGTTGCAGCCCACAAATAAGATCTTCTTGGTATAGCCACTCTCATAAAGGCTTGCTGCAGAAGAAGAAGAGGGTGACAAAAGAGAATGCCGTTTGTTTTAATCTTGAGCCACTGGAATGTAACCTAGGAAATTCCTCCTCCTCTTCCTCTTTTACATCTGAGAAAATAATAATAATAGTAATAAAAAGTTAATGGAAGTGAAATGCAAAGGATTTCTACAGACTTTGAAATTCCTTCCCCTTTCTCTCCCCCTCACCCCCAAATAATCTTTTCAGGTACTTAGGTTAAAGCTATCAGCTGTGAAAGCCAATCAAAGAGTCTATTCTCAGAGGAGAGATGTGAATGGATGCCATCAATGATCGTTTGAGAAGCAACTGATAGCACTTATCAGCTCTTGCAGGCATCAATCTCAGAATAATCAAATGTAAATACCTAGCAGAGGAAAGGATGTTAGCAAGTGACATACTCTCAGTCTTCAAGCAAGCTTTTAACCCTTTCTTCAAGGGAAAAGATTACTTTTTTGGCCATTAGCACAAGCAGAAAAGAATACCTTCATGCAACCTTTTAACAAAAGATTCTCCACTCTGTTTCATCAGTTTTATATTGGTGTTACCCCAGTTGACATCAAATTGGTTTAAAAGAGTAGAGGGTCAGGCCTTATGTCTCTTGCTGTTGCAGGACCAGACATATAACAGGATTCTGAAGTCAGGGAACTCACTTGGCAAGCAAACGGTTTTTTGCACAGAACAATTTAAGTTGTTGTTGCATGTAATTAAGTCAATAGAGAAGCATGCAAGATAAAGGCGTTTCAGGTAATATGCGCTCCTATTTTTCTAGTCACTTGGTATTCCCTGCAGTGCACATCATTTGTTCTTTGTTCCTGGGATGGAAGGATATTCCCTGGTGAGATTAAGAGACTCTGGTCTCAGATTTATTTTTCAGAGTTCACATTTTATTCCAAGTAAAGTTATTTATTCCAAGCAAGAGTCATAGCTTTTCTATGCATCTTTTCAGGTAGTCTCTATCCCACCCAGCAAATTTCAATCTGTTCCTCTCCCAAACCCTTCAAAGAGACTTTGCTAAAGTGTGGGTCTCTGAAGATTTTCTTTTCAGGCTTGTGTGTGCGTGTGCATGCACATGCGCGTGAATACATGTACCAATCTGTATCTGTTCCTCTCCCAGACTCCTTAAAGGGACTTCTTTGGTAAAGCGTGGGTCTCTGAACATTTTAAACATTAGGCAGAAAGCAAGGCAGTGTATAGATTACCTTGTTTAAAGACTGTCCTGCCTTCTGCTTAGCTTCAGACTAAAGCAGTTAACTACTGGTCTCTGTTCATTGTAAAATTTTTACATGTGCATTTGCTTATTTGGCTTAGTGGTTGTTCTACATATGGACTAACTATTAGTAATTCAGTCCTAAGACATTCTTTTTCTACATTGTTTTCACAAAGAAAAATACCTTGAATTTTTACATGGGTCTTCAGCAGTACATCTCCAAAAAGTGATTTAACAAAGTAGTTTTTCTTGTAATTTGTTGTAATCTGGGATTATTAAAATGTCCAGTTTAATACTAGATTAGTCTTGGCCTTCCAAACTTTACAAGTTTAGAGAACAGTCCAGACAGATTTGGTTCAGGAGGGAGGTTCTGATTTTTGCAGCTTGCTCTCAGGATGATTTTTTTTCTCCCTAAAAAGCCTAAATTCCTGGTGCCTCAGGTTTCACCTGTATAACATGGGAATACTAATACTTCTGTACAGCACCAGGCTGAGGAAAATTATTTATATTTTCAAAATGTAGTGATATCTTCTGATCAAAAGCTCATGGTAAGAGCAAAAGTCTTGTTTTTATATTTGTTAACAGATTTCAGTAAGACCCAGCAAATTTTTATGCATATGTGTAATTACTCATGTGAGTTGTCCTCTTGTTTTAAAAGAATAGCATTGCATGCCTGTGCACAACTATTGCAAGACAGGATAAATCATTTGACCTCTTTAATTTGTCATTTGAAATATGGGAAATAATTTTCTACTGCAAGTGTCCTATGGGATTCACTATTATTTCTAAAGTGCTTTGAGATTTTTGGGTGAAGAAGTTCAAAATTATAATTACTGTGAAATTAAATGTGTTCTTGGTCACTGAGCAGGCTTTAGGTAGAACACTGAAACTTTAGTGCTCTATATAAAACTTTTCTTTAAAACTGAAACTTCAGAAAACAACTTTGTTAGGCAGATCATTTAAAAAGCACCATTATTCTCCATGGATTTGATGAGTTTTTCCTTACCACAGTTGTCTTGCGTTCTTCCTGAAAGGCAGTGTAGCATGCCATACCCACATCGACAGAATCGACAACCCTTGATTATCCAGGCTCCATGGGCAACAGGGCCACAGTTGCTGTTAATGATAAGGGAGATTTTTTTCCATTTTCCTGCTCATCAACAATGTTAAAACTGGAAGATTTCTGATTTCAGCTCTTTCTTACCGTTTCCGTTCATCATGCTCACAGTATCTGCCAGTAAAATGTTTTAGACATGCACAGAAACTGCCTAGGATACAGGTCCCTCCATTTTGACAACAGTGCCTGTTCAGCTTTTTACCTAAAAGACAATGATCCACAATTTACTAAGAAATAGAAAGGCTTTAAATCTCCTTTCTTCTCACTTGGCCTCTCATGTCTCCCTAGCTGCGAAAGGATCTTAAGGATGTCTAGGTTTATTGTCTTTAAGGGCAATAAAATTAGCTGCCTGTTAGTGATGTTTGTTCAGTTAAGCCCAGTTTGTTTAGTTAAGGATTAAAAGCAAACTAGCAGGGATTAAAGGATGGCCAAGAAGCAACTCCTGACAAGATCTACAGAAGTAGTACACACGTAACTGAAATATTTCATTTTGACAGAGACAGACCTCAGCCCCACTAATAAATCAGGGTTTTTTCCCCTGGCAGTGTCCTTCCGCTTTTGATCAGTCATGCCACGGAAATAAAAGGAACTTGAAGGACGCTGTGTTTCAAGCTGCCTAGGTTACAATCTCAAACCTGAAATTTTGTGATGAAGTAAAAATCTGCCATTGTTTGTGGATGTTATAGTTTGCTTCCAGACTGTAACTCTTAAGACAAAATGAAGGCAGGGTAGAGGTAGACTTTATGAACTAACTGAACCAGAATTACACAAGCTTTATCTAAGCTCCCTTTGTCAGATGCTTAGATAAAATGAAAGTTTTAGTTGATTTTAACCATCAAACCCAACATCATGTTTCACAAAGTCTGAATGAGACCAGTATACAGCTCACTTGTAACCCCAGCATCTGCTTCTATTTTCTGTTATCCTATATAGGGGGGTTGTAGATTAAAGATATGTGATTTAACTTTGACTTATTTATGTCTACCTTATCAGTAGGTATGGAAAAGGACTTTAAAATGACCCATTTTAAACTATCAGAAATCTATTCTAAACTTCTAGCTTAGCTAGTGCTCAGGCTCTGAGAGTTTGTGACTTTTTTTGTGAATAAATGCTTGTGAAGGCAGGTTGTAAATGCATAATGCAGCAATATTCTAGCATGGCATAAATAAATAATGTTACCTACTGTCTGTAATCCCAGTGAAAGGCACAAGACTCCTAGAATTTGGTTGCTTCCTGCTCTCATAACTTTGATTCATGTCATTAAGAGCATTTACAATAGTGTCTTGAGTTTTTGGCTGCTGCTTTTGAGCTGTGGCATTGACATTTTCTCCAGCATGTTCATACCCTTCTTTTTCACGGCCTTGAAAAGGTAGGGAAAACAGAAGAAGAAGGAAAGGGGAGGTTGAAATAAATTAATAGAAATATAAATTCATTAAAAAACCGCCCAGAACAAATTAGAAAAATGAAGCTTTCTTTACCTCTTCCAAAATGAATGACTTGCAAGGCCATAGGCACCATAAAAAGAATTCTACAGAACACCAAAAATATTGTATTAGTTTATGGGAATAAAAACTACAGAAAATTAAAAATAAGATTAATATTATTACTTATAACAATGTATAGTGACAAGAACATTTTATGCATTATATAAGAGGTACAAATCAAACTATCACACCATGATTAACAAAATAAACCAGTCTATGAAGAACACTGTGTTCGTATAACTTGAATTTTCATCCAGAATGCCACAGGTAATTCTAAAATGTGACTCTTTTCTGGGTGCTTTCTGTAGATGTCTTGAGTACAACCTTACTATTACTGAAGCATCCTATTTCCAAAGGTACTGAAGTCAAGAAACATGCAGTAACTTCCACTTGAACTAAGGTTTCAAATTCCTTGTTTCACTTTTGACACCTCTTTAAAATAGTCTGCCTCCATTCTGAAGGCTTAACACAAACTTAAATAAGTTCTTGGATCTGGGAGATAACTGGCAGAACAAAAACCCTTACCTAACATGTCTCCAATACATGTTCCTACAGTCAGAAATGCTTGTGTGATTCTCAGCAGCTTGATTAGAAGTACAGTTCCAAGGTAGGTTGTTATATGCAGCAGTCTTCAGATCATACACTGGGATTATTGAATCCAGACAAGGAAACAGAGAAGAGAAAGGATGATTGAGGAATTTTTCTTTTTTATCTCCAGACCATAAGAATATAGATGAGACATCATTCCCAGCTCTGCTGCTTGTGATTCTTCAGTAAGGTACTGACAGTCAATTACCATTTCTTTGAGCTTGAAAGTCAATAGCCCTCCCCTTACCAAGACACAGCTTGCTGTAGGGGTGGAGCAATATCTCACAAGAAGAAGGTTGTTTCTACTATAGCTAAAACTTCAGCAGGCATTTCCCTGGTGAAACTCTCCCTTCAGGCAGTAGGAAGCAGGCTTCAGTGTAAAATGATACAAGCTGGTTTCATTTTCTCTGTTTTTCCCCTCCAACAAAGTATCCCTAAGCTGAGTTCAAAGTTTAGGCAGACTTGCATCAAAACTCAATACCTGAACTTTGAGGAAGTTTAGAACTGGATTCAATCTGAATTTTGGGTCTTAAATTTTATTTCTCCACTTCAAAAAGTGCCATTTACAATAGTTAGTTTTTCTGCTTGCAATGGACCTCAGGGGCTTACAATTAGCCACCTGAATCTGTTCTGTATCTCAGTGAATATCCTGGTTTTCAGAAGGACTGAGCTCCCATGGTTCTCATATCTTTGAGCGCCCAAGTTTAGAATGTGTCGGCCTCAATGTAAATGTGTTACCTTCTGAAATGTTCTAGGTATTCGACACCAACAGAGGTAAGACTACATTTTAATGGTGTAGATCAGGGGTGTCAAACTCATCTGATCCCTTGGGCTGAATGAGGGTCTCTGGGCTAGTCTGTGGGCCAGACTGGATGCTGGGCCTTGCTCTGGGGTTTGCATTGTGTGTGGCTTGTCAAATTATTACTGCCCCTGTGGGGGCTAGTATAGGACACATGCTGCATGTGGCACCCTGCTGGACCATCCCTGTGTACTGGTTGTAGGGCTGATCTGGTCTAGCAGGGCCTTGCATGCTAGGGCTGGCCCCCTGTGCCATGTGCAGTGCCATTGTTGCTGGGTCCATCCAGTGTACCATGCATCAGCCTCATTCTAGCACAGGGGCTGGCATGCTGCTGGAGTGAGGCTGGCACATGCTGCGCACAGAGCGTAGTTTGGACCTGGCATTGAGGGCTGTACAGGTAGCACAGGTGGCCAGTGCGGGGCATGCACTGTATGCGGGTTCTGGCATAGCCTGATTCAGACCAGTCCTGGAGCCAGCATGCAGGGTCAATCTGGCACAGGCACTACATGCCCCCGTGTCACAAGAGTGTCTGTGAGGCATGTAGGGTTATTTCTAGACCCATAGGCTGAATCATATGGCTCCACAGGCTGGACACAGACCACATGTTTAATGCTCTTGATATAGATCATCCATTACAAATCTTATATGTATATGTCACTGATAGAAGACATATCCTTCTTACAATGGTGTATCCTTTTTATTCTAATATAATAAAGGGCTTAGTATATCCTTCTGTCTATAATGCTCTTGGAATACTCTGATTGGTTTCTGAAACAACCAATCAAAGTGCTCCAAGAGCATTACTGACAGGAGGTGGCAGTGCAGCAGAGTGCCACCATGACAGCAGGACAGAGGGGATGGAGCGGGGTGGGCTCGCCCTCCCCCCCCTCCCCTGCCCTGTTTTTTGGAGGCGGTGCTGACGTGGGGAGTTTTCCCCTCCCCCCTCCACACCTGGAAGGCGGTGGCAGCGTGGGGGGTGAGGTTAGGGTTAGGGTTAGCAAGCTTCCTGCCCCCTTTGTCCCTGCCTACTCCCCTCCCTACCCTTTCTCGATGGGTAATTTGCTAGTATAATCTATAAATGTGAAGGTTCCTTATTATGGATTCATGCAGTGGGAGAAATTATACCCTCTTGAAGAAAAAAAGGGAGGAGAGAGACATTTCTGGCTAAACCACATCTTTGGAGATATCATTACAACCACAAAGCATACCCTGATTTGACAGAACTTGGAGCTAATTCCTTATTTTCTTGAATTTGCAACTTATGAAAAGAAAGTGTCTGGAACATTACAGCATTAGCATCACTTAGCATAGATGCAAGCAGGGAAGAATTGATCCCTTTTTACCCTTACTGGGTTCTGACAAAAGAAATTCTGGTAGCAGCAGCTGCCACCACTGATCTGCTAGAGCATGTACCATATCCATAGGTTTCTGGTGGCAATGTGTGGTTTAACTGCACTTGTTTTGCCAGCAGAGCCCAAAGTGCCTCCTGGGAAGATATAAGACAATGCTTCCCAACCTCTTCCTCAGCATGACCCCATTTAAATGGTGGAAATTTTTTGCAATGCCAAAATGATACAGACAAGATCAGTGCCCCCATAGGAGGCATGGCTGGAGCAGAGCCTGTGGCAGGGAAGGATGCGGGCTGCCCCCCACCCTCTGCACAAATTTGGGGGGCACATGCCCCTTCCCCCCACCCTCCCTCCCTGGGAATGCGTGCAGTGGTAGGGAGCCAGACTTCTGCCATCCCCCCAGCTGGGCCCTGCATTCTGGGGCAAGGCCCTAAGCACCGGCCCAGCTGGGCAGCACTCCCAGCTCCAGCCCCAGCCCTGCCCTGTCCCACTCTCTTCCTCTGTCCCTCCATCCCTCCCTCTCTGTGGGGGCTTCAATCTGCCCCCCCCCCCCCGACTTAGCTGAAGAGAGCTGCTCTCCGTACTGCCTGGCTGCCACATGTATGTGTGTGTACGCACGTGCATGTGGTACCCCCTACCTGATCACCCTCCTTCCACTCACCCCAGCCCCAAGCAGCCCATTGCAGGCTGGAACTCTGCTAGCCTGCAAGGGGACCTGCCCTTTCCTGCTTTTTTCTGTGATTTTCATCATAACTGGTCAACTGTCAAGTGTCTTTGCAAACCCATTTTTTATTGTTGCAATGCCAAATGGGATCATGACCCCAAGGTTGGGAACCACTGGCATAAGATATTGAAGGATCCACTAAAATTGTCAAAAGGTGCCTATACATGTCTTCCATCAGTTGCTGGATAGTGTCAAGAGCCTTCTTTCACTGAGGGGAGGTGTAACTGCCACCAGAAGCAGGGGGTTTCCTGCTGCAGAGGAGCTATGGATATAGACATGCTCATAGTTTTGATGGCAGGTCTTGAGTTCAACCAGCAGAACATTTTAATGTAGGCTATGTCTTGGGTTTTGTACATTTTGTGATAACAATTAGAGGTACAATTTATTCACATTACATGCAACATGTAAGAGAGGAACACATGTTCTTGTTAAGTTCACTTTAGCAAAACCTGGGGTTGAACTCAACCAGTGATATCAGTGTAAAAGATAACTTGTGCATCTTGTCTCCAGTACAAATTTACATCAGGATAGCTAACTTAATGTAAAAATATACCATGAAGCCTTAGGTGACATCTATACTACAGACTTTTGTAGGCAAAGCAACATTAGTCAGGGTATGATTGATATAAAACACACTGGCCTCCAAGCAGAAGGTTATGCAGCTATCTGGAGATAGCTGGGTACAACTGATGGCTATGATTGCACCTCACCACTAGACAGCAGGGAGTAAGTAATAAGTAACCTGTTGGCCTTGTGGAATTAAGTATCTCTAGATAAGCACAGACAGATGACACCTATGCCAGTGTAACTGATTTGTTCCAGGTCAATTACATACCAGGTTGGATGAAGTTAACCTGATATAGGGGTTTGCGCCATCTGACTGTATCATTTTTTACATATAGTCTGTCCAGGCCTGATGTGCAGCCACATTCTTAGCATTTTCCAGCTACATTTTATCCCAACTATGGTCCAATAAAATATATCACCCTACGAAATCCTTGCCCCTCACTTGTAGCTCATTGTGTTTTAGCTTAGGTTTGTTACTGATTTTAAATCAATATTAGCCACACTTATTCTAGAACACACACTTGCACTGGAATAATCAAAATTTATTATATTTAGCCCTGTCTACATGATAGCTTATTACTACTGCACAGTAGTGTTGCATCATGCTTCCTGCCACACGACACTACTGTGCAGTAGTAATGAGTTAGTGAGCGGTCAGCATCATGAAAAAGCTGTTTGGCGACGCAGTAACTTCAGTTACTGCACAGTCATTTAGTACTTGTTTATACAAGTATTAAATGACTTCACAGTAATGACTGCGCAGTCAGCATCTTGTGTAGATGCGACCTTTAACACCATTTTCTCTCTTGGTGTACATATGTTTAAACGAGTTCTCATTGTAAGTTAGAGCAGAAGAGGAACCACTCACTGTCTGATGGGGACATACCAGATCACAGATTCTGGACTCGAGACTTCATTTAAAAGGAAACAGGATGAAATCAGTGGTATACCACAAAATCCACACTTAACTGAACAGTATCTTAGATTAAATTGAAACAAAATTTAATATCTGGCTGATTCTTTCACCATTTATGCCACCTGCTCCTTTTGGCTCTGGTTCAAAAAAGCACTTAAGTTCTAGAGACCTGAAGTTAAGTGTGTACTCAAGTAGAAAGCAGGATAGAGGTGAACCTTACAGACTAACTGAATCAGAGATGCATAAGCTTTTGTGAGCCACAGCTCATTTCATTAGATGCTCAAGTGCTGAGTCAAATAGGGGGGCTTTCTTAAATTGGGCCATAATCTGCTTCATGTGGTTTTGGAAATGAAATAAAGCTAGTTTCTGGTTTGCATGTGTTAATAATTCATTTTTTATTTTCTGGAAAAATGTTTCAATAATGTGTTTTTAATTTTTTTGATCAAACATTCCTAATCACAGGGAGGTGCTTAATTTTTTATTTTTTAAAACTCTGTTCTGTGTATCTGTACAAATTGGCTTTGTTAGTGCAAAAGATTCAGTATGTCCTTGTAGCAACTGCATTTAGCAATGCACCAGTGTATTGTGGGTCTCAAGAAGTGTAGGTCATGGTTCCCAGCCTAGATTCCTGATGTAGGAGTAGTAGGTTATTCCAAGTATTAACTGCTCTAAATGTGAGATTTATCTTCCTTATCTATAAAAAGTGGATAATGTTTTAAGTTCAAGAAGAAAAGCAGTAGATTCATTCTTTTAATTATAATGATTCTTTTAAACAAGACATAAACTTTAAACCTATCCTAATTGTCTTTGCCTTTTTTATTTAAAACCTTGAGAAAATGAATACTCATTATCCAGTTCAGTGCTCTTTCCTTCATCACAGACTGAAACCAGAATGGGGAGAAATGAACATGCAAAATAATCATTTAATTTTTAGTAAATGTAACCTGGATGCAGTTCTATCAAACTACCTCTCTGACATTAACTTCTTAGTTTTATATTAGAGGTAACTTAAAAGCATTGAAGCCAGTAAAGATAGATACATTTTCACACATTGTACCATTTGTTTAAGATCAGAAGTCAGCCTTGTGGAGTGGAAAATCTGATGGCCTGGGGAGTTGTAAAACAATTGATAAATGTTTCTCACTATGATTCATTGTTTCTTTCCCATCTCTCTACAGGCACATAGAAAAGCACATGTATGAATTGAGGCAACAGATGTATGATGCAAAGATGCCAATTTTATTTGACTGACTGATGAAGATGAGTTTGGCACAAAGCTATGGAATATTCTCTGCTGTTTGCCGTAAACAGAATCCACCAGAAAATGATGAGGGTAAGTCCATCTCCTTTATCATCTGCAAACAAGGTAAGAATGGAGACAACTAAGGAATTGGGCTAAGAATTTAGCCCTGTGTATGCTAGAAGACTTTTTGATGATTAAACATTAATTAGGTATTTCTAGTAGATATTGTGTCCTTCAATGTGCCTGCTCTTACCAGTTTGGTTTACATAGATGAATTTTGTGTATCTGTACAAATTGGCTTTGTTAGTGCAAGAGATTCAGTATGTCCTTGTAGCAACTGCATTTAGCAATGCACCAGTGTATTGTGGGTCTCAAGAAGTTTAGGTCATGGTTCCCAGCCTAGATTCCTGATGTAGGAGTAGTAGGTTATTCCAAGTATTAACTGCCGCCATTTACTATCCTAAATGTTAATAAGGAGCACATCCACAAGGAACTGAGTAACGTTGTGAGTAACATTGTGCAGTTGGCTCAGTATTTCCTAGGTTCAAGGAATCTCATTTGGCACTTGAGGGCCAAGGGGAGCCATGGGCAGAATTTCAGCTGAGAATGAGGGTTGGCAGAGGGTGGGAGCTAAGCAACTTGGATATCACTTCCTTTCTGGAGCCCTTGCTCGAAATACTGACTGCTTAGGAGTCAGGAGAACTTAGAGTAGGGATGCTGCAACTGAGGCATCTGCTTCTAGGAAGCTTTAAGGTTTTAATTCCTCTTTAGATTGGAGCAGAGTTATTTGACAGATGGGAGTGGAGTTAAGTTGGTGGCCTCAAATAAAAGCATTGGAAGAAAATGAAGCTCATACTCATTATCCAGCGTTACCTCTGGTGGGATACTTGTTCTAGAGGGATCATACATAAAGATGAAACTTAGAGTATTTAAGATCACTAAGAAATCTAGCCTCAGAACTAACCAGATGCTTGGACTATTAATAGCATGAATGATAGCAAAAGAAAAACACCATATTGTTCCATTATGTTTCAGTCCTGTGTATCAGTTGACCCCACATTTTATGGTTCCCTTTGAAAGACTAAATTGTTTACATGTGATTGGAGCAATATGGAGCCAGTTGTTTTCTTGGCTACGACTAATAGAAAACTAATCATTTTTAGATTGTAGGAAGTGAGTTTGTGTTCTTTTTTATAAATGTCAGTTGTTCAGTTGAATGGTATATTATGACCATTCACCACCTCGCCAAACCAGAAGTGTTCAAAAGTGGTCTTTTATAATAAGAATCTTGTGATTCTGCCAGGATTCATTTTTGTCATTCTTCTTACTCTGTGTATAAGCAACAGGAGATTTTTATGCACAAACTTACCCTAGTTTAATTATATTTAGTTAAGTTGGTGCATATTCTTGTATCATTATCCTTATTCAAGATTAAGTGGTTTATTGTCGCTTTGCTGGAATATGTTCTGAATCAACTCTGCAATTCCTACCATGTCATATTGCCCACTAGAGAGCAGGAGGCCAGCAGGGCAAATAACACATTGGCATGCATCAACTGATGCATCTCGTGTGAAGCTAAGGACGTGATACGCCTGCTGTACTCAGCACTGGTGAGACTGCAGTTGGAGTACTGTGTCCAGTTCTGGGTGCCGCACTTCAATAAATATGTGAAAAAACTTGAGAGGGTCCAGAGAAGAGCCACCCATATGATCAGAGACTTGCAAGGCAAGCCATATAAGGAAAAGCTAAGGGACCTGGGCCTCTTTAGCTTAAAGAAGAAAAGGTTGAGAGGGGACTTGATAGCCGCTTACTGCTATATCAGATGAGTGCATCAGGAGCTTGGTGAACAACTGTTCACTAGGGCACCCCAGGGGAAGACCAGGACCAATGGATACAAACTTCTGGAAGGCTGCTTCAGGGCTAATACCAGGAAAAACTCCTTCACAATCAAGGTGTCCAGACTGTGGGTTAAACTCCCTCCAGAGGTGGTACAGTCATCTACCCTGGTGGTTTTCAAGAGGAGACTGAGCAGTCACTGCACTGGGGTCACTTGACCCCAGTTGTCTTCCTGCCTAGAGCAGGGTGGCTGGACCCAATGATCTGCAAGGTCCCTTCCGGCCCCTAACGATCTATGAATCTATGAAACTTAAGCTAAACTGAAAAAAAAATTTTAAACTAAAATTAAAGACATCCATGCAGTGGGTTGCACCACATTAGGTCTTCTTCTAGATATACTGACTGTGGTGATACTCTAAAGCCCTACAACTGTAGTGCTACTCTAAGGCTTGTACTGATGACATTGTAAGGCCATTTACAGGTGTTACATTTCTATCAGGAGAATTGATGCTCTTCCAGTTGAAAATAGGAACATACAAGTGTTCACTCAGTTTCTCTTGGGGGATAACATGTCCTCTCCAAAGGAAGAAAACAAACCAGAACTCTAAACCCATAAGGTGAGATTTTGTTTTGGTTGCCAAAAAAAAAGGGGAACAAATATTGACTGATTTTTTCCATTAACACTTTCTTTTTGCTTGAAGAATCATTTTCCATAAAGTTCTTTCTCTCTCTCTCTCTTTTTTTGTAAAAAAACTTTAATGTGTCAGTAAGGAAAAGGGATTTGAGACAGCAAATCTATAGTTTTGGGGCTGTGTTTTGGAGGTTTTTTTGGTCACCATCCAAACCTAATTCATTGTAATACTAGTACTTGTCCTCTTTCATCACTCTACTGCCAAGTAATTGTCTCCTGTCCACCATTGTGGGAGTTTGTGTGGATGCCTTTGGTGAAAAATGGACTCTTGATAGATGCAAAAGGGATGAGTTCTATCTTATTCTCCTACCTAACTGGGTTTCACTTTGAGGATATTCATTTTGTTTGGCACTGCGCTTAAAGCTGCATTCAGACAGATACTGTAGACATGTCTTTATTGAAGAGTTAACTCAGGCATTTACTTGAGTAGTGACCAGAACAGCCCTTCTGTTCACATAAAAATCTCTGGATTTTCGTGGTATTTTCCAGTTGGGTTAGCTGGCTTGGTATAAACTCTAACCAGAATGATGCTTTCACTGCAATGAACCAATACTGATTTCCTGGGTACACTGAGCTTTTCTGAATGGCAAAGTTCATTCTTTCCCCCAATCAGCGAAAAGGCCCTGGCATTTTTCTTAGGTCAGTCGGCAATCTGAAAGCATCTTTCTTGGGAAGTGCATTGTTTCAAGGTCAAAAGCATTGGGTATCTTGTACAAAATGCAGCCATCTCTCAGAAGTGGGTGTTGTCAATAGTTAAAAAAAAAATCAAGAATCAGGTAAGAAGCTTCTTGTAGAATTATCCTCTAGGGTACCCTAGAGGACATGAATTGTTGAAGAAACTTTACTCAGAGTGGTCACTGACAGGGTGGGAAGGCTGGTCAAACTCATGTAGTTTTAATGCCTTAGATCAGTGGTCTCCAAAGTTTTTTGATCGCGCACCCCTATCAGTAAAAAATTTTTGAGCACGCACCCCAAATATCTGTATATTTATATAAATAGAAATAGAAGTTCTAATATTTTCTTCCTGCACCCCAGTGGATCATCTTGCACACCCCCTGGGGTGCGTGCACTCACTTTGGAGACCACTGCCTTCGATTCCTCTTTAGACTACTTTTGAATAGTTGGAATGGAAGTTGTGTGTGTTTTTAAAATCTGTCAGTACCTTAGCAAGTATACTTGTAGTAAGATCAGGAATGCTTATGAAATGCTTGGAGTGTACTTGCCTTTTGACTAAGTGGCCAAAATATCAAAGTCCTTTTCCTTAGTGTTTGGATCTGAGTGTCACGGGGGCACTTGGGTGCCCCATGCCTAAAAGGAAATAAAGAGAGCTGCCAATCACCAGGGCAGCCCAGGTGCCGGTTGCTGGGGCAACCAGGCAGGTCATGTGGCCGGAAGGGGGCAGGGCCGGGCCTTTATAAACAGCCCAGGCCGGAGCCTAGGTGGCAGTTCCCTTCTTGCGGCTGCAAGAGTAGGAGCTCTGTGGGAGAGCTGAAGCAGGCTGAGGGGATGGTTGCAGCCTGACTGGCTCCATGATGATATGGAGAGAGAGAGAACCCTAGAAGGGGCCATGACTAAGAGCCATGTGAGTGCGGACTTTGGGTTACAAGCCAGGAGGCTTCTTGTGTTTGGGTTATAGCCATTTGGCTCCTGATTTAGTTATGGTTAAAACCGGAGGACTGGGTGAGGCTGTAGGGGTGTGAGGAGGCCTCATGGGAGCTCCCCAATAATCTGGGGGTTCCTGGTGCCCAGCGGGGCACAGCGAGCGGTGCTGGGCAAGGCACAGCTGTCTGTGCCAGTGAGGCGCGTGTTGGGGGGGTGTTGACCCCGCCCTGTGGGGGCAGAGACCCCAACCCTGAGGGCAGTGTTGGCCCCTTGGGCAGACAATACTGAAGAAGGGCAGGGGGCCAGGCATGGCTATGCGCCACCTGAGCCCCAAAGCGCGAGAGGTGTGGCATAGGCCCCGGAGGGGGCAACGAGTGCAAGAGGTGTGGCATAGGCCCTGGAGAGGGTGAGGGAGCATGAGGGGCGCGGCACAGGCCCCAGGAGCGGGTGCATGTAACTGTCAGACACCCAGTGGGGTATGGACCAGAGAGGACCCCGAAGGGTTGAGGGGGCCATGTAAGGCTCAGGCTGCTTGAGCCTGATTGGACGAGTATTGCCAGCAGGCCCAAGAGGGCCAGCAAGCCCAGGGGCACCAGAGAAGGGGCGCTGGGTGTGAGACAAGCCCAGAGGCGCCAGAGAGGGGTGCCGAAGGGCAAGGACCCAAGAACGTCCATGAACAGCTGCGAGGCTTGGGGCGTGCTGAAGGGGAGGCAGGAGGCACGCATTGCGCATAAGGCTGGGGTGAGAGCACCCCACTAGGAACGGAGGTAACATCGGCGCTGTGTCAAAGGTGCAAGTAGGCAGCCTCCTGTAACTGAACTCATAAGATCAAAGACGCGGCGGGCGAGTCAAGGGTGCTGGATCACCTTAATTGACACGGCAGGGGGCGCTAGGGAGCTTCACGGCCGCTCCCAGGCCCCACTCCGTGACACTGAGCACTTAAAAACGTATTGTAATGTATATAAGTCCAGTTTAAAAGCGTGCACCTGGAGGTACATATATATGAATTGACACAAAAAAGGCAAAAATCCCCTACTAAAGATGGAGCTGAAAATGCCACAGATAAAGTCAAAAGTAGGATTCCAGATTGAAACACTATTTTTGGAGTAGTTAAATCAGACCTGGGGCTATGAAATTAATAGCCACTTGCTGAGAGATGATTCTAATTCAGTGATCTTGCATATGTATGCTGACAACAAGATTAAATAGGTGAAACAGAAAAGCAGCAAATGTTATAAGATCACTGTACATGTAATGAAGCTCTTAAGGGAATCTGTTAAATGTCTGAATAACATTTCAAGCTTAATTTGAGGATTATCCTTTTAAACTTGCTTTTCCTTTTTTTGGCAGGAGTAGTTACAGATTTATGCAAAAGTGATCAGTGTTGCTTTAATCATTTGTTTGCTGAAAATAGCAAGAAACAGCAAGCTTTTGTGTTTGTGTGTAAATGATTATATGGTATATTTGAAACCTTCTAGGGGCCAACCTGATATCTCAGCTACATTTTGAGGAACTGTAATCTGTTTATGGTCTGAACATACCCTAATTTCAAAAGTCTGTAGCGGTATGTGTTGTTTTGGGGTTTTTTTTCAGAAAAAAGGCCCTGAATTTGGGGGAGAAGGGTAACATTTGTGTACATCTTTAGACTCACACGCACGACTGTCCCAGTGAAAGTCAGTGCAGTCAGATTTATACAGGACCTTTTGGGACCTCATATATTTCACTTATGTGGGGTTTCAAGCAAGTCTCTGAATCATCCATACTCTAAGGATTCATACATCTATGGGCTCTTTTGGGATATATGGCTCCATACACAAGTCTGGTCTATACTACAGAGTTTTGCTGGAAATAGCTAGGATGGCTGAGTGTATGAAACAATCACAGTCCCTGGCTGATGTATTGCTGCTTGTGTAATACCTAGTGTGAACATACATATGCCCCTAGAAGAGAAATTATGTTAGTTCATCATATATTGTTCAATGAGATAGTATTGTTATTGTGGAAGAAAAAACTTTTCTCTTAGCATTAGGGTTACCATACATCCGGGTATTCCTGGACATGTCCTCTTTTTTTGGCTTCCTGTCTTTGTGTCTGGGCAGGTTTTTAAAATGAAAGCAAATGACTGGGTTTTTGCTCTTCCTCTGCTTTCTTGGGCTGGCTGCTTGGGGCTGGGAGCAGCAGGCCAGGTGATTGGCTGTCGGGGGTCACGTGCTGCTCGCCCGGGCCCTGGCAAGCCACTACCAGGTAAAGAGACTCTGTGTGTGTGTGTGTGTGTGTGTGTGTGTGTGTGTGTGTGTGTGTGTGTGTGTGTGTGTGTGTGTGTGCGCGCGCGCGCAACATGGGAGCTGTTTGGGCAGCAGGGCTGGTGAGGGTCAGGGTGCTGAGAGTCGGGAGTGAGGGACACTGGCAGGGCTGGGGGGCAGGAGGCTGCGGGGTGGGAGTGAGGGGCACTAGCAGCACTGGAGGCCAGGGGGCTGTGGGTTGGGAGTGAGGAGGGATGGGAGCTAGCAGGGCAGGGGCTTAGGAGTGAGGGGCAGAGGCAGGGCATGGGCATATCACTGCCCCGCCCCAATTATATGCTCTCCCCACTTTCCTCTATGCCCTTCCCCCTCTCCTTCCCCCCCCCCCCCGCCCCCTTGCTCGCAAGTGTTGTCTTTTTTGATACTGGAAATATGGTAACTCTAGATATACTGCCTCTTCTTTGGAAGCACTGCCTATACTGGCAGAGACTGTGTACTATAGACAATGTCATGGATGTACAAATGTTACTTGGGGGATCTGTGTACATTGTTTTCATTGGAACTATTCAGATGAATAGAATTATGTGCCTTGGTGATTGTAGGAACCCTTACCTTATACACTTTCTTATAACAGATAATTGAATTTTTTTTCCAACTGTTCATTGGAACATATTTTTTTCAATCTCTCCTCTTACAGAACTTGAGAGGTGATGAATTTCAAAATATTCCTTTTAGCATGTCTATATATAACAAGGAAAAGAAACACTGTCTAATACTGGTAGCTGTTGAAATAATTGGCCAAAAACAACTGATTTTAAATGCTGGCATTTCATTTTGTGGATTGTGCAGATATTTACTGTAAAAAACAAAGATACAGTAAGCAAAAAGGTAACATTTAAAAGCTGTTAGCTTCAGTAATGAAGGCAACTTGCTTGCATTTATAATGGAACCAGTAGGTAGGAAGATAAATACTTTTAGGGAGTAAGGATGAAGTCGGGAGGGTAAAAGTATTATATATGTGTGGAAAAAGAGCCATGCCAATGAACAGAATGTTACTTTACCACCATGCTCATTTTGGTTTGACAAGATACCAGTCTTAGGGAGATAAGTTGGGTGGCGGGGGTGATTTTCCTGAAAGATGAAGATTTGCTTGATATATTGCACAGTGTACATAATATATTATTAGCCATTTTGTATGGGCAAGTCTGATTGCTGATGGTAGAGAAGTCTCTATAGTTCCTTTGCCACAATCAGTGGACAACTGGCATGTTTTCCTGTAGGAAAACATTCTGAAGATTTGCAAGAACTGAAGGGAGAATCATATGCTTAGTGTAATCTGACAGGTATTATTTGTCTTAATTGGAGCTAGGTAAGTTTGGTAAAAATATATTCATGGAAGCTGGTATATTTTTTACTGGTTCAGTTTGTCCTTCTCAGAACTGCATCATTTTAGAATTTGGGGCCTTGAATGAAACAATGATAAACTAAATTATTTTAGAAAACAGAAATGACCAATGTTTGCTCCTGAAAGTCCCAGTATCTAATCATTTAACCCCAAAATGGGAATGAGAAAATCTATTCACATCTTTGACAGTTAAATTCATATGTATAATATTTTACAAACAGTGTTTATTTTTATTTATTGAAAAGTTGAGACTGATACTTTTCTTACTGATGGAAAAAGGGTAGAGAGAAATTTAAAGAAATGGTATAGGAGATAAGAAGAAACAATGAAGAAACTAGGGAAAAGGGCAGGTACAGGAAAACAAGAGAGGATTAAGAAATTATTGTCATAAATTGGGGGCCACGACATCAGTTGGTGCAGGCAGTATAGCTCCACTGAAGCTCTGCTGATTTATACTAGCTGAGGCTCTTTTATTTTATTCTGCCTGTTTAACAAATCATTTGGGTAAAAATGTGTCAGGAAAAAAGCAAAATCAACCAATGGAGGGGAAGAAACTTGCAAACAAGTATGAAATTGTCTCCAGAGAAGAAGAGGTAAAGAGAGTAGAAGACTGTGCTAGTCTTGTGAATAAAAAGTAGCTCTGCATTCCCATTTGGGAGATCATTTTACTTTCCCTGCTATTAGAAAACACATTTTGCCTGACATAGGGACAGAGCTGATAACCCAAGATTTTTTTTTTTTTTACCGACAATCTTCATACTTTTTAGTGACAACCAGATGTTTTTACTGATACATTTTATATAATGTAAATGTAACCTTTCATCCAAGTCCTGGATGGCAGTAACAAGATCCAGATTCAAATTTAGGGGTTTAATGACAACTTCTAACAGTCTTACTTGATTGCCACTATGGTTTTACACTATTTGCCCTTACTCCAGGGGCCTCCTATTCACCCACAAACCCTGATGCCTGCACCCATACCTTGCAGTGTACTGCCCCACTCCAGGGGTCCCTTACTCTGCCCTATACCCTTATACCCCTCACCACACCCCACACTGTTACCTTCACTGAAGCCCGGTTCCCCAGCCTTTCTCCCCCTTGCTTTACTTCCCCCATTCTGGCATGGTCTGCTACCCTCTGCTTCTGTCCCCTTCCAGCCTCTCAACTCAATCCAAGCTGAACCCCCCACCACCTTCCTGTTCTGTATGGTGCCTCAGACTGCCCAAGACCTTGTGGCCCTGACTGCCTTTGAGGTGATCAGCCATTACAGGCAGGCTACAGAACAGAGTAGCAGCAAATGGCCAGGAGGGGAGAGGGTACTATGGAAGCTCCCATGGACCACAAAGCCATTCTGGAGAGTTTTCTGTAGGGTGCCAAGCTGCACTCCCATTCAGACACAAGGTGGCATTGCTTTGATCGGTCTGTCCATCAACATTTGCATCCAGCCTCATCCTGACAACAGATCTTCAATCAAGCTCACTCTTTCTTAGTGTTCTATGGACAGCTCTATTTTTATAGACTTTACAGACAAGTATTTTTAGTCCCTTTTTGGAAACTCTGGATGGGAAGGTGAGAACTACTTAATAAATCCATTTCTAAAAATGACACGGTTTTGATGAAATTCAAATCCATTTTCAGCTCTGAAGATGGTTGGGACAGAGAAGCAGACTTGAATGGTTGGGAAAATAATCCTTTTCTTGAGTGCTGGAAATATGGATGTGGCAGTCTGAAAAAACCTGATGGAATCAGAGATGCAAGGGAAACTGGATGTTTCAGGATTTTCAGTATGAAAATGCTGAAATTTCTACCTCTGGGCTACTGTTTGATTCTGGGTTTGAGGTTCAATCCACAAAGAAATTTTAGCCACTGTGATGTTCAGAGCTGCAAACCTAATGTTTAGGTTCCTGGTTCCCAAAACGGAATTTATATCCATATTGCTGAAGCAAGTGCCTAAGTGACCTGCAAAATGTTTGGGGAGAATTTGGCTTCTCAGAAGGAGATTTATGATGTCCAGCCTGCTGGATAGAGATCCACCTAAACTGGTCAATAGGACCACTAAAGAGAGGGGTATACCTTAAGTCCTGCACCTGGGAGTTGTCCATCCCTTTCATGAAATAGCTCAGCAGTTAGAGCATGCACCCGGGATGTGAGAAACTGGCATGTTGCAGCCTCCTCAGACTGAGGACCTTCAAACCCATATCTTCCACCTACCAGAAGAAATGCCCTAGCCAGCAAGCACGTGAGTAGTTCTGAGTAGGGGTACTCTCTCACCCTTCTGTTAAAGTGATGCTGTTTTGCAAAAAAATACAAAAGGTTCATGGGAGCAAGTGTTCAGTGAAAGGGACTCCCTTGAGAAAGGAGATCTGATTCTTGGTGCCTGTTCTGTTAGGGCTGTTTCTGTATTTTATGCAAAATGCATAAATAACCTTTGGCCCAGGGATTGAAACTCTGGTCTCCCCTTTCAGCTGAGGGAGGCTAAGGAGTCATGCTTCTTCTTGGTTACACAGTGAACTTTGAATTCTTTTTGGCAAGGCTGAATAGCTGCAAAAGGAGAAGTAGAAAGTGCTCCCCCACGTTCCCAAACAGCAAAAGGTTAATGGAATCTCTTGACACCTTGGAAATATGTTTAAATACCCTCAGGTTGAGGAGGGCTGTGGACAGCTCTCTTGAACTGTTTGGTAAAAGGAGAACACCACTTCCCCCTCCTCCTCCACTTACATATTTGAATGAGAGTGGCTGTCATCTCCATGTTACAGATCTCAATCCTGTTTGTACACTGTAGGTGTGCTGAGAGCAGGTCTACCCAATCAGACCTTTCAAAGGCCATAGAGTAAAGTCTAGTTTAGGATACCAGGTGGATTTAGGTGCGAGAGAGGCTGAGCTGCTCACTTGTGCCCAGATGGCAGCAGTTCTAGGTACATATAGATGCAGAACATTTAGGCTTGTATGGGCTTTTACTGACAAACACTTAGGTGCCCATGCATTTTAAAAGCCTTAGGGCTAAGGCAATGATTTTGAGGGTTAAAGTTTTAGACGTTGTACTCCTAAATTCCATGTATGACCCATTTTAGGCACTAGGCCCAGACAGGGAAATGTGTTTGGGTGACAAAATTCAGTTTGGGTACTAAATTCTTATTATTAGTCTCCCACTAATCTTAGTGGGAAACTACCCACTGAAATACCTTTGTGGATTTAAGACATAGCTATTACTGACCAAAAGTCATGATCTCAGCAGTCTCATTGAAATTAGTTAGTGGTCTCAGTCTATTAGAGCTGTGGTGTTCAGCCTTTTGGCTCTTCAGGCCAGATAAGTGGCTTAGAGCTAGTCTGCAGGCTGGATAGAGCCCCTCACACCAGGATCAGGCCCTGGGATGGAGCACTTTCCCTTCCTGCCCCTGTACACTGAGACTGGCTCCTAGGGAGCCTAGCTGACCCCCCTACAGGAATTGGTGTATGGAGGTAGGAGAGCAGTGCCAGGATTGGACCCTGGGGTCACATCACTGCCCTCTACCATCCCCATGTGCTGAGATTGGGCCCTGGAGCTGCTGCCTCTATACCCCAGAATTAGGCTCCATGGCCCTGGCACTGCCCATTCCCATTGGGATTGGGCCTTGGATCCCAGTGTCACCCTGACCCCAACTTGTGTACTGAGTTTGAGTGCCTGATCTAGTGCACAGGGCTATTGGTCTGGAAATTTGGCAGCTGTGGAGTGGTGTAACTGCTTCTCCACTGTCAAATTTCCAGACCTGTGGGGAGCCCTGTGGGCTAGATCAGGGATGGGCAGTTATATCAGGCAGAGGGCCGCTTACTGAGTTTTGGCACACCATCAAGGACTGCATGACAGGCAGCTGGGGCAGATATATATTAATTTTCTACATTTTTAGGGGCCCCGTGGGCCAGATAGAATGGTCTGATGGGCCACATCCAGCCCTCAGGCCACATTTTGCCTGCCCCTGGGCTAGATGGCACAGTGCTGTGGGCTGGATCTGGCTCATGAGCCAGGGCTTGAGCATCTCAGTATTAGAGGAAAGACATTTACACTAGCAACCCAACTCAGTTGGTACCTCATTGCCCCATTGGTGAGAGCTTCAACAAAAGGTATATCTTTACTGCAGATCTAACTTGGGCTTCTACTCACACATTAGTCTTAATCCCTCTGTTGTCCACACATTTAAAACCTCTAGACAAGTTAAGTGATGCTTTTAACTTGTCAGTTTGGCACAATTCAAGGAGGTAGGGTACAGTTTGTCTTCCACTTTCACCCAAGCTGGTAACTGATTCACATGACTACTGGGCCACAAGCCAAATCACTTGAATGCTGATAGTCCTCCAATGCCTTCCCACAAGGCCCCTTTGTTTCCTGGGAATGAATCATGGATCGAGTCAGTTTATTACAGCATAAAAGAAAAATGGTTTTGTGTGAAATTCTCCTTTGCTGACACATTTATGCTTGCAAAATGTCAGCAGAGCTACAGCTATACCAGACAAGGATGTTTTTGTCAGTTTAGATTATGCCATTCATGAAGGTGGTGTAGCTAAACTGGCAGGAAAGTTCCTCCTGTTGGTGTATGCTACATTACCAGTAACATCACAAGTTGTGGTCTTCGTTGGCATAACCGTTATGGCATAGCTATACTAGCACAGAGGTTCTTACAGTCTGAATGTGGCTGTCGACACATAGGTTAACAAGGCAGAAAAAACATGCCAAGAGGCCACAGGCTACAAGGAGATTGAAACTAAACAAAATTTTGCTCTTTAAATCAGTGGGATTCTGCCACTCTGGTAGCTGCCTTGCGGGGGGGAAAAAAAAGAAAGTGTTGGTCTCCAGGATTGAGGCTGATATTACTTAAATGTAGAGTTTTTCACCAACTTTTTTTCAGGAACTATCAAATGATCTTCAGCTTTTGGGTATAGTACAAAAGTGTTTCCTACATGTGGTCTTTAAAGATTTAGATTCAGACTAAAGTTTAGTTCTCAGATGTTTTAATAGATTTCCACAATACTGGAAGTCAGCAAGTGAAGCTAAAGCCATAAAGTAAGAACACAAACAATGAATGTGTGTTTTGCTAATGCAGTTTTGTTTGAATAAGGATTAAAGGGAAGCTGGGTGGGAATTTCTAATTAGCAAAAAACTTACCTCAAGCATTTGCCAGCAGGGCAAGTTTCAGGTCAAGTTTAAAACTTGACATGCGTGTATGTTCTTGCATTCATGGTGCAACTTAGCTTATCTCAAGGCAGTTTCAAGCTAGCAGTTAATGGGCATGTCTACATGAGATGTTTGCAGCTGTTTACTAATTAACTGTGCAGTAACTGTGCAGTTCACTGTTCAGTAAATGTTTCAGCAACTATTAGGCTGCAGGAAACTAATCAACTCCTCAACACGGTAGTACTTGGAAATACAAGTACTACCCTGCTGTGGTGATTTCTGTGCGCAATGGTGCACGTGTAAACGCTGATTGACTGGCTGGGGCATGAGGGTATTTCAGTGCAGGGGCTGCCTACCAGCTAGCCCCATGCTGAAGCACCCTTGTGCCCCAGCCACCCTCTCCACAACACACGGGGCCTGGTTGGAACAGCTCCAGGCTGGCAGGCTGACTTTTGAAGCCCCCCTCCAGCTGGGGCTGCCCTTATGGGCTCCTTGTGCTGTGCATGAATAAACTCCAGAGCCAATTGCTCCAGAGTTATTTGTTCCTGGGGGCACATTCAAAAGGTGCACCTGGGAGCAAAAATCTCTGGAAGAATAAGCTATGGCGTTTGTTCATGTGCACTAATTGTATGTGTAGTTGCACCCAACAGGAACTTTCAGAGTGCTCATGATTTTCCTCTTTAAGTGAAAATCCACCATTTTCACAGTTAAGTTTTTTTTTCTCAGGGGATACAGATTTCAGGGGTACAATGAAAGCTTTCTCACCTGGAAAACTGGCCTGAATTTTCACACACACAAGTTTCAGAGAAAATATATAAATACGGTCCCTTTTTACAAAAATACAGATCAAGGGTGGCTAACGGTGGCACAGGTACTACAAGTGGTATGGGCATCCTCTGTGTGGCATGCTGGAGATTGGGGAGGGGACAGGCAACACAGCAGTAGGTAGGGCAGGAAGCAGAAATAAAGCAGCAGATTGGTCTGAGAGCTCAGGGAAAGAAGTGGGAAGCAGAGCAGCAGATCAGATGGGAAGTAAAGGGCTGAGAGCAAAAAACAGAAGGGAAGATCAGGCAGAGGAAGGGGACTGGGGTGGCACTTGGGGAAGATGAGGGGCTAATTTGTGGTATACCCACCAAAAAGCTGGGCTCCCACTCCACTGGCATAGATATTTGTTGTTTCTTTCCTGGTGAAATATCTTTCCACAGTTCTAGTTACAAATTCTGATTCTAATCTTGGAAACATTTATGTATGTGAACAACTATTTCTCATTGACTCATATGGGTACTGTTCATAAGAATAAAATTATGCACATATGTACACGTTTGCAGTACTTGGTCTTATAATAATAATGTCTACTATTCTTTAACTTCTTTGGAACAGTTGATAAACTAATTTTACATATAAGTGCCAAATTTTTAAGTCCTCCATGCCTCATTATTTAGGCACGACTGTCTTCAGCTATGTCTTCACTGCAAAAGATGTGTGTTTTTACAGAGATAAAAACATTTACTGTTCTATACTGACCTATACTGTCCACACCTTTGAATGATCTTGATTAGCTACACTAAGATAAAATCTCTCTGTGCTTCATCTCCCCTGGGACTTTACAGTGAGATGATTATCTCTAGCTGGTCTGTTTTTACATCAAGAAACTGTATGTAAACACACATTTCTTTCAGGCAAGACCTAGCCAAATCGACTCATTAACCCTGTAAACTGTGGTTGCAGAGCAGACTTTGCCGCTGGAAGTAGTTAAACTCTGTCATGTTCTTGTGCAGGGACAAGTGGTTAATCTCTGCTGCTTTTCACAGCCTAGAGAAGGACAACTGTTTTGTTTCTTTATCCTTCACCCTGGGAGGTCAAGGAGACTGGCTGGCAAAGTGGCTGAAAGTTCACCAGGTTTTCTTTAGAGTGGGCCACGTGAGTTTGACATCAACTTCCCTGCAACAAGAAGATAAAATTGGCATTTTGCCTGTTTCCCTTGGAAGGCCTATATCAGCACTCACTTTCAGGGCTGTAACCAGCAAAGAGGCTGCATTATGTTTCACTACAATTTATTTTTATTTGGATTACTAGCAAATTGCCCATCAAGAATGATGGATGAATTTTAAATAACAAAAACAAAAAGATAGATTTTACTTTGTATATTTATTAAATAAATTAAAGATTTATAAAACTTAAATAAAACAGGCTGAACATTTGAAGATACTAATTCCTTCTTGCACTTGCTGTCATCCAGCAGACTGGAGGTGGACCCGCCCATGCTGCTGTCTGGCTGCTTGCGTGCTTCTTTGCTGGGCAAGGGCAAGGGCTGGTGAGCTCCATGCCTCATAACAGCTGCCCATGCCCCAGGGCTTCCTCTGCCTTGCCCCTGGGCGCCCTCTTCCCTGCTCAAGGCTCAAGATGGGGCTACCGCTACTCACCCACAGCCTTGTGCCTCTGCCCAGCTCCCACTTTTCCTCAGCTGACCCCTCCCTCTGCTGTCCCTGCTGTACTGGGCTCCTGGCACTTTCCTGGGAAGAGCTCAATAGAAACAGCCCTGGGCCCTGACTTTTTTCCCAGTTCTGGAAGTTGGGATCATCCTGACATGGTCACTAAACAAAGTAAAGAAATTTCTCTTAAGACACAAATGTTCTATCTCTTACAGTTTTCAAGCTATTCACATTTAAAGAGCATTATGGACAGACAGACAGACAGACAGGAGGACTAAGCCCTCTCTCTCTCTCTCTCTCTCTATATATATATATATATCTATATATCTCTATCTCTCTATATCTCTATATCTATATCTATATATATATAAAATATCTACTAGGAACCCCATTTCTGGGAAGAGGACTCCAGTAGGATCTGGGATAGAGCCATAGTGGGGTTGGCAGTGCAGCTGCTTATCAGTTTGGCACAGAACCTTTGGCTGTACCACACACCAGGTCTTGGTGCAGGGTTTGGCCAGACCCTGCTTTCATGCAGCTCCAGAACCCATCAAGAACCCAGGGGGCTATGACTGCCAGTGCCTCCTTTCCACTTCAGCTGAATTCAGTGGGGAAAGGAAGAGAGGGGAAGGGTAAACAGCAGCAGCTGTAGCAGTGATGACCAAGCCCCATAATCACTAGGGTGATGACCACCAGTGTGCTGCGCAGGCAGTGAGCTCACAGTTGGTCCCTTTCTCAGGCTGGAGGGAGAGCCAGAGCCACAGTATACACAAACACAGAGCTCCACCAGCCAAGCATGCAGCAACAGCAGACAGTGCTTTCTAGGGCCGAGCCAAAGGTGTAGGAGCTGATGAGTTCCTCTGAAGCTCTGAACACCATGTGGAGCCAAGCAGGCGTCCAGGTTGGCTCAAGCCAACACAGGACTTCTGCTATAAAAGAGTGCTAGGCTCAGATGAAGGGGGAATGCTGGCACACACACTGGCCTATGCCACATCTCCCTACCAGAACCCAAGATCCAGGTAAGGGGCACAGAGCTGTCAGTTCTCCATGAGGAGCCCTGGCCATCCCTTAGCTGACAAAGGTCAGGTGCATATAGGGGCCACATGGGGGTTCATGGTACCGGTGCCCCCCAAGTACCCATAGGGCCTTGCCTAGGACAGGCCCACCCACTTGGATATGGCTCACAGAAGAGGGGGGAACCCTGATGAGCCCCAGTCACCTCAGGCAAAGCAACAGAGGTACACTGCAGGGCTAACAAGAGGCTGGAGGCAGGCATGAATAACATCATCTGAGTTATAGTTGTGTATTTGTTTCTCTGTATTGTGGACCTGTCTGCATAACAAGCAAAGCTGGATGCCTAATGTGACCAGGTGCCCACACCAGGCACTGACAGCACCTGAGTGGAAAGGGGTGGGGTATAAGGTAAGTGGAGCCCAACAGGAGACTTGCAGTTATTGGGACTCACGTCATTTTCATGAATCTTGGCTCATCAGGTACCACCTCCTAACAGCTGTTTCAATAGCAGCAAGTCGTGGTAGGAGAGATATAGAAACAGTGGGAAGTAGACACCTGTCAAGCAGGCTACACTTGGGTCTTACCCTGGTGTAGCTGCTTGGCCAGGATCCTTCTATACCCCTACTTTCCCCTTCTGCTGAATTTGGTGGAGAGGGAAGTGGGGTGGAGATGGTAAACAGCAGCAGCATTCACCTCCTAGGCTCTGGAGCCTTGTGAAAGCCGGGACTCCAGCCAGACCCTGCACCAATCCGCTATGAGCTAAGAGCTCATTGCATATGTGTGGCACAGACAAAGTGCGTGTGTGTGTGGGGTGCACCCTTTAGCCTTGTTTCTGGATCTTCTACTGATTGGGATAGTCCCTGAACACCCACAGAGGAAGAAAAGACCCACAGAGCTCACAGCCTTTCCTTGCCAACTGGGTTCTCCATTGGGCTGCTACTGCTTCTGTACTTGTGAACTTTTAAAGGACAAGGACAGTTATGAGAGAGGATAGGTCTGTAGAGGTATGTCAGAGCTACCTGTCTGTATTCAGGGCTCTAGTTATGCTGTTCATTGCTTAGTTTGACCATTAACTCCAAGTTTCAAAGGATTAAACTTCCTTGATTAAATGAGTTATTCCTTTCTGGTATTTTTTCCCCCTTCTCTGCCTTTTCTGTTCCAGCCTTCCAATTCCTTTTCTTTCTCCATGTCTTTGCTCTCTGATATTCTTAACATGCATGTTTCCTCTCAGTCCTATATTTTCTAAAAGTACTCTGTGACTTTTTTTTCTGAAGGACCATAAGAGAAAAATCTTAATTCTGCCTGACATTAGCACATCAGTGTTGTGGTACAAACCCCTCAACTAGATTGCCTGACTCTCCTATGGCCTGCCCCTCATCATTTCCCCCACTGCCTGCCCTCCTGCCACTGAGTGGCCACTGCCTGCCCCCCCTTTACTATTTCCTTTCCTTGCTCTATTGGCTCTCACCTCATTTGCTTATGTTTGCAGATTGGTGGGGGCAGGGGAAGGAGTGAGTTTTTACATCTGGATTTGCAATGTCATAAGCTGGGGGGAGGGGAGGAAGTGGAGGGGTCAGCTTGCCTGACCAAGTAGGGGCAAGTGACAGTTTTGGCTGCACTGTACTGTGATTGAGTTATTCCATGATATGCTGATCTGACTCTTCATTAGTGGTTGACACTCCGCAGTATTAACAGCTTTAGGGAATAGTCCATAACCCTTTGCTCTTCAGATCAAAGGGCTAGAATGATATCTCATTTTATCTGAGTTAAGCCTCTCAACGAGCCATTCATATTTGTTTGTCACATCTGTTCCATTCCATCTACCCTGTCACTTTGTTTGCTACCTTGAGAGGTTTATTTGAACATTAACATGACAGGGAAATCTAGCTGCTAACATGTCAGCAGGTGAGATTATAGGGTTCCCCTAGAATTTTTTTCCACTATCAGTTATGTTCTTCTCCTTACGGTGCTGCCCACCTGGCCTGAGGCTGCCCACAGGTCTGCATGTTTGGCAGCCAGGGGGTGGGGTTCCCTGTGGGCTGGATGACACAATGCCATGGGCAGGATCTGCCCATTGAGTACCCCTGCCTTACAGACTTGTCTTACAATTATAGTTACATCGGTATAAGAACCTGCTGTTGTAGTTCAATGGTAGAATCCTTGATTGCCATGTGGGAGACCCAGGCTGGACTCCTAGGTGTGCACATAACTACAGCCATCATGGTACTGAATGTCTGGACTCAGCCTGGCCTTTGGATTCTGTCTCGATGGTCAGAAGGGGATGGGAGGTCTGGGCAGCCTCCACTCCTGCCTAGGTATATGTGTCAATTGTCTGGGGAACTTCTCATGCATATATGATGATTTGGAAGGATTGATGGTTCCCTACTACTACTTGTATAAGAGTATATGAATGCTTTTATTCTGAAATATACTGGTATAACTATACTTGAATAGATATTCCAGTAAGGTCTGTCATGTTCACAAGCTCCAAGTGTTGATTTAAAAAAGAAAGAAGTTCTCTGGGGATGCAAAAAAATCTGCTTTTATGCCATGCGAAATATCTGTGAATGCAAACAGGCAGCTGGGGACAGAAATGGTACCCATTCATGAAGTCTGGGAGGCAACTGATTGGAAATTTTGACAAAAGGATTTTTCACTGGAAAATGTTCATCTGTTGACATGACATTTGGTGGGAATGTGTTAGTACAAGGGCCACCCCTGGGGGAGGGTGCAGGGGGGTAAATCGGGGTGACCACCCCAGGCCCCACATTTTGGGGGCCTCTGCAGTCAGTGCCATAGAGGCCCCACCATGGCTGCTACACACCACTACTGCTGAGAGCCACCGGCTCTGCTGCCGCCACTTGCTGCCAGTCTGGCTGCTTGCCACCCCTGCCTGCTGCTCACCCGCCCCTGGGACCCACACACCCCTAGGGACAGCTCTGGTCAGTACTGATAAAACTTGTGTCAAGAAGGGTTCCTTGAGCCAAAACAAGAGAAAAAGCTTGATGGTGAAGCCATTCACTTGGGCTGTGGGAAGTCAAGGTTCGAGTTTCTGCCTAATACAAATCAGGGAGTTAAATATGATTTAAGTGAGTGTCCTGCCCATGAGGCTGTTGAGTGCATGTGCTTTTTGAAAAATGTTCTAAAGGTTCATGGTTTGACCATATCCAGGATAGATAGATCTTAAAAAAAAATCAGTCTTTTCTAAAACGGGGAATCAATTTCCTGCCTTGCTCTATGTGGAACGTAATTATGACAATCTAAATATTGACAGTGCTAACTGTCACTGTTGATCTTTTTATTGAATATTGGGCATGGGTCAGGCTTGATGGAAAGGAGGGAGCTGACTGATTGCTATCAAATTATCTTTTCCCCTGAGTGTAGCAAAGAGGAAAGATGTCCTGTAGCCTCTTCCCAGTATCAAAACCCCAAACTATCTTCAGTTCATTTCAGTATGCCAGAAAGCCTCAACTGCCAATTCCTGAGGTGGGAAAACTTTGCAGCTGTCCTCAGACTGTCTACATTGGAATTTTGCACTGGGTAACTAAAAAACCTGCTGCACACTGAAACATGAATATTAAGGGAGGAACGTGAAACCGGAAAACCAAACTATGTGTAGATTTCGGGTTTAGAACATATCAAAAAGGCCAGGCAGGTCAATACTGCTTGTCATGTTTGTTTTCCTATTTAATTCAGTAAAAAAAAAAATGTTGCAGTGGCCTCAGAACATTGTATTCAGTACAGAACTCAGTATTTCTCTGTTCCAGTTTCAGGAATCGAAGACCAGAGCCTCAGAATTTAGGTCCAATGACTTGCATATCACCTGGGGCCACTCCTGAGCTGGATCATTAAGTTGGAGCATGCATGACATGTATTAGGCTTACTTGGATTCATTACTGTTATATGAAGCCAAAGGGTTGATGAATACAGCCCTTCTGATAAATCACTTAGTCCAGGGATTGGCAACCTTTTAAAAGGTAGGTTAGCAGATGGGTCATCCTCTGCTTCTGCTTCCCCTGCTACAGAATGGCCACCACCGTTCTGGCTTTGCAGGCCAGATTAAATCACTCAGTAGGCTGTATCTGGACTGCAGATTGCTGACCCCTGTCCTAGTGTTCTTCTCCTGTAAATGATACCCTCTTTATAGAGCAACATTTTTGCTGGTATAATTGCATCTAACCTGGGCTTTTACTGGCATAGCTACATTATTGGGGGAAGAGTGGGGGACAACGAACATTGCTTATGCTAATGAAACTTTCTAGCCAAACTCAGTAATTAATAGTTTATCTTGTCACACTGGGGAAAGCTAATTTCCAATATAGCTATGTTGCAGGCAGTTCCAGGAACGTTATAGAAGGGGCCATGCTGCACTTTCCATTTGCCACTGGAGCATAGTGAAGAATTATGTTTGCACTGTAAATACAAGGGCAGAAAAGGGGCAGTGCAGTTGCTTGAATGTGTGAGTCAGTGTTGTTAGCTGTTACTCACTGTACTAGAACGTGTCAAATTGTGAAAAACAAAGGCAACTCTGAACTTTCTTCTGAAACCACAGTTGAAACATAGGATTAAATAATAATGAAAAACAACAGAAGCTGTCAGGGCAAAGGAGAGATGATGTTTTGGATGAAGGAGAAAAAAGGCCACAAGCTATGAAATAAAATCTAATCTGTTTCCCCTTCTCTGCAGGACTCTCAAGTCTGAAGTGTAATCTCTATTACTGTAGTGCTGCTTTCCTAGCACAGAGTTTTAAATGTAATCTCTTTGTTTGTTTTCCAACCACCAGCCTTGCTCTTATGGTGAAAGAGCTGTCAGAGACTCCATTGTACAGCTTGGTTGATAAGGTCTTTCTTGTTGTGGATGGCCAAGCAACAAAGCTTGGGGATTCATTTAGGATTAAGAGGGATGGAGATCTGGTCTGTGACTAGAGGAGGTAAAAAAACCCCCAAAACAACCCCCCCCCCCAAAATAAACCCATAATACTTTCCTTCCATCCAAAAAAATTCCTTTTTTTTGGTCAAAGCTAAAATATTTCCTGGAAAAACTCTGGAACAGCACGGCTACAGGAGTTTGGCAGAAATGAAACATATTCTGGTGCTGCAGAGAGGACACAGAAGCTGGGGTACAATACAGGCGATGAGTACCGATGCTGGGCAAAAGAGAAGGAATGATGGCAGGCTTATCAAAACAGAAAGGGGGCACCAAAAAGACTGGAGCCACTTTAAAGTGGAGAGAGAGAAAGAAGATGAAAGCAGTCATATCACCACCGATAGCAGGGCTGTCAAAGCCAAGTGGCCAATGGCCCATAGGCTGCACCCCATAGGCTGCACTGGCTTAGGCCATGGGCTACCTCAGGCTATGGAGACTCCAGCTGTTGCTGCAGCTGGATAATAGGGACAGCAGTAGGTTGGCAGAAGCCTGGGGGATCAAGTGTTAACCCTCTGTGGGCCTTATGTAGTCTGCAGGCCACCAGTTGGACAGTCCTGATCTATAGAAACAGAAGCAGGCACTTAGGTAGGGCTGAACACGGCAGGATACTGAGATGGAATTGCGTTTTTTACAAGACCTGCTGTGCTTTAGCTACATCCCCAAATGACTCTCTTCTACAAGTGTCAGTAACGGTGCTTGAAGTGCTTCCCCGAGGTGGACCTGCAACTTTGCATGAAGGCAGAAGGAGGGAGCAAATGGGAACATAGCACGGAGTGAGTAGGGCCCTTGACGGGGAAAGGAGGAATCCGAGGTTCTGACCCTTGTTCCAGAGGCTGTTTGTGCATTTCACATGCACTAGTAATGGAATTAAATGGATAAATGGCCCTTGGAATGAGGTCTGGGCTCCCAGGCTCCTGCCTTGCAGGTGACTGCTTTTACTAATAGTTTATAGACCACTCTGGTTTTCTTTCTGGCCCAGTAAATCTTGAACTCTTCTCTGCACTGCGGAAAAGCTTCGAGAGGTGTGATGGGGAGTGTCACTTCCCCATAGAAGAACCTCAGTCTTGCTTAGGGCACTTCATTGGAAGTTGGCAATGAGGATTTGAATTCCTTTAGATGAAGGGAAATGGCATCTGGGTTTCCTGCATCAACTACTAGGTTACTGGAGGAAAGGGACCAGCAGTGGCCCCTGCTACTGCAGCTGTACAATATGCAGGTGCAGGCTCTATTATTTTTTTGTGTGGATTTGACCTGGCATGTATGCTTTAGGTGTGCTCTTAGCATGGCTACTGAACTGGGCAAGGCAGATGCAGGGATAGGAATGCCTAGTCTGGATTTCAGCTGGGTTTACACATGAGATAAGCACCAAGTACTGTCCAGAAATGAGGTGCTCCTGTGCCCATTGTAATCACTTTATTACAGACTCTCATGAAATCCATCCCCCAGGACTGAGGGGCTAGAATCATTTCACTGACAGGTAATCAATACTTGCCAGTACAGTGTTAGCCACTTTTGCTATAGCATCACTTAGCTAGACATCAGGAAACTAGTTTCATTCAGTCAGCTGTGGACTTCATTCCTAAAGATCACAAGCTCTTGTATTAAATTTATGCAGGCAGGTATTATGGCTGCCAACTACAAACCTGATTTTCATATTGCTCTAAGTAGAACTTGATTATGTGTCATGATAAATAGCTAATTGACAGATGACTTTTGAGAGCTCTCTTGGTTGTAATAGTGCAGTTTTCCCAAACTCACAGGTTAATTCCCAAGACTACCTTGCCCATACATTTATTTAACGTCTACCTTCTGAAGGACAATTTTACTTCAACTCTACATACTAAGACTTGTTAATCAATCTTTCTCACCGGAACAATACTTTTAATTGGCTTCTGCAGAAGACTCAAGTAGCTAGAAAGATTCAGAATAAAGGGTGTTTCCCCCCCACCAAAACACCTGCTGAAACCTGCTGAGCTTTATACAACTCAAGACACCTGCTGAAACAGCTGTTTCTTCCCCTCAGTGCTAACAATCAACAAATAGTATCTACTGCAGAGCTCCTTCTCTTTTTGCTTCAGGAAAATAACAGAGGGCTGCTTCAAATAGGTTTTACTGGTAAAATATTGCCTCTTCTGTACGTCTAGCAGGGAACCTTGTAGCACGTTTCTATTTACCATCTTATGTTACATGCTACAGTAATGTATGTGGGAAACCTTTTAAAGTTAAGTCATCACTAAAAGGAAAGACATTTTTATTAGTTTATATAATCAAATTAGCCAAAGCCAACTTTGAACTTGGAATCTGCTTCAGTTTCTGAAGTTCTCCGTAAGTACCCAGTGTAAGAGTGAAATATAAAAGTCAGATGTGATTTTATATTAATTTTGTATTGCGAAGAATAAGAACAAGAAATCATAGGCTGCATCAGGCAATTGAATAAATGTTTCTGCTGTGGATAGGGGTGCACCGATAGAGATTTTTTGAGCCAATATTATATGGCTGATTTTTAGCGAGCCATATCAGCTGATACCAGTCTGATTTCGATACATGCAGCCAGGCAGCTTGGAGAGCAGCGTCCAGCTGCTAAGTCTGCTGTGTGGGGAAGGGGAAAAGGCATGGGGGGTGGGGGCAGATGGAGGGTCCTTCAGTGAGGGAGGGAGGGGCTGGGGCAAGGGCAGGCACTGCACTGCTAGGGTGGGGTGCAGGCATGGGAGCCGCTGTGGCTTGTCTGGGATGTGTGGGGAGGAGTGGAAGGTCCCACTGCTGTGTGCACTCTGGGAGGGCATGTGGGGGCATGTATGCCCCCAGATCTGCACAAGGGGTGAGGGCAGGCCTGGGGCTGCCAGGGCTGCACCAGGCTCTTTCTCAGTTGGGGGCCTGGCTGCTGCTTCAGGGCAGGCAGTGGCAGTGTTGAGAGGGGGACTAATTGGGGGGGCTGCAGCCACCCTAAAATTTGCCATAGCCCCCTAACCTCACCCTCCCAGCGCTGCTGCTGCCTGCCCCAAGCGCAGCCTGGCCCAGTCCCCCCTCTGCTGGGAAGAGCCCGACGCAGCCCCTGGTCCCAGCCCACAGTGGCAGCCCACCCTCATCCCGCGTGCAGATCATGGGGAACATGCCCCCTGTGCCCTCCTGGGGTGTGCACAACAGCTGGAGAGCCACCCTCCCCACTGTGACCCCCAGATGAGCTGCTTATGGGTCCATCCCACATCCTGTCACCCCTGGCTGGGCAGCCCCAGCCCCTGACCCAATCCTCCCCTCCCTCACCACAGGGCCTTGATCTGCCCCCCACATGCCCCTTCTCCATCCCTCCCCCCTTCCCCCACAACAGACTTACCAGCTGAATGCAACTCTCTCCAGCTGCTGGGCTGCTGCTCCTTGCGACCTACATGCTGTGTGTGGCTGTGCATGCACAGGGCATTTATTGGCCACATCAGCCATTTCTGAAAAAATATCAGCCAATATGATTCGGACTGATGTATTGGTGCACCTCTAAAATTGTGTAAAATACTGTTTTAAAATTAGAAACATGTTCCATTTTTTAACCTTCCTGCATATTTTGCACTGGTGCCCCTTTCAATTAGTGATATGGGACCATGTTTCTATGTATCAGATTTTTCTGAGTGCACCTCTAGCCCCAAAATCAAAATCTCATGGACCAGAACAAGGCATTTAATATTAGTCCAAATGAGGCAGCTGTATTCAGTAAAGGATAGCATTAGGTAAACCCCAGAACCAGTACATTAGAACAAATCAATTGACACTGTTGACTTTTAATTCCATAGTAAATACTTTCCCTAACTTCATATAATGAACAAAGCCCTTGGCTCTGGAAAAGATTCTAGTTAGGGCAGGAGTTATGTTTGCAAGGTCTGTCAGGCCCTTAAGGCTTGTAGTCATTTGAAATGTGTATTGGTATATCTGTTCTGTTTTGGTTTGGTGTGTATGTGTTGTTTTATCAAATAATTTTGCAGATTATAATGCCTGCTGTGGATCTAGTTATACAGCAATAATGGCATCTACTTGTAAAGCATTTCTGTGGGAATACCTATGTAGGTACCAAGCCCCTTTATACTGACATAAATGCATTCATGCTAAGGGGAGGTGTGTATTGAGGGGGAGGGCTATATTCATGTACTATACTATGCACTATATTAATATGGAAAAGAGGTGGTTGGTGAGTCAGAAAGAAGGTAGGGAAGGGTAGTACCTAAAGCCAGGTACAGATATTACACTCTTACCAGTGTAAGTGATTGGAAACTGTTATATAATTTTAAGAGAACAGAAGTTCAGCACGCAAAACCAGTCTATACCCATAACAGAACAGAAGTTTGGTGCACACAGACTGGCTTAAAAATGGTGGATCCTAGCCTAAGATTTGCTCCCTCCAGGAATGAATGTGTGTTTTGTTCACTATCCATCTAAACTATGCAACTTACAGAAAACAGCATAACTTAGATTGATTTTACCTCAGGCTTTTTGAATGTCTCTATCTAGCTCCAAGGGCTAACTTTTAAGTAATACAACTTACAAAGCTTTAGCGTGGATTCCCCCACCCTCAGTGGGGGACCAGGGCTTCTCTCCAATTAGAAAAAATAGTGTGACTTTAGGAAAGCACAAGAATTTTCTGTCGGCAAAGGCCAAGCCAGCTACTTCTGTGACAACTTGACATCAGTAGTTCTAGTTTAGGCTGACTGTGGCTTTTAAAAGTTTGATCACTTAAGACAAGTGTCATATTCTGTGTTACAATATTGTCATATAAACAAAAAAAAAATTGTAACTGTTTGTAAAGAAACACCTTACCCAGCAAATGATCACCAGGGTGTCATCAAAATGGCAAAGCTGGCACAAACCTTTTTTATTTGGTTGAAACATATAGGAAAAAAACAGAACTTGTCAACGTAGCTGTCCTACAAGGCAGTGCCTTGGCACCAGTTCCAGCTGTGCACAGCAGGCATTTCCTTCCAATCCATAGCAAGCACACAAGATGGGAAAGCGGATCAGAATCTCTCCTGACCCAGTTCTTAAAGATCACTCCTTCCATCAAGAGCTTGTTTTCAAGTAATTATAATACAACAAAATCGCACTGTAGATTAAAAAAACCTCAGGCATTTGATTCAGAGTTAAAGGCAAATTACTATCCTTTGCTTTTGCTAACGAAAAGGAACAAAGGTAAGACTGTACAGTATGTTGTATCTTCTGTCTCTTTGTCTACATCTAAATTTTTTGCTGGCAAAAGTAATATTCATTAGGAGTATCAAAACCCTAATGTAGACAATTATACCAGGAAAAAAACTACTTTCTCTCTCTTGGCTTGTCCATGCACGAAAGTCTTACTCTTACCTCTACCAGAAAAGATAAAATATGTAATCCTTTCCTCCACCAGTGTGAGCACAGTTATAGTGATATAAAGGTGTTTTATGCCAGCAGAAGGTATTCTCATACAGAAAAGGAAATAAGGTATTTCAGAATTAGGACTTATCTACACTTAAAATGCTTTGCCAGTATAGCTATACCAGAAAAAAAAAATCCCTATCAGATTTGATTTTATATAGTGCTTCCACACTCCCATGCCACTCATATTAAAAGGCCCTGCAGCTGTAGTCTTAGCTCCTTCAAATTTATGGCTTGTGGTGCACTGAGAAGCTGTTGCAGTAGAGAGTTTCTTTCGCTTTTCCTCACATATAAGATGCTATCTGATCAGCACTTGTTCTATGTTGGTCTTCCAAGAAGCACAATACAGGGGTCAAACTTTTGTATCAATTAAATTTTGGCTAGTTTGGAGCTGGTGTAGTCTCTGGCATTGGTTGGAGGGCCACTATGGTTTCTTCAGTTCTTTGCAGTATCATGAAGGCTACCTGACCTCACAGACCATGGCTTCTGTAGTACCATGCAGGTTCAGCTCCTATGTGACTGCCTCCCCAGTGCCCAAAGGCTTGGGTGGGAGCAGAGCAATGATTATACCATCCTTATGCTGCTCCTGCAGTTGGGAAGCATCAGAGCTTTTGTCAGGAATTACGGTAATATTTGGGTTTATTTGAGCAAAACTCTTGTTTTTCTCAGATGGTAATGCATTTCTTTTCTGTTACAAAGCCTTGTGCCATTCAACATCTGTAAATGAACTTATATAGCCCCAGATTCACAAAGAATTTATTCACCTAAGTACCACACAGGAAAGCGATCTGGAAGTCATTGTGGACAGTTCACTAAAAACATCAGCTCAGTAGTGGCAAACAAAATGTTAGGAATTATTAAGAAAGGAACTGTAAACAAACCAGAAACTATTATTATGTCCCTTTAAAAATCCATGGTAGATCCACACCTTGAATACTGTGCCCAGGTTTGGTCCCCAGCACTGCAGAAGGATAAAGAACTATAGAAGGTACAGAAAAGAGCAACAAGGATGATTATTGGTATGGAGGGGGTTTCACATTATGAGGAGAGATGAAAGAGGATAGACCTCTTCAAGCAAGAAGAGAGATGCTTGAGGGGAGACTTGATAAAAGTTTACAAAATGCTAAATGGTAAAGAGAAGTAAATAGGGATTGATGACCTCTTTCAGTACAAGAACTAGGGATCATAAAGTCAAGCTAGTAGGTAGTAAGTTTAAAACTAACAAAAGGAAGTTTTTTCCCCCACACAGTATATAATTAAAATGTGGAACTCATTGCCACAAGATGTTGTGGAAACTGATAGCTTAACTAGATTCTAAAAGGGTTTGGACAAATTCTTGGAGAAAAGGTGCATCAGTAGCTACTGAGCATAAAGTTAAGGGTACAGCATTTGAATCGGAACTTCCTAGATCTTAAATGCTGGCGGCTGCAAGTGGGAGAGGAACAGTGGAAAATGCCCTGGTCCTACCTTGTTCACTCTCCCTTTCAGCATCCTTTCTTTGCTCCTGTCTGCCCAGTAAATGGCAGTTCTTATGTTCTCACCATTGAAATCAATGAGCACCATAGGTGGAGGGAGAAAAAATTATTTGCGGGGGCTGAGTGTGTGTGCGCATACATGTGGGCACCCCCAACCACCCAGCAGGTAAGTCTGTGGGGGAAGCGGAAGGAGGAGGGGAAGGGCTTTGAGGGGGAAGATTGAGGCCCCAGTGGTGAGGGAGGGAATGGGGTTGTGGTGAATGGGGCCCCGGCTGGGCCAGACCATGGGACAATCAGACCCTAGGCGCTGGGGGGGAAGGCGGCTCCTTCCACTGCATGCACCTCAGTGGAGGCCTGGGGGGCCTATGCCCCCCATCTGTGCACAGGGCAGAGGTGGCTGCTGCTGTGTGCTGGGCTTTGTTCCCTGCTGCAGCTACCCCAGGAACAGTGCAGTGCCATGTGTGTCCCACCACTAGGCAGGCAGGGGACATGGTACAGCCCAGGGGTGGCAGCTGCAGCAGGGAGCAAAGACCAGGGTGCACTAGCAGCTGCCTCTGCTCCATGCACAGATCGGGGGGCACGTGCTCCCTAGGCCTCCACCAGGTTGTGCACAGCAGTGGGATTCCCCTGGCACCCTTGGATGAGCTGCCTGGGCTCTGACTGTCCCACCACCCATCCAGACCAGGGCCCCATTCACCCCAGCCCCTGCCTGTACCCCATGCCCTTCCTCAATGTGGGGCCTCTATCTACCCCCAAGCCCCTTCCTCTTCAGAGTAGACTGGTACTTGCCTGATGTGCTGCTAGTGATCCACATGCCAGGCTGTGATCCTGGCTGCGTGCACACCCCTCCCCACCCCTGCTGCATCCACCCAGAGTCCATGGTCCTGCATTTGGTGGGGCTGAGGCCCTTTAGCTCTGGCCTTCCACCCCCTATGATGAGCACCTATGTACATGCTAGGGGGAAGGCATTTGAATTAGAGTGGCTTTCAGGAGCTGCCTTAATTAAAATGCCTGCAGAGTCTCATGTATTCAGTGTCCTGCATTTCAAAATGGTGGCAGGCTTTTAATTAAACTTTGTTTGATGAACTTTAGTTAAAGTGCCCCCCAGTGCCATTTTGAAATGCGGGGATGCTGAATATATGAGACACTGCAGCAGTCTGGACCATTCTGATTAGAACATGTTGGAGAATGTGTAAAAGTGTCCAAGGGGTTGGGCACTCAAATACCTTTGAGGATCTGGGTCGAAATAACTATGTCCTCTGCATATGAAGGAGCTCATATGGATGCCCCAGGCAGCTCCCCTACCTGAAAAGATTTTAATCTGGCATTAATGAATTAAAATGCAGAACAGCTATATCCATTGTGCATAGACTTTGTGATAAACGAGCACTCCACATTGTTTACTGTGCAGAAGCGTTCAGAGCTGATCCCCAAAGTATGGCTGTGTATCCAGACTTTCCCAGAGTGCAGAGGTGTTGAGACTGAGCATTTTGATTCAGGCTCCATCTTTAAATTAAAGTTTCACTTGACTGCTCTGAATTCTGGACTGATTGCTTAGACTGATTCTCAGTGCTCCACAGCAGCAGTCTATTAACCTACTTAGATGGTATCTTCGGTGGTAATGAGATTAGAAACTAGAAAGGGAACTACAGTAGAGAGAGTGGGAATACATTTTCAGATTCACTTCACAATTTCTGTTCTATTTTTGATGAAAGTACAATTGATGATGGTTATGCTGTACTGCAAGTAGTAACCAAATAAAGTTTGGCTAGTTAATACAAGAGGAGCCGAAGTGGATAGACACAGAATAACATGAGCTGGATCTTGAGGGGACCATCAAAACAGTAACTTGGAAAGCTCATATAAAATCTCTCTCAACCATGCAGTTGATCCAATAAAAGATACTGACCACAAACTTCCTTGCCTTTTGTGAAAATGAAATATTTTAGGAAGACAGGAATCAATGTTTTCTCAAAGACCCTTCTTCCTCTTCACAGAGTAACTGTCATTTATGGTAGTCCTGGGCTAGGCACAAGAACCAGCCTTTGTGGGTTGCAGAGCCCCTAGAAGAGGATTCTCTTATTGTTAAGATGTGCTGAAGGCACTTTGTAAATCAGTGTCCTTAGCTAGGTCACTCCATCTTTGTGCATCATCTCTCCAGCTTTAATTGGGAATAATAGTTTTTCCTCACCTGTCTCTATCTTGTTTGTTCTAGATTGTAATCCTCCCACAGAAGGGACCATCTCTTTCTTTTTAAGTACATTGCCTAGCTTATTGGGACCTCAACCCACACCAGCTGCTACTGTATTATAAATCATAATTATGCAAAGCCCTCAGCCACCCCTTATTAGTAGATGCTATAGGAGATTTGTTGAGCCATTACATCAGAGAGATAATTTAGTTATGAGAACAGCAGTGTAGCAGGCTTGAACTTACAGGTTTTTGTGACTATTTTTGCCGTTGCTTTTCTGGAAATAAAGACAGACTGTACACTTAGTAAATTCTATTGCATAGCAACAGAGATTTGTTTCATTACTTTTCATTTAAAAATACAACCTCCTGGTTCTGTGCCTAATTCTAATGTATTAAAGCCATTCTTGGACAGATTGCAGTAACTCCAAATCTACCAAAGTACATAGATAGTAAGGTCAAGGAGGACTGTGTCAGTCACAGGCACAGTTCTATTAGGATCAATTTTAACCAGGTTTAAGAGTCTGTAGGAAAAACATTAGCCACTCTTACACCATAGTTTAAAGAATAGCTATTATATGAAATAGTAAAAGACCCCTTAAAAATTTAGCTTCTAATAAATTATATATGGCTTAAGGAAGGGCATGGAGGAATGTTGTGGGCTTAGCCTCAGTTGTAATTATTGCATTACTAAAATTGAAGCAGCTAAAACAAGTACATTTCATAAAAATACATGACTAATCATCCAGTCTGTTTCAACAGATAGGTCAGATATGTGTATGAGAGTAATTAATGGAACATCTTTATATTCTTCAAAAGAATAATCTAAACAAAGTTATACATTTCAAGTTAAACCACCAGAAGTGGTGATACAAAGAAACTACCCTTTCCAAGATATAAAGACAGGGCACAGTAATGCATTGACTATTACATATACATGACACAGGACAAAATATTACATTTTGTACAAGTCTGTCTTCTAGAGTGTCCATCATAAGAAAAGTCACCTTATGTTTTTTTTTTCTCTAGTAGCATGCCTATGGGCTCTTTCCATTAGACACTAGTCTTCTTCATTGTACTGTACCCAAGAGTGGGGGTGGGACTTTTTGTTTAGCTTTTTGGTAGCGTGACAAAGATAGAAAAGGTATTACCTATTTAGAATTTGTTTGATTTGCTGCATGTACCCCTTTTTATTTAAAACAACCCCCCCCCAATAGTTTTTCCTCCTAGGTATTTTAGTATAGACCACACACAATGGAAATAGTTGAAAAGATTTTAGAGCTGACATTTTAAGATTCGTGGAATAGGCTGAGAATTGGAGTGAATGTCTCTACTTTTACATCTTGAATAAACCTAGAGCAGAAAGCTCTCTAGTTCTGTGGAGTTGTTCGACAAGCTGATAGAAATATCACTGTTAAATTTTGCAGGTTTTTTCCCCATAGAAAATAGAAGACAAAATGACAATAACTACAGTTTGCTTATAAGCACAAAGACTAGGAGAACTTCTTTAGTTGACTATCACACCAGAAAATAGAACATTAATAGTGTAGGTAGCCAGATATATTATATTGGCTTCCATTTAGGGCTCATGGAAAGTATTCGGAGAATCTGCTGTTCATCTGAAAGGATAAGTGAAACAAGGAGTCCTTTTACTGGTGAACATGCACATTTTGTAGTTCTATTAAAAACACGAGCTATTGGAATGCATTTCTTCTGGGCAATCAGTAGCACAAGGAATTTAAAAGGAGGTGCGAATAGCTTCTAACATTGCCCATTCAGAAGATAAAAGGCAGCTTGAGTGCCTCCTAATCTCACTATCATTTAATTTGTAAACCTTTAAATAGGTAGCAAGCCTCTGATTCTTTGACTTGGAGTCATGCAATTTACTAGCATCAGCTGCTTACATACCCATAGTTTCCAACCTCCTGTTCCTTTATCACAAGTCTCATGATATTTGGGGTTTTTCCTTCACAGGTCAGGTCCCAGCTGCTGATATACCATAACTGCATCTCTTATTTAAAAAACAAAAGGATCTTGCTTTCAGGAGGTGGGGGGAATGAAATCAGAAGTATTGACTATACACCTAGACAGTGCAGAAACTACAGCCCCAACTTTGGCTTAAAAACTATTAAATTTTGGGGTCCCAATTCATTATTTGTTTGGTCTTGAGATGGTAATATTGCAAACCATTGAAAGGAAATGCAGGGCTACTAACAGTGACCCTCTGACAGTGCTTGGTGAACTAATATTTCAATTTCCAGTTCTAGCCAAGACGCTTCCTGAAACATTAAGTTTCCTGTTCTTAATGTTTGCATGAAGCTTGCTTGCAACCAACAGTTTTAGATCCTGTTTATGTTAATGTGAAGGATAGCTTATGCATCTTCTGCCTTGTTTTCTAAAGCCAATTCTCTACATAGCCACAGCAGAGCAGATTTTGGTTCATTCAAGTCACAGCATCTTCTAGTGAAATATTTTAGACATGCACAGAAACTGCCTAGGATACAAGTTCTTCCAGTTTTGCAGCTGTATCTATTTAACTTCTTGCCTGTGATATTTTTTTTAAGTGTTATACCTATAAATCATAGCCTTTCAAGTGTCGTAAATCTCTGTGCTGTCATCATCTGACAACCATATATAAAGATGTTCTCTCAGATGTATTGAAATTCATGGGGCTAGACAGACAGTAAGAAACACTTCTTTAGTAAATAACTATATGAAGTGTTCCTTTAAGAAGAGGGTGTTGATGATTTGAGCCTTTGGACACCTGTGCCATTGTATTAAATACAGACTGGAACCAGGATAGCAACTGACCACCCTATTTTCCTCCTGTTTTGGTCAACCAAAGTTCTAAGATCTATTTCTCCCCAGTTCTAAAGTCTTTTTAAGTAAATCGTTCCAGTACATCATGGTAAGGGAAATCATACCTGCTCCATACTAGCATCAATTCAGCAAGAATATGAAGAAGACATTTGAGTCTCTCTGACTAGAGACACTGGTAAAAGAACAGATATGAACAAAGTAATTGAAAAATAATTAAAATCTTGCAGCAGCTTTAAAGCTGACTATAGAAAAATCTGGACCCATCCTTTGTCTTTCATCATCAAGAGCAAGTTCATGTCATAATGCAGAGTAAAATCCTCGTATTTCAAGATGCAGCATCTAACGACCATTTCCCACTTCCTATTTGTTTTAACTGAGGCAAGTAGAGGTTCTGTTCGCAGCAATCTCAGGAGCCGACCTCTTAAATAAAAGACTTTTTGAAAGCCTCATTTAGAGCCAAGCAAATGCCTTTCTGACGTTTACTCATAGGAATTAGTTTGAGTGGTTGAACATGCCCTTGTTGCGCGCTTTCTAAGAAGGTCCTAAAGGCCTGCAGAAAGTGAGAATGTTTCATTGCTACCAAGAAATAATTGTAGACCCTTCACTTGTCATATACATTTGCGTCAAAATTGCAACTTTAGAAAATTCAGTCATCTAAATTTGGTAGTATAAACATATAGAGCAACTTGAGTGGCCCATAAGGTGCCCAGAAATGGGGTAAGACCAAAAGTCAAGGAGCGAATAATGTTTTAACAAATGCAAGAAAAATAAAGTTTGCTCACACGCTGTTAGCAAAACAGAAGAAAGGTAAAATTAATCAAAATTATTTATTATGAATTATTCACCTAGCAATAGTTTCATAGTTTGTATGGTTGAAAGATTGGTGCTGATGCAGTTTTTCTAATTATAACTTAATGCATTAACTTACTGTGTGTGAGGCCAATAAAAAGGTGCATGAGGCTGCATCTGAAAAGACATTTGTTTCATTAATGGTCTCCAGGGGAAATTCAAAATATCTTAGGCATGGCTGTACTCCCCAAACAGCCATATTTGTCCAGTTGTTTGGATGACCTTTTTCTTGCCCTTAATTTAATAAAGGAAACTGGATTTATAAAACTAGTATGAGGAATAACCGTAATATTTTAAAGGCACCTCTTATCATTCAATCAATAAAAAAGTCTCTTACCAAGTCCCAGTTCTACTTTAATAATGTTAGAGAAGAGAGCCAGGATGAAAAGGAATAAAGGTAATATTTTAAAGACAACTCTTAACGTTCAACCAATAAAAGTCTCTTACCAGCTCCCAATCCTACTTTAATTATGTGAGAGAACAGAGCCGGAGCAAAAATAAATCTAAAGGAGAAAGAGAGCTTAGCTTAATTGCAAAGAAGAATGAAAGTTGCAGATTGAGGAGAGGAGTGGGGAAAGGAGAAATAACTTCTTCAAACAGGTAAAATTCAGTTGATAAAATTCCAGCAGCTGAGAAAGTCTTCATAAAGCAATTACATCTGACTAAAAAATGAAGGAAATCTTTTCACTTCAGATAATAAAAGGTTAATCAAGTAGGTTGCCAGAGGGGTAAAGATGGTGTTTGCAGAATTTCTAAACTAGCAGAAAGCCTCTTGCTCATTATACATCTGCCTCAGTTGCTCCCAACTGATGAAAATAACTGTGGTATCCCACCAGCAGTCTCTTTTATTTACTGACCGCTACCACTTGTTTAACAAAATCCACATTGAAATCTTGAAGCAACTTTCCAAACAGTGCTTTATATACAGTCTCAGTTATCTCAGCTTTTCTCCATAGCAGGTCAGTCAATAAGCAATTGAAAGTCAATTATCACCCATCTGCTCCTCTCCCACCACGTATCTGCACTAGAGCTCATCTGAGAAAATGTGCAACAGCAGAATCGAGCTGTGGCTACTATCGGTGTGTACTGCCCCAGTGCTCCCCTGGTTGTAGAGAGATAGTTGTAGGCAATTCCCTTGGTTTTAGTGGCGTTGCCTCTAATATACACTTGTGTAAGTAGTCAGACCCCATATCTTTTATAAAATCCAGGAGATATTGAGGAGAAAAGCTCAGAGATGAAAATAATTGCAGGGGGAAAAATGATGGAACATTCCTGATTTTCAGATACAACTTATCAAATATTATTTAGGATAAAGAACCTTGGCTAAGTCAATTTTAGCATGTTTAAATTGAACCTAGGCTATTTTATGTTCATAACCTTCTAGTTCTCAAAGTAGTGGTCATGGCCACTTCTTAGACATGACCTTACTAACTGCTCCAGTCAGACAGACCATTGCTCTTATTGCAGATCCTGCTGAAGCTAAATGGTTGTTTATACATGTCCTGTGGGAGCATGGATGCTTTAATTAGAGTGGCTTCAAGAGGTGCTCTAATTAAAGCACCTAGAGTGTCACGTGTATCAGCATCCCAATGCTGAAAAATGGAGGTGGTGGCACTTTAACTAAAGCTTGTCAGACGAGCTTTAGTTAAAGCACCCCGCCATCATTTTTCAGTGCAGGGACATCAATACACACGATGTGGGAGTCTGCTAGAGGACAATAATTACCACACTCTAGCAGACTCGGGTATGCTCCAACACACTGTAATTACAGCATGTTACAGCAACTTCATTGGACTTGTATAGGTGCCCTATGACTCCATGTAAACATAAGAGGCTGGCTATATGGAAGAAGCTGTAGCATAAAATGTATTACTTGACAGAAATTTCAGTTGAATGTAGTTTAATCAATTTAATGCAAACCCCTAAGATGGGCTTTACCAGTGCAAAGCAAGGCTTGAAGCCTAATTCTGTACATGACTACAAAGTAGGTGTCCTGGTCAGAATGGCAGCAGTACTTAATTTTTATTTGGCAAAAGTTTTACAAGTATTGCCATGTTTCAGGACAGAAAAGACCCTCTGGGGAAGAGGGCTCATGGCCTACCTGTGATAAAGATACAAACTTATTTTGTACTGGAATAAATTACAGCAGAGATACACAATAGTTGTCAGGACTGGATGCTTCCATATGTGAGAAGAGTTTGCACATTTTCTAAATGTTGCTGGCAATGGTCCATATCTACCAATGTTAGGAGTGGTGGGAGCTCTAGTTTAGATGGAGCACAGCTGTTTTGGTATTTTAAGTTCAGTGTCAGCTAATCCTAGAACAAGCTGAACCAAATTTTTGCACATTTTCCCTAGTGCAGACACAGTAATTATTGTGGCCTTTGAAAAACTCAATCATTTCTTTGCGTACGCACAAAGATGTGTGAGCATTATGCAAAGTGACGTGCAAGCTATTGAAAATGTAGCCCTGCATGTTTAGATATAAATTGTTGTTTACTAAAATTTAGCTTTGGGCATTTACATGTTTCCTGGGGTGGTTCCTTGCTTCCTTGTTTTGATCTGAAACAAAAATAAATGGATGGGGTACAAGTTTCTTTCTGAACATAGTAAGAAAACATTTTCAAACTGTAAGCTGCTGTGTAACACTTTCTTTGCATAGTTCCCATCCCCCCACACCCTTTCTTTTCAGCTTCTTGGTGTTAAATTGAGCTGGAAGCTTTACAGGGCATTTTAAATCAATGCTCTCAGAACTGCAAGAAGTGTGAAGCTGCCAGTGAAGAGTCAATGAGGAAGCAGTGATAGCAGTTATCAGCTCCTCCACATAAATATCCTGAGCTTTAGAGCTGTGTGAACTCTTCCAAGTTTGATTAAAAAGGGATTAATGATTTTTTGTATGAGAACCAATTTGTATAGGCTTGCATGCTGTAAAGTTCAAAGAGGTTTGCTTCTGAATGAACGCAGTTTTCCCTTGGTCAGATCTTATTGCTAGCCCTGGGGCAACTTATGGGGGTTGGACAAGCTCATATAATTTTGCATGTGTTTTCACCACTTAAATTGTTATGCCAGAACCAGAAGAAGCCATAGTTCAATTGCTAAAGATAGAATCTGATTTCAGGGAAGCAAGTATATTAGTATGTTGTATTATAGTAGATGCTTGGTGTACAGTCATGAGAAAAAGTGATTCATTCCTATTTCACTGATATCAGAACTCCTACTCTTGAGAGAAAGAGGCCTATGAGATGAGATTTTCAAATAGTGTAACTTGGTACAATGTTAATGAGGATATTTTTTATTTATACCACTTGAGAGCCTGGTAAATAGTCTCCCATAATACCTTTCTATCATGCATTCATCCACCTATGGGCAGATACAGAAATCTGAAAAGGAGGGTGCAGATGGTGAGGTGCAGCATCACATATAAATAGGGTTACCATATGTCCAGGTTTTCCTTGATGTGTCTTCTTTTTGGGTCTGCCCATCTGTCTGGGCAGTTTATTGAAATCTGAACAAATGTCTGGGATTTTTCTCTGCTCCACTGGTGGGAGCAGGGGAAGGGCAGTTGGAGGCAGGGGACACCATGTGTGTGTGCCCATGCATGCGCATGTGGCCAGCATGCAGCCAGACAGGGTCATGGGAGCAGCCTCAGCAGTGGGATGCAGGTAAGTCTATGGGAAGCGGGGTTGGAGAGCCAGGGCTTAGGGGCTGTCCATATCTGTGTGTGTGTGTGTGTGTACACCCACCTGCTGGTGTTGGGGGAAGCTGTCTGGGCCCTGGGACTGTGGCAGGACTTGGACGAGGCACTTGCCCCTCCAGTGGGGGAAGAGGGTGGCAGGGCAGAGGGGCCCTTCCAGGGCCAGTGGGGAGGTCTGTGGCCAGGCTGGTGGCACCAAGGCTGGTGTCCATGCTCGCAGGGGTGGGGCAGCTCAGAGATGCTGCTTGGGCTGGGCATGGCCAGACCACCTAGTGCAGAGTGGGAGTCCCATACCAGGGTGGAGGGTGCCACAGGCCTCCTCTCCTTCTCCTTCCAGCACACACAAAGGCCCGACTTTCTCTTCTGCCACCTTCATGAGTCAGAGCTGCTGTGCTCTGGTATGGGTGGGATGGGGGCAACTGGGGCCCCCTCTGGCAGGGCTGGGGGGAGCAGGGGGCTGCAGGTCAGGAGTGAGGGACACCAGCAGGACTGGGGTGCTGTGGCTTGGATGTAAGGTGCACCAGGGTGGTGGGGGGCTGTGGGTCAGGAGTGTAGGACACTGGCAGTACCAGGGGGCTGTGGGTTGGGAGTGAGGGACAGAAGTAGGGATGGGGGGGCCCCTGTAAATTGGGAGTGCTGGGCATTTGAAGCACCAGGGGGCTCTGGGTTGGGAGTGAAGTATCCCCCTGATAGGTGTCCTCTTTTTTTGGAACTGGAAATATGGTACGCCTACATATAAAATAACACACATCTTTCTCCAGGTAAAAATAAACTAGAATCTTAACTAATATGCTAAGGGACTAGGGCTATGTTATTCCATTTAAGATTAAAATAAAAATAAATATAATTTCATTGGAATGAGTTAAAAAAATTTTGCGGGGCTGTGAAAAAGGAGCTTTATTACCAGGAGCAGCTAACAGACTGCAGAATTGCAGAACAAAGGGTAGCTTGATTGGTGGAATATCAAGACCAGTAAAAAGAATGGGTCACTGACACTTGTGGAATGAAGAGTTTAGAAGAGATCAGGCAGATTATAATGAGCCATGAAGTCAAGTGACTTTCTCAGCACAGCCTGGCACAGTTGCTACTGCTCTGCTGGTTTGGGCAGGGGGCTGGACTCGATGATCTCCTGAGGTCCCTTCCAGCCCTGATGTCTATGAAATGAAATGCTGCTGCTGCTGCCTGGCAATTGGTTTTACATTTTGAGTGGGCCAGGAATCAAAGGAGGGATACAAGTTATCAGTGCACACCCTCTTGATTTGCCCCTGCATCCATCCATGGTCAGTTCTTCAAAGTTGCTACTGCTCTGCTGGTTTGGAGAATGGGCTGAGGACTTTGGTGTGCTGCTCGATTTCCTTCCCAGTCTGATCTACAGGAGGGGAGTGGCATGGTAAGGAAAGATCCCCACCTGTTTCCCAAACCTGAATGTCCCCAGTTTGGGAACACAAGGGGAATCTTTCCCTGCTGCTCAACTCCCGGCCAAGAACAAGAAGAGTGGAACAGCCCAGGGGGTGGTTGGAGGCTGAATGCCTGTACTGTTTCCTCTCCCAGCAACATTTCTAGCAGTAGACATTTCTGGGGAAGGACATTAAAAAGGTACTCTTGCTTGTGGTCTCAGTGCAAGCCTGAAGTAAGCAGTGAACTCTAATTTGTGCACACAACTGTGAGTGTATTTGAATCCTAGAGGTTGTGATGGACAAACATGTAAATTTTGGCTTGTACTCCATAATATTTGTAGAAGAGTAAGACCCCCTAGTCCACTACATATGCTATTCAAGCCCTCTGTCATTGAACATAGGTATAGCTTGACCCATCAGTCCTCTCCAGAGAGGGTGGGTGAGGAAAAGATGGACTTTGTCTCTGGCCCACTACTTCAACAACCTCCAATGAGTATTTCTCTCAAGTAAGGGACAACCAAGAAGGCACTGGCCCTTAGAGATGTCTATATTGTTCACACATTCCTCAGAGACAAGGACTTGGTCATAGCTCAGTTCCACTCAGCCTCTGAATTTTAACTCGTGAGTGCTATGCTATTTGAGCCTCTGCATAATGTAACAACCGGTTCCAACAGTCTTTTACAAGGCATTGGTGTTTCCAGGTGTCTTTAACAAGATATTGGGAGTGTTCTGATCTCCCCTGCTCATTTCCTGTGACTTTTTTTTTTAATGAAAGCTCCTCAGTTTGTTGTGGAACTTCAGGGCTTGCTTTGTGGCTGCAGTGTGTGGAAAGGGCCAGAATGGGACCTTATGAATGATCCATTATTATCTAGTTGCCTGCTATGAAAGGGTATCAAACTCAAAGATCCAGATGATCCAATCCAGTTCAATATTCCTATGCACCCCCCATATTTTTCTTTGCCAGCCAAAAAGTAACAATAGTAAAACTTAACAATCAAAGTTAATACGTAATTTCAATATATATAAAAATCTAGGAACTGCAGTGTCTTGTAATGTTAACCGGACCTGTGAATCTCCCTGGAGACATCAGCATCAACCATGCCAACTTACTGTAGTTATTGCCTATCTTAGACTTCCTTGGTACCTCTTACCCAACCTGGAAAAGATGTAGCCTACTCAATTGCAGTGCCAGAACTCCATCCATCTCTATAATCTTCAGTATGGATTGGGTGATTTACAGAGTTGAGGTCTGAAAGGAACCACCTAGGTCATCTATCCATCTGTCCCAAGGTTGTCTTAACCAGACTACCTTTGATTGGCAAATTTTAACTGCTTTCACAGAGGTTAATTTTGGGTCTGTCAGTAGTGTCTTTCTCTCTTACGTTTTGTACCAGGTCCCCGTCAGAATCCATTTTCTTTCAGCAATTCAACTCTCCAAAATTGCAAAGACTCTTTTGCTTTTAGATCATTAACAATATTTTCTTTGTTTTCAATTTATTTTGGTGTTTTTGTATTTAAAAGTATATTGCTTGTGGGTTTCATTTTTATGTGGAGTAGTGTAGTACCCAAATTACTGTATTACCATTTCATAGTCTGTCTCTACTGCCTGAGTCAACTGTAAACTTAAAAACATGAAGTGCTTCAGAATCAGCCGATGTCAGCAATAAGGCTATTTTCTGTTTCCTTTTTTGCTGGCACCTTTTTTTCAGGTATAGAGTGAAGCACTGTTTAAAATTCTTAGTCCCCCCTTGGGTTTCCTGGGAGTTTCAATTCTAATGGAGCTTCTAAAGGCTCCATTTTTCCATTTTTGGTATCTTCTGAGCTGGTTTTGCTCCTGATGTCATGTGGTGTTTGGTAATCACTCACAGCCAAGGCATCTGACAGGTCTAACTTCATTCAGTGTCTGAGTTGTAACTGATCAGGATTGTGTAACATGAGCCTCTGCACAACAAAACAACCAGCTCCAATATAAACTTGGCTACAAATAAATTTAATCTTGAAATTGTAAGAAGGTTCCTAACAATCAGAGCTGTGAGGTTTTGGAACAGCATTCCAGTAGGAGCAATGGGGCAAAAACCAAATTAGTTATAAGATGGAGCTTCAGAAATTTATTAAAGGAATTACATATGATGTAGTAGCAGGAGACTGAACTCAGCGACCCTAGTCTTACCTTCCAACTGCATCTTGCAAGAGCCTCTGAGGGATACTGTTCCCTACAATGCTCAGCAGCATGATACAGACTAGATACTGTCTCTGATTGCTTGAGGTATTTTTATGATCCTCATTAGCATAATAGCCGAGCACCTTATAGTCTTTAAATGTATAGTAAGAATGCATAGCATAGCCTCAGCTCAGCTATGAAAAGTCAGAGTTCTTCACCATAAAAGGGAACTTCCTCTTAACTTACAGATATGTGCAAGGAACTGGCTCACAAAGAAGATGCAAACCTTTCTAATGATGCAAAGAATCTAGATTGCCATGCTACTTTGCCATGTGTTTTTAGTACTAATGGTCTTAAGTTCTGATCACCCTGGTGCGCATTTGCAGTTTAACTGTAACTACCTCTCTGTAACTAACCATACTGATATAGAACAATGCTAAAAACCCACTGAAAATTATTTCCTTTGTTGCTCATATTAATTTCATCTGAACCCCTGACCAAGAGTTTATTTTGCCATATTAAAAATTCTCCACTTTAGACATTTCCCAGCACACAGATCTATAAACTTTTAACTATCTTATTAAAACTGCACTAGAGGCTTGACGTATTAAAACTTCCCTTTTCAAATCAGAATGATGAATGTCAGTCCTAATGAGACAACCCATTTCAACAAATTAAACACTTAGTACCGTTTACACTGATATTTTTTTAATCATCACATTCTTCCGGGTTAATTTATTTAAAAGTTATTGTTTAATCTCTGTGTATTGCACAGCTATTCCTTACTTGAATAGCATTTCTTCATTCTTTCACACAGTTCATCATCTTGTGTGATGAACAGCACTGTCTCCACCTGTAATTACCTTTTGTAAGTGCCACTGCCCCCACTTGTAATATTTGCCTGACAGACTGAAAGAATGTGTTTTATAGTTATGGCACCTTTAATTGTTACGATTGACACTGACACAAAGCCCAGATGCCTGAAACTATAATGATAATGAAAAATAGTCCCTTTGGTGAACTACTAGGAAAATGGGGTATCTGGTAGGCTTATGCTAGATGTTATACTTCATTTGCTATAAAAATGTTTGGTTTGGTGGTGTCCCTCTTCTGATAATTGGCTTCATGAGTTAAGTGGAGAAGAAAATGAGTGACCATTTTAGACTAAATTACATTATCAACATTACTGCTAACATACTGCACATTGAGGAGGTTCATAACATTAAAATTCATATTCATTCACCTCCAGCCCTCCCCTTCCATCCTTGTGTTTTTTTACTTCTCTTCTTCTACACTATATATTAGCACGATGCAGTAAAAAAAATGAAAGGCAAACCTACTGAAAAAACTGACAGCCTCACATTTGTTTATTCTTCCTTTCAAATTAAAATCTTTTAAAAACAGTACTTGTAACCTCTAACAGTAATGGTGTCAATAATTATATAGGGAACCATGGCACTGCCTCTTGATGTTGATATGATCAGGTCCCATGCTGCACTCTTTGTGGTATGTTTCTTTTTGCTCTCTACCTGTAGTATGTAAAGCAGAGAAGCACTGCAAAAACAGTGATGCTGACAGCTCTAGAGCAATGGTGAACACTTGCCTATAAAACTTGTACCTATGCGTAGTTCATTGTTTTGTTTTTTTTTCATTACAACCCTAGATCCAACTTTATTTTTTACCCTAATTTGGTAAAACCTCTTCCATATCATTCCAGCCTGGGAATGGTCCTTGACTGTTTACCCTCTTCTGCATACAATGCTTCAGCCTACCATATTTACCTGAGTACTTGCTGACACATTTATTTGGTCATGCTAATGTCAACTTAATTTAATCTAATAAATAAGTCATTAAGCTGAAAACTTTCACGCTAAGCTCTTTGCTGTATTTATCTAGCTGTTGCTCTGGTGGGATATTGCCTATTCTTCTGTTCATACTTTTAAAAAGAATGGAGTAAAACTTAGTTTTCAATTGTTCTCTGCTTCTTAAAGCTATGATCAGCAGCGTGGCAAAAATATTGTACTTGGATTGCTTGCTGACTTACAGTGAGACCTAAAGGCACCATTATACAGAATAGTAAGTCAGAGACTTGGTTTATAAAACTTTTGGGTCAAAAATATCAGACAAACAAGTTACGCTAGGGATAAACTTGTCTTTGGGCACCCAGTGAGTTTAACCCCTGCAACTGAGAGGGTGATTTATATGTTTTCGGATGGAGCTGAGCATTTTTCTTCACAAGGGAAAATCATATGGGGTTTAACAAGGTTAATTTGTAGTGCAGACAAGACAGCTTTTAATTTTCACACGTGTTAGAAGCTTGAGGTAAAGGTTATGTGATCTAGAATTGTTAAGATCAACCTTCTAACTGGTGCTAAAATGATAGGGACCTTGTCTTTAATAATGATTTATCTTGTGTAAATTACTGTGCTAGCTAACATGAAGTAAGAACATGTCTTCTTCCAGTGAAAACAAGTTCTGTAAGGTATCTGGCTCTGTTAAGCTGTTTATTTCCTGATGTCATTGTAACCTCTTCCTCTCTGAGTGACCTGACAACGTTAACAACCCTCTTCTATTTTTATGAAAAGCTAGGATCATCATCCTTGCCCATCTCTTTGAACTCCTCAGTGGCTCCACTCCTTGACTGCATCAAGTTTGAATTTATTGTCCTTGCCTCTTAGGTCCTGCAAAAGCTGATCCTTCCTTTATCTTCCCTTATCTTTTGTTGTGACAAAGACTTCTAAACAGAGATTATTCTTGGCATGTCTATGTGTACCCACAGAAAAGAATGCTGGACCTATCAAAAGGCAAGGGATAGGCTTTTTGAATATCCAGGACTGATTAATGGGAGGTTCTTCAGCTCAGTAACATTAACCCAACAATTGAAAAAAAAAAAATTAAATCACTTATGGATTAAAGAGTAGCAAGAATTCACATATTTTTTTCATTTTATGACTGCTTGTTTCCCATTTGTGACCCACCCAGAATGCTTCTGACAAAATAGACTGCTAATAGAAAAGCAAACACTTGTATACAAGATACTATTGCCACATAGAAGCTTTCATCTATATACATTATGTATCCCAATAGCATAACTCCATGTGTAGGGGAAAAGAGGATGTTTAAGGACGTGTGTGACAGAGAGGGAAAGGGGGTGGGAAAAGAGAGAGAGAAAGTGGATACATGCTTTCATCATGGTGCAACAATATTGTTAAAGGCAGAAGAGGCTATAATACTGATATATATGTGAATTTGTTATTAATATTTAGTCAGTAGATGGCACTGTTTATTTTATTGTTAAGTACAAGCACTTCTGTGTTTTTGCAAAAAAGCAGGTCAGCAAGAAGGATGTAATGACATCAGTCTCTGTTATATCTGTGTCTTGCTTCTTAGATGGTTCAGAGTAGAGTAATTTCTTTGAATTTCTATAGTTTGTTAAAGTGGAATGCTACGGGGCATAAAGTGATCACTTCTGGGAATCTGTGTTGGAATGTGCTCTCTTCAGGGTTGACAAAGCATATCTCTCCCTTAAACCTAATGGCTGAACCGTCTGCCACTGGCAGAATGTTGCACTAGAAAGGCCAATGATCTGTTTACTCTTCTATAGCATTCCTGTGGTCTTGACAGAAAAATGTAGTGCAAGAGAAAGCTGAGTTTTGCCCTCTATCCTGTTTCTCCTCCAATTTTAATCTTATTTAGAGAATATCCTTCATTCCAGTGCATTTGGCCTTCATGAAGTTACGCACTCCTGGAAGGAAGTTTTGCTGTTTCACTGCCTTGATCTCCATCAAGGGCTCTCTGCTTTTCACTTAATTTTATGAGATCATTATGAAGTTGTCAGCTGAGTTTATCTCCCACCAGTGTGCCTTCCTCTTTCAAGCAGCAGTTATTAGCAAGTGAGATGCAACATAAATAAATCTTAATTCTATTAAGTGCCACAATGGCCTTTTGCATGTTTGATTTGTTACACAATGAAGTCTAAAAAGAGATCAGTTGACAGATAACATGCCCAATATTCAGCTTAGAGACTGAGTGAAGTGAATCATGTAAAATCAGATGCAACTGGAAGCAATTCTAGAAGGGCCCTGAGGTGAGTATGGGGCTTTACTTCAGATTTACATCTGTATGCATCTTTCATATGGAAGACCAGTCAGCTGGTATTAGCATTTATTTGTATAGTGCTGACTATGGGTTCCTTATAATTTTGTTAGCAAACTCCTGGATACGACTTGTGCAGTCACAGCAGTGTTCCCTGAACAAAAAGATTTGCAAAGTCTGCAGTGTCTTGCAGAAATATCTATTAAAATGCTATTCTTCTTCTTTAAAGCATTGGCAAAACCAGGAACTCTCAGCAGGTTTTTCGTTGGTGATTTACAGACTATAGCGAATGCACGTTACAGGTAGGGCATCTCCTAAAGAATATTTTCAATAACACCAAATTTACCTCCAAGACATTTTAAATGCCATTGCAAACAACTTACTCTTTCCTTCTCTTGTGACCCCCTTTGAATTGTTTATTCTGAGCGTGTGGACATTTACATTTGGATCCATTTCAAAAGGGTAACAGCTGAGTGGCAGCAGCAGTCACATTTTCACACTTACATGTGGACAAGCTGGGAATGATATGCCTTTAACAAAACTGCTCCAGCTTTAACCCTGGATGAAGCTGTGTAAAAGTTGCAGCTGTTTCGCTTACATTTGTGTCATTCCCAGTTTGTCTAGACCTAACTGTTAATGTATACTTGGTTCTGTGCTCTTGGGTGTAAGAGACTCATCTCCCCTTTTGAAATGGCTCCACATGTAGGTGTGTCCACACCCTGAGAACTGTTTGGGAGCTGGGGTTGCTAAAGGTTGTCTATACAAAATGATTTTTACAAAAACTTATGCTATATTCTTTGATTTAGTCAGTCTATGAGGTGCAAATCTACTCTGTCATCTATACAAAATGGGGCTTTGCCCGGACAGTTATGCAAGTATAACAGAGCCCCCTAGTAGTCATAGCATAGCATAGTTTATTACTTAAAACTACCCTCACACTGGAAGGGATGAGCTAAGCCGGGGTGGCGAAATTTGGCCTGTGGGCTGGATGCAGCCCACCAGGCCATTCTATCTGGTCTGCAGGACGCGTAAAAAAAAAATTGAAAATATTTATCTGCTCCTGATTGCCTTTCAAAGACAACAGGAGCCAGGGGCAGTAGGACCCAGGGGGAGCTGGCAGCAGGAGGCAGGAACCCAGCAGTGTGTGTGCCCAGGGGCAGTGTGTGTGTGTGTGTGTGTGTGTGTGTGTGTGTGCACGCAGGAGTAGTGTGTGTATGCAGGCGGTGGCAGAGTATGTGTGTGTGTGTGTGTGTGTGTGTGTGTGTGTGTGTGCAGGAAGGGGCAGAGTGTGTTTGTAGGGTGAGTCCCACACTCACACCTCACCATATACATGCATCCACACCTTTCTTGCACTGCCAGACACACAGACCCCCACACCCACACCCCCTCACACATCCCAGCCACCCTCCCCACACATCCCCCCACAAACCCGATACCTACACACTCGCCACATATCCACACATACCTCTACATGCTCCCTCATCCCATGTACCCACAGCCCCCCACAAACCTATACCCACCCCTCCACAATATATAATCATAAGACTTCATTTTAAGCAATTATGCAATCGACTCTATGTACACTATATAAACACATGTAAACCAGGGCCAAAATATTTTTTGAAATTAAGTTAATGAATGTTTTAGATGCTTGCTTTTTAGAATATAATTTGGTATTTTTCTGCTTCTGAGATAGCAAAACCCCTTGCTGAAAGGAGTACTTTTAAGGGCAAGGGGAGGGACTTCTGGTGGTAAAAGTCAGGGGTTAGGGAGCGGGACTTCCTGTCCCAAGATGGTGACGGGAGGGGAGGGACACCTGTCAATGGGCGGGGCTATGCATGCGGCCCTTGACAGCTTGCCAAAACTCGGTAAGCGACCCTCTGCCCAAAATAATTGCCTACTCCTGAGCTAAGCTTACAGAAGCACTGTTTTGTAAGCATAGGCACATCCATGTTAGGGTTTGGTCAGCATACCTTTCTCAGCTAGAGGGTGTGATTTGTTTTTTTTTGTTTGTTTGTTTTTAATGATCTCAGTAATAGATCGGGTCTGCATACGCTTTTGCAGACATGCTCCAAATGCATTTTAGAGCAGCTGTCCTAGAGCTGGAGCTCAGCCAAAAATTCATTGTGGGATCTTTCCCTCACCCACAGGGCTATATAAGGAAGGGTTGATCCATACGATTAAGAAGGGCATTGATACCTTTTTAAGAAAAAATCAGTTTTGTTGGCATGACTTGTTTTGGGACATAAACACTGTAATGTCATTCCAGTTATCCCTAAGCTTGTTTAAGGTAGCTCTTGAAGGCCACTGGACTGCTGTGAATATACAGCAATAAGTCGAAATTCTTCTTGGGTCAGGACTGCACATTTTGCTTAAGAAGTAGAAAATCTATGCAGCTAGTTCTTTGTGCAGCCTGATCCTGTGTCTGTCTTTTTACAGGAAAAGCTTCTGGTAAACTTTTGTGGGAAAGGGATCACCGAAGGGCTTCCCATAAAAAGCAAATGGCTTTAGAGAAGTCTCCCATTAAAGCATCTCCACTGCTGGTAACAGCAATGAGAATTCTGGTGTAGAAGGGCACTGATATTCTCTGGTGTTTTAACTATTGGGACTCATAAACCTGTTTTAATCAGGTAGTAATATATGAGAGCTGCATCTAGACTAATAGCCTATTTCTAGCAGTGGTAGAGCCCCAGAGAGATTCTGGACCTCATCTTATTCAGGGACTTACTCTTAATGCCTGTGGTTTTCTAGAGATTGCCAGAAAACAGAATATTTTCAGGAATTTATTCATGTCTGAACAGATGAGGGATATGGAAGTAGGGATTTGTTTTGTCCAGGGGGCTAGTATTTGGCATTGTTTACTCAGTGGCTGGATTGTTCCTTTTTCTGTGAACCATTAATTGTTAACTTGTATTGTGTTTGTTATAGCAGTAGGTCAGCAGAGTGTATTCAGAGCTAGTGACTGGAGGCTGTCTGTATGAATGCATTTTTTTAAAAACTCCCTTGAGCTGTGGCTTAATTTTGGATAGCTTAACTGGATCTGTGAAGGTAGGGAAGCAACTAGACATTCCTGTAGAAGTTATTTTTTTTAAATAACTTTGGGTACTAAATCCTTAGTCGACAGTCTTTCAGATATTAAAAGTTCACTTTGGATTATTAATTGCCAAAATTTCTGGAATTTATTGATTCAGTGCCAATACAGGTGGGTTGATGATTTAAACAACCAATTTCCTCATCTGTAAAAATAGGGATAATAATACTGATCTCCTTTGTAAAATGCTTTGAGATCTAGGGATGAAAAATGCTATAAAAAAATCTGGGCATTATCATTTATCAATGTCAACAGTCGTGTCTTATAGTTTACTGAAATAATCCAAATCCTTGGAGCATTGTACTGGGTGCCTGTTCCTCCATTTCTAGCTCCTCCTCCTTCTGGAGGCTCACTCCTTTTCCCCAAATTACTCAACTTTTATATACATCACTTGCTGAAGCCAGGAAGATGATACCAACTAAAGTGGCAGCAGTCTACCGATGAGGCCCAGTTCAATACTTATTTAGCTGAAACATAAATGGCACAAGATCTCCCACCTTTCCCAATTCTAAGGTAAGATCAACAGCTGGATGCATAGGAGCTCATTGCCTTGGAGACAAATCAGAGTGGTGGCAATTTGTTGTTTATAATAATTAAAAACTATTTCATTGTGATCAAAGGTGAAGTTTGGGAACACATTCTGCAACGTACCATACAAATTCACAGGAAGAGATATTGGGCTGCTGGTGGGCTCTTGTCTGCTTCACAACCTCTCTTTCTATTACAGTTATCTCTTCCTCCAATTGCTGAGTTAGTTCTTTAGTCTTTTGTGGCAAGTCTACATCAGTGGCAGTGAGTCCCAGCTAGATCATCTCCAAGCACACCTCATCAGCTGGTGCTCACATAGCCAGTCCAAATCTGAAAGTCAGCTAGTGAGGCTGTTCTATGATTGTCCTCAGCAGCTATTCTCAAGTACCCTCAAAAACTGAGCACATGAGAGTGTGTGCAAAGAGAGGCCTCAGACAGCCTTCATAGGTGTCAAAGCCCATAGGGATGCCATGCTTAGTGGCTAGAGCTGGGGTGGACTGGAAGTTGCAGAGGTCAGCCACAGTTTGGAGCAACAAAAGGCAGATCTGACTTACAAGCCAGAGGGTCAGAAGTCAGGAGCCAAGCACCAAGCCAGGGGACTAACCAGGGTCAGGTTAGCTGCAGACAAACTGGAATTCAAACAGCACACCAGAGGGTTTACAGGAATCATGGATCAGGAAGTGAGCTTAGGTCAAACTGGAGCCCAATGTCCAAAGGGCTGGCTATGTGGTCAGGGGTACTAGGGCAGGAACCAGGGAAGTCAGAGGCAGGAGCTACTCAAGGACTGAAGCCAGTATGTTGCACATCAGGGCCAAGGTGCTGCAGGAATTCCTTGAAAAGAGCACCAGAAACAATCAGGGGGAGGGGGCTGGGGCTCAACTGGCCCTGCTTAGTGAACTGGGTGAGGCTGACCTCAACTTACACAGCCCATAATGCAAGAAGCCTTATAACTGGCATCCTTACAGGTTTGGAGAATTTCTGTTTAAACAGTGGGTTTGGTGAGCTCAGGAACAGCCCAACTGGAATACTCTACTCAAAATATAGGCATAGCCTTTTACTCCTCATTGCTAGAATTATAGCATTGGAAGGGGCCTCATCTAGTCCAGGGATGTCTAGGTCATTTGGCCCACGTCTCCTGGGCCAGATGATCCACCTCTGGCAATGGGGTGGTAGCTTGTTGACACTGCTTCTAGAGCTGCTGCTGTGTTAGTACAGTTCCAGAACCCAGGGGGTGACTGCTGCCGCCACTCACTCTGTTTTTGCCTTGCTGCCTATTTTAGTGGATAACAGTTACTGAAGACCCTGAATTTGGTAGCATACAAGGAGTTTGGGAGATGAGTGCTGGTGGTGTTCAGTCCCCAGTTTCCAGAACTATGCCAATGTGGTGGCTATAGTAGCCACATCAACAGAGCAGCTCTGGCAGTCACAATAGCAGATCCAAGAATGAGGCAAGAGGGGTATGCCCCCTCCCCCCACTTGGCTGTGCTGTGTATATGCAGAGAGCTCTGAGCTTGAAGCTCCATGTGAGCAGTGAGCTCTGAGCTCACCAGCTGATCAGGACAGGGGCTGGCTGGAGCCCTTGTTTTTGTGAAGCTGTGGAGCTCTGGGGGTGAGCACTGCTGCCACCACCTATCCAGTCATGTACTGGATGAAGCTACCACACTGCTCTGTGGTGGGATCTTGGGATGCTGTGGGACTGCAACCTAACTTGAGTTGCAATGCGATCTGGTTCGGTAAAGTGCACTAAACTACATTCATCCATGGTTATCTTATATTAGGATCTGCCATTTTTAAGGTGCTCTATGTGCAGTGAACATCTGTTTGGTTATGGCCCTAGAGTGCTTTCTGCATGCTTACCATATGGTAAATGTAATGTCTGTACCTAGCCTAAGAGTGGACCTAATACTAGGAACTTGAATCTGAACTTATTCATGCTGAAATCCACAATTCAGTGATTGTATTTTGGTTGTCCCTCTTTTGTAATTTACCATTCAGTCTCTTTAGATATGAACTAGAAAGACTTTAATCAAAATCTTTTGCTTTGTTAGCAAAAAGAAGCTTTTTTTCAGACCAACCATTCTGAAATAACTTTGTAACCAGAATCATAGCAAAATGGTTTTTTACTACAGTTTAGTAAAACTTATAAAGGCACTATGAATTCACATAGAGAGATGATTGCAAGTTGTCTTAAATTTTGCAAAGGTTTTCTATGTCTCTTTCTTTTCTATGGAAACAATGTGCTTCTGGTCCATAGACACTATATGCATTATAATAACCAACAAAAATATTGACTTTCAAGCACTGATAGTAGTGGAAACTATACACCCAGTATTTGGTTTAAATAATCCTAGGTTATAGGTCCCAATAACATCAGCTTTATCACTCTCTTCATAGTGCAAATAAGAGTCTGTCCTGTTAACACTGCTGTATCTCACACTGCTGAGTCATGCTGTATAGATAATTTGTCATGCACGTCTTTGCTCTCAGACCACAGATCATGTTATCACTTTACAAATATAGCATATTAGTACATCTGGAAGGCTAGTCACGTTGTGGGTTTCAAACAGATTTGGCTCACTACGAATTATGTTGCTGCTGTAAACAACCTCAGAGTCCCCAATTAAATAACCATAGTCTATACGTGGGAGCTCTGGACTCTAGTGTTCTTTAGTTATAGGTAAGTGGTGATTTTGTTGATTATTGAGTTTCATTGGATATGTGGGGTCAGGGAGGGAAGTAGGAGTGAAAAGATGTCATCAGGTCTTCATTGGTGCTGCTGAACTATGAAAGACTTATGTGCCAATGTATATGAGAAAAAATAACGGAAATACAGGGCATTACATCCTAAGAGATATATCTGTTCTATACTTTAAAGATAGTTGCTAAACTCATCCCAAGTATAATTCCAGTGACCTCAGTAGATTTACACTTGTGACAAATTCAGCCCAATATGTTGTATTTTTTTATATATTAGGAAAGCTTGTAAGACACTGGCTGTCTGCTCACTCTGTGACTCCATTGTAATAAACGCTTGCTATTACATCTCAAGGACATATGTTGGTGTGAAAATGATTTTCAGCAAAAAAAAAAATTGTTGGAGAGATTGGTCATTTATCTTTGTTGTCTGTCAAAATTTAGAGTAGAATTTAAAAAGAGTTATAAAACTTCAGCCTCTGAAGGCCACTTAGAGCTAATCTAAAACAGGTAGAGGAAATCTAACCAGCTAAATCTTTGTGAACAAAACATATAATTTCAAGTCAAATGTTGTCTTTATTGTTATTTCTACTATTATTTATGTCGTGTCCATCTCTTGTTGATTACTTTATGCTAAAAGGCTTTTCCCCACCCCACAAATATGGGGGATGCATCTACACAAGATGCTTACTGCAGTGTTGCCTAATTAGCTCTAGAGTAAAACATCACTGTGATACATGTGGCGTTATAAGGCCAGAGTAAATTAATTAACTCTGCCATAGGATAGTACTGCCTGACACGAGTATATCTGATTTACCCAAAGAACCTTGTCTGCCTATGTCCTTAGACCAATATGTCTGCAACCAATACCTATCCTATAGTGGGGATATTTACTCTTCTGCAACACATGTGTGGATAATGACTGGGGCTGATGACCAGGGCTGGCTAGCCCTGCACTGTAGCACACTTGTCCCTCAGCCAGCCTCTCCACAGCACATTGAGCTGGGTTGGAGCAGCTCTGGGCTGGGAGGCTGACACCCCAGGTTCCCTGTGAGCCGGGGTGGCATAGCCCCAGCTGAATGTGTTGCAGACCTGGGTGCATGTGTAAATGCTGCACCCAGGAGCAAAAAACTCCAGTACAAACTGTGGCAGAGTTTATTGCATAGCGTTAATATCATGTGTAGACATGCCCACGTTCTCTGAACCTCAGAAGCAGCTAACAGCATTCCTGAGAAGATCACTAATGAATGATAACACTTATCTATCACTGATCTCATCAGTGGGACAAATCCTAACCAATAGCTTCATCCCCTTTGAACCTCTCAGACAGCATGAAGGGAAGAAAGCTGCTCTTATTGGGGAAGCTCTTATGACAGCATAAAACTGACATGGTCAGTACCATGCCAACACTACACTTCACCCCCCAAGACATTGGGAGTGTTCTTGGGGAGGCTATAGCTAAAACAGAGGTTTTAGTGGAACCCATTCCACCCTCATTTCAAGTAATGCAGTGGGCTCTAGGGGATTGAGTGGCATAATTTAGGTATTGTATCTGCTGTAATTTGGAGCAGAGCTCTCTCTAACGTATATATTCTGTCTGTTCTTGTTGCTTTTGCTGATTTTTATCATCATAATATCTAAATGCCCAGGAGCTGGCTAAAAGCAAACAGCTGCCATGATGTTCAATCAGATATCTAAAGTATCCTTTGCAGTTACAGTAACTAAAAAGGATATGAGGCCTGATTCAGAAGTCTGACATAGGCATTTTATTTTACACTCTCAGGGCAAGGTGAAAAGAGAGCGGGGTTAATCTTATCCATGAATGTAGAGCCATGGGGAACTTAGGACAAAATTTAAGATGTTGCAACCTTTAAAAAGGGACTAAATTGGACTCTGGGTGGCCCCAAAATGTGACGCCTATTCTTAGGTCCTGCATTAAATAGAATATGGACAGACTTGAGAATAAGATCCATCCTCTTGAAGCAATTTGGGGTTAAGTCAGTGTTCTGGTTAAAAAGTGATGGCATAAAATAGACCTGAGACATCTGTTGCCTTAATGTTAAAGTTTTTTTTTATTTAATCAAAAGATATATTTTAGTTAAGGTATCCATAATAAAATCATCCTTAAAATATTCAGCCTTATTTTTCTATTTTGTTTCCTTCTATACTCTGCTTCAAGTATACCAGGTGTCTCTCAATATTTATGAAAACTAGTCATCTCCTTAGTAGAATTCATGAAGTAAGAGTAAGAAATTACATATATAAAAACAGTAAGATGTTTCCTCAGTTGCATTGCAGAAGAAAATATCACTTTGAATAATTTGTCAGTTCATTGAAGTGTCAGGGGATGGAACTGAAATAAATTCCCTTACATTTGTAACATTTATCAAGCTTGATGGCAAACATATTAGTGTTACAAGAGTTGAGAAACTGTAAGGAATACTGTAATTCAACTGCTAATTAATCCATAATTAAAGACCTAATTAATGAATAACCCTGTAAAAAACTGTCTGAGAATCAGAATGTGCAAAATATAGTGATAAAGGGAATCTTGTTTATGAGATTAGTTATTTTTTACTAGACTATGAACTGATTAATGAAAACTGTCACTTAAACATTGTACTGAGAGGATAGACAAATTAGAAAATTATATGGGAGTCAAGCCCAGTTTGCACATACAAGTATCTGAATGTTTTTGTTCTTACTTATGCTTAAAATAGCACTAATTTACTGTATAATGGATAAGTTAAAAGAAGATGTGTTCTTTTTATTTTAGCCATGATTTAAAAACAATGGGTATTTTTACATGTGCTTTGAGGGCATGTGGTGGAGGGGAGGCACTTTAACTAGAGTAGCTCTTGGAGCACTGATGCATGAAATATGGAGGATGGTTGGAGCGTGTTAATTGCCACTCTCCAATGCACTGTAATTGTAATTACAGCGCATCGGAGCAGCTTCCTGACTTCTGTACAGGTACCCAATGGTTTATATAGTTAAGTCATTTACATCAACTCTATCTTTTAAATAAATGTATACTTTAATAATGTGGATTTTATTATTCATCTAAGATTCAAAAGTGATTTGACTCATTACAGGTGATTGGTTCTGTGGATGCAGGGAAGCCGGTGGACGTGGTGTATGTTGATATTAGCAAGGCTTTTGATACGGTCTCCCACAGCATTCTCACAGGCAAGCTAAGGAAGTATGGGCTGGATGAAAAGACTGTAAGGTCTGAGCATCGGGCTCAGAGAGTAGTAATCAATGGCTCGATGTCTAGTTGGCAGCCGGTATCAAGTGGAGTGCCCCAGGGGTTGGTCATGGGGCTGGTTTTGTTAAATGTCTTCCTTAATGACCTCAAAGATGGCATAGAGTGCATCCTCAGCAAATTCAGGACTTGGGAAAGAACAATCCTATGTCACAGTATAGGCTGGGGGCTGACTGGCTGGGCAGCAGCTCTACAGAAAAAGATCTGGGGGTTACAGTGGACAATAAGCTGAATATTAGCCAACAGTATACCCTTGTTGCCAAGAGGGCTAATGGCATACTGGGCTGTATTGGTAGGTGTGTTGCCAGTAGGTCAAGGGAAGTGATTACTCCCCTCTATTCAGCACTAGTGAGGGCACATCTGGAGTACTGTGTTCAGTTTTGGGCCCCTCACTACAGAAAGGATGTGGAGAAATTGGAGAGAGTTCAGAGGAGGGCAACAAAAATGGTGAGGGGGCTGGGGACATGACTTATGAGGAAAGATTGAGGGAACAGGGCTTATTTAGTCCACAGAAGAGAAGACTGAGGGGGGATTTAATAGCAGTCTTCAACTACCTGAATGGGGGTTCGAAAGAGGATGGAGCTAGATTGTTTTCAGTGGTAGAAGATGACAGAACAAGAAGCAACAGTCTCAAGCTGCAGCAAGAAAAGGTTAGGTTAGATATTAGGAAGAATTTTCTCACTAGGAAGGTAGTAAAACACTGGCACAGGTTACCCAGAGAGGTGGTAGAAGCTCCTTCCTTGGAGGTTTTCAAAACCCAGCTAAACGAAGTTTTGTCTGGGATGATCTAGTTGGGGGTGGTCCTGCTTTGAGCAGGGGTTGGACTAGATGACCTCCTGAGGTCCCTTCCAACCCTAACTTTCTATTCTATGATTCTATGATTAAGGGGTTTAGGATTCAGTTTGAAAAATGCAAAGAGATTAATTTCTGACTTTAACCACAAAGAAAGCTATGCTGGCTAGTCCTTTAGAAAAAACATGGTATACCAATCTTTAATTATGTAGGGTCTAATTGTGTCTTGGAGTACACACGTATCACAGGAGTAAGAAATATGCTTACACATCTCTCCATTCTTCTGTGTACCGCTTCAGAGGACCTTCAGTTGCACAGTATATCTCTCTACTTTCTTCTTCCTGGGACCAAGTTGTTACTTTCTCCTTGATTCATTCAATGGTGCACTGAAAAGGGGTTGTGGTGGCTACTAATGGATTGTTGAAATATTCCAGCCACAAATTATTACCCCTCTGAATAAACTGGGGGCTAGCTTGGGGGACTAACGGTGGGGGGGGAGCTTGGGCAGAATTGGGGCATAAAGCAGGTTTGGAGGTGGGGGACAGGGGGCCTAATAGGGCCTATGGGTCCTGGAAACATAGCCCTAAGGAGAAGAACTGTGAAACTCTGCTTCACCCCAAAAGAAGGGGAATATTGGTTTAGAGATTCTAGATGTGAATGGCTGATTCTGGGAGCTAAAAGGGAAACAGAGGGCACATCTACACAAGGCATTATGTCAACACAGTGATGAGCTGCATTGCTGTAGCTTGTTGCTACAGCATCATAGCTTTGGTGGGCATGAACTGTGATGCCAGTGCTACTGTGCAGCAGCTTGTTGCTACTGTGCAGTAGTATGGGAAAAGACCAGTGCGGTGTCCAGACTGCTCGGTAATATCAGTTACTAATCAGTTATTTAGTACTTGCTTAACAAATAACAGCTGTGCAGTCTGGCGCACACATACATGCGCCCAGTGGCAGGTTGCTTGAAGGGCCATTGTAGGCCATGAGAAGGACTGCAGCTGTCTTCAGTTAAAAAATGTCTAGAGGAAAAATAAAACAAAACAGAAAAGATTAATTTAATTCCTATTATATCTGGAACACAAATATGAAAACAACAAAAGCAGAAAGAATGAAAATCCCAGAAATTCAATTTCTATGGCCTGCAAACATGACATCATTTTGTAAATAAATGTTTATAATGGCACTTTCAAAATCTTACATAATTTTATACTGGAGCTGACAGGATGTCTCAACTTGAGTATTTAAAAATCATGCACATCTCTTTGAAGTACAGTCCTCATTCAATGTCCTCCTGAAAATCAGGAGAAGGTTATATAAAGTTTTGAAAAACAACCATGGATTTTACTTAATGAGTCAGCTTCTTTCCTGAACTAACTCTACTGAAGTCAATGGAGATGCACCAGGGATGAATTTAACACAATTTGTTACATCTAAGGATATTGATTAAGACCTACTAAATTATCTGGGTAGGGGTATAATAGGGCATGAAATTATCAGCTACCAAAGAACCCTGTCTACAGAGCTGCTTTGTCCGCAGGTAATGCTATTGTAAATCATGCCTTTACTTTTCCTTTATGGTCCTAAACCCTTTCTTCCCTGGAAGGCACTGTGATTTCATTATGGTATAGTACCAAAAGCCTTGCTTTCATGATCTATCTCACTAATACATCATAAGACTGAATGAACATTATAACAATGCATCATCTGAGAAAGGTACACTGATGATCTACAATATAATTCAGAAGCAGATGTCATCCAAGGAAGATGGTATTCAGCTGCAAACTCAATACAGTTATTAAGTAAAATTTTGCAGGTATGACAAATATATGCTTCTCTGGCCAGGACCTCGGTTTAATGGGAAAAGAACAGTGAAAACCCACACAAGATGAGACATATTTTCATTATTGTTATTATTATTTCAAGATTGTTCTCCCCTGCCACAAAGGGCAGGGCATGTGACATCAGGTTTAAACTGCAGCAAAGCAGCAGATTTGGAAGAAATTAGGAAAAAAATTCTGCCTGTAAGAACAGCGGTACAATTTAACAACCTGCCCAGGAAAGCTGGGAAATAACTGGAGATTTTTCAAAGAGGCGTGTCTGTCTGAAATGAAGAATTTGTTGTTTTTAACAAATTTTGTCAAGGAGCTGGACTAGATCACTCTCGAGGTTTCATCTAACCCTATGACTCTATGAATTGCATGATGAAGGGACAAGAGAAAATACTGAGGATGAGGAAGGTACTGAGATGGGTAGAGAGCTGAGACTGTAACCAGGTAATGATCAATTCTGATTTTGTGATGTAGGAAGGTATGTGCAGATGGAATGAGGCCAAGGGGATGACTGTTGGGAGTAAGTGAGTTGAGGGGGCCCAAAGCAGGAGGGTGCTTGGTACCATACATTCCTGCACTTTCCAGAGCATAAATTAATGCTCCACAGACTTCTTTTTCCAGCATAGAGTTTAGTGCTTGGGAGTGAATGAAGGTAGAACTATTTGATCTCTCTGGAGCTATGCTTCCTATTTTAAATTTTCATGCTCAAGTGACAGTTTCCACAGTCTTTAAAGTTTGGCTCATTAAGAGAGATTAGACTTTCTGGAAGGACTCTGCTGTTGCTCAGCCACTGGAGGTAATGAGTCTTGCCACCTTGCTCAAGTGAAGCTCCTTAACCTAGTCCAGCCCCCCTACTAGTACAGGAAAGGAAAAGATTGTCTCTTAAGCAGCAAACAGCCTACTATAAATTGATAGTCAAGTAAGTGTTAAGGCATTGCATCTGATTATAGACAAAACTTTCCATAGAGAAGGAAGGCTATTGTTTTCATTATTTTGCTACTAAAGGGGTTTTGACTCTGTTGTTATCAGCAGTTGGTTGAAGAGATGCTGGGAACTATTTGATGCTTTTCTGTTAACACACATAAATATAAATAAACAACAGACGCTGCTTTATGATCAGTAAAACTGGTGTTCATACAATCATCCAAAAACTGGCATAGAAAACATTTGACCTATCCATATGTTAGCATTAAGAGTGTCCTTCATTTTCATAGTAGTATGTAGGACATCTGTTACTGGCATAACAAGTAAGGAGTGTGAACAGGGATATATCCTTTCAGAATACATACTGATAATTCCTAATAGTTTTAGCAGGGCAGACCAGGATATTTCACTTGATAAACCACTGATTATTGTATTTTATACGTTTTCTATCAGAGAGAGATTTTGTAGGTTAAGAGGAAAAAATATTAAGAAAAAGCACAAATAAATGGAAAAATAGGAGGCAGGGAACATTTCCCCTAAGAGTTCTAACTGAAGGACAAATAGTAAGTGGCCCCCAAGGAAAAATTGGAGACTTGGAAACAATGGTGAGAGTCAGAAGTTGGGGAAAATTAATCACCAAAAGCTTGAAAATACTTACTGAGATAAAGGGCTAGTTATTTTTTCAACAGCCAATTGACAGCTCAAGTCTTTTTTTTTTATTTTACTAACGAACAGTGTAATAAAAGTGGCATCTAATGAAATCTCAAGTGAACTTAAAAAAGGGGAAGAAACAGCAGTTTTTATCTTGGTGGAAGCAATTATTTTTAAAAGGCTTTCAGATTTCAGTTTTATAAGATTGCCTCATATTGGCTCAGTGAACCATTTTATGAACAAGTAAGCATAACAAAAGCCCTCCATAGATAGATTAGCTGCATTTCATGATAAAAATCAAGTCAGGATGATTACATCTCCAGCAATGACTCCAAGCAAGAGTGAATAGTTTTACTAGTTTTACCCAGATTTATGGCTCTACTTGTGTTAGTGATTTAGTAGGCAGTTTGCTTCCTTCTTTGACAGTACTGACCTAGTGCGCCAGAACAGTGCTAAGAGGCACTATGCTCTTGGATGTACTGTCTGTTTAATAAGATGTAAAACCAAGGTCTTCACCCCCTTGTGGTCATTAAATATCCCACAGTGCTTTTTTGCAAGGTTTGAAGTGTTAACACTCATGTCCAGGTTCCAACACAGTTCCTGTTAAAGGCAATGGGAAGTGTGCCACTGACTTCACCAGGAAAAGGCTGCAGATAATAACTGACTGTTTCTGTAGTTATAATCTAATACAGCATGCTTCCTGACTTCAGCTCAAATTCATCAGGGTAAGCACATGACTAAATATTTTTCCAAAATGAAGTCTCAATCTGTTCAAAGGTATTGCTGTATTCTACTAAACAATTGCTACATTTCACAAATTCGTATTTGTACCTCAGCAATAGATTAAGATATTTCTGGGTATTAGAGACTGACCTTTTAACCCAAAGTTAGCCAACCTGTGGCACATGTGCTACAAGTGGCACAGGCAGTTTTGGTGTGTGACACACAGCAGACTGGGGAGAAAACGGGGATCACAGCTGCAGATAGAGCAGGAAGCAGAGCAGCGGATTGAGCAGGGAGCACAGGACAGGAAGCAGAAAACAGAGCAGAAGTTCAGGCAGAGGAAGGGGATTGGAATAGCACTCAGTAGCTGCATCTACACATGCACTTTACTGTGGAATAGACTAATTAGCACAGGAGTAAAATACTACTGTCTACATGTGCGATGCTATTAGGGTTCAGTATGCTAATTTAAGCCACAGTAAAATAATAATGTTGGGGACAGTTCAATCTTCTAATTTACTGTGATTAAACACACATGTAGATGCTGACCATGGGTGTAAATTTTTCCCAACCAGCCCAGCTAGTTGGAGGCTAGGATCTTGCCTGCTGCCTAGCCACACAGCTCCACACTTTCAGCACCCTTGTTTCCCAGCCAGCCCCTCCTGCTGCTGCTGCCGCTACCCGGAGCCCTAGGTGGAGCAGTCCTGGCATAAACTGCTCTTTCCCAGTTCAAATTGCTGCTGTCCCAGATACCACTGCTTTAACTCTCCTTCCCATGATAAGCCTTGACCCATAGAAGTAATTTCATTGATTGGAATGGGTCTATTCACCTGAAATAGAATTTGTTGCATGCATTAAAGTTAATAGAAAGGGAATCCAAGTATATTAAATGCTTTAGGATCATTCAGGATTTATATGCATTTTATAAATATAAATGATGATAATGATTATTGATAAAAACCATCTCAAAGTTCCTTTTGTTGGAAGACACTTAATTGGGTTCATATTTGGGGGTAAAGGACAGATTTTTTACTCTGAAAAGGGATAAGTGCAGGAGACTCCATGAAGTCAAATAATCTTTTAACTCTTGTTAACACGTGCTCAGGTAATACAGTGACAGGAGACTGGTATAAATCCCAAAACAGAGTTGTATAGATGTTGTATAGGCAAGAGTTAATATTTCTTATTACTTTGTTTATTTTTTTTCCAACTAAAATGTAAGGAACTGGACCAGTACATTTCATTACTTGTGTTCATTCTTTCTTCCCTTCTCATGATGAAGTTTTAATGATCATTTGTTCTTGCAGGAGAAGCTTAATGTCAGCAATATGGGGCATCAGGTGATAATATTTGACTTCTCTGCCGTAAGAGGCTTGTGGGAAATTCGAGTAAAGAAGCACAAAGAGCGGCAAAAGAAAGAGAAGGAAAGATTAGAAAAAAGCTCATTAGAGAAGTAAGCTAACTTTCTAATTTTATATTTAACCAAATCTATTGACATGTTTGTTCTTTTCGTTGTGTACAAAGTATAGTCAAATGATCCACAGCAAACCATTTTAGTTTGATTGGTTTTGATTTGTTGAAGCTATTTGTTACCTCCCCTCCAATGACTATAACAGATCATCAGCTATATTTATATTACATAGTCTTATTTGTCATTGCTTTCTATAACCTGTGATTTGCTAATGAGATATTTTGCTTGTCTGTTGCACAGATTTAATTAAAAAATTAGAATTGCTTTTTCTGTCATTTGTTCTTGCTCATGGAAAGTGTAATGTAAAAGTATTGTATTTATTATGCAATCATTATGAAAATATACCTGTGAAATTCAATCATAGGAAATACTTTGTGGTATTTTGCCATGTGGACAGCAGAAACAAAAGGGAATAAAATATACATACAGCTAGGGTGTTCCAGAGTTCCATGAAAACGAAAAAGAAAGCAGAACAAAGGAATTATCTGAAGAGCCTTCTCTTGTCTCAACCAAAATGCAAAACAAAAGGTCTTATTATAATACTCACACCTACTGATCATACTATTGCTTTATTATTCTTTATTAATTGTTTCTTTAAACTGTCTTTCAGTTTCTTTGTGTTCGTCCCCATTAGAGGCTGTGAAATATTATATTGGTTTGACAGTGTTGGAGATGTAGTGCTTAAGTACTTTTATTGGTTCTTTTTTAGCTTAGTGGAAGGAAAGAGAGAATAGAAAAGAGTGCTCTGTTTACCACGGCACCCCTTAGAGTAACTAGGAACAATGGCCATAAATTGATGGAGAGCAGATTTGGTGCTCTCCCCTACCCACGTTGGGGGTCTTTAAGAGGAGGCTAGACATGCACCTGCCTGGGGTCATCTAACCCCAGTGCTCTTTCCTGCCCAGGGCAGGAGGTCAGACTCAGTGATCTACGAGGTCCCTTTTGACCCAAACATCTGTGAATCTATGAAAACAATTTCTCTACTGCAAGGCACAAAGGTAAATGGTGCCCTTGCTAAAAGGATAGGATGGCAATTGGAATCCCTAGACTCTAGGCTATACCTTTGTATACACATCCCACCTGCTCCCCCACCCCACCGCTGTCCTGATTGGGTCTCCTGCCCCCCACTCTCCCTAGCATCCCAGATCCTGGTATACCCCGCCAGTCCCACTTTGTGGCTGCCCATGCTGTCTATCCCAGGCGAGCAGGCAGAGAAGGGTTAACGTGCCTGCCTCACCACTGCTGCCACTGCTGTTGTTCTATGGATCAGGTTCAGTCTGGCGAGGAGCATCAGCCCAGCCATGGTGGCAGGGGCTGGGCAGGCAGGCTTTCCCTGCCTGCTCCCCTGGGATGGGCAGCACAGGCAGCCACAAGTAAGCGGGGTAGGGGTCAGCGGGGAGTCCAGAATAGGAGGGGGAAGTGTATTTTTACCTTTCACTCTTCCAGGCCCCTGCTGGCCTGAACATGTGACTGCTCCATGCTCAAGCTAGCACTAACACTGATCAACATTTCTGTGGCTCATTGTTAATGTGTAGCAAAGACCTAATAATACAGGAGAAGACAGACCAAACAGTTACCTCAGAACAGTCCTCTCTGCTATACTTTATTTCAGCATTTTCCAGACTGCTGCGTTTAGGACCTACTCTAGTAAAGCCAAGCACTCTTGTGCCCCCTCCTTCAGCAACCAGGTCTCCCTACTGCTGATTGCATCTGATTCCTTTACTGGTGGTAAGTGGCATCCAGGAAAAGTGGGGGCAGGGGGAGCAAAGTAAAGGGTGCCACTGATTGCCACTGAGATTTGCACAAACCCCTGCCAGGGACATTTTGTACCCCCAAAGGGGGTGTGCCCCACAGTTTGGGATACACTGTCATATATGACTCAGTGGTGTTTAATGTCAGTTTTCTAAACCTCCCTAACTACAGATCATTTTCTGATATAAACAGGTACAGAAGCAAACTAGAAATGGCATGTAGTACAGAAATTCAATAGCACAGAAAAGAGGGCACCTTAATATAGAAAGGGGTAGGTTTTTCCTGCTGTAATGCAGTTAAATTTAGCTCCCTCGCTTTTTGCCAGTTGATTAGGGCAAGACACAGACCTGTCCCATGAGTCATCTTCCAGCAACAACAACAGTCTCTCCCTCTTGTTGCCATCTGTGGTTGTTTATCGTTATCTTATTCAGCTAAAGTAGTGGCGCTGGGTGGGCTATTCTGTCTAATCATTTTTGCACAGTATTTTCATTCATCAATGAGATTTCTTAGCCCTCTTCTCTCTTTTCTGTACCATTAGGTGTTTTCCATCGTCTTCTGTAATAATTGACAAGTACACTTCCTACATTCATATGGGTTTTATTTTTTCTTGTAGCCTACAAGTTGCATATAATATTTTGTCCCATGGTACTGCACCAGATTCCATTGCTTTTACTATGCTAGGAAGTATAATTTGCTGGGTTTCTTGCATACTTAATTCCTGTGCAACCGAGGAAGGACATCACATTATCACTAGATATATGTATTTTTTGTATGGCCAAATTCAGCTTTTAGATTTCACTGTTTATTGCAATCAATCAGCCACCTGCATTTGACTTTCCTAAGGCTGCTTCACATGAGTCAATGTCCTTGTAGCATGTCTGTAGCAGTCACTGGGGCTTTGGCTTGGAAGGGTCAGATTGGAAGTGATTTCTTTCATTTGTTGTGATGTCTTCAGAGGCTGGAAATTATTTTGCACCTTTCCGAAGAACTTTCAAGTATAGGTAAAGACTTTTTAACTCGGATGCCTAAATGCCTAATGTAAGCCGCCACCTTTTTGTATGGATTACAAATTTAGGGCTAAATCCTATTTCACTTTTTTGCACCTAAGTGGCACTTACATAGTGATACAAGTACTATTTTTGGTGCTTACGCACAGTTTGGATTCTGTTTGCACTTGCATAGCAGTGCTTGCCATGTACCTCACTTCCAAACAGACTCAGACAGATGTACTGTTATGCTCATAGGCTCTAGGGAGAATAGAATTGCCCTGGCACATACTTTAGAGAACAACAGTGAAGGAGAGACCAAGAGGTGGAGGAGTTCTGGCCCTTGCTCTGGGTGGCTTTTCTGCATCTTGCATTTAACATTAATTGGATAAAATGGATGAACAAGAGTGGGATAGTTTCTGTTCAGCTGGGGACAGAGATGGAACCAAGGGCACTGCGTCCTCCAAAGTTGCATCCACTTCGCTGAGCCATGTTTCCTTTTGCTTGCTCTCTTCCCTCTTGGCCCCATATTTCCCGTTCCTGGCAGTATAGTGCAGGGCAAAAACATTCATTTTATAAACTAGCAGCTTCACTGGCACACTTTGCTTAAACTGGAGCTCAGAAAGACCTGATGAGGCTGGAGACTGAGCACTGGGGATGAGGGGTCCCGTTCTGTTTTAAGATTCAAGAAATATGGCCACCCTAGTTATGTATAATCATAGACCTCATGTTGAATGAGGGAAAAGATGTGAGTGACCAACTGTATTACTGGGAAAGTGGTGAAATTCCTATAATTCAGGATGTTTAACATTAGGCTGGACAAAGCACTAGGAAAAAAAAGTACTTTTAAGGCAAAAACCTATTTTGGCAGGGGGATAGATTGGATTATATCATAGTCTTTTCATTTATAATGGTACTGTTTAATGATTTATATATTATAAGGCCTCTGGTGGGGCAGACACATTGAATTCCTTTTCCAACTTCCCTCTCTGTTTTCCCTAGCAAGCTACAGCTCATAAATGGTCTCAAGACCAGCTCCTTGTAAGTCTCATTGGGAGTTAAAGTGCTAATATGCAGCTAAATTATGTGATCCTCACTTGCAAAAAGCTCACAGTGAGGTCAAGGGAGTTTTGCTTGGGTAGAGACAAAAAAAAAAACTTGTGAAGATTCAGCAATATTCTTACTATGTTATAAATAAGATATTTCTCCATTTGTACTCCCTTGAAATTTCAGATTGTACTAAGAGGAAACCTTCCCCAAGCTATCTGAGTTGTTGGTCATTGGATTCATTTGGGCAGAATTAACTCTGTGCCTCTCTGAAGTTATACATGTAAAAATATGACAGTTAAAGTGGGAAACCCATTCACCTCAGGTTCAAGTGATCCTCAGTGGTTTTCAGTTCAAGATTCAGACCTGTAGCTCTATAGCAACAGAGTGGTTATGCTCCCATGTAGCTGTGCTCTGCAAACAAAGGATATGAGGTGCTGAGTATAAAAGGAAGGAAGGATAGTTATTACACTCAGCGAAAGGAAAGATTTGTTGTTTTATTTAATGTGACCAACTCAAATGTAGATTTTGAACTTGTCTGGTTTGGATAGACTACTTGTTTCACTGTGGTGAGAGAACCTCGGTTATAGCAAAGCTTTATTTTATGAAAATTCTTTGCTTTAGGGAGAGGATTCAAGGAATGGAAAGAAAATTACTTTCAGTATCCTTAGCAAGACTCCATATGTTTGCCAAGACGCTTCAAAATTATATGATAGTATTTCTTTGTATTTGGGCAGAAAGATCTATGTGAAGCGGCTCTAGAAATGAAGATGGGTGGCATTACCTAAGGAAAACTTTTGAATACCTGAATCCTGGAGCACTTAAACCAGTAGGTAGCTTCATATTTTGCCCCCAGTATCACCATAACTTTTTTCAAAAGTTAAGCATTTTTTTTGGTATTCACGATTCCTCATCCCATCAGATGAGTGAACACTACATTTTCAATTTTGTTTTAAATTGCAAGTTAGAAGGAAGTAAAGTAGTCTATGTTTACAGCATGGATATGGAAGAGTATAAACATTCTAGAGACTAGAGTTGCAGCTAATATATCCCAGAGGGAATGGGCTTGGGTTAATGCTGTGCTGATGTCTAAATAAAGAGATAATCACTAGGGCTGTGCAAAGCTTTGGTCCCTGATTCAATTTGGTGGAGATTCGGCCTAATTTGGTTGCTAAATCTCTGAATCGAATTAGGAGACCCTTTAATCTCTCTGAGTCAATTCAGAAAGATTCAGACATAGACACAGCTTTTTAAAATGTTTTTTCTACTTGCCTCAAGGTAGCAGGTGGCTTGTGAATGCTGCCATACTGGGGCAGATGGAGCATCCCACAGGAGCACGGGGGCTGGGCAGCAGACCTGGAAATGGACCAGAAGAACATCTGGTCCACTTCCATGTCCACTGGGGAGTGCGCAGGGCTCCCCCGCCACCATCTAGGCACCCGGTGCTTCCTGGGTCTGGGGGGGGGCACCCAGCATTCCCCACCATGGCCAAGCCGGGGAGTGTGTGGGGGGGAGAGGCCCAGGGCACTCCCTGGCAGATCCAGAAGTGGACTGGAAGTATGTCCACTTCCAGGCTCACCATTGAGCACAGTGCCCCTCCACCTCCATGCTCCTCCCAGCATCGCAGCATTGATGAGTTGCCTGGCACTTTGAGGTACATAGAAAAAACATTGCGGAGAGGATCCCGCAGCTCCTCTGGCCCACAGACCACTACCCCATGCTCCTTATTCATGTGGGCACCAATGACACGGCTCGGAGCACCCCCAGCCAGGTCATGAGGCGCTACAGGGAGTTGGGAGCAGGGCTTAGGGGTCTGGGAGCTCAGGTGGTGTTTTCGTCCATCCTCCCAGTCTCGGGCTATGGGCTGAGGAGGGAGAGGAGGATCCATGCAGTCAACCAAAGACTGCAGCGCTGGTGTCATCGGGAAGGCTTTGGCTTCCATGACAACAGCCCGCTCTTTGGCGAGAGAGGCAGCGAGCTGCTGGGAAGAGATGGCCTCCACCTCTCTCCCCTGGGGAGGAGGCTGTTCTCAGCCAGGCTGGCTGACCTGCTCCACCGGGCTTTAAACTAAGCCCGCTGGGGGATGGGGGGACTACTGCCACTACTAGCCTGCAGAGCGACCCTTGCAAAGCCAGCGGACCAACGCACTTAAGGGAGACCACCCCTGCCCCAGCCCTGGCACAATTTGTGGGCAAGGCAAGAGCCCCCAAGGGCACACTTGCCTGCCTGTACACTAATGCCAGGAGCCTGGGAAACAAGCAGGACAAGCTCATCCTCCTGCTCAGTGCAAAGAAATATGATGTCATTGGGATAACGGAGACCTGGTGGGACTCCACCCATGACTGGACCACGGGTATAGAGGGCTATACCCTGTACAGGAGGGATCGTGTTGACAAAAGGGGCGGGGGTGTAGCTCTCTATGTCAAGGAAAGCTACATGTCCCTGCAAGCTGATGTTGGCAACCGGCATGGACAGCTAGAGACCCTCTGGGTAAAAATTCGTGGGGAATACGGCACAGGGGACACAATGGTGGGAGTCTACTACAGACCTCCCAATCAAAGTCCTGAGCTTGACCAAGAGTTCGCCCGGGAACTGACTGAGGCCGCTTGCTCCAGGACCTTGGTTGTCATGGGTGACTTCAATTACCTGGACATCTCCTGGGAAGATCACTCAGCAAAATCCGAGCGGTCGCAAAGCTTTCTCTCGTGCGTGGATGACCTCTACCTGACTCAAGAAGTCTATGGGCCAACGAGAGGCAAAGCGCTGCTCGACCTGGTACTGGCTATGGAGGACGACCTAATCGGTGACCTAGTGATCGATGGGAAGCTGGGTGACAGCGACCACGAGCTGATCACCTTCACCATCCACCGTAAAGCTGGCAAGTCAGTCAGCAACACAGAAGTCCTTGACTTCAGAAAAGCCGACTTTGACAAGCTCAAGAGGCTAGTCAGTCAGGCCCTCAGGGACCATGACCCCAGGGAGATGGGAGTTCAAGAAGAGTGGTTGTTTCTCAAGGAAGCGATCCTCAATGCACAAGCTAAATCTATCCCAACATGGAGGGAAGGCAGCAAGAAGGCACAGCAGCCCCCCTGGCTCTCCAGGGACCTAGCGGACCTCCTGTGGCTAAAAAGGAAAGCCTACAAAGGATGGAGGACAGGATTCACCTCCAAGGAGGATTACTCTGCACTGGTCCGGTCCTGCAGGGAGCAAACCAGGAAAGCCAAGGCTGCAACTGAACTCCAACTAGCTTCAGGCATCAAGGACAACAAAAAGTCCTTTTTCAGATATGTGGGGAGCCAGAGGAAAAGCAAGGGCAATGTTGGACCCCTGCTAAACCAGATGGGGCAACTGATGCCCAGGAAAAAGCCAACCTATTAAATAGGTACTTTGCGTCAGTCTTTCATCAGTCACACGGGATGCCCATGCCTGCTATGGGACAGGGAAATCTGGGTGAGGGGGATTCCCTACCCTCCATAAATGCTGACCTCATGAAGGAACACCTTGAGAAGCTGGATACCTTCAAGTCAGCCGGCCCTGACAATCTGCACCCCAGGGTACTCAAGGAGCTGGCGAGCGTCATAGCCCAGCCCCTGGCACGGATCTTTGAAAAATCCTGGCACTCTGGTGTAGTGCCTGAAGACTGGAAGAAGGCCAATGTGGTGCTGATCTTTAAAAAAGGGAGGAGAGTGGATCCGGCTAACTACAGGCCCATTAGCCTGACTTCTATCCTGGGGAAGATCCTAGAAAAGTTTATTAAGGAGGCCATCCTTGATGGACTGGCCCAGGCTAACATTCTAAGGGATAGCCAGCATGGGTTTGTTGCCGGTAGGTTTTGTTTGACCAATCTCATTTCCTTCTATGACCAGGTGACCTATCACCTGGACAAGGGAGAAGAGGTTGATATCATATATCTTGACTTCAGAAAAGCTTTTGATCTGGTATCCCATGATCACCTCTTGGCCAAACTGGCCAGTTGTGGCCTTGGCTCCACCACGATCCACTGGCAGGGAAATTGGCTCCGTGGTCGGACCCAGAGGGTTGTGATTGATGGCAGTCACTCATTGTGGTGCCCTGTAACCAGTGGGGTCCCTCAAGGCTCTGTCCTGGGACCGATACTGTTCAACATCTTCTTTAATGATGTGGACATTGGAGTCAGGAGTGGACTGGCCAAGTTTGCCGATGACACCAAACTTTGGGGCAAAGCATCCATGCCAGAGGACAGGCGGGTGATCTAGGCTGACCTGGACAAGCTCAGCAAATGGGCAGATGAGAACCTCATGGTGTTTAACACCGAAAAATGCAAGGTTCTCCACCTTGGGAGGAAAAACCTGCAGCACCCTTATAGGCTCGGCAGTGCTACATTGGATAGCACTACAGAAGAAAGAGACTTGGGGGTCATCATTGACCACAAGATGAACATGAGCCTCCAATGCGATGCTGCGGCTAGTAAAGCGACCAAAACGCTGGCGTGCATCCATAGATGCTTCTCGAGCAAATCCCGGGACGTCATTCTCCCCTTGTACTCAGCCTTGGTGAGGCCGCAGCTGGAGTACTGCATCCAGTTTTGGGCTCCACAATTCAAAAAGGATGTGGAGAAGCTTGAGAGAGTCCAGAGGAGAGCCACGTGCATGATCAGAGGTCAGGAAAACAGATCTTACGATGACAGGCTGAGAGCCATGGGACTCTTTAGCCTGGAAAAGCGCAGGCTCAGGGGTGATCTGATGGCCACCTATAAGTTTATCAGGGGTGACCACCAGGATCTGGGGGAACGTTTGTTCACCAGAGCGCCCCAAGGGATGACGAGGTCGAACGGTCACAAACTCCTGCAAGACCGTTTCAGGCTGGACATAAGGAAGAATTTCTTTACTGTCTGAGCCCCCAAGGTCTGGAACAGTCTGCCAGCGGAGGTGGTTCAAACACTACATTGAACACCTTCAAGAGTAAATTGGATGCTTATCTTGCTGGGATCCTATGACCCCAGCTGACTTCCTGCCCTTTGGGCAGGGGGCTGGACTCGATGATCTCCCAAGGTCCCTTCCAGCCCTGATGTCTATGAAATTTAAAGCTGTGTCTGTGCCCGAATCAGAGGGTTCCGATTTGATTCAGACAGATTAAAGGGTCTCCTGATTCCATTCAGGTTTGGAAATTTGGCCACCGAATCAGGCCAAATCTCTGCTGAATTGAATCAGTGACCGAAGCTTCACGCAGCCCTACTCTCTTGCTGTTTGCTATCTTTGGTAGGGATGAGGGGGAAAGTTTACAACTTGATATCTCTTATCCCAAAAGATTCCAGCAGGCTCTACCTGTTGGATGGACAATATGCTATACCATTAAAAAAATTCTCATTGGCATTTGCTCACTTTTAAATGCTTAAAAGTTAAGACTGCCCAAGCCATCAAACTAATGTTCAGCCATATAGCATGCTATGGATACTTGAAAAACTGCTGCAATGCAGCACTGCCTACTGCCAAAACAAAGGTTGTGCGTTTGGACTGATGGATCTTATGCAGCATGTAATTTGCACAAATGCATGCACCTGGGGGCTCCAAGGTGACAACTGTTCCTCAGCTGCAAATCTGCACAAGAAAGGAGAACCATGGGAAAAGAAGATGAAATAACAATTCTTATTTAAACTAGGGGAGGAAACTTGTTAGTAAGCAATCTTTAAGCTGGAATTTAGCCAAGATCAACAGATTTACCCTTGTGATCTTTTAATAACCCAAAGTGGTCAGGGTTCCAGTTCTAAATCTCATCCAAGAAATGAAATCCCCACAAGTATATGCTGGGTTATTTTTTCAGTACTGATTCTGAGAAAAGAGTATGATCTAATGAAATACACCTCTGCCTAAAACACTTGTTTTCTCCTTAAAGACCCCCTATCCATCCAATTAACTGGATTCATATAATGCTGAGGAAATATTAGCTGTTAAAACTTTTGGAGAAAACCAGTAGTATCTTCTCAGTAATAATTCTGAATTTCTTATTGACTCTGAAGATGTAATTAGTCACAGTCTTCTTTCAAGTAGATTCTTCTTCTTCATTGCTTTAAAGTATAAAATAGTTGAATTTTATTTTTCAGCAATTCTTTGTATAAGCTTCATTCTAAGAACTGACATGACTAGAGAATCTAAAAAAGCAGCTATATCAAACCTTCACATCTGAATAAGGAAAATAAAATATTTTATATGTTTAACCTTTCCTCCCTATAAGGACATCAGAATAATTAATATGTTTGGGGAAGGCTCAGTTTTTTACTGAAAGTGAAATCAGAAATAACTAGAACCATAACATTTAAATATTCAGAATCTGTGCTGTTTCTGTGCTGGCCCAACATTATTCAAACCTGCCCTGTGCTAGCCCCAGCAGTATAAAAAGCTGCCCTGGCAAGAGCTTCTCAGGAACTTCTGGGGGCCCATGTTAACTTGGAAGATACAAATAGGAGATTCTGGGGCCTGGCCAGTTGGTATCTGAGGACACTAGCCCCTTATGCCAGCTGGATTGCTGAAGCAGCCCTAACCTAGAGTTCCCTGCACCCTCTACCCACTGCAGTGGTCTGGCAGTGGGGGCTGTTGCCTGGATATGACCTGCTGCCACCTGTGATAGCATGTGGTCCCAAGGCTGCGCACCTCCCAGACCCAGACAGGGACCACATGGGCGCAGAAGAGGTGTCTGTGTCTCTGGGACAGCTGCCAGTGGGTTGTGGCTGCACAGTTGGCATTTGTGCGGCACTGCTGCCATGTGTGCCCCTGTCCTGTCATCTGGGCAGCTGTCCCCTGGAAGATGTTCTCAGTGTGGTGGCCTGCTTTGAACAACCAAAGCATATCCTCCTGGCCCCAAATAGCCAGAAGGTCTGCTACCTCATTTGCCCTCCAGCTGGGTCCCAGATGCCAGCCCTGAGCAAGCCTCTCTGCCTGGGTCTTGCCACTTGCCCCACTATCAGGAATCCCGGTGTTCCCTATTTAAAAACTACAAATTCTCTGATAAAAAGTCCCAAATTCACTCTTTAAAATACTCCAACATCCATATTCTTGCACAATTAAAACAAAAGACCACGAGAGAGAGAGCATGAGAGAGAGTGAGAGATATCAATTGGGCCATGTTTTATTGCTGTATTTACAATTTTAAAGCAATTTGGAACCCTACCAGTGTCTCTATAATCACAATAAAGTAAATTCTAAATATCTGTATGCTTTTATGTTTGCTGTTGGCTTTCTTATCATAGAAAAATTAGAGCTCCCCCTGTCCCCTTCACAAACCAGGATGTGGGGAGAGCTGCCTTTGCAGCCTAAGATCCTTCCAGCAGGCCTCATCCTGTCTAGTAGCCCGGCACACTAGGGGTGTGATGGGGGGATGTGAGGTTTGCAAGAGTGGGGTGGGAAGAGGTATGGGTGGGTGTGAAGTGTGTGGGTGGGTGGTGTGGGGTTTGCAGGAGGGGTGTGTGGGGGTGGTTTGGGATTTGAAGGTGTGGGGTTTGGGGTGTGGGGTTTGCAGGAGAGGGTGTGGGGATGTGGGGGTGGGGTGTGGGGGTGCTGCAGGGAGTGGGGGCAGAGGATGGGTGTGGTGGCCCCCCCAATCCTGACATCCCCCTACACCACCCCCACCCCCATCCCCAGATGCCCTACATCCACCCCTCCCCGAATGCACCCTCCCACCCCTGTCCCTGCTTGCCTTGGACAGCACCCAGGGCCGGGTCCTGTCGCTGCCTTGCTGCACTTCTGTTTGCCCTGCATGCAAAGGGTGCGTGCTGGGGCAACTGAAGCATGGTAGAGATGCTCTGGCCAGATACCAGAGTGTCTCTGGAGGACCCACCACTAGTTTACCTCAGGAGGACCCACCTGCCCCACTTTTTTTCCACGGGTTATTTTCTGATACCTGGATTTCCAGGTATCAAATTTAGAGGTGGCACTTCAAATATGTAGTACAGGGAACATTTTTTTGTTCCCAGTGTGCCTCTTGCGGCGTCTCTGTTTGAGATGCCACAAGAGGCATGTGTGGGCTCATTTGGATGTGCCCAGTGAGGTTATAGCAGTGTAACAGAAATAATACTTGCTGTTAGGGCTGGATTAATGCATAGGCAAATTAGGCACGTGCCTAGAGCCCTAAGTGAAGAAGGGACCCAGCTGTGCTTATTTTACATGTTATAATTACTGAGTGAAAAAAAAGTCATATAAATATACAGTATTAAGTAGGGTTCATGAATGTGTTTGCCTAGGGCCCACTAAAGTGTTACTCCAACCCTGCTTGCTGTAGTAGTCTGCATATACCTTTTAAAGCCTGCTTCATCAGGGTACTTAAATACAAAATCTCCCTTCATTGAAGTCAAGCAAAATCCTTATAAGTTTGAAGATAAGCACATGTTTAAGTGTTTGATCACTCTTGGACAACTTCATTGCCCAAAAGAAATATTCCCCTTTTCATGTTCTACGTGCAACTGTATCAGCCTCAAGGATGACCAGGCTGGTTCTCTAGAACCATTAAAATGACAGTCATTTCTTTAAAACAAATGTAAAGCATTCAGTTAGGGAGTGCAGAAAAAATAAATATCTTGCTTCTGGATAATAATAAGTTGATATAAAGTAACATTGGGAATTTCAGGTTTGTCATCCTGTGACCCACTTAGCTGTCTGTCCTTGATGAAATTGTGGTCCTGAAATTTCAAGGGCCTTTAAAGGAATACAGACTTTTCAGACTGGAAACTCTTTTACTTTAAAACAGTGGGGGCAACCTTTTGACCCTGTACCCTCCGTAAGCACTACTCCAACACCTTACCCCTGCTGGATCTGCTGCTCTGCTTTCTCCTTTCTGCCTTGTGCTCCCTGGCCAATCTGCTTGCTCTGCTTTTGCCTTCCTGTCCTTTCTGCTGCTGTGCTGCCTATCCCTTCCCTGGTCTGCCATGTGCCACACATAGAAGTTATCCATGCTTCAGGGAATTGTTAACAGTTTTAGAGAGGATTGGATGTGCCAAACAGGCTTGTAAAAGAAGGAAATAAAGATTTTCCTGCATCATTTTCCCATTCATATAGAGGCTCCTTTTCTTTTCTAAAGGCGCACACAATAGCTTTTTATAAGAGATGTCATAATACAGAATCATTTTTATATGAGGATGGCAACCAGAGACAAAGTTAGATCTACTGATCACAAGGATACTAATTTTTAGTCCATTTTCCTAAACATTGTTTAAGAAATAGTGGCAATTCTACACTTTAAAATTGACTAGTTAAAGTTGAATGATGAACCTACTTGGAAAGATCCCCTTGGTCTGATCTCACCTGTAGCATACAAATTGCCAATCGATCCCTACACTTAATGATGTATACCAGTTTATCTACCAAAGGTCCCTGAGCTTTTCCCCCTTGGCATAAGATTAGAAGAGCATGCTGAATAAACTAACCAACCACTGATTTATATGTCATTTTTCTAGGCCAGGAAGGCTCATATTGATTCATTTGCAATACACCCCTCAGGATAGAAGCAATGGTTGCAAGTGATTAGAAAATCAGCCCTTGGAATATATCACGTCTTTATTCTGATACATATTGTACAAAATCAGACATGTTTGTTGCCCCTATATTTATTTACTCTCCAGCCATATGAAATGTCTGAGTGAGGTCCTTAATCTGGTGAACATGAGATCATTTTTAGTGACTCAAAAGAACAAAATCTCAGAAACTGGCATTAACCTTCTGTGTCAGTTTTTTTTTTCTTTGTTCTTATATGCATGCTTATTTTCTCACTAAATGTGTAACGATTGTATTTACCATTCTTCTGAGTTCAGAAACCAGTTTGCTGATATTTTTCAGTGATTATATTAACAGTGGTTTGGATTTTCTTTATTTAAATTTAATTTTACTTGTCTAACAATCTACTGTTGTCTGTCTGGATTTGTATTTTTCACATTGTATCAGTAAAAGTGATAGAAAACAATAATTCCTATTTCATTAATACTTTCATTCTCATCGCAGTGTAAGGAGTTAGAGCTAAATCTTCTACTTTTCAGGTTTTTACTGCATAGCCTTGGAACTATACCTGAGCTGGGAGTAAGGACTAGCAGGGAGGTATATTGCCAAGACCTTGTGGCTTGCTCCTGAGCTAGGAATGATGATCCTAATCTCTGATTGTGGGATTTAGTCCCATTTCTGGAATTTCACCAGCTAAAAGTGAAGCAGTTGACCACTTCCTTGGACACCTGAGTAAAGCAGGAAGAGTAGTCCAATGAAGTTTTTATTTTGGTGGCAGAGAATGAAGTAATTCTATGGTGGTATGAGGCACGAACATAGCAGTAGCATCTAAAGCGAAGCTCTAAATCTAGGATTTCAGAAAGTCTCCCTCCTTTTAATGGTTCAGATCTTATTTTTCTTGTTCTTTCCCTTTTTTTCCCTTCTGGGATTTATTTTACTTTTCTCTGCACACTTCAACTCCCACCCACCTCTTGCACAACAAAACCAAAAAAAGCTTTTATAGTTAATTAGCTTCACTCACTGCTAGAAAAAAATTAGAAACAACATGTAGGTGTCTAGAATCTATTTTTCTTACAGTGTATTAAAGTGGTATTTCCTAGATTTTCTTAGTACAGCCTTTGTGACCTCTCTTCCCTAAATCTCAATTTCACATTGTTTGCTCCTTGTTCTGCAAGTGATGTCTGGGGTTTATAGAAAGGCTCATCTATATAAGAAATTGCATCACTATAACTTGAAGTCACTTTTAAACATGATACTCAACTTTCTCATATAGATGTGTCCAAATTAATATTCAAATTGAAATTAGCAGGCATGAGACAAATTTGACTTCCATCTTCATGTTTTAGATTTTATAGACATTCGGGCTGGAAGGAACCCTGGAGGATCATCGAGTCCAGCCCCCTGCCCCAGGCGCAGGAAGTCAGCAGGGATCATAGGATCCCAGCAAGATGCAGTACCTGACAATTTCAAAAGACACCCCTTCTGTCTTTTTGATGAACCCAATCTCTTCACTTGAATAAAAAATGTCCAGAAGAATATGACCCAATTCTAACTATTCCCACAGTCAGTAAAATATATGTATCTGCAGTTGCAAAACTTGGACATATTTTCAGGGACATTTAAGGTGTTCATTATATTCATACATTTGTAATTTGTTGAGTATGAATCTGTTCAAATTATTTCCTGGATCAGGAACTTCACGTGCATATTTCCTGGGCCAGATTGTACTGTCATGTGCATAAAAGATCCTGCTTAACGTTACCATTTAGCCTTACAAACCCAAGCACAGTTCTCAGGCCAGACACTTTTAATACGGCCCATAAGCATACATTTTAAGATTCATCCAGTAAGTATATAAGAATAGCAGCAAGGACTTCAAGCTTTTGTACTCTCTTATTTTAATAGATTCACAGGAACTTTTCCTTTGTACAATTTCAGGATAAAGGAAGAATGGAACTTCATGCTAGAATGCAGAGAGAAAGGAATTCCACAATCCAAATACTTAAAGAATGGTTTTGTAGATACCAGTATGGAGATTTTGGATAAAATGGAAAAGAACTCTCAGCTCCGTAAGAAGCGTGCTTTGTCAGATGCAGCAGACAAAGAAAGAAGCAAATATATTTTTCAACTTTCTGGTGAGCACTGGACGGTAAGTTTAGTCTGATCGTCTTTCTGCAGTATTTGGCTGATGAGCATAGCACTGCAAACCCTGATGATCTAGCCTACTGTGGACAGTTTTCAGCTGCATTAGTCTTGACAATAGCATTCGTTTTTTTCCTTCTAGAAAGAAGTCATTATAATTTTAATTTTAAAATGTATTCATTTTCAATTCTGTACTAACGTGTATAACATTCACCTCTGAAAACCAGTTATAAACAACTGTAATACTGTAAGAGAGTGCCCAGTATCCACATCAGTATCTCAGCCCCCCTCTACACATAACGCTTAAGGCATGATAATTAACCAGTTCATCATACTGTTGTGACTCACCTACACATTCAACCAATGAGTGTGGTGATAAAACAAGCAATAAGCTACAAAGTTATTCCACCACAAAAGTGTAATAAGTTTGTAGCATGTTCTAATCATGCCATTAATTGAATGAGGGACCAAGTGCTCCCCTGTGGCTGGGAGCCTCATCAGCTCCCAACCACAGGGATGCACCACCTGCTGATAGCCCAAAAGCTGACAAGGCTTGTGGTGGTGGCAGTTCCCAGCACTGTCCTTGTTGTGAGCCTCATCGGCTGCAGGCCTCACAGTGGGCACAACACTGCCCCCCCCCAGCCTCACTGGCTGCAGTACTTGCAGTGAGAGCAGCACCATTGGCTGTGAGGCTGGCAGTAGGGGGCAGCAGGGAGAAGGCTGCTGCCGCTGTCGGCCCCACACCTCACAAGGCTCACAGAAGGGGCAATACTTTCCCCACTGCAAGCTTCTTGAAGTGTGAGGATCACAGCACCACCAGCAATGTTCTCCTGCAGCCCCTGCTATGAGCCCCACACCCAGCAAACCTATGTCAGCTGTGGGGCTTGCAGTGGGGGCAGCATTCCCCATGCTGCCCCCCACTGTGAGCCCATTAGTTGTGGGGCTTGCAGCAGCAGGAGCTAGTGCAGGAGGGATCCAAGATTGTGATCCCGGGTTCCCCATGCACCAACTATAAGGTGCAGTGTCCTGTAATTGCACCTCCTGCCATGCACGTGTGGCATGGTAGGCCGTGCAATTGTGTGGATCATGCATTAGATCCCATTGGGCCTTTACCTGCATGAGTAGAGGGGCCCTTATTGATTGTCCTAAGATTACGAGATGATAACAACACCTTTGTTAGCTTGTTCATGTCTTTTCATACCCAGAAATCTGCTTGCTTGGCTTAAGAGTGTAGATACCACTTTGTTCTGTTTGCTTAAAACTAAATCAGTAGCACTACTAACCAGTAATGGCCTGGTGGAAACAGTACTTGACACGGCTTTCTGTGAGACACCAGCTTAGAAGTAAGATGTGAAACAGAGCTGGTCTGAAATTTTTCTTGAAAAATATTTAAAGTTATTTTTGTTTTGAGAACATGTTGAATTTGATTAAGCTTCTTTTACAACAAAGTGAAATGAAACATTTTAAGGCAAAAGTAAAAAAAAAAGATAGAATATTTCATTTCAAAATGACTTTTGGAAATGAGATGCATCATTTGTAAATAAGAGTGAAAGTAAAAAAGTTCCATCAGAACAAATTTTCATTTAATAGTACATTTCCAAAAAATATATTTGATCTGTTTCAGAATTAAAATAACTTTGGCAGAATTTTTCAGAACAGTGTGTCACATTCCCAGTCATCTCTAGTCCAGAGTCCACTTCCTCTACTAATGCCCATCGCTGAAGTGACAGTGTTCTTTGCAAGAGAGGTATGGGTATCAGCTTCCAAACTTCTTATGCACTGCCAATTTTGAGATCTGAAACTGATATGGTGTAGTGTGTCCTACTTTCACAACCAGCAGTAATTCTGTCTGTGTGTGTGTATAAATTCAGAAAACAGCAATTTATCAAGCTCCTTAGATTGAGAGAGAAACCATTTCTCCTGCCAAGGGCTAATAGAAAAAAACAGTTATTTTGAGGTGTATGTTATTAAATCAATCAGATGCTTGTAAGTACATAAAGCAGGCATAAGAAAATTAATCTTGATCACTGACAACTCTTATGAAAAACATTTGGAATGCTCTTAAATTGCTTACAGACAATGAAAAGATTTTTAGGCAAAGCAGATTCTAATTAAATCCAATCCACAAATATAAAGGAGTTTCAATTCCTTGTTGTTGTTGTATGGTAGAGCTGCTTTTAAAAAATGGTCAAAATATTTCATGGAGGTTATTCCAAATGTTTTGGTCTTTTTTCATTGACATTGGAAGTACACCGATACATTAATCCCATATCAGGTTGGGACCGATATAAGAGAAATTGACAGTATCAGCAATCGGCTTTTTTTGGCTGAGGTGGCCAATAATGTCACTGATAAATGTCCCATGCATGTGTGTAGCCACAGCACAGCATGTAGGTAGCCAGGAGCACAGCTCAGCAGCTTAGAGAGCAGCTAGGTCCAGCTGGTAAGTCTGTGGGGAAGGGGTATGCGGGGGGTGGAAGATTAAGGCCCCCGTTGTGAGGGAGGGAGTGGGGCTGGGGCAGGAGCAGGCACTGCACAGCTGGGGTGGGGCATGAGATGGAGCCACAGGCAGCTCATCGGGGGGCATTGGTGGGGGTGGCTCCCAATGCTGTGCACACTCTGGGAGGGCACGGGGGGCATGCACCCGTGGTGCCCCTACATGTGGGGTGTGGGCAGGTTGCTGGTGTTGGATGGGGCCAGGGCAGCGCTGAGCTCTTCCCAGCAGGGGGCTGGGTCGGGCTGTGCTGGGGGTGGGTGGTGGTGATGGGGAGGGGAACTATGGCAAATTTTGGGGTGGCTGAAGCCCCCCCTCCCATAGCACCCTCCCAGTGCTGCCATTGTCTGCCCCAAGCTCAGCCTGGCCCAGCCCCTCACTGGGGAGAGCTTGGTGCAGCCTGCCCTTGTCATGTGTGCAGATCCAGGGGCACACCCTTCATGATCCTCTGGGGTGCATGCAGTGGCAGAAGCTACAGCCCACTCCCCATGCCCCGCTCTTCATGCCCCCCTGGATGAGCTGCTCATGGCTCCATCCCATGCTGGCTGGGTAGCACCTGTCCCAGTTCCACTCCCTCGCTCACTGCAGGGGCTTCAGTCTGCCCCCCGCCATGCCCCTTCCCTCCTTCCACCCCTTGGCTCTCCAAGCTGCTCGGCTACATATTGCAATCAGATCAGTATTGGCCGATATGGCTTGTTAAAAATCGGCACAAAAAAATCTCTATTGGGGCACCCCTAATTGACACACAGTTATAAAACTTAGAAATGAGAGGAGACCAGTAAGACACTGGATGGTGTTTGAAAAAAAACAACCCAAAAAACAAAACAAAACAAAAGAGCCCCCCCATGTATTTAGTATACAGTAGAATAGAAAGTTGAAAAATTAAAACATCTCTGTTTACTTGTAATGTCCATAAAATCAGTTTTTTTTGTACCTTTTCATTAATATAGCTTTTCAAAAGAAGCAAAAATGCAGAATGTCTCACACATCCTTGCTCATCTTTGTTTCAGCATTGTTCCAGTCTGACACCCCAAAACATGAAAGGTGCATGTCTCTGGCAGCTGGGGGGGCATAGCTGTGGTGGCGGGAGCGGCAGTGGTGAGCTCCCGCAGATGCCACCAGCATTGTTGGTGGTAACGGGGGTGGTGAGCGCTGACCATGGGCCGGTGACCACCCACAGGCGCTGCCAGCAGCCGTGGTAGCAGCCAGGGGAGATCATGGACTGGCGATGGGGTGGCGACTAGCACCTTTTTGCAGGGGGTGCACGTGCACTTGTGTGCACCCCCTACATGTCACCCCTGCCCCAAAAATATTAAACCCAGGGGAACTATGAATTTTAGAATAATATCTGTATAGTGGTATTTGTATTTGTGTTAATCAGTCCTTTGAAAAAAGATTGAAGAATCAAGCATTTGGTTCTTTTTCTACCTTAGACATTGACTTGATACATGAGATTGGGGTTAGCCGCTTAATCTGTCTGTGCCTTGTTGCCTATCTGTAGATGGTTAAATTATATTTACCTATGTCAAAGGAATTATTTGAACTCTAATCACAGAATTCATTAACATGTACTTGGAGGGATAACTTTGACATAAACTAAGAATAATTGTTTGCTTGCTTTATTGTAAATTAATCTGTGATCCATGCTTTTTGTCTGCAAAAATACCCACAAGTATTTAAAAGAATTGGGACACTGACAGAGAAAACTTATTTTAATATTGTGAATTGAAGATCTGCTCAGCAATGCTCATGTCCTCTAGGAAAGAGTTAATTTTCTGTTCTATTACTAAAATATATATTTTTAAAGATAGACAGTGGTGATCATAAAGATTATACCAGCTCACTCTATATCCTTTCATCTCATCTGCTGCTTTCAAATCCTGGTACAGCCATCAGGACCTAGAATAATTTATAGGGCTACATTGTCAAAACTCACTGTACTTATGCCCCCTCTACAAAGTAGTGCCCAGATGTAAACATGCATTAGTTTGTACAGATTATGTAATTGAAAATGCAAAAAAAATTATTTATGTGCATGCTGTCAGTTTGTATGTGGAAGTATCTGTTTACATATGCAGTGAGCCTCACAGACAGTACTGCGTCAAGGAATTTTGGTGTATAGATCCGGGGGACACCCCCCCAGTCCTTGCCCGGGAGCGCATGCAGCGGTGGGAACTGCCCTCCCCCCCCATCCCCACACCGCCCCCACCTCTCCAGACAAGCCACTCGTAGTTCTGTCCCAGAACCTGCCCTGGCTGGGCAGTGTCTGTTGGTACCCCTTTGCTTTGGCACCCAGGGAAGTTACCCCACTCCCCCACCCTTGCTATGGCACTGCTTACAAATATGTCCATAGGATGTCACTGTGCACAACAAGGAGTTGATGAATAACTGCTTCTTAGTTTTACACATCATTGAAACCGAAATATATTAAAGGAATAGGGAGATTGCCATGGCAAGCACTTGAAAGTTAGAAAAGTTAGAAAATACCAGATCTAAGGTTACCTGTGCACTCTTATAGGAATCTTATTAGTATGTCTTCCTGATAGCTGCTCCTTTACAGTTGGCAAGGGCAGGCAGTGCAGCACTGAAGTGGCTGGGAGCTGGAGCCAGAGCTCTGTGCACTGGGGCAAGAGCTGCCTGGCTGAAACTTTCTCCTGGCTTAGAGGAGTGCAGCAGGAACAGGAACTGCCGCTGGAGGTGAGGGAACCTCAGCAGCACACTGGGAGCAGCCCTATCAGTAAGCTATCTGCATTGGCTTGGGCCAGGCTGGTGGGCATGGGCTGGAGTGCAGCACAGCCTGTTGCAATCAGGGCTTGGGCCCCATGCAGAGCACTGTGAAGATAGCCTCAGACCGCACCACCTGGGCATACTCTTCTGTGTGCGCCCCTGACCCTTCCTCCCTCCCCTCACCCCGGCCAGCTTCAAGGACCTAGCACCCAGGCAGGGCTCCCCCCCCACACCTCACAGTGCTCTGCAACCCTGCCCCATGATCCTGGCCCCACTCACCCATCTCGCGCCCAGACACCAGTCTCTAGGTTGTATTTACACTATGGAGGCTGCTGCCACTTTAACTAAAGGGGCAGTACTAGGCCAGCTGAGTCCCCTGGAGTGGATTCACACCTAAAGAACCACCTCCTCCATTATGTACCTCCAGTAGCATGCAGGTACTCCTCACTTAACGTTGTCCTGGTTAATGCTGGTTTGTTATTATGTCACTGATCTATTACAGCAAATACTTGTTTAAAGTCGTGCAATGTTTGGTTATAACATTGTTTGGCTGCCACCTGCTAGTAGGTAACTACTGTGAAGTAATCGGATTCACTTAACGTTGTTTCACTTAAAGTCACATTTTTCAGGAACGTAATTATGACGTTAAGCAAGGAGGCTGTATGTGCATAGTTAGTCCCATTTAATATGATGTTTCTCTACAAGCCAAGCTCAACAAGCTTTTTTTTTGGTTACAAGAACAGAACAAAAGCCACTTATGCACCAGAGGGTCTGGACTAGGTAGAAAGATGTATGTGAAACTCTTGCAATTGATCAACAGTAGAATGATGTACTGCTTTTACGATACTACTCACAAGCTCAAATTTGGGCTCAATCTGCAGACGTGAAAAAATGCCTTCTCTTCCTTTTAAAAAAAAACTCTCAAGTGAAGCCTAATGAAAGAGAGTTGCATAGGTCATTTAGACTATTACAACACATGCTTGTATCAGTTGCCTTGCAGAGAATGTCAGTCAGTTAAGAAAACACTCAGGTGAGATTCTTTGAAACTTACCATAAACATACAACTTGAATTTAGTAAATTCTTCAGAGGTAGCACTTTCTATTAGAACTGGATGAAGACAGCCAAAAGTAATGCTATGAATATTCAAGTGAATATTTTAATGATTTTTCTTTGACTCTGTTCATGCCCTGTGACTGTTTGCTTTCTGTGAATAACTAATGAAGGAAGTTTATTGCCAAGAAGGTTAGTGGAATCAGCAACTTTTAAATGAATTAAAAAAATATTGAAGAAAAGTAAATTTTGAAATTGTGACTGTCAATATTAATAATGGAAATTAGTTATGCTCTTCTAGAAAAGGAACAGAAAGAGATGCTGTCTATTCTGCTTTACAGCAACTGAGATTGTGGACTTACGTATCTATAGTACGTGCCCAGTAAAAGCAGCTTCAGTGTCAAGTGTGCCCTACAAATTGCTGGCAATTTGCAAATGAGCTACCGTCTAAGTATTATTCATAAGAAAATATTGACCTCCCATTTGAACAGAAGAAAGAGATGAACTTCCCAGAATAAATAATTTGTTACAATTATTTCCCTACTTTTGTTTGCTCATTGTCTCTTTGGCTCAGAGAGAGAGTACTTCCATTTATTATTCTCACTTGCTAGTGACAATGAGTTATCTGTCACAATAGGAAACATTTCTTTAAACGAAATCACCATGGTGAACAGATAAAACGCACACCGTTTTTACATCATCACTTTTTATCCCTAGAGTATGCCTGAGATTGTGAAATGTCTGATTTGGTTAGATGGGGTCTGACTCAAAGTTTGGAGCAAGTTTCAAACTTTCTCAAGGTTAAGGGGAATGTTTAGATTTAGGGTTTTGGTTTAATTTAATGGGATCAATCAGAAAGGCTTCTCAAAAAAGTTGACTGTTCTGATTCAGAGTGCTTATACAAGCTCATGTCTGGTAAGTGGATCCTTCTCCTAATTAAAGGTACTAAAATTAACAGTGAGTGAATTTGGGTATTTATTGCTTTTAAATGGCCCCCCCCCAAAAAAAACAAAAAAAAAATCAGAGTTTGTGATATTGTTTTGCCGTTTAAGGCAAAGACTGGTTATTTTCCAAGTGCCAGTCTTCACGGAGTAATTTATCAGCAGCCTGCCAGTTTCAGTGTGCTGACTGAAGATTACAAAAGAACACCAGGGAATCAGAGAGTAAAGCAAAGAAAGCCTGTGTAAATTTCAGTATCCATCACTAACTAGTTTGTAAACCAAGTGAAATATCACATCAATTTATGTTTTAGCAGCACAGACAAATGCATTGAAAAAGGAAAAATGCTGAAAAATAGCATACTGTCACACAATATTAGCTTGTTTGTCTGGTAAATATTAACACTTGGTAAACTATAGGAAGTTTAGGCAGGGGAAACATAGAAGTCTAGACAATTAATGGAGGGCAGGCAAATTCAGACATGGTAGAGGTGGGTCCAATTATGTTGAAATCACATTTGAATTTGGCCACATCATAGCATTAGCTGACTTCCTACCCTTCGGGTGGGGGGATGGACTCGATGATCTTCTGAGGTCCCTTCCAGCCCTAATGTTTATGAAATCTATTAAATTAGAATATGCAAAAATATCCTATGGCTAATAAAGCAACCTTTAGTCCATAAGGACAGATAAATGAAAATGTTCTAAGCCTTGCTGATTGATCCCAGACAATGGAATTGATACCTAAGTTTATTACGTATCTAAACCTCATTTATTATTTCATCAGTTATGAAGGAGACTGGTGGTTTGAACTGTGTGTGGGAGAGAGATTATAACATGTAATGAGGAAAAAGATCTTGCCTGATAATCTTTTCATTCAGGGTGAAAATCCTACCCCCTGTAAAATCTATAGGAGTTTTGCTATTGGATTTGTCCCAGTTTAAGATTTCATCCTCAGTGTTCACTTTGGTCAACTAGGAATCACAAATATTAAGAGAATATGTACGAGGTGGAAAGAAATGAAAAAACAAAACTAGTGGAAGAAAAGATTTAAACCTAATTTTCCCAATTCTTGCTTATTACCCTAACCAGGGGTGAGCTAAATACTGCCTGCAGCATGGATCCGGCCCATGGAGGTACCCACCAATTGACTGGATCCAGCCCAAAGCTGCCTCCATGGTGCTCTGCGTGATGCCAAGTCCCACCTGGGGCAGCCTGTGCTGAGCTCCTGCCCTGCACCTGCTGGCCTGGCCCTGGCCTGCAAGCACAGCTGTAGCAGGGCACTAAGGTGCCAGCTACTGGCAACAGTAATATGGGCTCAGCTGCCAGTCACCAGGGCAGCACGGGTGCAGGTTGCTGGGGCAACCAGTCTGGTCAGCTGACCAGAAGGGGGCAGGGCCTGGCCTATATAAACAGCGCAGGCTGAGGCCATAGGCAGTTCCCCTCTGGCTGCTGAGGAAGTAGGAGCTCTGTGGAAGCCAGCAGAGGAAAGAAGCCTGGTGGCCTTAGCAGCTTCTGTTGGGAGAAGACTGGAGGAGCGGGCGAGGCTGTAGGGGTGGAGGAGGCCTCATAGGAGCTCCCCAGCAGTAGAGGGGGTTCCTGGCGCTGCACTCTGGGGTGTCCCGACCTCGGCCCCAGTGTGGGCGATTATTGGGAGAAGCCCCAGTGGGGCATAAAACCTGAGAAGGTGGGTTTGGGGCCAGGTAAGGCTGAGGCCACCTGAGCCCCATTGTGAGAAGTCCAGTGGGCGCAAGACCTAGAGAAGGGGTCTGGGGGCCAGGTAAGGTCAAGGCCGCCTGAGCCCAATTGGGGAAAGCCCCAGTAGGGCATAGGACCCGAGAAGGAGGTCTGGGGCCAGGTAAGGCCGAGGCCACCTGAGCCCCAATTGGGAGAAGCCCCAGATGGGGGCGAGCATGCGCTGAGAAGGGTGAGCGTTTAGAGCGGAGAGGAGCCCCCAAGAGGGCGAGGGCTCAGAAGGGTGAGCGTTTAGACCTAACAATGTCTGGGACACCTGAGAGGCTTGGGACGTGGTATAAGGGGTGGTAGGAGTCACGCGTAGCCTGGTGACAGGAGTACCCAGAATCAGCGGCATACAGGGTACCGGCGGGAGTACGCCCAGGGGGTACCATGTCCAAGGGGGTAAAAGGCAGCCTCCCTTATAATACTTTCACCATCAAAGTCGTGGCGGGCGAGATAACAAGGGTGCATGGACACCCACTTGGCTCGGTAGGGGGTGCCAGGAGAGATCATGGCCACTCCTGGGTCCCCACCCTGTGACAACAGCTTACCAGTGTGGCCACACTGGGCAGGCAGAATGGGTGGAAGGCAGCTGGGAGTTGGAGCTGGAGACTGGCATGCTGGGACAGAAGCTGGCCAGCTGAAGCTCCTTCCTGGACTGGAGTGGCATAGCAGGAGCATGAGGAGGAGCTATTGCTGGAGGCGAGTGGAGCTTACCAGTACCTGTGTGGTTGCAGCAGGATCAGCACTGCCAGTAAATTGGGTGTGCTGGCCAGGACTGGGCCAGCAGGCCTGGGCAAACTCTACACGTGCCCTCCTGTCTTCTCCTCCCATCTCCTTCCCCTCACTCCTGGCCAGCTTCCGGGACCTAGCAACTAGGCAGCCCACCTGCCCCCACCCCGGGGCAGGGGCAACCCTGTGATCCTGGCTTCGCCCACCTGTCTCACTCCTGAACACTGCTGTCCATCCTCTATGGCTCCATCCCACATAGGAAGTTTTGGTGAGTATTTGTGGCAGCAGCAGGAAGGGGACGGGGTACTGACCTGGCACACAACAACTCATTAAAACTCTTTATGTGGCTTCCTGGATCAAGGCCTATAAAAAAGGAGGAGGGTAATTCTCATCTCATGTGTGGGAAGAATTCAGGAATCAGGTAGGTTATAATGTACCATGCAACCAATATCAGTTCTTGGTTAAGCCCTTAGTTAAATGTTAAGTCCTTGGGTCTTAGTGTCATGCCAGTTTATGAATTTTTGTTCCCAGAACCACAATGACCTCTCTCCCTCAGAGAGGAAAGCTATGCCTTTCCTAAGATTCAAAAACAAAATTGTCCACTGGTTTGATTACAAAGTAGAGTTATAGTCCTCATCAACCATCACAAATACATTAATGAAGCCAACAGATGAGTCTCTGACACCAAAATACTATGAAGAATTTGGGGAAGATCCCACACTAGAATTTGCTTTGGAACTGGAAAATGTCATCAAATCCTTCCCACATGAGCTTCAGGAAAAAAACTACTTCCACTTGTTCCCCATTCTCCCACGCCAGGAACTTTCGATATGCTCCCAAAGATCTATACATGGGGTAACCCTAGCAGACTCATCATATTCAACTGTGGTACCTGCACTGAGTGTTTCTGGGATACATAGAAACTGTCCTGAAACCACTTGTCAGTCAAAGAGCAAATTTTCTACAAGATATCACAGACTCTTTCAATGGAATCAAGAACGTCAGCCACTTCCCCAAGAAGGCCATACTTGCAGACATGGAAGTTATCAGTCGGTACCCTAACATCCAACATCATGAAGGCACAGCTGCCAGTCTGAAATATCTACAAGAACACTGGAGCACACTCAGGTTTGCAACACCATGTTGCACGTATCATTCTCTTCATCTCCAACCACAATAATTTCACTTTCAACAACTGTCACTTCCTCCACACCATGGGCAGCTGGAAATCATTCCACAGATAAGCCTATGAACTTTACTTTATCAATCTAGTGGATACAAAAAATCACGAACTAAATATAGACATTGGATTTATAACACATTATAACCTGCCTAACATCTGACTTCCACTTTTTACCAGCTATTCTTATTCCTTTCCCCACCACCCTCCTGTGTCTCATCCTCTGACTACAGCCACTTTCATTCCTCCTCCCCCCGCCACCTGTCTCTCACCTACTGACCACCTCAATTTGCATTTTAACTGACTGACTTTCTTCCATACTACTGGCCTCTGGCTGCTTTACCACCCCATTCAGGAAAAGCACAGACCATCTGCAAATGCTTCTTCAGCTGGACAAAGGGTGTTTGTGCCTGAAAGCTTGCTAAGAATAATTTTTCTAACTATTTGAGTTGGGCTAATAAAAGATATTGGATTTACCCAAATAACCTCATCTGTTTTTATACAACAAAGACACTCCAGTAGGAAAAGAAACCATATATCATCCAAATACCCTGCTACAATACAAAAAGAAACCCCACTGTGATCACACAACCTTGGTGGTCACCTACTGCCCCACACTGGAACTGATCAGAAGAATTAGTAAACAACTAATTAAACAAGATCAGAGCTTGAGAGAAGTATTCCCAGCCTCTCTGCTCCTGGCTTTCAAGCAACCCCTTAACCTTGCCCAACTCCTCATCAGAAGCAAATTATCCAACAGACGTCAAGTGGAACGCAGCCTTGCCTCAGCAAGAAATGCTTTACCTCTCAACACATCTCTACTGCTGGAGATCAGCAATCAACACACCTCACAACCATCTCACAGAATCCATAAAGCCTATACATGCCTCTCTCAAAATGTGCTATATCTGATCCAGTGCAGCAAATGCCATTGTCACAACTATGTGGGTGAAAATAAACAATGACTACATACCAGAATGAACTCACAGAAAAAAAATATAAAGGGCAGAGAGACACCATTAAGACAGAGACACCACCTCATGTTCAATGAAAATCTAACAAATACCTTTAAAAGGCAAACTTGGGAACAAAAATTCATATGCTGGCTTGACACTTAAGAACCAAGGACTTAACACTGATATTGTCTTTATGGCATATTATACCCTACCTGATTCCTAAATTCTTCCCATGTATGAAAGATGAGAATAACTCATCTCCCTTTTGATAGACCTTGATCTCCTAGAAATCAACTTTTCTTCTGTTAACTATTTGTCTACTACCCCTGGAAATTTCCCCCCTTTTCAACTGGTTTTTATTATATTGTGCTGGCTTTTACTCCTCAGGCCTGAAGAAGCATGTCTTGCTTTCAGAAACTCATCTAACTCCATCCCAACTATGCAGGTAATCCTATACAAGATGTTATCTTAAGAAAACCTTGCCTCTCACATAGTTCCTGGACCATCATGGCCACACCATCACTCTAATGCTGCCTAAACACTGGGGCACCCAAATGCTTGTTTCTTTAGTCACAGTTCCTTTTTCCGAGCTTCTCTTGGTCTGGTACATCTGTGTGTTCCTCCATCACTTGAAGTTAAGTCTCAATGTATCTCATAAAGTGTGTGTGTGGGGTGGGGAGGAAATCAAAAAAGAGCTGAAGAAAAAGCAGTACTAGTTTGAACCATTAAGATTTATTTTTGCAACAGAAAAATGTACAGCACATAATGTTGGAGGAGGGGGGGAACCACCTCCATAGGAAGCTGGAAAGATTTCTCATTACCAGCCCTGAGGCAATTCAGACATTTTATTTTCTTTTAACTGCCATAAACTGACAAATATATAAGATGGATCACAATGTAACATACACCTAGTGGAGAAAATGAAGAAAAAACCCCCAAAATGATCCTTATCAAAAAGAAAAGGCAGGGAGCAGGAGGGGGAAGAATTACATACACATTTCTATGTATATAAAATCATGGAATTAAAACAACATTGTCATTCCTTGCCAAAAGGAAATAAAAAGGAAAAAACCCAGAACAAGCAAACTCTAGCAACATGCCCAGCATTTCAATTTCTCCGTTTCAATATTCTTATCTAGGTTAAGATGTATAACTTAGCTGCAGAGAAGTGGCACTATTCTTAATGCTTAATTGGTAGGAAACTTTTGAAATATGTGACCTTGTTAATATTTTAGGGAAATTATTGAATCTAAAGGAAAGCTAAATTTCTTAATCTTGTATACAAGTTGTAATTGTGGCCACTGCACTGAGAAAGTTATTTTTACTATGTTAACGTTTTTTTTTCTTTAAAAATAATTTTATACAGGGAGCATAGGTGGAAGCTATTAAATCTCATTTTAAGAGGCAGAATTAGTCTTGTAGAGAAGATAATACCACATCAGATAGATTATTTATTCCAGATGTTACTGGTGCAGAGTGATATAAAGTTTAGGAGGAAGATTGCTAAATTATATGTTACTTTATTAAGTGGAGTTGAAAATTCTCCAACCTTTATTTTTATCAATTGAATTTTGTTAGGGAAATGTTTAAGGGTTGCATAGTTCAAACCAAGATGTATGGCTCAAAACTGTCACCCAATTATCAGAACAAATTTAATCTGTTTTTAAAGGCTTTAAAATGGTGCAATCCCCATAATTTAGCCAGCCTGAAAGACATGGATTAAACTCAATGGAGTTTCAAAAATTACCTCAAAATCAAATTCATCCTCATGTATTGGGAGTAATTTTGGATATCTGGGGTGAAAAGGTACCTGTGAAGATAAGACAAGGATTGTTTCTAACTAGAGCCCTGTTTAGAAACTGAAAGGACTAAATCCTATTTCATTTTACCTGCCTCCCCCTCCTCCTCCTCTTCTCTGTGTGTACGTGCTAAAAGCTGCACTCACTAAATGGCATGGATGAACCTGTGTAAGTAAAGGGATTCAATCTTAATGTTCTAACCTGTCTGGAGCTAAAAGAAAGACATGCAGTAAAATTTTCAAAAAGTAGCTAAGTGACTTAGGAGCCTGAATCACATTTTCCAGACAGTCAATGGGACTTCAGCTCCTAAGTGTGCTTAAGTCACACTTAGGAATGTAAGGGTGCCTATAAATGTGCGGGGATGCTATTCTGACACATTGTAATTACAGCGGATCAGAGCATGCTAATTAGCACACTCCAGCGGCCTCCACATCTTGTGTGTTCAATGTTCCCACACTTTAAAATGGCAGTGGGGACACTTCTTTTACTAAAGCTCATTCGATGAGCTTTAGTTAAAGCACCCGTCACCATTTTGAAGCACAGGACACTGAATGCACAAGATGTTGCAGGTGCTTTAATTAGAGTGGCCCTTGGAACTACTGTAATTAAAGTGCCTGTCCCCCAATCCCCGGAGCACGTGTAAAGATGCCCAAAGTGGTTTAGGAAATAGAATGTTGGTACTGCTGAAAATTATACCCAGGATGTTGTCCTGGAAAAGGGCATGCTTTGTTGAATTGGGGTCTCCAACTAGACTTTTTTGAATTCAAAACAGAAATAGCTCAACATTGAGGTTAATATGGAAACTTTAATTAACAGTATAACATGCTAAGTACATGTTTTTAGTATGGCAAAATGTTCAAGTCTGAATGCCTGAAGCAAAACATCTAAATCCACATCTGGACTGAAGAAATGAAGACACATGGCTTCATTGGGCAGGGGCTCAAGCTAAAAGCCAGGATGTGTTAGAGCAGCCCTCCCTTCCCTTCCAGTGAATTCAGGGGGGTGTGGCCAGGCCCTGGCAGGACAGGAAGGGAGGGTGTTAGAGCAGCCTTCCCTTCCATTCTAGTGCTGAGCTCAGAGAGGGGGTGTGTGGCCAGGCCCCTCCTCCTCCCTCCCCATGCAGTGGATTTTGGAGAACACTTACATTTTATGATGGCAGCATTCTCAGTAAATAGCTGTTGTTAGCTGAAGAAATAACCCCTAATCTCTCCCAGTTTAAAATCATCACTTCCTCCAATCAACCATTGATCACCACTGTATCCTGGGCAGGTCCTGTCGATTGCATTGTAAGAATCACCAAGCAGCTTCTCCAAATTTCGGAAGTTCTGGAAAGCGAAATCACATTTTCCATTTGGCTGGGTATGATAGCATCCAAACCTTCCATATGAAGGTCCTCTTCAATTTCAACAGTGTTTGCATGGACAAATCCATCTGAGATCAATGTGAGCTACCTGAGTTTGCTAAAAGGAAAGGACAAAGGATCATAAGTGATGACCTTTCTGCAGTTCTCTGGAAATCTGTTCACATGCTAATTTTTAATTCCACTGCAATATTTGCAAACAAAATGCTTATCATCTTGTTGCTATAAAACAAAAAATGATTCTGTATTATGCACTGCAATCCCGTTAATCAAGCCCATTGCAAAAAATACCACGAAAGACAATTTGAAAATGTCTGAACAGGAGTGGTCAAACAAGCTGACTGTTGCTGTTAACTAGTTAAGGATTCTGTGCAGGAAAGGACGCGCCAGCCAGTGGTTTGGAAATTGATCATATCTGGTTGGGCCATGACAAACTCTTCTTAAAAGAGAAAGTCTTAAAAGGGCAACCAGTGTGAAATACAGAAATTAAGTACTGGCATAGGCATTATCCTTCCTTTTATTTAGGAATATATTTACATACATTGGCCCAATGCTCTTGAGTTATGTAATCTAATTTCATTTACAGGAATTCCCAGATTCATTGAAAGAACAGACACATCTGAAAGAATGGCATATAAATAACACAAAGATACAAACCATTCCAGCTTACATTGCCTTGTTTCAGGAGCTGAAAGTCTTGGAATTATCAAAAAACCAGATCACGCATCTCCCAGTTGAAATTGGTATGTTAATTTGTATGTAGCTATTTAAGCTTCTTGGTGGTAAAATGTGCAAATGCATGGTGTTGTGTTGGCATACATGTACTACTTATTGATACTGGTCTCTACCTACAATATCTTGTACTTCTTCCAGTAAACTGTACTTTCTGGGGGTTTATCTTTTTAAAGTTATTTGCTGAATTGCATGTGATACTTTGCTGTTAAACATGGCCCAAATACAGGAAAAATTGATGCTCATCTATTAAGAGGTTAGGGTAGCCAAATTGCCTTCTGTTGTGTCATGGTTTGTTTTCAAATGACTGGGGAGTCTGGCTCAAAAATGGATAGTATTTTAAGTCTCTTGGTAGGTTAGCAACAGTATGAGCAACATCTCATAAAGCAGCCTGAAACCAGTGAATTCATGCCTCTCCGGCTCCAAAAAGTGTTAAAAAACATTAGTTACCAGAAAACATGTAATACATAATTTTGTATTAAACTCCTTTTTAATCCACTCATGTTACTTAACTAGGAAATAGATCTGCAAATGGAGGGTGGGCAAAAAAACCTAAAAGGGGATTTTAATTCCTTAGCCCTTACATACTTTGGCTTTTATTATTGTACATTTTTTAAAATTCTAAAATTGCCTGGTTCTTTTGTTGTTTATAGTAATCTCTCTAAGTTTTTTAAGTCGTAACCTGTCTGAGAGATTCACTGCACTTTAAACAAGAATCATTGTTGAAATTGGTAGTATCTTTGAAAAAGAAAAATCTCTGCTACTCCAGCCTTCACTAACACATTCTCCCACTCTAGTAGTCTGCTCTTCATACTGTATCCTTTGGTAACAGACTCATGGTTTCAGATTCATCAATCCCTTCTTAGGTTCACTCCTTGCGTATGATTCATAATGCATATAAGTAGTCAGTATATTAATTCAGGGTAGGAAAAAAAGCCTCTGTCTTGGCAGCTATCTATCCCAGACCCTTGGTTCTTTTAATATTCTTATCTAGAGTCATGGTACTTTGAAATTACTATGTTGACCTTTTGTTTGATAGAATAAAACCGTTGCTTTTTATTTATTTATTTTCTTATGTTACATTTTATACAGATAATTGCTTGCTGACTTGAAAAAATATATTTTATGGCGTGCCCGGCAGTTAAATACTCAAACAAATCATATACAAAACAGAAGCAGGAGTTAAAAGATGTAAAATAAACACTAACTATTTAATCAGTACTTTGACCTTAGTACTGACATGGATCATTAGTCTTATTTGGCTGAAGAATTCCACCAGAAGGCAGTGGAGAATGGGAAAAAAAATATTCTGAAATTAAATTCTGTCTGAGGGAATGTGAAAGGAATGGAAAATGTTAGTTCCCCCAATTTAACTAAGGACGTGCTTTCCTAGACTACCAAGTACCATGCTAAAAATTGAATACTACTTGACCCTTTGATGCAGTTAAAGACCATTTTTTTTCTTCATTTTCTTGTACTACTGGACTTTAACTGAGAAACTAGTCCTTAAAAGTAAAGCTAGTTATGAAAAGAAGTAACATTTGTTTCTAGCAAAAGACTTGAAACTAATAATCCTAGCATGATCTGTTCTCTTTGGAGCAATTATTTGAAGGCCAATCTTGGGAAAAGAGGATAGGTTTCAAATACGTTTCCAACCAGTTTTTAAAAGAAAAATCCATATATGCATTGAACTCAATTCTGCCATCAATAATTTTTATACAGCTCCCGCTGAAAGCAGTGGGAGATAATCACATGCATCTGAGGTTATGATTTTAATAAATTGCTTTTCAAAATCAAGGTGGTCTAAATTAGTGGTCTCACCCTTTTTTCTTTTTCTTTCTTTTTTTTTAAAACCAGAACCCAGTTGTAAACATCAGCCAGTCCCGACCCAGTACCCCTCACTCCCAACCTGTTGTCCCTCCCTGCCCCCAAGCACCCCAGTGCATGGGTCAGGGGATGGGTGTATGGGACAGGGTGTGTGTGTGTGGGTCACGGGGAGCCCCAAGCAGCCCCTTGCAGGCTGGAACTCTGCCAGCCTGCAAGGGAAAAAGCCACAGTTTCCCACATTTTTCACCTTAAAGGAGAAGCGATTTTTAAAGTTGGTTCACAACCTTTTCATATATTCTTGTGACCCACTTTTGGGTTGCAACCCACAGGTTGAGAAACGCTGATCTAAATAAAAGAAAAACATAGAGAGAAGAGTGCAAACACTGTTGGCCAAATCCTATTCCCACCTATTCCCAAGTGTTACTTAGACATCTGTAAATGATCCAGAAAAGAGGTAGGGGACATGCAACTCCCAACTTTGGCTGTGCCACACATGCACATGAGAATCTGAGCTTGCTGCCTGCTCAGCACAAGGTCCTGCCAGAGCTCTGCATGAGTAGTGAGCTCTGAGGTCACCCACTAATTGGGGCTTAGTCTGGCCAGAGCCCTTCCTTTTGCATGATTCCAGAGACATGAAGGTGAATGCTGTTGGTATTTGCCCTTTCTGTCCCTTCCTATCCCCAACAGCAAGGCAATTCAGCAGCAAGGGAAAGGTGTGACAGTAGCAATGCTTATGCCCTGGGCTCTGGAATAAAACTGGCCTGTACAAAAGTAGGGGTTCTGGCCATACCCTGTACTGAGAGTTCACGCATTAAATAGCCAAAGAGGGGTGCGATCACTCTCCCACACCTCCTCTGGATCTTCCCCTTGGTGGTCCACCTTGGTTGAGTCTCTGAATAACAGCTGACACGAGGTGGACGAGTGCTCCTCCTCCTCACTTTTTGAATACCATAGGCCATGTGTTGATGAAATGAGGGGCACGACCCTTTAAAATAGGTTAAATGCTTTTGTATCACTTTAATGGTGTTGGTGTTTGTACGTGTTGGTGGTATATAATTCTCAGTAATTCCAGCCACTACAGCAAATTCAGCGATGTAACGTGCCTTAAATGACTTGGGGTGCGGAGCGAAGCACCAGGCTCCATGCATCTCAGGGGCTCTGCAGGAAGCCCATGCAGGCAGCCTTGCAGCAGCCCAAAGCCTGCCTGCCTGAGTTGCTCCACGGCTGCGGTGCCCCCCAGGATCGCCCGACCAGTGTGCCTGTGCATGGGTGCTGCTGGGGGTGGGGATGGTGCTGCAGCCATGAAGGGAAGCATCAGTTTGCCCGCCCAGCCCAGGGACTACTCTGCCCACCAGCAGCTTGTCCTGCCCTCCCTGCCATCGGAGGGGCAGTTAAGTTCAGGTCTGTGCACCTGAAAGGGTCCTAAATTGAAGCAGTGTTTTTGAAAGCCCGTCACTTCAATTTAGGGCCCCTGTTTCATCTACACACGCCCTTAGTCTTAAGGCTGTGATGAAGGTGTATTAGAAAAGCAGACATATTTTTCAGGGTCTGAGGCAGGGCAGAATAGGAATGCATTTAGTCATCTCATAGGTGGAACCTATCCCTCTGGTCCTCTGTGTTAAATTATTTCTAAACAGGATTGAAATTAAGTGTCAAAGGTTTGTTTATATGTATGAAATATAGTCTTGATTCAGCTAAGTACTTTGCCTACCTTGGCTTAACACTTGAATAGTCCCATTGATCTTAGTGGGAGTTGTCTGAAATTATGCATAGGTTTAAGTGCTTTAATGAATCAAGAGCTAAGTGCCTGAATAGCAGCTGCAGTTTCTCAACTCCTGTGGTGAAGTTCAGCCCCCACATACAGGTACTCAGGTTTGTGCACCACATGTGTACAGCTAAGTTCTATTTAGTGTTTTAAGTGGTGCCTGGCTCTGTGTGTTCTCATTGTACAAGAATAAATTTACAGGGTCTAGGGTCACTACAGCAAAGCAAGACTATCTGAACCATGTAAGGCCCACAGAGAGGATATATAGAGGATGCACGTGTCCCACACAATCCTTATGTGTAGTGAAAAAATCGGTATGCCAGTTCTGCCTTGCGGGATGTGAGGCTCTGAGAATGGAGCCTTAATCATCTGCATCCTGAGAATAATCTGAGAAGGCTATACCCTTGTGAAGCTAAAGTATTAGGAGAACTAGTCATAGAAATGCTGTGACTTCTGTAATGCCCCTTCAGCCTCAGACTTCCTGGGATCTATGCACCTTTGTCCAACTTCCATGCAGGTTGCTGCATCTTTCTTTTCAAAACAAATTTTGTTCTTGTGTCTTTGTTCAAGTGGTTTCTGACTTGATAAAGGATATTAGTACATGGCACACCTAGTGCTAGATACTATGAAGGACTTAGTTTTTTATTGGACTAAATTGGGTGCTAAGTTAGTTCCTGGAACATTCTGCTCAGTTGCCACCTAGCTCTGGAGGTGACCAAGCTCCATATATGCAGCAATTTGTGATCTTAAATTCCCTAGGACCTTGATAGTTGTTCTATCCATGTACAGATGTCTCAGTTTTGCCAAGGCTGAGAAACTTGCACCAAAATCTGCCTGGGATCCAGAAACTAGGTGTTATTTCACCCATGTTCCCTGACTCAACCCGGTAAGTCTTCTCAGAACTTATTCTACAACAAACACATTGGTTTAGGCTTCATATAAAAGCCTTTATCTTCCATTTCCTAGGACAGTGTTAGAACTACTTTGTTCATGGTTCTTCTGGGGTGGGGGACACTGTAGAGGAACCCAGGCTAAAGGCCTGTACCAGAGCAGGGCCTTGGTGCTGTACTCTGTTGGTGTTTTTGCTCCCTTTGTTTTTATATTCCACTTGCCACGAGTTGAAGTTAAATGAAAAGGATATCAGGAAGTGGCACTTGACCAGGGTTGCCAACCCTCCTGGATTGGCCAGGAGTCTACTAGAATTGGCATTGATCTCTCAGTGACTATTGAAAGCAATCTGGGAGATTGATATTGTGAATGGGTTGAACAGTACAATTAATGACTAGAGGTGTGCCGACACATCAGTGCCATATCAGATTGACACTGATATAAGAAAAATTGACAGCATTGGCAATCAGCTTTTTTTGACTGATATAGCTGATAACGTCACTGATAAATGCCCCGTACATGCACGCAGCCACAGCGTGGCATGCAGGTGGCCAGAAGCGCAGCTCAGCAGCATGGAGAGCAGCTGGGTCTGGCTATTAAGCCTGTTGTGAGGGAATAGGAGTGGGAGGGGCAGATTGAGGCCTCCATGGTGAGAGAGGGAGTAAGGCTGGGGCTGGGGCAGTGGCTGCACAGCTGGGGCAGGGCGCAGGATGAAGCCATGAGCAGCTCTTCTTGGGGCATGGGGAGGGGGGTGGATTCCACTGCAGCATGCAACCTAGGAAGGCATGGGGGGCACATGCCCACAGATCTGCGTGTGGGGTGGGGGTGGCGCTGGGATTCCCTGGCGGGGGGGGGGAGAGGGGTTGAGCCAGGGCCGCACTTTGCGCAAGTGGCAGTGGCACTGGGAGGAGGGCTATGGCAAATGTTGGGGTGGCTGCAGCACCCCCTGTAGCACTCCCTGGTTCAACATTTTGAAGCACAGAGGCACTGAATACATGCGACACCGAGGCTGTTCGAGTGTGGTAATTAGCACACTCCAGCAGATTCAATTAATCAAGTCTGCTCTGATGCACTGTAATTAGAACACATTAGAGCAGGCATTAGGAACAATGTATTGGTGCCCCTAGTGCCTGGGAGGTGAACAAAGTGTGGCAAAGCCCCTGCCTGCTTCTTGCACCAGGAACTCTTGTATGAAAAGCAGGTGATAAACAGCTAGGGTTCCTCTACTCCTCCTCTCCTGTCTATAGGAAGGGTGGGAGCAGCTGGCCCATGTTTTCTTCAGAGGGGGGTGACCCTACTTTTGGAAAGGCACAAGAATCTTTCCACCCCAGCTCCACTCTTCCTAGTCCCCAGAGGACTTAAGCCAGGGGAAAATGTGTAGACATTTAGTCTCCCAAAGGAAGCTCTCCTGGGAGCAACTGAACTCTGGTTGTTGCTGGGTTATTTTTCTCATGAAGTGACCATTTTTGCTCCAGCAGAGAGAGCTTGAATATCTACACACTTCCATTTTCTACCAAGAGGAAGACAATTCTCCTGGTAGAAACTAGATGTCTGTATGTGGCTTATGACTTGCCTGAATGCAGGAAGATCTGAAGGTGGGTCCTTGCTCCCAGGAATTTTTATGTATTTTATCAAAAACAGGAATTTGCAGTAGTGTAGTTTGGCAGATGATGGCCATTAATATTATAGTTCTGAACTATCAGCAAGCATTCCTGATTTTCCAGACAAGGCTCCAGCTTAAATTGACATATTAGCCCAAAGACTGGAAAGATTCCCATTAATACAACTAGACACGAATGAGCACCTTCTTTGCTAAGATGGCTCAGTTCGAATACAGGAATAGAGACTCCCCTCTGTAAATAATGCAGCTCTCTTTGTGTTAGTCAGATTATAAAAAGATTCCTTTTGATCTAAAAAAAATATAGATTAGCATCTGTAACAAGGTGCTTGTCCCATGAAGTGGTCATGATGTCCCCTGGTGGTTGCTCAACCCTAGCTTGTTCCACCCTTCTGGGGAACTCTCCCCTTTGCTCACCCACTATGTCTTGAAGGAAGGGAGACTGCCCCAGGGCTTTCCAACCCTGGTCTCACTCACTGGCTCATGGGCTAATTATGTGTCTCAGGGGGTACCCATATATGCTTGTTGGTACTAGGCCTTCCTGGCCTAAGCCTCCTCTTTCTAGTGGCTAGCTCCTATGGCCTATGGATGTGGCTTCTGGGTCCTAGCCTTGTCCCAAACCTCCTTGGGCCTTGTCTTCATCTGGCTCTGGGCTCTGTGGCCCCAGTCGCAGCCTAGATCTGGGCTCTGCCACTCCAAGAGTGGCCCGGCTCCAGGCTCTGCTTGATTGTTAGTCCTTGAGCCTGCCCCCAGCAGGGCTGATGCCATTCATGTGCCCCTAGAGCACTAATGGCACCACCAAAAACACCCCTCACAGTCCCTACCACAATCACCAGTATAACTTAAGATGCAGCAAGCAGCTGCTTAACATAAACCTTCCATTCTGGGCCAACAAACATCAACCAAAGGAAAACATCATGCTATTTCTTTAAAAAAAAAAAGGAAAACCTTCCACTCGCATCAGGGTAGGTAAGCAAACACCCAAGCCAGCCCTCCCTGGGTACCAACATAAACCCCACCTGTGGGTTATATCTTCCTGTAGGCTCTCAGGGTGTTGCAGCTCACTGGTCTGCCAGGCACTCCCTTGCAGTTTTCTTGGGTAGGAGCTCTTTCCCCTGCAGCTTGCGGGGCCAGACTGCCTCCCTCTGGCTCTGGCCAGGTGTTTCTATGGCTCCCTGCCCCCACCCTCTGGTGGTCACCTGCCTCCCAGAGCTGCTGCAAGTAGTTTTTGCTTTGGTTTGCTAGGACAGCTTGGGGAATGCTCCTTGCTGCTGGGACTTGAGGGGTTTCTATGCAAGTTCCAACTCCTGATGTTTCTGTCACTGCCTGCTCTGTGGTCAGTGTTTGACTGAGTCTTTTCCACCCTAGAGTCTGCATCTGGCCAGTAGGCCCCAGGATTTGCTCCCCCTTCTCAGTAATGGGTTAGGGGCCTTGTTACAGCATCTAAGTTTATACACTTGTTTGATTTTACTTTATGTGCTATAGATGCAGTAGTATGTATTGCTTGCATACAGTTATTTTAATAGAAAAATCTTATAAAAAGCATTTGAAAAGCATCTGAAGCTTTGGATATAGTTTCAGGCTAATGGAATCTCTTTAGCTTTACTCATATCTTACTGATTAATCACCAAGTTATTTTTCTGCATGGGTCCAACCCTGGGAACTTTGCCTAAGAAAGGAGTGCAGATTGGGTGCTAAATCAGCAGTCAGTGTTCTGCAAAGGTTAAGCGTTCAGATATCTATCATTCTAGCTTCTGTTTACAAATCTACAGTACATAAGTAAATAACACAGCTAAAGTATACTTGAGAGATTGATGAGAGACGGCTGAAGGTTGCAGGGTACTGTGTCTTTAATTTTAATACAGACCTGAACCAAAGTTTAGATATTCACTAGATTACAAGTGATCTAGTGGAAGTTAACTTGGTGATGCACATTAAGGCAACTTTTGATATACTAAGATAATTTTAAAGAGAAAAGATGAGTCTAAAGCTGTTTGCTACATTTCCAGTGAAATGAAGGTTTATATACTGACCTGAGGAATATGGGAAACATAGTCCCAGTACACCCTGTTTCATTCTTGATCACTTTGAAAAACTTTGCTCTGATTCAGGCAGATGAATGAGTGTCTCCCATATCTGTGGCCAACATGTTGGCTACGTTAACTTCCAGAATTGGAAAGCTTGGATGTTCATCAGAAACTGGATATTTTAACATAATTTCAATGGTTTGGTTCCTCTTATAGTATGGAACAGAAAGAAAATTGGAAACCTTGAAAGTTGCAATGAAATGGAACTGTTAACTTCTGGTTAGCAATGGTGGGGCTACATGGGGGATGTAGGCCCCAAACACCTCTTGGTCCACTGCCTACTAAGGACTTGCATTTCTAGCTCATGTTGACTATATGGTTTTAGTAAAATAATTATGGAGAGTACATTTGGATGTCAGTATTTGAGAGCTTTAAACCTTATTTAAAACCATTCCAAATGACTCAGTGCAGAGAATTACCAATAAAATATACTTCTGATTATTAGTACAGTAACCTTTGTTGAGATCTTTGCACTTTTGCTGCTGTGGATGAAACAGCAAAGACTTCTGAGATTCTGAACTATCATTTCCAGGGACAGATAATAACATCTTTGTATAGCATCATGCTCTCACTCATTTTGGATATACCACTGATTTATAAGGATAACCTTATCCAGAAGTCTCCTTCACATGTAGATCCCTTCTACTGAGAATGAAAGATCTAAAATAAAAGTACTAAAATGAAAGGACAAATTGAGAACAAAGCAATCTGTATTGTTCCAAAAGAATGCAGTTATTTTGGTTGTGCATTGGTATTTTATCTTTTCTGCTCACTAAAAATGATGGGTACGTGAATTTTTTATGTGGGGTATTGATTCATCAAAATTCCTCCCAAACAGTATTGACCCTCCTCATAGCTGTCCTTTAATTTCTTCCCTAGTCTTCACAAGGGGTCTTTCATATTAGGCTTCTTTCTGTAGATGGTCTTAATCTCTAGCCCTTCAGCCCATATGGGCATCTTCATCTTCCCCTCCAACACATTGTGCTGGTTTCTTGGTTTCTTTTTAACTCGCTGCTGTCAGTACTCCTCTGACAACAGGCTGCAGGTCCCAAGAATCATAACTTAATTTGTATATTTGTCCATTTACAATTAGTATTGATACTGGTATTCTGATTTTAAATCTAATGTTTTAGAAATGGAGACATGGAGGGTGGATCAGTAACAAAATATAACTAATCAAGCATCAATTTCTTGATGATGACTTAAAAATGGTGACCCATCCTCTTTATGCCAAAATGCTAGATGGAGAAGATTGTAATCTTTCTCTCTTTTTTACATGCTTTGCTTAGCAGTGAAATAACTAACAATACAGTATTGACACTTGCATTGTCATTAGTAAACTTCAGGTTCAATATCTCCTTTCAAATGAAACAAAGCTGGCATCACTGGTGGAGAAGAGAGGACTGGGAAAAAAAGACAATTTGTCATTAAATGGGCTAATGACAAAGAGGCTTCTTTGTCCAGTTATTTTGGCTTGAGTACATCAGACTGATGCAGAAACCAGGTTTATGCCAGTGGATGCACATTACTGAAAAATAATGTCCTTAGGTGATTAAAAAACTGCTTTGTAATTTCATTTCCTCCTAGTCTCTGAAACCCTTGTTAAGGGCTCTAATGCAGGGTTGTCTACATGGTAAAGTTGCATTTGAGTCATTATGGTACTGCATTATCTCTTAAAAATTAAAAATTACAGGGTTTAATTATGGGTTTTAATTTTTTTAATAATGAGTTTTAAAATATCAAAATGGGAATAAACAAGATCTTAGGCAACAACTGTGGTATTGCAGCTCCTAATTAAATATAAAATATTCTTAAACATGAAACTGCCAGAGAAGCTATGGATATCATTATCACTTTAACTGCCTCTGCTTGGAAAACACAAAAGAGATGTTAGCCATTTCATTTTCTAATTTACATTTTTTATAGAACTGAAAACTCTGCACTAGCTTCATAAAGAGTAGTTAACCACAAAGCTGTGCCAGCAGCAATTTTATTATTACTTTTAATTTATGCTTTAGCAACATTTATATTATTGGCAGGATTGGGGGCTGGGGAAGAGGAAGGGGTTACATCCGCACCCATGTCCATGCAGTTGTAAAAGAGGCAGTATCTCCTCTTGGCTACATAAACTGGCTGCACCATAATTGGTCAGTCCTTGGTATGGATGAATAAGAAAATGGAGATCATCTGCATTTGTTTCATAGCTGGAAGATGCCCCCGAGTAGAGATTAAGAGTAAGTTCTTATATGCTCTAGTATTGCATATGTTCCCATATATGGAGCCTTACGGGTGCCTGCAGATGAGCAGGACACCTGCTCTAATGTGCTGTAATTACAGTGTGTTAGAGCAGACTCAATTAATTAGTAATTAGTACACCCAGCAGCCTCTGCAACTTGTGTATTCACCATCCATGTGCTTCAAAATGGTGGCGGGGCACTTTAACTAAAAGCTCATTCAACATTAAAGTTTAGTTAAAGCACCACCGCCACAAGCTCCTGACAGCTGCTCAAATTGAAGCGCTCCCTCCACCCCCATCCCAGAGCATGTGTAAAGATGTCCTACCTGTCCTGCACAGTTGATAGTGCAGTAAACTCTGAGCATGAATGAAGGTGGCTGGGACTTTGCCTATGATTCAAACCTTGGAAACTGCACAGGAGTCAAAAGGAGGGTTCTCAAATTTATACAGGGGATTCTGGGGAGATAGGGTCCCAGGCCAATGGGCTAAGGAAATTGGGAAAAACACAAGAGGGCAAACATTAAAGTAAATATGTTTAGAATATACGTAACAGACAATAACAATAACTCAAAGATAAAACCCTTTAGGGACAGATAGCAAGATAAAAAATAGAAAACATTAACATGATGCAAGACACCGAAGTAATCTTAAGCCCTCCCTTAACTCCGGGGGGCTCTCAAGCCAGCCTTTAGTCTGACAGAGTGCTGAATTACTGTGTAGTGTGTACCCAGGCTCCCCTTCTGAGCCCTGCTGCTGTGGCTTGCAGAGTCAGCCTCACTGCAGCTCCTGGGTCTCAGCCTGCATCTTGCCAGCTGCTGCTTCTTTCTCTCTCTCTGAGCCAAGATTTTCCTTTGTGTGCAATCACAGCTCCCCCTCTGCTTCCTTCCTCTTTTTCCAGTAGCCTGTTGAGAACAGTAGTTCCTGTCATGACAGTACAGCCTATTACACCTATAAAATAGGGGGGAGGGGGTCTTGAAAACTGCTTGGGACCTTTGTGTTTCACCTTTTTCCATAGAAAGCACATTACTTAATAGGGAAAGTATGTCTGCTTTCAGTGGGATTTTGGTTAGGTGTTTTATGACCTTACATCATCCCTTCTGATCTACTGTTGGGGAAGGTATGTCTCCCTTCAGTGGGATTTTGGTTAGGCGTTTTATGGCCTTACATCATCCCTTCTGATCTACTGTTATTTACAGCAACAAGGTTGATCAAACCCAGGAGAAGGAAGAACAGTTAACATAGTGTCTATATTTAAGAAGAGGAGGGGAAAAACACGGCTTAGGCTATCAACAGCTTTGATAGTGCCCTGGGGTTTAGGAGGAAAGAATAATTAGCAACGTGGAGATAAATGGAAAATGGGATAACATTCAACATGAATTTACCAAAAGTGGATTTTGCCAGGCTAGTTAGAGATCTTTCTTTGCTAAGTTAACTGATTTTTTTTTTAAAACACAAAGTGTATATGATAGACCTCATCTGTCTGGACCAAAGAAAAACGTTTGATGTATGTAAAGCTGGAGAAGATAAGGATTAGTTTAAGAACTATAGGGCAAGTAAGGAACTGGCTAATGAGGAGATAGCAATAAATTGCATGGATCTATTAGGCTGGAATACGTTTACTAGTGGAGTTTCTTGTTGATTGACTTTGGGACTGATGATTTTTCTTATCACCTGGGCACAAAGAGAATGCGCTGACCAGAAAGTTGATAATGAAGGGAAATTGGAGCTCTCATCAATTCCGAGAAGAATTGGAATGTTGTACAGGAAAACTGAATGACCTTGAGAACTGGAGTAATAGAAATGGGATAGAATTCAATAGTATAATGTGCAAATTGTGCAGTTTGAGAAAAACAGCAAGAATTTCTGTTATAAGCTATGTTGGCTCATCAGTTAGAAACAGGAAAAGAAAGAGTACAGCCTTAGTATGTTATAATTCACAAATACAGCAAGACAGCTTAACTACTCTATTGCCGTTCCCTTTTCTACTCAGACTGTTAGAAGATGTCTGCTAAATTATCATACTAGTTCTCCCATGGTTTCTGCTCCACTGTTGGAAGAAATACTCATACAGACAGGGCCCTTGCATCTTGTAATCTAACTCTGCTTAGGGTGGGCCTGCAGAATAAATCATCAGCCCTGGTGGAGATGAACTGGGGATAGAAACCGTGAGACCAGATAGCAAAAATATCCTAATACAGGGGAAACAAATATCAGGCCTTCAGGCCAGATCCAACCCACAGAGCCAGTCCATCCAGCCTGCCAGGTTACCAACTGGCTATAGGAAGTTAGGGGCATGGCCAGACTTGGGCCAAACACTTCTTCTGGTTGACCCAGGTATAATGATCCTTTGAGCTGGGGAGTGAATGCGAGTGCTAGCCACATCCATTGTATACCACACTAGCTCAGTGAAACGTCTAGGTTTAGTAAATTCATCCCTGGTATAAATGAACACAGTCCTTCTCTGACTTAAATGGCAATTGCTTCCATTTAAAGCCAGGAATTAATTGGGTTCAAATTAACAGAAATCTTTCCCATCACACTGAATCTGTCCCATCTCAAGACATCCACACTTCAGTGATTTATTTTTGTTTTAATGAGGTGAATTTAGATGCAACACATGGTAAATGGTGTAAATAATATTGTCATTTATTTACATCATGTTACAATTGATACCCCAAGATTATATTGTTGTATGTGCTTGAGGACCTGAAATAAAGATAAAAACTTTGCTTGTTAACCCTCTTGAGCTACTACGATCATCTTCCTATACCAGATGAAAGAATCTTGTAGGATAATATTGCACTACCAGATCAGTGTCTGTGGTCATTTTCTATCCCTGCCAGTTGAACTAAAATGTCTATTGTGTGCCTGGAAGTCAGCAGGGGTTCTGTGTATGTAAAAGAATTAGTTAAACTGAAGTACAAGTTATTCCACTTAATCAGAATTAGGTGTGTTTTCTGTGTGAACCATCTCATTCAGCTCCTGTTTCTTGAAAGTTCACTGAGGATATGGAGCTCATTAGCTGGGAGCTAAGTCAGGGTGAGATGGAGGCAGGTGTATTATCTCCTCTTGGGATCTGTAGTCTTTCTCTGTACTGGGGTATTTCTCCTAGTCTTACTTAGGGATCTGGAGCTATCTCAAGTTTGGAAGCATCCTGCAGAATGGTCATAGTTGAACAATGCTGTAAGGTGGCATGGACCTCTCCATGGTAACTCTTTGTGGTCTTTATGAAATTTTGTATGTTTACAAGCTTTGGGGGCTGTGGATTTTTGTAATCATATTCAGCTTCCAAATCTCCTTCACCAATAGGAAAATGCTGTGGAAATTCCTTGGGAAAAATATGTGGAATTGTTCTTCTGTCCTAGGCTTCTGCTTAATGATAGTTGCACAGTAGATAGCAATAAAGCGTCCATTGAGAATTTCAAGATTTAGTCTATATGTAGGTTCTTGTCTGATGGAGGAAGGTCTTATTGTCTTGGCCTAAATAGATATATATGAAATACCTTGTCCCTTTTTAGGTTTGAGATGATATACAGGGGATGAACAGCTGCGATGCTAACTGTTTCTAAGAAGTACATTTAGCTGACTTTGTATCAGTTCGTTAACGTAATCTTATTATTATTGGATCACTTTAAGCCCTTTTGATATTCTATAACAGTGGTTCTAAAACATTTTAGATTCCAGACACCCCTTGAATCTAAAAGCACGCCTTTTGGGCACCCGGCAGAAAATGCCAGCTCTTTGTTTTCGCTCATTTTTTGACTGAGAAAAATAATGGAGCAGTCCTTCTGTTTCAGAGAACTCAAAAGACCATAATAGGTCAAAATGTTTTAACATTATGGATTCCTGTTTGAAATCTTTGCGTTTATCTTGAGTGCCATGGCACCCTGGTTTGGGAATCTCTGCTTTATAGATATATTTTATTAAAATGTTCCTTTTTCAAATATAAAAAACTAAACCAAAAGTTAAATTAATACCACATTGCATCCAGTTCAGGATTCAAACAATAGATTCCTCATCAAAATTTGAGATAAACTATAGATAGAGGACTTATTCATTAGATTTCCATGTGGTCACATTCAAAATGCATACATACAATTTCGAACTAGTTATTAACAGGATAAAGTGCAATTAGAGTTGAGTTTAGTGCTGATTCTAGATAACTTTTTTTTTTTACTAAATTCCCTCCACTTTAGTGACTGAGAACTTGTGGATAACATGGTGCCATTCTTCTCATTATTTCCAACTGCTGAATTGCATTTAGGAGATGATATTTTTCTTATTATTGGTTTTCCATGTAAGAAATTGCTGTATTTGTTACAGGGATGTATTTGATCACTAATAAGAGGGGAGCTCATCTTGGTGATTATACAGGAGGAAAACTTTCTACAAAACAGTTTGCCTTATTAAAATGCGGCCCAGGCTATGAATACATTTAAGAGCAGCTGTGCCCTGTGTGTTTAAGCCCTATGACATTCTTCTTTCTTCAAGCATGTCAAAATATAAAGTATGCTTTAATGGGGTTTCAAAACCCTTTTTTATTGAGGATTATGTAAAATGATAACTACATGCTGAGTAGGAAGTAAAATGTGAATGAACATATCCAAAAGTATTGTCAGTGCCGCTGAAGGCATATTCTCCTTATCTTTCTTATCCAGACATGATCACCAAGGAAACTGGTGAAGATTACATCAGAAGTGCATAACGTTTGCTATGGTCTGGGACAGAAGTTTCATAAACTGGTTTCACCCAGTATATGTTCAACAAGGTTTATTTTAAACCAGTTTCAACCATTTTGAAATTGGTTTATGTGGACTGAAGCTCTGTTCTGTTACAGGTTTAAACCAGTTTCTGATCACTTAAACTGGTTTATGTGTAACTTCTGTCCCTAACCTTTATAACAGGAGTCATTTCTTGGGAAAAGCCTATACTTCTTCAGGATTATGCTAGGGAGCACCATAGTGTGGCATGCTACTCTATCTCACATGCACTGTATCCCCAAACTGATGTAATGAAGCTATCTTAGTCCTGTGTGGGCAGTGCAACAGTAAGGTTTCGAGAAACCTGTTTGGCATGCTTCCAGCGCCACACTAGCCTGCCTATATTGCATTGGTCCTGGGACAGCAGGCACAATGTGGATATGGGGTAGAGTGAGATGCTTTACTGCAGCATTTTACTTGGTGTATTGCAGAGGCTGTATAGACATGCTCCTAAATGTCTTCCAGTAAGTTTGAATAAGAGAAATAAGTCATGATAAGTAACAGCTGTCATAATTGTCACTATAACTTCCAGGCAAAAAGCAGGCTTTCTATCTTCTTTAAAAATTGCCAAAATTACTAAGGACCTGGTTTTGCACTTGCTCCAATTCCTATTGAGGTATGTACAAATTTTGTCACTGACACCAATAAAACGATCAGACTCTTTAGGAAGTCATTAGTAGTGAAGAGCATGCCACATCTTTCAGGAAAGAGACCATAATAGTTTCTGTAAATAATAGTTTTTGAAACCACAACCAAATTCTTTTCTCACTAAATATCTTACTGAATGGCTATTTCTCTGCTACAATTCTTACTAAGCTGAATATACATTTTATGCTGCTAGGTTCCTTTGTGTTTCTTGCTTTACTGATTTTAGCTATTTATTTTAACAGGGTGTTTAAAAAAACTCAAGGAACTCAATGTGAGTTTTAATAATTTGAAAAGTATCCCTCCAGAACTGGGAAACTGTGAGAATCTGGAAAAACTGGATTTATCTGGAAATCTAGAAATAACGGAGCTCCCATTTGAAGTAAGACTTCCAACTTTATTTCGTATAACTGGATTATTTGATCTGTAAGATATGTTTATTATATCACGGTAAGATTTTCTTACAGACTCTTAATGCACCAGAATACTACCACTTGCATACTTTAACAATACATTTTAGTAGCCATGGACCAGATTCAAAAGATGACTTCACTGACTCAGACAGGACTTAGGTGGACGTTTGGTGCACACAAAAGTGACAATTTTCACCTGATCTGGCCACAGAAAGCAGTGTATAGCTGTGGCCACACAAGTGTATGGCTGCAAACAGCTTTGAAATGACCGATCAGGTGAAAATTTGACCCTTCATTACATGAGGTATCAGATAAAGACATTTCAAAATGTAGCATCTTCTGTAACTTGTGTCTGCAGAGCTCCTAGCCTGTCACTATTCTAAGAATGGGAGGGGGAAAAGGGAATGGAGGGAGTTCAGTCTGGGGGTTTTTCAGGCCCCCTGGAAGGTGGGGTGGGAGTATCGGAGACTCGCCAAAGTGTGTGGGGGGTCTGATTCACCCACCTCACCCTTCAGCACCAGCTGGGGAGCCCCCAAAACAAGTTACCTTTGTTGTCTTCCTCCGCCATCTCATTCTGAAAACACCAAGAGCTAGCAGAGAGTGTGTGCCATTGCTATGGGAACCTGGCTGCAGGCTCCCAGCCCATAGCTGGATTCCTCTCTCTGCAGGAATCAACAGTGAACTTCTATTTGGTCTGGGGTAATGTAAGTCAGAATGATTTGCAGAAAACATGGTGAGTTACAGCTCTAAGCTGCATTTCTATCTGTATACACGATACCTCAAAATCCCTGTCTAGCAGCCTTTTAGTTTTGGAGTTGTCTAAACATCTTAGGGGCTCTCCTTTCTTACCTAAAAATGTCCTGAAAGCTAGGCACCTGGTCGTACCTAAGCCTAGCTGGGGAAAAGAAACTAGCTCAAAACACTGGCTGAAGTGTCAGGATCCCATTTGCTTGTTTTCCTTCTCATCCCATAAATCTTGCATTTCTTTCTATATGGTGGTCCAACTTCAACATGAGCTGCCAATAATACTTTATTGCGCAGTGGTTTGGGCAGATGTGAGATATGTAGGCTTGAATCCATAAAGTTGAGACAAGAATTGAATCTAATCTCCCACTTTCTAGATGATTGCCGACTGTTAGACGGTTGTATAAAATATAGAGATCATCATCATTTTTTCTGGCTGTACTTTAAAAGGTGTGAGCCCTGTTCAGTCCTTTGGGACAATAATTATTGGTGCTTATCAGGAGCAGGTTCTAGATTCTGGATCCCAGGTGGCCCAAGTCACCTCCCTGCAGCCTCAGCAATACACTACACTCAGACCAGTGTAGATATGCATTTCCTTTTCACCAGTTTGAGGTAGCTTCGTTGTGGTGAGTCTCTGTGTTGCCTGTACTTGCAAATACTGTCTTAAAGCAAAATCTCTTTTCAGTATGTACAGCAGCAAATAGCCAGATTAACATCCAACTCGGGACATATTGCTATTGCAGGTCCCAATGTCTTTCTATGGACCACTACTGTATTTCTGAGGTGCCTAAATCCTTCCATGTCCTGTATGGGGACATTAGGTCTCTAATTCAGGGTTCTCTTCCACACTGGGGATCTAGTACCTGTGAGTTGAGCATTACAGAACCTAAATCCCTTATTTGATCCAACCCAATGTCACTGCAATGGCTTAACAGTAGTAGAACAAGACCAAGGCTGAGTATCAGTTCTGAAGTAACCAAATCCTGCTCATGTGCGTCTAGTGCATAAAGGCAGGAAGCGTGCCAAAAGGGAATTTGCACAAAGTTGGTGGGAACTACATGCCCTGAAAATGGCTTAATAATAGAACAGGACTGAGCTGCTGAGTGTCAGTTTGCAAGTACTAAATGCTAGTCAGGCTCTGCGGTATAAAAGAGGGAAGTTGCCAAAATGGATTTTACATAATATTGATGGGAAGGAGAAGGTTGTAAGTGGATACTTGTCTTGGAGCAGAAGTGTTTTGTTGACAACTGCATCTGAGTCATATCCTAATTTGTACCTCCCTCTCTATGGGATGCTGATTTGTTAGAAGAGCCATAGTGAGTTTCCAAACCATAAACAGTAGTGTGGCCATAAACAGATGTCTCCTGTTATACTACAGGATGAGGGCCCCTGCCACTCCATGGGCTTCAGGGGCCCAGTCTTGCAGGACAGTTTGTAAATGGAGGAACCCCTGGGGTGTCCTGAATCAGGGCATAACAGCATGCTACATGTATCTGAGCAATCCTCTCCTGGGAGATTTCCGGGGCACATGTTTTCAAAGAAGGAACTCAGGGTTCCCCTTTTTGCAGAGATGTGTCCTGAGATGGGCACAGCAGCATTATCCACACAAGAGTTAATCCTCTGCTAGTGGATTCTGGTGAGATGTGAACAGTGGGGTCCCCCAGGGATCAGTCCTCAGGCCCACACTGTTTAACATCTTCATCAGAGACTTGGACGAGGGAGTTTAAAGCACATTATCCAAGTTTGCTGGTGACACTAAGATGTGAGGCGAGGTGGGCACACTTGAAGGGAGAGAGAGGCTGCAACTAGATTTAGACAGACTACAAAAGTGGGCAGATGAAAATAGGATGGGGTTCAACATAGAAAAATGCAGGGTGCTGCACCTTGGGAGAAGGAATCTGCAGCATACATACAGGCTGGGGAGTTCTCCTCTTGAAAGCACAGAGGTGGAAAGGGCAGCAGGACAGGCTCTATGAGGAGAGACTGAGGGACCTGAACTTGTTCAGCCTTGGCAAGAGGAGGCTGAGGGGGGACCTGGTGACTGCCTACAAACTCATCAGGGGAGATCAACAGCAAATAGGAAGAGCCCTTTTCTCTCCAGCACCACCTGGGGTGACAAGGAACAATGGTAATAAGCTGAATAAGAGAATAGGTTTAGGTTAGAGATCAGGAGGCAATATTTTACAGTCAGGGTGGCCAGAATCTGGAACCAACTTCCTAGGGAAGACGTCCTCGCCCTACCTTGGGTAAATTAAAACAGAGGTTAGATGATCACCTGTCTGGGGTCTTGTGAACCTAGCATTCATTCCTGCCTGTGGCAGGGGGTCAGGCTAGATGATCTGTTCAGGTCCCTCCTGACCCTAGCTACTATGAAACTGTGGATTCCTGGGGTATGTGCCTACAAGTGGGGAACCAGGGCCTCCCCCATTTGCAGAGGTGCACCCCAAGTTAGGGAGCAGCAGCATGATATGCATACTCAAGGGATCCCTTGTGAGGGGATTCCCAGGGCATGCCTCTGCAAAGAGTGGATCTCCAGGGCTTCAGAGGCCCAATCCTGCAGGCCCTGGGATTAGGAATTCCTGGTGTACTGGGCCTCTGAAGCACCGGGCTCCATGCAGCTCTACGGCTCTGCAGGAAGCCCCACAGACAGCCTGACAGCAGACCACGAAAGCAGGCTCTGGCCAAGAAAAGCTGCGAGCCTGATCTCTGCCTCCCACCCCCTTCCAGAGCCTGTCTGCCTGCCTGAGCTGCACAAGGGCCCGGTGCTTCTGTCCATGGCTGTGGTGCCCCCCAAGACTGCATGAGCTGGGTGCCTGCAGGCGGGTGTGGCCGGGGGAGGGGCATCGCTGCCGTGGAGGGAAGAACCAGCCTTCCTGCCACAGCCCAGGGACCGCTCTGCCCACCAGCAGCTCATCCTCCCCTCCCCACTGCAGAGGCAGGGTATGTGCATGATAGGGGGGTTTAATCAGCCCTAAATTGAGGTGGTGTTTTTTAAAAGCCACTGCTTCAATTTAGGGCCCCTGTTTCATCTACACATGCCCAAAAATACCTATAACTTTGTCATTTTTTTGCAGATTCAGATGAAAACAGCAGGGAAGGTAGCCCCTTCTGAGGGCATGAAGCCTGCCACATTTCAAGGAGATAGGTGCAGGGGTTTTTGTAAAAGTGCACCTCAAACTGTTGAAAGAAAAACTCATATCCCTTGTATGTATTAAGGCAGAGTGGAATGAATGCTTGAATGCTAGTCCTGCTTGATGCTCCAGTGGAAGTAGCCCACCTTCCTGGATTTTGAAATACGCTGGCTGGTAGTGATGGCACCATAACCCAGAGCCCTGTTCCCCTCCAAGGCATCCCTGACTACATGATGCAACTTGTATGCCATACAGTGGATGCCAACAGAGTGGGCATTATGTATTACCTTGACTATATTGGCCCCATTGTCAGTGATCATGAACCCACAGGTGAGCTGGCCCTGTCCAATGAGCCACACCTGCACCATGCAGTTCATGGCCACCATGATCTCCCTTGCCCTGTGGGACCCATCCATCACCTCTGCTTGAAGGAGAGCCCACCAACAGCCTGACTGATTGCACCAGTGTCCTGTGAGGGAGAGGTAGGCATGGTCTCCACCCTGGCTGCTCCAGATGTCTGAGATGAAATGCAAAGGTGGACCTGCATTTTGTAGCTCCTCCCTCCAGTACTCCCTTCATGCCTCATACAGGGAGGGCACCACCGTTCTGCTAAAGATTGTGCACGCGGGCACATGGTAGGATGTGTCCACGAGTGCCATGAGCCTCTTGAACTTTGGATGCTCAACAAAGGAGAATGGCTGGCCATCCAGAGCAAGCATTTCCCCAGTGTTCTGGGTGACCTCGCTCACTTTTGGAATGTGCCCCTCTTTGTCTCCATCTTTCCCCCGCTGGTCCAGGGTAGCCTGCCTTTGCTTCTTGGGGCTGAGGGCTTTGGAGCAAGAGGGGGACTTCCCTTTGGGCATGCTCCCACTGGTGCTAGGCTGAGGAGGAACAAGGGCAAGGGGGTGCTGCCTCCTGAGTTGGAGCAGCATCGCTGTGGTGGCAGAGTTTCACATCCTTGCCCTGGCTGATCTGCCTTTGGCAGTGCTAGCGGGTAGCATACTTGGGATCATTTGCCACATCAAAATGATCCCACAGTACACTATCCACCTGCTTCTGGGTTGAGTGTGGGGATCCTGCCTTATCTCCCTCTTCACCAGGCAAAGGCACAAATATAGGAGGAGCTGATCCACCTGTTCCCACAACCTCCTTTGAAGTGCCTTCCAGAGAAAGGATACCTACCTCTAGGGGAACTTTGCGGGGTGTGGAGCAGAAACTCAGATTCTGCCTCCTTCCCCAGAATTTCCTTTGTTATGGCCCTGAGCTCCTGTGCTTCTAGATCCAGCTCCTTCTCTGGCACTGGAAGGCATATGCTAGAAACTGAAATTGGGGTGGAGAATGTCATGCTGCTACTGATAAATGGTGTTAGTTATGGTGGTGCAGATGCAGGCACTGCTACCACCTCCTTGCTTCCACTAGCAGCAGAAGACTCATTGCTTTCTGGAAAGAGGGTGCAGCTATGTTTGGGGCAGGGGGATTTTGCAGCTCTCCCTTTGCCCCCTCTCTCTCCCCTGCCAGAAGATCTGACACCTGCCTTTCCAGCACGCTTCATAATGTTTGGTGTGCTGTAAAATGTGTGTTTGTGTATACTATATGTTGTGCTTTCCTGCACAGTGTTGACACACTGTCTGGGAAAACACAGATTTCTTTTTGTGGAGATAAGAATCAAGACAGACTAACAAGGACAAATTAGAGGATTTCGGGGGAAGAATAATTTGAAAGGAATGGATAGGGATAACAATAGGGCTTGTAGGTAAAGTTATGTAGGAAAGGATTAGATGCAATTTACAAGAAGAGAGACTAGCTAGCAAGAGATTAGATAGGAAGCCAGAGCCTTTCAGATGCTGATGCTCCAAGAGAGACATAGATCACAAAAGGCACAGATCACTTCAGATGCAGCTTGATATGTTGTTTCTAAGTCCCTCTCCCAGGGCAGTGTGATTGGAAGGGAACTCAGAGAAAGATCACAGTCACTGGCAGCTACAGATGTCAATATCAGAGCAGTCTTTCCCCAACTCTCACCCTTTTCCATATATGGAAGATAACCTCAGTTTCTGTTTCCTGCAAGCCTTCCAAATCTATGAATCTCTCCAAATTAATTTGGAGGCTTCTGATTCGATTTGGACCTTTTAATGGGTTTCCTTATTGATTCAGATTTGGAGATTCGGCCGCCGAATTGGGTCGATTCTCCTCTGAATTGAATCAGATACCGAGGCTTCGCACAGCTGTAGTCTGAACCAACTGTTCAAAGCCAGTTTTTTGGAACTACACACAGAACTAAATACCTGGGTTTTTTAGTTAATTTCAAAGTCCACTGAATATTTAACTTGTGTGGCTCACAACCGCACCTTTTTAAAGCAGTAGTAACAGTATGTTTACTAATGTAATGTGTCTGATATCTGTTTGTTAGGTGTGAGGTGGTAATTGTCAGGAACTGCTTCTTTGTGATTGAAAAATACTGCAATAACATGAACTGTGTTTGGAATCTAGGAGAGCTAGGGAAAGGAAAAGAACAATTTTGAACTTCATGCAGTACCTCAACATGATGAACACATTTATGCCAGAAATCTACCACTGTGGAGAAATGAGCTATTTCTTGGTGACACATTATGACCCCAGTATGACTACAATTATCTGGGGTATATGTTTGTGGGCTTTTTTTCCCCTGTAGCTAGATAAAGTCTCCTAATAGTAGCAGGAAGGCAGTAACACCGGCTTGTTCATTAATGCGCATTAAAATAAAAAATAGAAAAAATAGGAAAATAACTCTCCCAAAGATTTTTCATGAAAGGATTTAGAAAGTTCAGCTTGCATTTGACTTTCAAAACCTTTAAAAATTCCTGTTTGGAAGGTTAAAGAATTGTGTGACTTGAAGCAAATAGGCTATATATTCCCTTGTAAAACTTGCCTGAAGAAATAAAAGCAAACTTCCACACAGCAGAAATGATCAAAGTCTAATTTTATCTTGGTTTTGTACATAGCATCTCCCTAGTCATTATTCTAGTAACATATACAATAATAGATTCAAGAAGATTGATAACATGCCTGTAATTCAGTCAAGAATTTCTGACGGTACCATAAAGGTTTATGAGATCATCAGGACTCTGAGACTGAATTACATCTTCAGTAATCAGTCTCCCTGTTCTCTTTCTATCCATTTTTTATGACAGGTATAGAAAAAATAGACTTTTTGAGCTTCTCTAGCAATTTACTGAGGGCTTTCTTAAAGACAAAATTCTACATCTTTGAAAACGTGCAGAAAAGAAATGTTATAAGCTGACTGAATTAGAGGAGAAATAATTGTGCAGGCCACAAAATCCTTGCTGGCAATTTTTACGCCAAAGTGGAACTGCATGCAAACCACCTACGTTTCTATGCATAGAACACTCCCAGAACACCTGTTTGATATCCAGCTTCTAAGTCCGTGGGGACAACTGCTGTTATCTGGCACTTCAGGATGCGTACCTACATTTTTGCAGATATGCCATTTGCTTCCAGGTTCAGCATTATTACACAATGAGAAGGGTTGTTCATTGGCTCAACATTTTATCAAGTCAGCAAAACATGAAGTCAACAGAAAGATGATATGTATCAAGAGTTTTCTGTATTTTTTATGGAGTCGAATCATAATAGTTGCTGAGCATCAGTTACTTATATTAGCTATAGTGTAAGCTCCAGATGTGTCCATATTTTAAGGATTTGGCCCATTAAGAATATATGCTGATTTAAGTATTTTGTTCATTATATTTATGCCAATGTGTCATATATTATAATAGAATATTTATACAGTGAAGTAAATTTTCCTCAAATCCACTTCACACTAAGATGAGGTGTATGGTAGCCAAATAAATTATAATATGGTGTATTGAAATAATTCCAGACCTTTATTTTAGATCCATATTCTATAGCCCCTCCCCTAGCAACTCAAGACTTCTCATAAAATAACATTATTGTAGCAAACTCCACCATTCAAAAGGTAAAAAAAGTCAGAAATAATGCACCCTTAATTCTGCTGCCTTTTGCCCATGCATTATGTTATAGACATTAAGTGTATGAGTAGTAGGAATCCTTAAAGAGTAGCGAGTATAGCTGAGCAAAGTTCAGAATTTCTGATAGATTCTGCCATTTCAACAAGTCTTGATCCTAAAATAAGTTGTTACTGCTGCTGTTATAATTATTACTTGCAAAGTATAAATTCCTAAGAAATCAATTCAGAAATGACAAAACATTTTCTACATTTTGCAGTAAAATATTTCTATATTCCTAAAATTCTCACTTTTATTGCAGACACCCACATCATTAGTTTCATGTCAGATTAACATTACATTGTATTTCTCTTGTCTTAAAAGAGTTGTAGTTTGGAATGGGCTTCCATTGTTTCTATGGACTGATGTCCCCAGAGGATATTTGCCACAAAATAGTGTAAATCTAGATGACCAGGATGCTTGATTAATCAGGTGGATCCTGTGGTTCTGGGTACATCATGGATGATATAATCCAACTACAGAACTTGATACTGTCTTTCTTTCCTGTGGGCTAGCCTCCCTGGCTAAACTTTCACTGATTTTTTTTTTTTTTTTTTTTTTCATTATGCACCCAGAACATGATTCTGACATCGTTTGGTAGCCATATGGGAGAGAGAGTACTTCAGGGAGCTCAGTCCATAGAAAATAAGGTGGCTGAAAGTACCCATATGGCAATGTACTTAAAAACAACAAAACAAAACAAATAACAAAATATACGTACACATTACTAATATAAAAGGAAACATTTTGAGCCAGTTAAGGAAAATTTAATGTTCCAGTTCAACTCAAACTGACCCAAAAAGTTATTTCAGATTTGTTATGTAACATGTATTTTTTTAGCCAAATTGACCATTCAGTGCAACTATATCAGTTTTCCTGAATCACATTTCCTATTAGAAAATAACTCTGAATGAAAATTCCTGACTAGGTTTAGCAGTGGTTGTTTGTGTGATGACCTGTGCAAAATGTAATGTTTTTACATGTGCTACAAATATTCTGGCAAAATACTGAATTCATATTTTTGTTGGTACATGGTTACTGAACAACAGTTGTGCTGCTTTATCTCCTTCATAGATCATAACAGAGCCTCTCTCCCTGCTTCTTCCCCCTGCCCCATCTTCATAGATTTCATAGATTCTCCTCTGAGGAGTTTTAATTTCATAGATTTCATAGACATTAGGGCTGGAAGGGACCTTGGAAGATCATTGAGTCCAGCCCCCTGCCTGAGGGGCAGGAAGTCAGCTGGGGTCATAGGATCCCAGCAAGAAAAATATTACAAATTTCTCTTGAAGATGTTCAGTGTAGGTGCATGAACCACCTCCGATGGTAGACTATTCCAGACCTTGGGGGCTCGGACAGTAAAGAAATTCTTCCTTATGTCCAGCCTGAAATGGTCTTGCAGGAGTTTATAACTATTCGACCTAGTCATCCCTTGGGGGGCTCTGGTGAACAATTGTTCCCCCAGATCCTGGTGAGTACCTCTCATAAACTTATAGGTGGCCATCAGATCACCCCTGAGCCTGCGCTTTTCCAGGCTGAAGAGTCCCATGTCTCTCAGCCTGTCATTGTAAGGTCTGTTTTCCTGACCTCTGATCATTCATGTGGCTCTTCTCTTCACTCGCTCAAGCTTCTCCACATCCTTTTTGAATTGTGGAGCCCAAAACTGGATGCAGTACTCCAGCTGTGGCCTCACCAAGGCCAAGTACAAGGGGAGAATGACGTCCTGGGATTTACTTGAGAAGCATCTATGGATGCAAGCCAGCATTTTGTTTGCTTTACTAGCTGCAGCATCACGCTGAAGGCTCATGTTCATCTTGTGGTCAATCATGACCCCCAAGTCCCTTTCATCCATAGTGCTAGCCAGCGTAGCACTGCTGAGTCTATAAGGGTGCTGCAGGTTTTTCCTCCCAAGGTGGAGAACCTTGAATTTTTCAGTGTTAAACACCATCAGGTTCTCATCCGCCCATTTCATGAGCCTGTCAAGGTCAGCCTGGGTTGCCCTCCTCTCCTCAGGTGTGGATGCTTTACCCCAGAGATTGATGTCATTGGCAAACTTTGCCAGTCTGCTTCTGACTCCAATGTCCACAGCATTGATGAAGATGTTGAACAATATGGGTCCAAGGACAGAGCCTTGGGGGACCCCACTGGTTACAGGGCACCATGACGGTTGACTTCCATCAACCACCATGCTCTGGGTCCAACCATGGAGCCAATTCCCCAGCCAGCGGATCATGGTGGACCTGAGGCCGCAGTTGGCCAGTTTTGCCAAGAGGTGACCATGGGATACTAGATTGAAGGCTTTTTTGAAGTACTCTTAATGTACTGAGTTTCTGTTTCCTAAGGAAACACACGGCAGAAGACTAATATAGCAGACCTTTACGACTTCTTTTCCACCCCTTTTCTCTACAACTCTTACAGAAGAACTGCAGAAAGAATTAACCCTTTTGACTTTTGCTGATGCAGCATTCCTCTGTACTAGGCCCAGGTTCTGGCCCTTTGTTTTGGAAAGCACCACACAGCAAGATAATGAACAAGAATTTGGCCTGCCATCTTGTTCCAGTATTCATGCTGGAGGAAGAGAAAGATTACTGAAATTTTCCACATAATTTTTATTTCCAGTTATCCTGGTATATCAGGGCAACAACTTTTTTTCTATTACAGCTGAGAAGCTAATAATCTCTCCCTCTCTTTCTTACTCCAACTACAAGAGATAATCTTAATGAAATCTGGAAGCATGTTAATATGTTACTGTAAACAAGGCGAACGCTTGCATCCCAGAGAAGACAAACTGGCTACCTTTAGACTGACTGGCTTGAAAGGGCTCACATTCTGCAGCACAGTGAAAACTTGTAACTTGTCTATGTCACCATCTCTGATGCATCTGAGATTATATTTTCAAATTGTTGTGATTAAATTTACGGTGTTACTGTTAATAACACCAATAACAGGCTGCTGTAAAGGAATGCTGTGGTAAGTGACAAAATGATATTCTCAAAGTACATTTGGATCCTCAGATAGAAAAAAAAAATATAAGTGTAATATTAAGATGTTAATGAAACTCAAATAGATCAATGCAGTTACTTATGATGGGTGAAATTTAGATAGTTTATTGAATTTACCATTCCCCAGTTTGTCATTTGTGAATAATTTTGTGTTTATCCAAGTCACTGATAAAAATGGTAAAGGACCAAGAATCAGTCCCTGCTTAAATACCCCTGCTCAGTGATGTTTTCCCATTAACAGTTTTAGCTTGAGATCTTTCATTTAGCTATCTTAAAATTCATCTGAAGAATCAGGTATCCTAGTGTCTTGATCACAATTATGTGTGATATCAGTCACATGCTTTACAGAAGTTGTTATATCAGCATTATTCATTTGCTTAGACTTGTATTCTGATGGAAAAAAAAGATATCTAATTACCTCGAAAAGCTCAGTTTTCCATAAACCTATGTGGGCTGGTCTCATTTTTATTACCATCCTTGAATTCTTTACTTCTTGAGTGTCATATTCCATTATTTTGCCCACGATCAATATCAAACTGACAGGTCTATAGTTACATGGGTCACCCACTCTTATTGAAAACTGAGACTATATTCACCTCTCTTGCAGTCTTCTGGAACTTCCCTACTGTTCCAAGATTGAAATGAAAATCAACATTAATAGCTGGGAGAGCATCCTGGCCAGCTTTTCCCAAACACTTTGCCAGTTAGCTAGACTTGCTGATTAAAATTTTTTCTGCTTTAATTGCTGCTGCTTAACCTCTTTGTTATTGTTCCTATGGAAAGTGGGACATGAGTGTATCATTTGGCCTTCTCCCAAACATAGTAAAGAAATAACCAATGAACACATCTTCCTTTTCTGCATTACTATTGACCATTGTATAATTTTCATTTAATATTGAGCTGATTCATTCTTTTTGTTCCTAATTTACTAACCCTCCCATTCCTTATTCTTAAGCCTGTTGGCCATAAACATCTCCTGGTATCCCTTTTCAACTTTATACCATTCCTAGTTTCTGATGTGCATTCATTACTGGCCTTTTTCTCCATCTGTTATATTTTGTTTTAAAAATATGTACAGTTACTTCCACTTTCTTGTAGGCCAGATGGTTTTTTAGGTATTTGTCCTTATGTCTCAATCACAGGATTGTGACTTTTTGGGAATCTAGTTAAATGTTCTTAAACAGTTCCCAATTATCATATCATGCCAGTTGATTTGTCTCATAATTATATTAATCTTTGTGAATTTTTAAAGCATCAAGTCCATATATTACTGGTTTGGGCATTATTCTGTTTGCATCTAACGAACAGAATCAAATCATGATTACTTGTACATAAGTGACCACTAATTTTTTAGTTCTGTGATTAGTTCCTCTTAATGTCAGGATGAGTTCTAATACATATTTCTCCTGTATTGCATGCAGCACTTTCTGAATAAGGAGATTGTCATCTTTAATTTCTAGAAATTTAAGGATCTTCACTTGTGGCAGCGTATGTCATTCAGACTGAAGTCCCACATAATTATACAGTTTTCTATGTATTGTAGGTAGATTTGGTGGTCAGTAACAAATATCTGCTTTTGGTGGTTGGGCATTGAACCCTAGGCATTAAATATCATTAAAGATCATTTGCTTCTGAATTGTCAGTGATTTGGAAACAAGTAATGTTTTTTTTATGTAGAGTGCTACTCTTCCTCTCCCTTTCCCACTTGATCTTTCCCAAATAAGTTATAATAAGTACTTATAACATTGCAATCATATGGAATCTTCCCACTAGGTTTTATCCCAATTAGGTTAAAATGTGTGGTCACAAATGAGCATTTTTAATTCCTCCTTACTTATTACCATGATTTAGTAGATTGCAGTTGGTTTTTTCACATCCTTTGGTATCCTACTTATATGGTAGATGTTAATAAATGTTCCTTCTATCCACCCTCCTTTTTGGCATTAGTTTAGCAAATAGTTTAATCATTTAGAAGCCTGCCCCCTGGAATACTGGTTTAGCTTCTGCTAAGATGGAGCCCATCCAAGTTGTATAGCTTTGTCTCTGACTGAAGGTAGAATAAAACTGAAACCCAAACCCTTCTGCCATATACCACTTACCTGGCTATCAGTTCACTTCCAGAATCAGATATTTTCCATAAGCCTTTGCTTTTGGGGCATGAAGAAGAGTCTCTAAGAAGATCACTTAGACTGTCTTCTTCAAGCTGCCTTCTGAATTCCCTAAAATCATCAGTAATCTGTGAAATATCCTGGAAAGCAACATCTTAAGTGTTAGTAAGTCACATTACCACTGACTTGACGTTGTGACTGCAAAACTCTTTTCGGTCTTAGAATACTTGTTTGCACTAATGTAACTAGGGGAAGGCAACTGAGGCAGCTGTCCTAGGTGCTGACTTGGGTGGGCGTGGAAAAAACACACTACCATCGCAGCTGTGCAGTTGTTGGATGTTACCACTGCCCCTGTGTCACAGCTGACTCAGGCACCCAGCTGCATTGTTACAACTTGGCTTGTTTGTCAGGGTTGGCTACAGGATTTTGGAGCAGTGCTCAGTGCTGCAGGGGTGGTTGCACACCTGCTCCAGGCCCCTCTAAGGCAGGTAGGCCATGCTGTGGGAGCAGCAGTGGTGGATTCTTTTTAAGCCCTTCAATCTAGTAATAATTTTTCCTCCCATCCTCTCCCCTCCCTCCTTGCTTCCTCTTTCATCTCCTCCCTCCCCTGCCCACTCTTGCAACTGTCCCAGTTGACCCAGCCATGGGAGAGAGGCTCCAGAGATAGTTTCATAGTTTCTAGGATTGGAAGGGACCTGAACAGATCATCTAGTCCGACCCCCTGCCATGGCAGGAAAGAGTACTGGGGTCAAATGACCCCAGCAAGATGTTCATCTAACCTCCTCTTAAACACCCCCAGGGTAGGGGCCAGCACCACTTCTCTTGGAAGCTGGTTCCAGACCCTAGCCACCCTGACTGTGAAGTAGCGCCTCCTGATATCTAACCTAAACCTACCCTCTGCCAGCTTGTGACCGTTATTCCTGGTCACTCCTGGCGGTGCTCGGGGAAACAGTGACTCCCCCAATGCCTGCTGATCCCCCCTGACTAGTTTATAACAGTCCACAAGATCCCCACTCAGCCTTCTCTTGTGGAGGCTGAACAGGTTCAGGTCCCGTAGCCTCTCCTCATAGGCCCTGCTGTCCCCTGATCATGTGAGTGGCCCTCCTCTGGACCACTCCATGCTGTCCACATCCCTCTTGAAGTGTGGCGCCCAGAACTGGATGCAATACTCCAGCTGCGGCCTGACCAGTGCTGCATAGAGGGGGAGGATCACCTCTTTGGACCTGCTCGAGATGCATCTGTGGATGCATGCCAAGGTGCGGTTGGCCTTCCTAACTGCCTCTCCACACTGCCGGCCCATGTTCATCGTGGAGTCAATGATGACCTCCAGATCCCTTTCCGCCTCTGTGCTGGCAAGAGGGGAGTTCCTTAACCTGTAGGTATGGTGCCGGTTGTTCCTCCCGAGGTGCATCACCTTGCACTTGTCTGTGTTGAAACCCATCCTATTCTCGTCCACCCACCCTTGTAACCTGTCTAGGTCTGATTGTAGCCTGTTGCATCCTTCCAGTGTGCCTACGTCCCCCCACATCTTAGTGTCATCAGCAAATTTGAACAGGGTGCTTTTTACCCCCTCACCCAAATCACTGATGAAGATGTTGAACAGTGCGGGCCTGAGGACCGAGCCGTGCGGAACCCCACTGCCCACGTCCTTCCAGGTTGAGAAGGACCCATCCACTACCACCCTCTGGGTGCGGCCCTCCAGCCAGTTGGCGACCCATTTGACTGTGTGGGTGTCTACACCACAGCCCCCCAGTTTTTTAATGAGAACAGGGTGAGAGACAGTGTCAAAAGCCTTCCGGAAGTCCAGGAAGATTATATCCACTGCTACCCCTGCGTCTAATGATCTGGTGATCTGATTGTAAAAGGCCACCAGGTTGGTCTGACAGGACCTGCCACTGATGAACCCATGTTGGTTGCCCCTAAGCATGTAGTCCCCTGCTGGCCCCTCCTGGATGTGTGCCAGCATAATTTTCTCAAACAGCTTGCCTAGGATCGAGGTAAGACTAACCGGCCTATAGTTTCCCGGGTCCTCCTTCCTGCCTTTTTTGAAGATGGGGACCACGTTGGCCCTCTCCCAGTCCTCCGGTACCTCTCCAGAGCACCACGAGTGCTCATAAAGTTGTGCCAGGGGACTTGCAATGACCTCGGCCAGTTCCTTTAGAACTCTAGGGTGGAGATCATCCGGGCCGGCTGACTTGAATACGTCCAACCCCTCAGAAGCTCCCTAACTAAATCCTCGCTAACCCGTGGCCCAGGTGTGCCTTCCCCGGGGCCCGAGGGGGGCCCAGCAGGGAGGTGGCTGTTCTGGTCCCTACTTAGGAAGACAGAGGCAAAGAAATCGTTAAACATGTTAGCTTTGCCGTCTGGTGTGACGACCAAATTTCCCAATGCGTCCTGCAAGGGCCCCACATTACAAGGGGCCTCCTTTTTACCCCCTACGTATTTAAAAAAGGACTTCTTATTGTCCTTACTGTGGGAAGCTAGTCCCAGTTCCATCTCTGCCTTGGCCTTCCTAACTACCCCCCTACATCCCCGAGCAACTACAGAATAGTCCTCCCTGGTGATGGCCCCTTCTTTCCATTGGGTGTAAGCCTCCTTTTTAGCAAGGAGACATTCCCGGATGCTTTTGGTGAGCCACAGAGGCTTGTGTGCTCTCCTGCTCCCTTTGATCCTCGTTGGGATTACCTTCCTTTGGGCTTGGAGGATCGTCTCCTTAAGGAGCGACCACCCTCCTTGGACACCTGGCTCCCCTCCCCTCCGGGACCTCAGCGCTTCTCCAACTATCCTCCTTAGCTCGTTGAAGTCTGCCCTCCTGAAATCTAGGGCCGCTGCCTTACTGCATGCCTTTGCCACCTTGTGCTGGATGGTGAATTCCAGCAGGCGATGTTCCTGTCCTGCTCCAGTTGGGCTGTATGTGAATCCAGGCTCAACAAGGGGAAGCAATAGTGGTGGCAGTATATGGGTTTCCTTCCCTGAACCTGCTCTTGGGCTGGTGGGGAACACCCTGAGGGACCGGGCAGGGAAGAGAAACCTGCTCACCACTGCTGTCCCTGGCTGAGCCTGACTTGACACAGACCTCAACTGCAGCAGGAACAGTTGTGAAGGCTCCCCCACCCCGAGGTCAGCTGGACACAGGGGGCACATGTCCATATGCAGGGATATGCTTTTGCCATAGCAAAAGTAGCAGTGGCACAGATTTGTGCCATTGTTTTTTGCCACTGTGCATGCCCTTGCCCATGGGGTTTGGTGCAAGGCAAACTGTCTAGGGGTGGGGCGTAGGGTAGGCTGAGGCTAGCATCTGTATTAGCCCCAGCAGGCTTACCTGGGGCCCTGGGGCCTCCCAGGGCACTAGTGGTGCTGATCTGGCTGATCAGAGCCTGGCTGGCAACCAGAGCCACACCACCTTTTTTTTTTCTGTAGCCTTTTTTGACCCTGGGATATCCTGGTGTTAAATTTTGGCACCACACTAAAAGTTAGCAGTGTGGCAAGCACTTGCACATATACCACATGTGGTTTGCATTGCTGCAAACAACTCTGAGGTGTCACAAACCACATATGCGCACTCATCTGGATGCATCATGGGGCAGCAGTGAGCAAGGGAGTGTGGAGAGGGAAGAGAAATGAAGGGGAGAGGGAAGCATCAATAAGTACAGAGGGGAAGGGAAGAGGGGAATTCTTACCCAGTTCATGGACTTAAAATAGTCTCTGACTGCTGCTGCCTTTGCATCATGGACTGAAAGGGAAGGTGTCCATGCTACTGTACCTTTTCTGGATCTACATCTGCTGTTTGTGTCTTGTCTTTGGAAAGGAAGTACACTGACCTCCTGTCCCTTATGGAATGTTCTTTTTATTGTTTCTTAGGTGACTTTTGTTTTTTTAATCTCACATTTTGTTTTGTTTCTATCATATTGATTTTAAAGGTAATCTGCTATAAGCAGACTATGTATTCAGTCAAAAGAATTAGTGAAAATAATGCTACTGATATGATTGCAAAAGCTTAAGATTCCTTATTAGTGTAGGAAGAGCAGATTTTTTTTGCATTGTTTTGCCTTCAAATATATTGTTTGCACTATATCTTGATAGTGGTATTAAAATCATAAAACAATTTTTTTTCATATGGAAAAAGCATTTACTTTTAAGGTTGGATCAAAACTAACAATTCATACCTAGCATTAACAACAAGTACATAATATTTTGATCAAGAAGTTCTGTAGCTTTTCAGGTGAAACTTGCCTCCTTTTCTGGATTAAAAGTGTCTATGTCTTGCCATGAGCATAAATTTGACCTGAAATTGAATGTAAATTATATGAGAAACAATTTACATGGTGTTGTATTAATATAGCCAGTTCTTAGTAGCTACATTGACTGCAGTTGCTTGATCGCATTGACTGGGCCAGAGAAAGATGTACTAAGAAGCTTACCTAGACAACACATATTGTCAAGCTGTATAAAAAATAAGGAGTAGCTTTTTTTGTATTATTAGGGTTGGAGTCAGGTGGAGAAGATGGTTGGTTTTCCTATAACAGTATAGAGGTCAGGTTTATCAGTATAGCAGTGTCTGCATTAGGAGTATTTTGCTAGTATATTATGCTGGTATTCCTGTACCAGTGAAGACCTCCTAGTGTAAATACATTCTTGGGTTTATAATATCCATTACCTTTAAAGGCACTTCTGTTGTTGTTTATTGTTTTTTAAATTTCATTTGTATAGCCCATCTTTGATAGGAACCATCTGTCACAAGTCCGACAATGGGGGGAATACAGAGCCTCAGGTGGCCACTGTGATGGGTTATGAAATATATATATATTTTTTAGGTTTTCCTCTAGGTGGAAAGGGTGAGCCTGAAATATTACTCTTTCCACAGGCAATTAGTATGGAGCCAAACAACAAAAAGATTGATTATGTAGGATAAAAGGTTTACACAAGCAAAATGGACTATAGATTTGGAGACAGAAAAGCAAAACAAGAGAAGTTCCTTAGTCTTGTATCTAGTTACAACTAAGCATTCCTGAAAGTCTTCCCAGCACCACTAGAAATCATCCTTCCTGTTGATTTTTTGCCAACCCCTACTGCTGGAGTCTTTCTGACCCTTCCAATCCCACAGATAACTGCCTAGTTCCTTCCAGCCAGTCCCCTCCACAATCAGTATTGTCAAAAGTTCTGGTTTCCCTGAGATACCTAGCATGCCTTTGAGTGGCTGGGCCATTCCTCTTAGAAACCTTTGCTACAAAGGAGTTTATTTCTCCATTCAGACAGTACCTTGGCACCTAACACCATCCATCTGTGTCTGGGAGTGGCAAGCCTTCTTGACCTAGAGTCACAAGAGCAAGAGAGATCCAGGAGCTCCATCTACTCTCTTCCCTTGACCAAACCATAAGCAAAACAATAAAGATATATACAGATAGCATAATGTACTCTTGGAGTCCCCTGTGGTTCAGTGGTAGGCTCCTTGTCTACCACATAAGACATCTGGGTTCAATTCCCAGACACTTATACAGCTACAGCCATGGAGGCACTAAACATCTAAACTCAGTCTGATCTTTGGATTCTGTCTCAGTGCCCTGAAGGGAGGATGGAAGGTCTTGGCAGCTTACACTCCTCCAAAAATTCCTGCCTAGGCATATGCATCAAAGGTCTGGGTGGCTGTCATGCATACACAATGGTCCAGGAGGATTGATGGTTACCACCACCGTAATGTAATCTATACAACAATACCATAGATGGAGGATAGCATTGGCTTTTCAGTGAAATCACACCTGCCATATCAGTACAATGAAATTCAAGACACACTGTGAACCCCCAAAAGATAACAGGGTTCATGATACTATTTAAGAACAGTTCACATGAATGTTTTGGATTTGGTAGCAAAAATCTAAATGAAAAAATAAGGAATGGTATGCCGTAACGTTTGGAGCTTGTTATGCAGTAAACGATTTCTGTAGTTGCTACTGCCCCAACAGGTTAGCGTGAGCAATGCAAAGTGAGCTGAAAGGGGTAGAGGATCGGCTCTCAGCATTTGTATATTTTGCCAGAAATAGTTTCTCAAAATGTCACAGAACATGTGTGCATATATCTTTCTGAGCATCTTGAATATATTTATCCAGTAAATTCTGCTAGAAACAGCATAAGGAATTATAGTGTGCCTATATGTCTTCAACATGTGCTCTAACATGTATACAAGTTTTGAGTGTGGGCTGGGTTTTCCACATATTAATACATCTGATTTTTATTACACAACATCCAACCTCCAGAGTTCAGAAGGTTAGGAGGATCATGTTTTCTTGTCATTTTGCATGGCATAATCTCAGTGTCAGGTGGTAATTTTGTTTTGCATTAATATTGTATGGGAGACTCCAAATAAAATCCCAGTGTAAGTAAGTGCAAACTTGAAGAGCTTTTAAGCCCAAAAGAACATATGAAGCTACATTTGATACAGTTTTTCTGTTTTATTTATGGCTGACTGAAAAATATTTTAATTAGTCATCTGTTATCACATTCTGATCATTTCTGACACGCTTGATACTAAGAAAATGGAGTTTATTTTCTATACATTCTGATACAATTGTATCCAGAACATATGCCCAAGAAGCTCTCTGAACATTCATTAGCAGGTGGCATCTACAAAGATTTTTTAGTTATTTTAATATAAAGGGTGAACAATTAACAATGAGAGTGAGTTTCAGGTATCCTGAGGTCTGGCTTTGTCATTGTGACTTGGCAAGTCACAGCAACAGCAATATGTTGGGAACTACTCAACATTTTGACAGCTGACAGACTCAGTCCCTGTGCAAGTGTGGGAACAGCAGGGCTTCAAATATTGTCCCAGGGATGTGTTTTATTTGGGGTATCTTTCATTCTTATATTTGAGATGGGAGATGATGTGATTCTTTTCTTACATATTCAGTGTCATATGCTCTTTATTCAGTCAAAACTCTCATTAATGTGATAATGGGAGCTCAAGCCAATAGGTGGTTTCACAACTCAGGGAACACACACAGACCTCTCTGCCTCAGTTCTTTCCTCGGGGCTTGTTTTTTGTTTGTTAATTTTATTAGTGCAAAACCATTTGAACTTGTTTTTTTACAGACAGGTTCAGAACCCATGTTCCCTGGCTTTTACTTTAATGAAGACTTGATCCTGCTGCCATTAAAATCAATGGCAAAATACTTCTATGTAAGAAATCTTGGTTCTATTGAAGTCACTGGCAGACATCCTATTGACTTCAGTGAGACCAGAATTTGTGTGTGGATGTTTGCAGTTTTAGAAAGGTGAGGTTGCTTACCTTTGTTGCATTTCTCTTCGCGAGAATTTCATTTTGCCTTTGTTTGTTCAATTCTCACGTTCACTTGCAAGGATTAGAAATTCTGTATAGGGCAAATTCTTGTATTGCTCATGCCAAGTTTCAAAGTGTTTGCCAAAATGCTGTCAATCCAATGTAAGGAACAGCTGCTTTGTGAGACTGGCGTAAGATACAATATCAGACATTAGCAGGAGGGTGTGAAAAGTGAAAGGGCAGGTGCAAAGGTGTCAGGTGTCACAGGAGATTCATGGAAGCATTAGCATTGCATGAGTTCTTATTAGTGATTTTAAAAGACAAGAGAGTAAGGAAGAGCATGGAACTATGTTAGGAAAGAGGATTAGGTAGTTAGACGTAGGAAAATCTGTGCCAGTTGATATTATTCTTGACACTGTGCTTCAAAAGTCCTATAACTAGTATGACACCCTTCAAAAACACTCCATTCTCTACCAGAGCAAGTGAGTTGCTAATAATAGCTATACTTTAATAGAAAACTGATCTCTGTGTACCTCATATTGTGATACTAATGTCCTCTACTTTACCTTTAACTTGAATATTCAACAAAAATAGCATCTTCTTCCACAAGCAGAATTTGTAAATAGCATCAGATGGCACAGAAGTACTTGCAGAAGTACTCCTGTGATTACAGTATAATCAAAGAATAATCAGCAGTGACCATATGCTTCCAGGAACTGAGTAATATGGAATAATGTGAACGCTAGAATGTAATTAATTTTTTACAAAAACGTAGATATAATTTTAAAGCTTTTTGTGATTGCATAAATTCAGGATAAGTTTTGATTGGTGAATTAGGTTCAGTAGTGGCCTATTTCTGCTTTATTTGAAATGAGAAGTAAAACTCCCATTGAATGAAGTAGAAGTTGAGTAAGTTCACTTTTGAAAATCCCACCATAGATTGTTTCCATTCATGCTAGCCAGAAAATCTGAGCCAGATTCTATCTAAACTGTAAAAGGGAAAGAGAATATTGAATTTTCTTGTCCTGAGGAGAACAAAGGAATAGAGCTCTCTGTCCACATTGACCCATACAGGCCAACTAGTACAGTGAAACAAATACAGCTGGCTCAAATGGATTCTGATCTTCATTTGGGATAATATATGTAATTAATTACTGAATACATTCATAGGCCACATCCAGACAAGCATGGCCATGTGGCACTGCAGACGCATCTGCGGTGCCACATACTGCACTTTCAGTTGTTCTCCATACTGCAAGGGAGCTGCACAGGGTTTGGTTTTTTTTTGACCTCTGGATATACAGGGGCCAATAAAACCCATGGAGAAACAAGCAGAATGGCACATGTGGCCACATTTTGTGGAATAAAAGTGACGCCGCACTCCACTACTGGCCAGGCTCTGTGCGGCAGGATTGCTGCTGTTGCAGCCCCAGGAGTTCCCCAGGACCTCAGGTAAGGCTGCTGGGACCAACCCAGTGCTGCCCCCAGCCTTCCCTACCCCACCTGGTGTAACTTGCCGTGTGCCAGCGCACACATGGCACAGGCATTCCCTGGAGACAGCTATTGGCGGCACAAGGTGGTCCGCTGCTAGTTGTTCCCAGGTAACCAAATGGCCATGGACATCTGGATGCATCCAAATAGGTTATCTGCTAATTACAGACTAGTTACATAATTAGACTCTTTATAGCTGTCAGAAATGTATAATGATGTTGACTAATTTTTCATATATCATGAATAGAGGCTGCATTAGTTTGGTTGCAGCTTTATCAGTCTGCAAATGACACAGGCATATACTGTGTTTCCATTAGACCAAGACAGCACAGCATCTGCATTTTCTTTGGCCTGTGGGAAATGTGAGACTTAAGACATGATTTATCAATTAAAATGAAGTGACCTGGCCAGGCTTTCATGCAATTACTGGCATGCTAAAATGGAGAATAAGCTACAAAATTATTCCACAAAATGTGTAATAATTTGAGGCTGTTATCCATTTCATCTTAAACTGAATGTGTGGTCAATGTGCTGGGACCACACCAGAGGGTGAAACTTGCTCCTGTTTAGTCCTGGGGCTGTGATCACCAATCAGCTGATGGGTGGTTTCAGCTGTGGGACTACACTGGAGTCTTAAACAAGCTCTAGCGTGGTTCCAGGGCTGAGACCACCAACCAGCTCATGGGTAGTTCTTGCTGTGAGACAGCACCTGAGTGTCAGACTTGCTGTGCTGTGTTCCCAAGCCTGGGACCACTCATCAGCTGATCGATGGTCCCAGCTGCAGGACTGTACTGGAGTCTTCAGCAGTCTCCACTCAGTCCTGGGGTTGAGATCCACTGATTTGGCAATCTTATCCTGGGATCACACAGGTTCACTGGGCACCTGGCTTTCTACTTGATGGTGCAGGGAGAGCCCGGGATCTTGATCCTGGGCTCCCCCTGCACTAGCAAGTAGGGCATGATTTGGATCTGGTCCTTGATCTCAAAGTTGCACATCTCATCATGCATTGTGTGGCATGGTTGGAAGCATGACTGTTGGGATCAGGAATCAGATCTCATCATGCCTTAAAATGAATGTTAGTGGCCTTGGTGTCGGAGTGGGACTTAGTAGTGGACAGCTTGGCTGAGGTACATCCTACATAAAATGGCTTGATGAAGTAGGCTTAAGGATATGGTAGAATAGTTCCAATTCCTGTTACTAAGGTAGCACTTTTAGCTCACTGGACTGTGTCTGTAATATTTCAGATGTGATATGGAAAGCATGGTGAATCTCATGTTATAAAATTAATGGCTGGTAAATTCAGAACCAATATGAAGAAATACTTCTTTATGTATCATGTAGGTTACCTGTGAAATTCACTGCTGCAGCTTGTCATGGAGCCAAACCAATGGCTGGATATTACGTAGGGTTGGATAATTTTATGAACAGTAACATTGATAGTTATATAGATTAGTATAAGGTTAACCAAATGTGCTTCAGGGCGCAAACAGATTATTGTGGGGATCTGGAAGGCCTGGTTCACAAGTAAAGATTTGCAAAATTTGGTTGGGATGATGGTGATTTTTTTTTTTTACCCTCCCTGGCCACTACCAGAGGTGGCATATTAGACTTGATACAGATATTTTTACTGGAGTTAATTAGAGGCTAGATATTGGAGAGTCAAGTGTACTTACCTTTATTTCATGAAGTACAGGTTGTGAAAATCTTCTGTTCCATCATGTATGTGTTTATTGGAGTGTTGGTTTATGCTTGGATTGTGTCTCTGAGAAAGAGCAGGAAGACGGTTAAAAGTAAATATGGCTTCCTAAAACTATTTTTAATACAGATGAAAGATTTTTGTCTTTAGAGGCTGGCACCAAGACCTCACTTAATCATGTAATGCAAAATACTCCTTTAAATAATAGCCAGAGGCAGTAAAAAAATTAAGAAGGAAGTGTACTTGATTCAAAAATCTAATATGGTGGCAATTCAGAACAAATGGGGTTGGGGAGCTGAAGTATAATTTAAATAAAATAAGAAATAATGAGGTGGTTAGAAAACAGGTAATTTTAATCTTCTCCCATGATTGCATTATATTATCGAAGAAATGCTTAGAGGCTGACAATGGCCATTAAGAATAAGGTTGGAAAGAGAGTGGTCTACAGAAAGATGGCGCTAGATGGATGTTATTTCTAGTTCTGCTTTTGTCCTACTGTGTAACCTTGGTAAGTCACTTCACCTTTCTGTGTACCCATTTCCCTCCTCATTTTCCTAGTCTCAACTACTCAAGGTGTGAACTCTTTGAGAAAAGGAGTCCTTCAATATGTGTTGTATGGCACATGGAATAACAAAGGCCTTACTTTGGTTGAGGCCTGTGGGAGATTCTGAAATACAAATATAATAATAACAACATAGTGTTGTTGTTGCTTATATTAAGGATCAGCTTTACAAAAGAGCTCAGTACCTAACAACTCTTATTTAGACAGCTAAATAACTGGCCAGATTTTACAAAGTTTTCTGAATTTTTCCATAGAGAATATTCAAGTCTTTGTGTCACCTTTGGAGGATGGGAACAACAGGAACTACTGAACATCATCCCCTTGTTTTCAATTTATATGCCTAAGTGGGAGTTAACAATCTGGCTTTGACTGTGGAAAATGAGCTTCTTTGAAAATCTGGTTCTAAATTTAAGAGTAGAGAGCTTAGCAATTGATTTGAATGCTGACAGTAAAAATGTTAATGACTGCATTGATAGGAGTATCACATACAAGTCATGGGAAGAAATGTTTCCATTCGTCTTTGGTGAGGCCTTACTTGGAGTCCTGTGGCCCACTTTGGACACCACACTTCAAGAAAGATAGAGACAAGTTGGAAAGAGTCCAGAGGAGAGCAGCAAAAACCACTTAGAGGTTTAGAAAACAAGATATATGAAAAAAGTTTGGAAGAATTGGGATCATTCTGTCACCAGAAGGTTGAGAGGGATTAGGTAACGGCTTTTAAATACAGAACAGGTGGTTATAAATACGATGTTGATAAATTGTTTGTTGTGTCCAGAGGGAACAGACTGAAAAAAAAATGGGCTTAGGTAGTGACAATGGAAGTTTAGGTTAGATATCAGGAAGACCTTTCTAGCTATGAAGATGGCTAAACATCTAGATTGGTAGAGAGGTTATGGAATCTCCCTTATTGGAAGTTTTTAAATGCAGGTTAAACAGACATTTTTTTGGGCTGGTTTAGATAGGGATGATCCTGTCATGAGCAGAGGGTACATAGATAACTTTCTGTTGTTCTTTTTGGCTTCATTTTTTATGATTTTATGGTTCTAATAAGCATGTGGGGATTCACACTACTTCTAGAATTACTGTTCTGGCTGCAGTGATGCTATCCTATACAACAAGGGCTGACAAAAATCAATGATGTACAGTTTAATTGCTTTTTGTTTCTGTTGATATTAAAACTGCATGAAGGAAGTTTTGCATCCGTTGTGAGGAATCTTTGACCATTCTTTCTGGCTGCTTTTTTTTGCAGAAAGGAATAAGGCAATGGGAATTCATAAAGGACTAAGCGCTATGAAATGTGATTTTATTTTGTGAAGTTTTGATCAAATACAACATTTGAACATATTTATTTTAATAGAACTTATCTTGTTGCTGTTAAAAATGCTTATGTTCCTTGTTGGTTCAGGGTCGCATTTAATAGGAAGTTTCAGACTGAAAATTAATCACATTTATGTCTTCCCCAGAAGAGACTTAAAAGATTTTTGAGGAATGTAGACCTGGGATCATAGTAGTCAGAATTTAAACATATATATCTACAGACTGGGGAATGACTGCCTAGGCTGGAGTACTGCAGAGAAGGACCAGGGGATTACATAAGCTGAATATGAGCCAACAGTGTTCTCTTGTTACAAAGAAAGGTCAACAGTATACTAGGTTGTACTAAAAGAAGCATCACTTAAAAATTAAGGGAAGTGATTCTTCCTCTCCATTCAGCACTGGCGAGGCCTCTTCTGAAGCAGTGTCTAGCTTTGGACCCCACACATCAAGAAAAATTTAAACAGATTGGAGAGCAACACAAATGATTAGAAGCCTGGGAAGTATGATTTCTGAGGAAAGGCTAAAAGAGTTAAGATTATTTAGTTTGGAAAATAAAAGATATGGGGGTGGGAGGAAGGATTTGAATATAGTCCTAAAATACCCGAAGGGTAGAGAGGATGGACATGAGCTTTTCTTTATGGCTGCAGGGGACAGTGCTAGGAGCAATGACCTGAAGCTGCAGCAGAGAAAATTTAGGTTGGAGATTAGGTGAAACATTCTGACAATGAGCGTGGCCAAGCATGGGAACAGGCTACCTAGAAAAGTTTTGGAACTTCATCCCTGGAAATATTCAAGAGCAGATTGGACAGACCCTTGGCTGTGATGGTTTAGTCATGAATGATCCTGCCTTGGGAAGACCTTGTGAGGTCCCTTCCAACCCTACTTTCCCATGATTGTTTGAGGCATGTTAGCTTAGCTCTTACTGGGCATGTCTACATGTGCACTTTAATGTGCAGTAGCTTTTTTTACTGTGCATTAAAGCATCACATAAAAACCATGCGATTATGCTGATGCTCAGTAAAATAGGTGCCTGTGCATTATACATCACTTATAGACTGTGCACATTTGTTATTGTGCATTAAGGCATTTGTTTAGTATCTCACATTGGAGATACTAAATTTAATGTGTATTAGGAAAATTGCCTTAATTCATGTGTAGAAGTGTCCACTGTGGACACTACCAGATATTTCATGGGAATGTTGCCCTGTTGTGCACCATTATAAAATTAATAGCCCATAAAATAAGTTTTTTCTCATTAATGCCAGAAAGGCAACAGTTGGTTTATAAATGTTGGATGTTTGCTTGTTTTATTCCATGTAATGTACCTATGGATGTGTTCAGTATCTACATAAATGTGAAGTCTTTTTCTGAATCTAGCTTAGTTCTTAGGTTCAGTCATGCCTTGCAGCAGCAAGTTCTACAGGCTAAGTATGAAAAGAAAAGTGAACTTTATCCTTTTATGAATTTAAATTTATTGCGTTTTGGTTTTATTTGGTGTTGCCTTGTTTTTGCATTATGAGGAAGAATTTACCATCTTTTTATTGTTCATTGTTTTGGCTATTTTTCTCTTGCTCATCTGCATGTTTTTAATCATTTCAACTTTTTTCATCATGACTTTTTTCATCATCAACTTCTGTATGCTACTACAATGCAAAAAAATCAAGAAAACTATTGGAAGTCTTCCATTCCTCTTTCCTCATATCTGTGGTCAACTCTTGACTTGCTCTATTTCTGTTGAACCTTTGTGACAATGTGTCCAGAAGAAGATATGGTATTGCAAGTCAAGTTAGCCTACTGATTTATTTTATGAAATTATATTTCTAGTGTTATTTTGTAACACATTAGTTATGTATCCTTAATTTATGCATTGTTTTGTTTGCCTTTTTGATAACTGCTGTATCTAAAATAAAGGTTTTCATTGAGATGCACACTTTTTTCCTTTTCACCTCCCTATATCCCACGAGTAAGCAGGATGGGGAAGGGGAAGAGGAAAGTGAAGAAAAAGGGAAAGGGGTGATCAGTTTTGCCTGATCAATAGATTAAAAGACCCGCTCTGCTCTTGCTGTGTCCATGCACTGGCTTCTATGGCCAGGCACTGTAGGGCTGCCCTTCTAGTACCCCGTCTAGGTTGGCACCTCTTTTACCACCCCTTTGGCCTCCAGTTACACTACTGAGTTATTCTGTAACATATAAAGACACAGAAAAGGTGATATATGATTAGCTGAAGCATCCAAAAAGCCTGATTTCTTAGTTAATGAGAATACAATTATTCAATAGTGGTACAGTAAACAATTGCCATTATACTGCATCAGTATCCATCAGACAAAATGATTATGTCTATATCATATCAGTCACTGAATATTGCTATTTAACAATATACAGCCACAGGATTATTGTCTTTCTGCTTTATCTTAACATTTATTTCTCATATTTTTTCTTGATTTTTATTTGACTTCCAACACTATGCTCCTATTATTTTGTGCTGCCAATATTATCTCTTTAAAATGCCTTTGATATCTTTCATTCTCAAGTGAATAGTTACTATCTTACCAGTATAAAAGAAAGCTGTCATCCAGTGTTTTATTGTTCTTTATCCCATTGTCATCTTCTTTGTTAATACTACTCTTTTATAGGAACTTGAAAATAAAATTTCCCCCTCTTCTGATTGTTTTTGCTCTCCCTTTGGCAAACATTGATTTATTTTCTCTGTGTTTCAGGAGGAACTAAAATTAACATGACCGTTTTTAACAAACAGAATGACAACTTCAATGGATGTAGTGCTTGTTCATGTCAAAATATTTTTGTTTGTGTGTTTATATCACTATTAAGTTTTCACCACTAGAAAAGTGTTTCTTCAATAACTGCTGCAGTCAGAAGAGAGAGCATAACAAAATATTGTCTTTGTACTGCTTCATTTTAAAAGTAAACATATTATTCATTTTCTGGGTAATGAAAGAGAATATATTTTAAAATAAATCTTTGAAAAAGAGAACATTTCCTGCCAGTATATTGCTAGGAGAGGTTAAATAATGTACTTACACTTTTGACAAGGCTCTTCTAAGTATCGTTTTTAATTAAAATTAATAAAGATTAGGTACCTGGAGTGAATGTCTGGGCCCATTTAATACAATGAGAACTTTTCCATTGACTTTAGCATAGCTGAACCTTTACTCCTAATGTGAGTTCCTGTGCTACAAGATTTGGAGAAAGAAAAACAACCAAACAGCATTCATATGTAGAGAGAGGTAGTTAGCCATATTGGTTTGAAGATAGGTAGAAGTCAGGACAGTGTGGCATCTGGTAGACTAACTCATTCAGAGAGGCATACACAAAGACATATAGTCTAATTCCAGGTGCCATGCTGCCCTACCATCTGCACTGATGTGTGTTAAGGTTGCATATAGCTGGATTTCTAGCACCACAAAAAATTAATATAAATCTCATCAGTAGGAATTGATATTTGGGATGCTGGTACTTGAAGTCTCCGTCCAGCAAAGAACATAATCACATGCTTAATTTTAAGGGTATGAGTAAACCAGTGACTTCAGTGGAAAGATTCACTGATTTGGCTTCAGTTCCTTGTTGGAGTCAACTTACAGGCAGAGTAATGCTGCTGCTGTTATCATCCAGCACTTCAATTGTATGTGAACAGTAAGAAAAGGGACAGACATTCAGAAATTCTGAGCCTGAATTGATTCAATCTTTGCACGTTAGTCTGCCTGCCTAGGTTGAACTGCACAGACATTCTCTCTGGACTGAGGAAATTCAGGCTCAGGTTGGAGTGGCTCAGGTTAGAAGCCGGGGGTGGGGGTGGAAGGAGAGGAGGGGGCATTAGAGTAGACCTCCCTTCCTTTTTACAGTATTGAGCTGAGGGGGGAGGGGTGGGACATGCCCAGGCCCCAACAAGATGCTCTGATTAGGGAGGGGTGTAAACCTCCATCTTGCCTGTACCATCCCAGGCTTTCACCTGCTCGCTGCTCAAGGGGTGGGAATGTTGTCAGACCTCAGGCCCCTGCTAGCACTTTGAAGCAAAGGTTGGGGCGGGGAGGGGAGGAGATGCAGTGCATGCATCTGTTGATGATACTGGGCTTTGCAATCTCCTTCTCCCTGCTTCTTCAGGTCTGCAAAACTGACAGATGAGGGAGCCAGCACGGGGCTGATAACAGCATTTATCAGCCTGTTAACAAAAGAAAAGCCACTCGCATTAATTCAAGCTCTTTTTAAATAGCTTTTTCCAGGGAAGAAATGGAAGTGGTATTATCAGTGGTAAATGGACATTACCAGCTGACCTGTTGATTAGTTCCAAAAACCCATAAGCAGACACTGTTTTGTCTGGCTGTCCCAGTGAAATTGGAGACACACATACACAGGCACCTCTCAGCATTAGCTAACATACCACATGCCTAGGGTGGCGTCCGTGCTGTGGGAGATGGGAGGGAGGCAGGGGGAAATATCTGCTTGAGCAGGGAGGGGAAGTGGGAAGCCAGGTAGACCCTGCTTTGCCTACAGCCTCTGCTGGAGCTGTAGCTAAGGAGTGGGTGGGGCCCACCCTGCTTTCTGGAGCAGAGAGCCCAGCCCAGCCCAGGGCTACAAAGCATCTGGGATGCTGGGGGCCAGGAAGGGGTCTGGGGCAGACATTGCATAAACCAGTTGACCCAGATCAGCTAAGTCTGCTTTTTCCAGGGAAGAAATGAATAAACTACATTCAACCGTGTTTATCTTAAACCAGGTTCAGTCATTTTGAAACTGGTTTATGTACACTGAACTTATGTTCTGTTATAGGTTTAAACTAGTTTCTGATCACTTAAACTGGTTTATGTGTAATGTCTGTCCCTAGCCTAAAGGTCTGCAGTCGGACAGGGTTCAAGGAATTAATAAAACATGTAAAGCCAATCAAAATGCATCTACCATTTTGTTTTCTTTAGACTATTTGCTTGCACATTTCATAGTATCAGTCGCATTTCTGCTATTGACTTCAGTGGAAGAGAAAGGCCTGCTAAAGCTACAGATCAGAATTGATACATATTAAGGAAACCACCATGTTATGCATCATGTACAGAATCTAGCATAATGGGACTGGAATTACTGGATGCTGTTATGATTTTTGCAAATAGAAAACAACAAGAATTAGAAGCAACCATCTAGGCCTGCTGTCATTTTTCTTTCTTCTCTAGGTCAACTCCCAGTAGTACGACAATAATAAGTATTTTATATTCAGCTAGTTTTCTCATTTTTCAAAACATTTTGGTATTTGACCTTTTTGTTTCCTTCTTGAATCAGCCATTACTCATTCTATTTCACATTCTTCTTTAAGTGACGTATGATTTTTTAAAGACAAAAAGCTTAATCCATATTTAGGCATTGGAATAAATGTTGCTTAATTTTCAAAGGCACTGCTCCAGTTGAATTCAGTGGAGGCTCAGGATGGGTTCTGAATAGGTATGTGTCTAGGGTGGTATAGGAACAGTGAATTCTACCTCCTTTGTACAGGATTAGACTAGATGACCCTCACAGCCCCTTTTAAGTCTGTGATGCTAAGATTCTTCTTGGGGTCAGTGAAATATTCCTTCTTTGATGACTAGAACTGTACTGCCTAGGTAAGAACTTGCACATATCTTGTGGTTTGTAGAAAATGTTCCTTTGCCTTCTTTGATGAGGAGAGACACTGCATGCTTCTTCTATATTTGCATGAAAGACAATGACAGCTCTGAGGGAATGCCTCCCATGTCTCTTTTAGATATAATACTCTTCTGAAAAGCATTGTTGTGTTGATAAAAAAAATTACATTTAAAGCTAAAAAAATGCATGCAAAAGAAATTGGAAAATAAAGTGAGTCAACAATTTAATGGTTAAAGCAAAAGCTCTGACCAGAATTGTCCTTTTTGCAATAAGGACTGTGCAAAATGACTAGTATTTGCTTTGGATTTGGACGATTCAGGGGACAGCGATTTTATTCTGTGATTCGAATCACTTTCCTGAATTGATTTGGCCAAATCAGATTCAGAGATTCACCTGCCACTAAATTGGCCAAATCTCCAAATTGAACAGGCTCCATCCCGTCTGCTCTCCCAGCTCCATCAATGGCTGCCCTGCCCTGAACTCACCATCTCCTGCCAGGTGTGATCCCTGCTGCCTGCTACTACCCTTTACTGCACTGGGGGCTCTGCCACAAGCCCCCAGAGGCCCTGATGGCTGCTGTAGCAGCCAGTGAGTGCAGGGCTTTTTTTTTTTTTTTTTTTTTTTAAAGTGCAGGGATGCTAGGCCTGGGATGCTAGGCAGGGGATGGGCTCCCCCAGTGGTCCCCTTCCACCTTGTAAACCTCCCATGTCTTTCTCCCCAGGCGTCACGTGCCTGGGTTTTTCTCGCCATGACTGTTCAGGCTGAACAGCTTGATTATTGGGGTGACTTTAGGTTGGTTCCCCAGGGGCCTCATCTGCCATGTCTTTGATGATTATAATTGGGAGGAAGATGTTTGGTTCTGCCTCCCCGGGTGCCTTCCATTGGTCATTCCCTCTGTTCCTTCTTTGTGGGGCTATGCCTCACCTACACCCCGCCTAACATAAACCGCGATGTTGTCACCTGTGTCATCAAGGTTGATGTTTTGAACCTTCATGGCACTCAGTCTCTAGGGATCTTATGGCCGCAGGCTGGTGATGACGTTTATATGCCGAGCGTCTCCTACGGCCCTCACCTTTCTCTCTGCCTGTACAGCGTCTGGCTTCAACACCATTCCGTTCCCTGGCATGTCGCCTCTCCTCTGGGCTTGGCACCTGTCTGCTGACAGTCATGTCCAGATCCCGCTGCTGCTGGGTCCTGCTGCCTTCTTTGGTCCATGTCAACCCTGTAATTAGATCCTTGGGCCCCCTCTGGCCCTGCGTTCTTGTGGTGACCCCTTCCTGGGGTACCCACCAGGTCCTGTTGCCAGGACTGCTCACAAGTTCTGGCCCTCCAGGCCAACTGGGGACTCCACTTCCAGTCCCCCTGCCCTGACTTCTTCTGGGTCTTTTATCCTGGCGCCAGGCATCTGGCTGACCAATCAGCCCTGGCACGCTTATAAAGCATGCCCATGTAGACGCAGGAGCTGTTCTCGGCTCCTTACTGCTCAGCTGTTTTTTTTATCTTTGATCTTCATCCACGGCAGTTCTGTCCACCATGGTTTCACTTCTTCCATGTTTGGCTTCCAGTGCAGCATCATGCCACCTCCCTGTTTCTTCTGGTAAGTCTTTTCCACACCCCTCACTCCCTACTTACTGGCATGGAGTCCCAGTCCAGCTCCCTGTTGCAGCAAGCAGGGACTGCCCGAATCTCCAAATCTTCTCTGAATCTTTTCCAAATTGATTTGGAGGCTTTAAATCAATTCAGACCTTTTAATTGGTCTCCTGATTTGATTCAGATTCAGAGATTTGGCTGCCAGATTGGGCTGAATCTCCTCTGAATCAAATCAGCAACCAAAGCTTTGCAGAGCCCTATAATACAGATATATCTCATTCCTGCAGGTAGCTGAGGGCTTCCTGCAAGATACTGAGGTACCAGTCTTCCACTGTACAGGAGACATTATGGCTCTGTTCAAGACAAGAGTGCAAAATGGCCACTGAGTTCAGTGGAGCTAGGTTTTTCTCGCAAAACTGAGCTTTGCTTATGTTAGATTACCTTGCCCCTCCACTCTCTTTCCTTTTTTTTTTTTTGGATACAGAGAAGGACAGGACTGGTTCAGTTCTTGGTATTTCCTGGTATAAGTTGTGTTCACTCAGACTCCATTTCTACCATGGAATAGTTGTATTTACTTGAAGATAACTGTGCCTTTGACTAGATATTGACATAATTTCAGACCTTAAGATTTGCTGATGCTATGCAGTGGGCTGCTCATGCTAAAACCACATGCAACAGACCTTATCAGCAAATCGCTATTCAATGATGAAAATAAAGCAGAAATCAAAACACACCCATTAATCAAAGAACTCATTCAATTCAGGGACATGGCGTCCTTCTCTCTCAACTGAAACTTTAACTGTCAGAGAGAAAAGAAAAGCAGTGGAGTTACAGAATGCTACAGAGATTATTTTTTTCACAAGTGAAATTATTAAGATAAGAAGCAATATGGGTAGTTTGTCAAATAAAGATGACAATGTTGATTAAACTTAAGGACCACAATAACTGTTTCCAGATAGTTAGACTGTCAAACAGAGGTAGTGTTTAAAATGGAACTTGCATAAAGCCTATATGTTGACTGATTCAAAGTAAGATAACAAAGTAAAATAACAAAAATAAGCCTTAGGTAAAAATAAATGCTAAGGTAAAATGATAAGGTTACTATACTTGTTTAAAAACAAAATGTTACAGGAGGTGCAAAAATCCATCAGTCCATCAAAAGGAAATAAAATAGACAGACTTTCTTCCAGTAAATATAATACATAGATGCCATAATTTCCAAGGTGTCATATGCCCCAGGGGTTTACTGGTGGCATTTCAGAGACGGATTAAATATTTTTTTTTATTTGGGTTGAGCACAATGTAGAAACCAGACAGATTTTATTAAATATTGCCCTAAAAGCAAGTCCACTGAGGGCTTGTAGTCTCCACAGTATAATCAGAATTTCATATATTTTGTGGCGTGCTGAACCAAAGTTTTTTTTATCAAGATCAGTGATCCATCAGATTTCTGAGGCAAATTCAAATTTTTGTGGGATTATAAATGCACTTTAAATATTTAATTTAATAAAATTTAAAAGGTCTTTATGCAACACCATATAATAAATGGAAACATTGCCATACTTATAAAACACAGACATAGTATACTAATATTCCTTTTAATATTTAATTCAATAAAGCATTTTGGTTGTGTAGGTTTCCTTGTTTACTTTAGGCTACTGGTGCTGAAATTTCAGTTTCTCACAGCATTGTGCATTAACATTACAGACCTATTGCAGCGTTGCAGTCACTTGAGAAGGTAGAAGTGCTTCAAAGCTTGTAGAGGGGTGATACCAGTTTGGACTTCTTGGAGGTGGGAGATGAGGGATCTTGTTACTTGGGAAGGTTTTGGCAACCTTTGTGTGGACATCTGGTTGTTTGGGGCAGTGTTTTTACTCCATTGCTACCAGATCTTGCATGGGATCCATTTGTCTTTTTTTTGACAGAAGTATGCACAGGATATTGACTATTTACTTGCTTTGAGAACAACTTCTTCAAAAGTTTGCTTCCAGTTTTACTCTTTGAAATGTCCACCACCATAAGGCTAGATATACAGAATGCAAAGATCATGCCTCTGGCCATTTGTATCTGCTCAAGCTGCTTACATTTATTAGAGGTGCTGTGATCTCCACATTCAATGAATGCATGTATATGGTACGTGATGACAACCTCTCCCCAGAGGCCATGATCCTATCTTTTGATGGGCACACAATTCCATCTGGAAATGAATTTCGATGTTTTAATTCTCTAAATTTTAAAACATACATGCTTAGAAACTGAAAGACATTGCTTTCACAGTAAAATATTTATTTTTGTATTAAGTTCTAATCCTTTAACAATCACTTAAGATAGTTGCTTAGTTTTATGAATATTAGTAATGTGAATAATTCATTCAGTACACAGAGTGCTTTATTTAACACATTTATTTCTTTTATGGGTATACTTATATTTGTGGTTGCACTAGAAGTTTAGTATGTAAACAAAAATACAGTTCCTCTGAGAGGTATTCAAATAAAAGGCTCTAGTGCATTTTATTACATATTTGGTTTGGAATACAGTTTTACTTTAAAAAATATTGGCCCAAATTCTCAGCTGCTTTGAACTGGTATGGATCCATTTTTTAAGTGGTCTCTTAGTAATACATTTTCAATACATTACACACATTTTTAGTCAAAGAACTCTATTTAAAGTCAATGGAAACAAAGTCTCAGTGGTGCTTTTAAAAATAGCAATTTAGTTTATATTAGTTATCAGAACTATGTTTTATTACCTGGTTGGTAGTTTTCTGTACTATCTAGGGGAAGATCAGAGCCAATATCCGGTTCTAATATCTGCTTTCCCAGACTTCATGCTTACTTAAAAGGGAAATAGCATTTCATAAAATTTTCTAGTTTCCATAGGTTGATCTAGGAGACAATCCCTCCCCTTTCCTGAGTGCAAAGTAGAAATATAATGCAATCCTCGCTTTTTTTCAGGTGGCCTGGGAAGCATAATATTTATTCAAAGAGTAATTTTATCATAAGGTATTCCATGAACTGTAACTAAAATGTTGCATTGTTCCCTTCTAGCTAAGTAACTTGAAGCAAGTCACATTTGTGGATGTTTCAGCAAACAAGTTCCCATCTATTCCCATTTGTGTGCTCCGCATGTCAAGCTTGCTGTGGTTGGATATGAGCAGTAACAACCTGAAAGATCTCCCACAAGATATAGACAGGTAATCTTTTTTTCCATTGTCATTCATAGATAAAACCAGGAACAAGAAATGATGTGAAGAAAGAAACACAATATTTAAATGTCCCTTGCTGAAAGATATTATAGAAAAAATGTCCCATCAGAAAATGTCCTTTACTGAAATATATTATAGGAAATAAACCTTTCATTTTTTCAATTTTCTGGCACCTGTGCAGTTAGCATGTTGTACTTCCTGTTTTATATATGAGCAGTATGACATCACACCTACATGATGCTCCATTCACTTTTTTCCTGGAACCAATAACAGGGAGCTTATTACATGTATAGCAAAATTGCAACTAAGAAAGTATGCAGCCCCCCAAAGAGGAGGATAAAGGACAAGTCGCAACAAATTTTAAATGGCTGAAAAGCCTAATATCCATCAGTAGGGAAGCAGAAAAAAAGATTGCAAGATCAAAAAACAAAATCGCAATCCTTTTCTCTCACCCCACAAACATAATAAATGCAATGTAAAGGTGAGTGCCTCTGAAAAATCATATTTTAAAAATATTGGTTAACTTAAAAAATTGTAAGTTGACAATTTTCTATTGAAAGGTGTTAGCTAGCTGGAGAGAGAATTCATCTGTTATTGTCTGTTATCCTCAGGACAAAATGTACCCACTTTGAATTCCTGTAGCGTTAATGAACTTTATTTAGGCTTCACTAAAACAAATATATGTTGGCTACAGTTTATAAAAAACAGTGATTATCCATTGAGTTGAGCAAAGACACCCCAAAAACAGAACTCTACACCCAGAAAATGCATTAGTATTAGGAAGAGTGACCATATATCCCATTTTTGCCTGGGCAGTCCCCTTTTTAAGACTTATCCCTGGTGTTCTGTCAGTTTGGGCAAATTTATGCTTTTGTTCTATCTGCTCCTCAAACTTTTTTTTTTGTTTTGAATGTAGCATTGCCACCCCAGCTTTTAAAATGATGAATACAGCCTCAGAAAACAACAACAGGCAATTGGGTTAAAGTCATGGAGGCTGCTCTTTAAAAATAAATGTTCCTTTCTTTTTCTTTGCTTTCTGGCTTCTGAACTTTTAGAATGCACTTGCTTCAAGCTTGCTTAATAACAACAGAAATGGAAACTCCCTGCTTGTAGTAATGAAAACAGATATTTTGATGCAATCTTTTGATTCTAGCCTCTGAGGCTTTAAGAAAAAAAATACCAAAAATAAGATCCATAATAAAAATCACAAAAACTGTAAATGTGCTGCAGCATCACTTATCAGCTGTTTTAGAACTCAAAGGAACATGAGCCTGCTATGCAATAGCATCATATCACTGTTTTAGCAGTGGAACCAGCACACCTTCTAAGAGGAAAAAACCCTTGGTTTTGACACTTTTTGCCCTATACATTCATTTCCAAATATTTACCCCAAATGCTTGTTGTATCAAAGAAAGGTCAGGGCAAAGGAAACAAAATAAAGGAAGGAACCTTCCCTCATCTATAAGATATTGGCATTTACAATAACTTCAATGGGATAATTTAAGAGAAACACATGAACAGGTTTTGCATGGGTGACTGATGCCTCCTGAGTCTGGGGGGGGTACCAGGTTGCTGATTGGGGGGGTTGTCCCTCAGTGGCCAATTGCCATTCGGGGGGAGGGTGGGGAGGTGAAACCAGAAGTGCACTTCCAGTGGCACCTCTGGTTTTGCAGCTGGCGCTTCCAGGGGGTGCACCACTGACCTCGGGGGGTGCACATGCACCACATGTGCACCCCCTACACATTGCCAATGAGGTTTTCTTTTTTCTTTTATTCCCCATAGTATTAATTATTAGTGAAAGCAACTGCATGGCTCATATATATTTCACATGCATAAAACTGAGTGGGGCAAAAATCATGAACTAGTATTAGTTAGGGTATTAGTTCCTGAGAGTGAGATGGTTAGAAGGAAGTTTTACATGATGTTACCTTACATGGCATCGTGTGCCCATACCCTCACTAAAAAAGTGCTGATTGACCATCTGTCTTGGGCACTTGTCTCAATTCTCTTCACAGGTATATTATTAACATTTCATCTCTGTTGTCAGGCTATGCATGAAGCTTCCCACTGAAGTTAATGAAGAGTACTGTTGAAATATATGACAGCTAAAGGAAAATGGGTTATGTGAATATTTTCCTATTATTTCTAGTAGATGATGGTAGGAGAAGATATTAGCAGGTGGTGTTTAAATAAGATACATGTGGCTAATAAAATAAGTTTATAAAAAAATATACTGTTTTTGAACCTTTTTCCTCTGTTATGCTTCTTTAGGCTAGATCAACTTCAAACACTTCTCCTGCACAGGAACAGGCTGACTTATCTTCCACAGGCTTTGATCAATATGAAAAAACTCAGTATGCTGGTAGTCAGCGGTGAAGAGTTGGTTGAGATGCCCACAGCTATTTATGAATCAACCACAGGTTTAAAGTAAGTAAAAGTGGGCATATTTACACGTGCAATTAGTGAGCCTCAATAAACTCTGGCATAGTTTCCACCAGAGTCAGCTGCTTCTGGGTGCAGCATCTTCACGTGCACCCAGGACCCGAAGTAGTTTGAGCTGGGATGGAGCAGCCCCAGGCTGGTGGCAGGTACAGGGGAGTCAGTCCCAGGCTCTGGGTCATGGCATCGGGTGGCAGAGGGGCTGGCCAGGGCACGAGAGTGCCCAAAGAGTGGAGCTAGGTGGCAGGCAAGAGTCTGGCCCTCTGCTGCCAGACAGAATTTACTCCTGGTTTAGTGTTTAAATGTGCATTTAGGCACAATTATTTTCAACACCATAAGATAGTACTGTCCCTGTCTTGTGTAGATGCGTCCACGGGGTTCTTGATTTTTACCTACCACTGAGGAATGCTACTGTGTGATGGTATATCTACATTGCACTGACAGCAGGTTGGGTAGTGATATTAGACTTACGGGTTGCCAAACTCACATACGAAGCAAAGTAAATACTCGCACAATCTGCCCTCACTGGGTTCTGTGCTAAACAGCTATGCCTTTAGCAGAACCTGAATTAGCTAGTTTTAAAGTTATCTTGTAGAGGTGTACATGAGCTGCAGACCTAGCAGCTTGACATACTCCTAATTACCTTGTATGCTCTGCCCTGGAGATTTTATTGTCTCACCAACACTTTCTTTTCAAGGTTGTGGTAAATTTAGTGATTGATTTTCTTCTTGCTGTTTTTGGCCCCTGGCAGACATTGCACTTAAGATGTATTGAAGTGATTAATCATGTCTTAAAGAGTGATGCAGCCACACATTCAGGGAATTAAAGGTCCAATAAAAAATAAAATCAGTCACAAATTTATTACACAAAAAATATGTAATAATTTTGTGGCTGGTTTTCATTGCACCTTAAAATGAACATGTGGCATGGGGACTGCACTGGGGATCAAATGTTCCCTGGTGCAGTACCTGCCTACTCCTAGGAACAGCACGAGTGCCCTGGATGGTTGATATTGGGCAGGGACTGACTGGGGACCGTATGAGCCCTGGTGTAGTGTCCATACTGCCCTCTGATCAGCTGATTGGTGGCCAGCTCCAGAGGTTCGGACTAACCTGGAGGGTCCCTGGAGCCAGCTGATGATCAGCTGATTATTGGCCATCTTTGCCAGTGCAGAGAAACCCCAGGATCATTATCCTAGGTTCCTCCTGTATTGGCAGGTAGGGCACGATTGGGGTCTCATTCCCCAGTCCCCAAATTCTATATCCTGCTATGCATGTGTAGAATGGCAGGAGGCGCAGTTGTTGGGATTGTGGATTAGATCCCATCACGCCTTTAACTGAACATCTGTCAGCAGTCTTGGAGTGATAACCTATGTCAAGAATTTCAAAATTTTGTAGACATAATTCATACATAGCATTGCTTTAGTAAGAATGCTGTGTGCAACCATATTGTTTTCACTTTCAAAGCATTGGTTACAAAAATTTGATATACAGTGATTGCTGTATATCTTTCAATGGATGCTTGGAAGTTTACATATTAAAGGACTTCTGGTACAATTCCAGAATTCTGTGCAACGTAGGAAGGATGGGTTCAATTTCTGGTAGCAAATGTATGGTTGTGGGGACTTATATTAGAGAGGTACAGATATTGTGGTGTGTCCAGACGCATCTAATAGCTAAAATACTGCTTCTGCATGCAATACCATTGTATGAATATACTAAATTTTATTATGAAAAATTGTGTGTAAAAATAGTATTATCTAGAATATTTATGTGATCCTTAATTGATGGATCCTGAAACACATTTCATTGCCAATATGGGCAAAATTTTTTATACATGCTCCACAGATGTGGGAGGAGTATGCTTTAATTAGAGCGACTCTAATTAAATTAAAATACCTAGAGTGGCTCATGTATCAGTATCCCTGTGCTTCAAAATGGCAGCAGGGATGCTTTAAAGCTTGTTGAATGAGCTTTAGTTAAAGCGCCCCTGCCAGCATTTTAAAGAGTGGGGACACTGACACACAAGATACGGAGGCTGGCTGGAGCATGGTAATTGCCACACTTCAGCAGACTCAGTTAAGCAAGTCTGCTCTGATATGCTGTAATTATAGCATTTTGGAGCAGCCCAGGCTCGTGTACTGGCACCCTATATTTTTAATGCTTTCACTTCCATCTCCAATTGGGTGCTTCTAAATTACCATTGTTGTTGGCCAATGAAACTGAAAGGACTTTTGATTCATTCGTAGATGGTGCTGGGTGGTCCACTTGAAACAAGAAAAGTTAATAAATACCATGCCTCTCCATAGATCAGTTCAAATTATTACTTGGAAAGGGAGAAAAACTACAATAAATCATTTGAAAATGAATTACAATCAGTTCATGTTAAGAAGTTATAACCCCTTCATGTTAATATTTCTTTCTCTGCAGACTTATAAGCCTCAAGGATAACCGTTATGAGACAATCCCATGTCAAGAAACTGAAGAAATAGAAAGTGAACGTGATCGGGAAAAATTTGAGAAAGAATTTATGAAAACCTACATTGAAGATCTGAAGGAAAGAGGTATGTGCTAAACTTCCAATAAATTTCTTATTATTTCTGGTATAAACATAGATTTCAACAAGCTTTTCAGGCTGCATCAAGATAATGTGCATTGTTTATATATAGAAACAAGCAATACCATGATTTTTTATGAAAAGTGGCAACAAGACTAAGAGTACAAGACGTACAATGTTTTTTAGAATGATTAAAGTGCTATGTTATATTAGATGAGACTTTTGTGTCTTTTTTTCAAAACAATAAGCTGCATTTTTAGGTATGTTCAGATAAACTGTAAGCCAGAACCAGAGTTCTGGATCTGAAAAACATATACAAACTCAATTGTGGGATCAAAATTCAATATTGGTCATTCCTATTATGGTGTGCCAATAAATCCTTATTAGAGAGTAGGTCTGCATTACACTATATGCTGCATACACGTTAAAGGGACTGCCCATGCTTCAAAGAGTTTAATGTATGTATATTTGTGATGCATTACAAATATAGATGGATAATACAAATAAATAGGAAAATATATGCTAAAGAGTAAAACACTCCAGATTCCAATCTTAGTTTTGACAAACAAAAACTATGATGCTAATTTTGCTTTGTTATATCATGGTAGAAGTTTTCAGGCTCAGTTCACTGGTTTTGCCATCATGATAGCAAATATATCATTTACTATATGATTTTATACAAAGTAATTCCTGCCAAAATACTGTTCCTGACTGTTCTGGATCACTATCAGAAAACATGTTATGCTTTTAATGAATAGAACAGAAGTTCAATTCTTAGAATATGAATAAAATTAGAATGGCACTTTCAGCATCCACATGTGAATATGAATAGAGTAAATAATCACTGTACTTGCTTTATATTTTTTTAGAGTGCTAATACTGTGGCATCTGTACACTAGATTTCTTCTGATTTACCATACTCAGTCTCTGTGCCATGCAGACATTACAGATATGGAACATTTCATTCTGTGACCACTGCCCTTTGTTAGTTTAACTTACTGGCTCTTGGGCCACAGTGGCAGAGTGCTTAAAGCATCTTGATGCAGATCCAGAAATGTGAGTTTGAGTGCCTTGCACTTACTCTGAAAATCAGATCCTACACAGCCAGTTGTAGGCAGGTTCTTGCTCATTTATGCAGGGAGTCAAAGGTAGCTGGATGTGATGCTAGCCCTATCACTCCCATGTGGTGTGCGCCTTTGGCACCTTAATCATGCAGTATATTACCTTGGCTAGGGAAGGACGTCTGTCGTTTACCTTGAATAGAACCTGGTGCAGGTCATTGTATACCTGACCCTCTGTGATCTCTACAAGGGCACCATGGTCTAGCCTCAGGCTTCCAGCTTTCATCTTTTTCAGTTCAGGACTTACATACATTTGGGTTTAGGGCTGTTGCTTCCTAGCAACACTTGTGCTCCTATTAGCCTATCTGACTGTAGCCCAGAGGCTGAATTCTGTTCTCTTTGGAATGACAATGGTGTTAAGCAGTGAGAAACCAACTTTCAACAAACATGGTACAGTTTGTTTTAGGACAAAAGCAGCACAGAAAAAAGGTATCATATTGATTATAACCCATAATCTGCATGAACTTCTGGCAAGTATGTTACCCAAATTTGTCAGTTGACTCTTCCAGTCTGTCACAGTTTTGTACCTGATGATCCAATAAAAATGACATTGTCCCTGGAGCACCTGTTCATATTGTACACTTTGGAGTTCATTGTTTGGAAGCTTTCTTCAATCAGTTCAAAGCAAGAATTGTTATTGCCCCAGGTTGGGGAAGGCTTTTTCCCAAGTTGTTTACCTGCTCAGGAAGTTGTATTAATTACTTCTCCAATTATTTTTAGTTTCTGCAGGACCTTCTCCCTATACCTCCAACACTGAGGTGGAATACAAAGATATATCTAACTACTTTTGCCTCGATACAGCCATTTTTATGCCACATGCCAAAATAATAGGCTTTGAAATCACTGTGTTTCCAAAACATCGCTTCTGCCATAGTGTATACACAGAATACCTGAACATGTTGTAGGAAGTGTCATTCATTATTTTTAAATATCACAGTTTACTAAGTTAGACATCTATTTTTGTGTTCCATGCATTTGGGTATTTCAGGGAACTAATGTAAAATTCACCCTGGACCAGAGGACCCAAAAGTTTCTGTTCAGTTTAATGAAAATGTGAAGCAATGAATGGTCAGTGGAGTTACTGTTATGATATATCCTTATTCCATGCATATTTTGTTGGACGGTGCTTATCATAGTGGCTGGATAACAGCCCTTCAAAAGACAGAAGAAACAAAGTGCCAAAGATGACTGGGTTTTGTGATCATCACATAACTTTAGTGATCCTAATACCTTGCACCATAGGCAACTGGTGGCAGGGTGGGGCACAGGAGGGCACGTGCCCCCCCGACAGGGCTGGCGTCTGCAGATGCTTGCCAGCTTTGCCCCCGCCACTGCCACTAGTGTCTGCAGGTGCTTACCAGCTTCACCCCTGCCGCTGATACCCCCAGTGGCTTCTGCGGGTGCCCCCCCAGACTCAAGAGGCACCAGTTGCCCATGTCTTGCACAAGTCTGGATAGTTTGGATTCTAGCCCAGAGTGGTCTAGCATAATGGCCATGTACTGAATTTCATCCTGTGCTCTAATGCTGGGCTTTATTTTTCTACAGAGTAAGAACAGTATAATTGAATAAGCCTTATGTTCACGAGTAATCATCATTCTAAAAGAATACAGTTCAGGCTTTAGTAATAACAAGAATGTGAATCTGGAGAAAGAGGGGAAAAAAAGGGAGAAAATATGAGATGATATTTGAGAATCTGGCCTTATAGGTCATGAAGATGTGTATGAAACAGTATGCAGTCATGTTTTATTCCCTGTCTGTTCCTGAACATTTCAGCACATCCCAGTAGTTTCAGTATGGCATCTGGTATGCTCTGCTTACTACCTAAACCACCTTTCATTTGAGGCTATTTGTCTTGAATGAAGCTGGGGAATTACAGTACAGGATTGTGATTGCTAATTTTAGTGAGGAAGTCTATTAAGTTTTTTTTGTTTTTCCTGGGCTATTGATTTTGTCTGGTAACTGGCAGATAGGTTTGTTTCTTAGTGCATTCTTCAAAAATTGTTATAGGGCCCCGGGCATTGGATTTTTGCCACAAGTGTAAGTGAATAAATAGAAGCAAAAATAAATAAACAGTCACTACTGTTTTTTGTAAACGTGAATTGCAAAAATATATATATTTAAATAATTGTTTCTACCTATTTCTACTAATCTCATGAAGTAAAACTGACACAAACCAGAAAACCCCAGAAAACCCCAGTTACTCAGTAGGTCCGTATATTTAATGTTAAAAACAAAAAGGCATTGATCATTTCGTCTGATGTCCTGTCTAGCACAGACCAGTAGAATCTATTAAATTGGCACAAAAAACATTCATTTCTGTAGTTCAGTACTGAAATTAAATGGAAACATAAGAATGATCATAGTTCTGAAATTTGAATGAATATACTTTTTCTCTTTTCATAGATTCTGTTCCTGCTTATACTACTAAGATATCATTTAGTCTCCAGCTATGAAGATCTGAATTTTCGAATCACTGGCAAATACCAGAAACATCCTCAACTATTACTGCCTCCGATCAGCTGATTGGTGGCCAGCTCCAGAGGCTTGAACTAGCTTGGAGGGTACCTGGAGCAAACATCAAAAACATAGACTGAAATAAGAGCCTTCTAAAAACATTCATAGAATTTCTTGTTTGTTACCAAATTTGCTTTCAACAGGTATAGACAAAATGCAAGAACTGAATAGTTTTCATCAGAAGCTATGTCACTTTTCAAATCATTAGCAACTTTTTAAATCAATGGCATCAGATTAGGCCCTTTTAGCCTGCAAACAAACTTTAGCTTAATTTTACAGCTGGGAGTAATAGTGAAATCAAGGGGACTATTCTTGGTAGTCAAAATACACTGTGCATGTGTGTTTGCAGGATCAGAGTGTTACTCAATGGGTGCATCTACACGAGATGTTTACTGTGCACTTGAACAATTAGTTGTGCAGTAAACATTGCACATCTACACATGTGCCCCTACTAAACTGGAGTAAATTAATTTACTCTGGTGCAGGATAGTACTTGTAAATACTCTTTAAAATACAAGTACTAACCTGCAGCTGAGTAAAAACTCTAAAGCAGTTTATGTGTAGATGTTGCCCCGGCTGGCTTGAGCCTGGGGGTGTTTCAGTATGGGGACTGCCTGCAGGCTAGCCCTACTGAAGCACCCTCATGCCCCAGCCAGCCACTCTGCAGCATGTTCAAACAGGGGCAGCAGCCCCAGACCGGTAGGCTACTCCCCTGGACCTCTTGCCAGCCAGGACTACTATGACCAAGCTCAATATGCTGCAGTTGTGGGTGCATGTGTAAATAAACTCTAGTGCGACAAACACTGGAGTTTATTGTAGCACATTGATATACACATGTAGATGTGCTTAGTAGCTGCTTTATGTTTCATTGTGGTGCATTTGACAAAAAGATTTGATCTTGTAATAAAACAGAAAAGTGCATTTAAAAAGTGAATGTGATCTATTCGACCAAATGACTAATTCAGTTCTTTATTTCTTTGAAATATAGGCATACATATGGCTATGTGGTTGAAGGGTGATATTGTTTTCTTCCTGCTGTTCAGACATTTATTTCTTCTCTGGTTTTTCAATTTAAATAATTTCCAACAAGTAGATCTCATTCTACACTTGACTGGAAATATTTGTGGTAAACAGGATTATCAAGAATGACGTGGCAATGAATTTACAGGTCTTCAAAAGAAAAAAGAAATAAACCAAAGTTTGACTGAAAAGACAGTAGCTAAATAGTTTAAAACTGAGTATTTCTACTAATATAGATAGCTATGAATCATAATGTAGTATTTTTTTATTGAATGCAAATGTCTTAGCTGTATAAGTGTCATGATTTTGCTGGTTAAGAAATTGTTGTTTTGTGGGTTATATAATAATTTGTTATACATAATTCTGTAAGTGTATATACTTCAGAGTGCTTCAGAGACTTAGTTTTGCATATATTTTTCATTTAATAAATCAATTCTTTTTAATCAAATAGCATTTGAAACTTGAAGCCTTTAATTTTAATAATGCTAAACTATGTGTGTTTGCAGAAAAATGTAACAATAAATAGTGAGATTAAAATGATCACATATACAATTCTTGTACTGTACAGGTGACATCTAGGAGACCTAGTAACATGGGGAAAAATAGAGCAGAGAGGGGTTTTTTCCCATTTCCAGATGCAAAAAACACTGTTGCTTATTTAAGCACTGTGGGTTATTGTAACAGGAACACTGGAAGGAGCCCTGTTACTTAGGCAAGATCGGACTGGACTGACCTGACGATGAACCCTGCACTAAGATTATTAAAATAGACCGAGCGTGGTCCTTCTGAAGGTACTAATCCTCATATCATCACTTTTCTTCCCATTTTCTTAACAAGATCAAAGTCGTGGCAGGGAAGAACCAGGGGAGCCCACGGTACCCTACACAGACACGCTAACAGTTATCTAAGCCTTTCCTTTCTCAGGTTAACTTTTTTAATAAATGAAAGGAATTTCAATTACTAATGGCCACTATTTATTTTATTCCTGAGATGCTGCAGTTAGCTTATCTGATGAAGTAGGCTGTAGTTTATGAAAGCTTCCATCTTTCTGAACCAGTTAATCTCTGAGGATTCACCCTACCATGCCTTCTGCCTAGAGAAGTAATGAAATACATAATATGGGACCTAATTAATAAAGAATGGGAGTATGAGAATTAAGTCTAAATGGGTTTTTAAGCTTTGTTGATTAAAAAAAAATATTAGCGTTGATGCAAAAGGCTTCTAAAAGCATTTGATATTGACATTGTACAACATTTGGATCTAGAAACAAGAACAATATAAAATTAACAAGTCACATTAAATGAGGTAAACACTAGCTAACTGATAGGTTTTATAACATAATTTTCATTGGGAAATCATAGAGTATGTCTGTTTCTAGGTCCTTGTTCTTGACCCAACTCTGTTTTCTTTCAATGACCTGAAAGACAACCATAAAATCATGACTGACAATGATTGGGAAAGTGGTAAATAATTATAAGGACTGATCATTGCAACAAAGCAATCTGGATCACTTGTTAAGATGAACACAAGCAAATGCTGTCTATTTTTAATATTGCTGCACTGAGGCCTCTAGAAGATGTCATGTCCATCAAGCAATGTAGCTTTATGGAGATTGTTATGCTATATGGCCTACTTCACATTCACAGGGCAAGCTATCCAGAGAGGAAAAATCACCCTGGGAACTTGCTCTCCCAGCACTTGCCAGCAAGAGGAGCTAGAGAGTGGTTGGCAGGGTCTGTCATTTCCCATCTCTTCCTTATCCCTCCTCCTCCTGCCTGTCTTCAGCTGTGTTACTAATAAGAAATGAGGTCTGAAGTCATCATCTGAGTGGATGGAGGAGCTGCTCCCCAGACCTTTGCACAGAGCAGGGGAGACCTGAGCAAAGAATGGGGGAAAGGACAGGAGCAGGAGTAGCACAGCTCATTCTCTCCCAAAACACCTTAGGACCGTGGTTCCCAATCTGAGGTACACGTACTACCCGTGGTACACAGACAACCTATCAGTGGTACGCAGTGGTATGAAAAATTTGCTGGTGATACTTAAGGTTGTATCATTTTCAACTGATGGTGCGCAATCTGTCAGAGTTTGGGAACTGCTGCTTTAGGAGATTCTTTTGTGTATGTACTTTTCAAAGTCCTGAATTTGGGACAAAATAATTGCACATATAAATGCATATTTGGGCAATGATTGTTTAGGTTGTAGGACATAGGGGTTACAGTAGACTATAAGCTGAAAATGAGCCCAAAGTATGCTCTTGATACAAAAAAAGCCACCAGCATATTGGGCTATATTAATAGGAGTGTCACTTGTAAATCAAGGGAATTGAGCCTTCCATTCTATTTGGCATCGGTGAGGCCGCTCCTGTCCAGCTTTGGGCTGCATACTTCAAGAAAGATGTCAACAGATTGCCACTGTTTACTGGACTACTTGCAAAAGAGTCTGGGAAACATGACTTATAAAGAAAGGCTGAAAGAGCTAGGGTTATTTTGTCTGGAGAAGAGGAGACTGAGGGGGGATTTAAATTTTCAAATAAAAGCCATCTATCAGATAACAAGCACAGCTGGCAGCAAGGACAGTGGTTTATCCCCTGGACAGGTGCAATAATCGCCCCAGAAAAGAAAAAAAGATTACAGGAAATAAAAAAAATCATTTTTAAATCTTGGCATAATTATGGGTGAAATTTATATCTATGTATTATACTGCAAAAATACTAAAAAAAAGCACATTTCTGTTGAAGGATGTTAGCTGTTAAAATAGAAATTTGTTGTTGTCAGCCCATCTCAATATTGGGTGTGTCATAACATAAATCACTACTTTTTGAGTTGAATTCAATGTTGATGTTTGTTCTTAGTGCAATTCAGCCTACTAATAATTTTACTTTGATCTATGCTTCTCCATTTTAAAATGACATTTCCAGAGGGAAAAAATACTGCTTCTGGTGGTCTGAGAAAATTTCTTCTCAGTTTTTAAAATTAACTGTATCTGTGATTCGAAAGAAATTTAAAATACTGTCAGCCACTATTGATTCTATTTCTAAGTTGCAGCGGTTAGATTCTTAAGCATCTAAAACAAAGCACCTTCTCTGTTTTCCTGAATTGTGAAAGGAACATACATGCATGTGCATATGCACTATTCATACAATGATTTGTTATGACTAACTATCAAATATAATATTATAGTTAGCCTCTTTCTGGTGGACAGCCAATTTTCAGAAACTGCAATAATATGCATAACACTTCTCAGGACAATTATTGATTGCAATCTGCAGAAATAAATCACATAGATGAGAATTCAAAGTATTCCTTGGCCAAAATCTGAATTGTTCTGGCATTGTTTTTAGGGACAGCTATCTGTAAACAGTGTACAAAGAGTTGTTGTATCTTCTGTGAACAAAATAATTTGAGTGGCAGTCATAAATAAGAGTTATGATAAGCACAATTATTGTGAGCTTTAGCTTACTACTACCTTGGTCACCAAGCTACTATTGCTGGGAGCATCTACACATGCACTTTACCGTGGAGTTGGTTAATTAGCTCCACAGTAAAGCATCACTATCTACACATGCACTGTTATTAGAAAGCAGTAAATTAATTAACTTTGCCATAGTCTCCGACAGTACTATCCTATGGTGGATGGTGGAGTAATTATGTGTGCTAAAATGTACATGTAGATGGTGGCAGGAGCTGGCTGGGGCACAAGAGTGCTACAGTGCACGGGCTGCCTGCTGCCTAGCCCCACACTTTAGCACCCTCATGCCCCAGCCAGTTCCTCCACTGCCTAATGCTTGCCACCTGGAGCCTGGGGCTGAACCCCCAGACCCTCTGCCAGAGTAGGGCTACTCTGCAACAGTTCAAAGTGCTGGGTTCCTGGATGCACATGTAGACATTGCACCCAAAAGCAGCTGAAATTTATTGCTGTATGTTAGATGCATCCACCACAAGTAGATGCAACCACAGTTTAAGTACAGAGACTCAAAAAGCCTGAGGATGAATTGATTCAGTCTTTGCAGGTTAGTCTAAACTGTGTAGACTGAACTGAGAAGCAAGTAAACAGACATTCACTTTTGGATTTCAGAAATACAGCCACGTGCCTGCAGTGGCTCAGGCTAGAAGCCAGAGGCACTAGAGCAAGCCCTCCCTTCCCTTTGGCAGTGACCAAAAGGCTGGAGGGAAGCTGGGAGAGAAGCCCTCCATGCTTTTCTCTCCTCCCTGCTCCAGCTGAGGTGGGGATGGGTGTAGCTAGGCCCTGGCAGGCCCTTAGTATGATTGAGGGGTTTAACCCCCCACCCTGGTTTGTATGGACCCTAGCCAGGATGTGCCTGGGGAGGGAGGAGGGAAGCAGCCCTTGCCAGGCTTTTTCCCTGGGGGTCCCTGCAGTCAGTGCAGTATAGACCCCACCCCCCGGGATCCTGCCCGGGGCCCTGCACACCCCTAGGAATGGCTCTGATTATATACATATAAAAGAATACATTAAAAGAACATTAAAGCCATGATCAAATGAGCAGGAGCGTGCATTTGCAGTGGCACAAATAGCAGTTTTGCGCCACAGTGTATGCCCCTACACGTGCTGTTTGTTGTGGGACACATTGTTCTGCTCTGGGCAAACTGTCCATGCCCAGCTCCTCCTGGTTCCTGCCTGGGCTCTATGGGCACCTATACATAAGCATGGAGGCTTCTCCAATGTGCTGGAATTCCAGCACGTTGGAGAAAACTTGATTAACCAAATCTGTTGGAGCATGGCAATTACTGGGCTCCAGCAGCCTCCCGCATCTCACATATCAGCGTCCCTGTGCTTAAAAATAGTCAAATGAGCTTAAGTTCAAGCACTTCCGCCACAATTTTTAACCACGGGGACGCTGATACATGAGATGCAGCTCTCAGAGCTGCTTTAGTTAAAGTATCGCCCCCCTCCAACCATGGAGCACGTGTAGCTGGCAGGCTCTGAGGCACCCTGTACTCCACTCATCTGGGGAATAGCATGTGGAAATGGGGGTGTGGAATCCTTGCACTGAAGCACACTGTATACCAGCTAGCCACTCCGTGCACAAAAAGCTGTGCAAAGCACTCAAAACAGTATCTGTGTGTGTCCCAGTGCACACTATTTTTGAGTGCTTTGCACTGCTTTTTGTTCTGGGGTCTTTTTTTCGCTACCAGGAAATCCAGGTAGCAGATTTTGCCACTGCACTGCAAATTAGCAGTGCTGCACATGGCTTCATGTGCAACATGTGCAGTTTGTGGTGCCACAAATAGGTCTGTTGTGCCATAAGGAGGTTTGTGGCACCACAAACTGCACATGCCTGCATGCATGGATGTGGCCTAAGATTGCAAAAGCAAGCACTCAGCTGTATTACTTTGAAGTCAGGCAAAAGGCAGGGCAGTTAGCTTAGGCTTTTCTGATTTAGTCTGTAAGGTGCCACTCTGTCAAGCACCCAAAGGTTAGGAAATAGTAAGGAATCCCCTAAGTGAAAATTGCATAAGGATGCATACTTGTAAGGAGGCCAAAATAATGTTGTACAGTAAACCTTAATTCTGACATTTCACAACTTCTGAGTGCTTGCTTTTGCACCCTTAATGTTTTCTTTCAGTGTAGATTTTTGCCTGTGGTCTCCTAGGTTTTTAAAAATGCAAACTGAAAACACAGAAATTCCATCATGTGGAACCATAATTGGCTCCCATATGACTTGTATGGATGCAATTCAGGCTTTGGAACTGCACTAAAAACCAAATAACAAAAAGTAAAATAACTGAGCTTATGCTTCTTAAATAGTTATTTATAAGTATAATGTGCTAAAAATTGAGGTTTTATCATTACAATATAGTATTTCAAACCTAATAAGAACATTCTGCTACTATGTTGCCAACACAACTACATTAAAAACCTTAAATTTTGGAAACCAGTTTGGATTTCAGATTTTCTGAAAGATCAACATTTGATTTTAAGGTGCATCTGTCCAATTTAAAACATGCCCATCACTGAGATCTACTCATTTTTCCTTAATTTTTTTACACTTTCTGGTTTTCATGAGCACTTGTGCCCTTTTCCGGAAATCAACAGTGAAATCAACAAAATAACAACTGAGCTCACAGGTACTCCAAGTTTAGCAAACATACATAGAAGAATGCCAGAAATATGTCAGTCGGAGGACTAAAATTGTATTTATTACACTTCCAAGAACACTTTTTAAAGTTTTCCAAAATTAAATTGTTTTACTTCATGATAGTGGTCACACTGACATAGATCAGCTCAAATTGAGCTGTTATAGGTTGAAGCAGTAGTTTACATATATTATGTGAAATACCTTTCATCAATAATCTGGTGCACTAATAAAACAATGTATTATGCTTTAAACACAGTACAGTCCTATGACTATGCATTTGGGTTATATATGGATTAAATAGGTCCACCACTAAACAGCATCCTGCAGAGGAAACTGCATGATATTGGAAATTGGGAATAGAGCTGTGTTCAGTTTATATAGTCTTGAATACAACATCCTAAAACACAGAAATACTATGTCATCTCTCTCGTGTTTACTGATTTCTTGTAAAGTACAATTGTACAATGCCTGTTTTCAGCAAACACATATTTGTATTGCTTTATCCTTGTTAAATAGATTGTTCTAAAATCAATGTATTTTCACATTTGAAGACTCTCAGGTGATAGAGGCAATTATTCTTTGTTGTTATGAAATAGAAAATAATACACAGAGGTTGTGTCTACATCTGCATTTAGGCACGCCTAAATTTAATGTGCATTACCTTAATGCTCATTAAGGCAATTTAGGCTTGTGTCTACATATGCATGCATTAAAGTGCATTAATGCCATGTGTGCAGACTGACATGGGACTAAAGTTAGTCCCAAGTCACTCTATATATAGTGTTAATGCATTTCAACATGGCTACATGTGCATTGATGCACTTTTGCTATTTGTGCCTAAAGTTGGTACCTGCTTTTGCAAATTTAGGTGTGAATAGCCTAAAATTGACATTTTTAAGAAGCATGTACCCAGAATGTACTACTAAAACTGAGATGACTTCGCAAGGTAAGGCTTCTTTGTATTTTAATAACTTAATATAAAGGCATAACATTTTACTAAATGCCTCAACAGAGGAGTAAATCCCTGTTCACATTGGGCAGACACGAATATGGGGAAGGTACTAGATTTGCATCAGTTTCCTAACCTGGGCCCTGCATTGGTCCTTAATTTTTCATGCCAACTGCAAACATTAAGTTTTTCCTACCTACTCTAACTGCTAGAGGCTTTCTGTATGTTCTACTTCTCCAGACCCTTCCTATTGCTATGACAAATGAAGAAGTATCTATTACTCACCCTCTTTCTCCTGTTTCATTTACTTCTGGATTCTCATTAAAGATAATGAATAACTCATAAGCCTACCCTTGCTACTGTTCCCACTGAAAAGCTGCAGTAAGTTTAAACCGACCCAGCTCTAGGCTATGTTAATACAGGAGACCCATGCCATTTGCGGGGGGGGGGGGGGTACGTTCCAGAGATCCTTGCAAATGGTGAAATCCGTAAATATGCTATGAATAGCATGTGCCCCCAGCAGCTTGGAAGGCACGGCTGCACTGGGAGCGGTGGGAGTGTGGTGGCGGCAGCGGGAGCACGGCGGTGCCAAATGCGGAGCTCCCACAGGTGCTACTGGCACTGTAACAGTGTCATCATCCTGCCACCAGGGAGAGAGTGGGGATTGGTGTGGCACCCCAAATAGTCAAAATTGCGAATGCCAAACCCCCAAATAGCGCAGGTTTCCTGTATTGCTCACCAGATCAGCTAAATAGCAGCAGCAAAACTGTGCAGTACCACAAATTTTCCTCTCCTGTTCAGAAAAATTCTGAGGAGTAGCGATAGAACATTGTCTGTATCCTAAGGGAGATAATAGTGTATCAGCTACTCTCTATTCATCCATGGTTATCTTTATAACCATAATGACCAGAAACTGATTTTTTATTTTAAATTAATCTTAGATTCTGCAGAAACTAATGATGTAGATCACCTTCTTTACTGCACAGATTATTAAGCTTTACTTACTATCAGAAATCTTTGTGAATGGCAGTCTCCCATGGCATACTGAATCGATATTTTTCTGTTTTGTTTTACTCTTTTCTTAAGCTTGTATTCTTTTGTAATTTAGAGATTTTTTTTTAAATGGGCCAAACTGCAATGTCCTTATTCCTCTGTGGGTTTCTTAGGTTTTGTGCTAACCTAGAATCTTACCAATAGACTCAGTAAATACTAGGCTTTGGGCCAAACTGTATGAAAAGGTGCTGTCCCAGCTGGACTGCTTGGTCTTGCCTTGGCAAGATCAGTACTACATATTTTATGAACTACATAGAGCTGACTTCTTCATGCCAACTATGTATTTGTTGTGGTACTACTGCTTTAGTTTACATTAGGACTTCTCCCCCCAAACTCCCCCTCACCCCCTGTGCCAGCACAGAGACTAGATTTGTTCTCTAGGGGTGCATCTACGTAAGCTTTATGGCGGAGTAGACTAACTTGCTCCACAGTAAAGCGTCACTGTCTACACGTACACCACAATTTGGGTACAATAGAGTAACTTACCCTGGCATAGGATAGTCCCATCGGACACAAGTACTATCCTACCTTGGAATAAATAACTACGATTAAACAGACGTGTAGACAGTGACACGATCACAAACTGCACTTGGCCAGCCCAGCCAACAGGGAGCCAGGCTCCTGCCTGCTGCTCAGCCTAAATTGCTGTACCTGGGCTCAGTTTGCTTCTATCACATGGCGCACATTCAGAGCCTGGATTAGTTTACTCCAACATAAGTTGTGTGAGAGTAGATTCAGTTGCATTAATTGCACACTTAGATATGCCCTGGGTGTTTGGCTTATGGAGCCTAGCTCCAACAGCAACCAGGTGCCAGTCTCAGTGCGCCGGGATTGGCAAGTGCACCAGGATTGGCAAGTTCAGTTAAAAAGTATCTGTTACCAATCTCTCTCTCTCTCTCTCCTATTTTCTATACTTCTGGACTCTCTTTCAAGATAGTAAAGAACACACAAGCCTGCCCCTGCTATTGTTCCCACTGAAAAGCTGCGGTGGGTTTAAACTTACCCTGTTTTAGCCATCTCAGCATTGCTCACAGGATCAGCTAAATAGCAGCAGAAAAAGTGTGCAGTATCACAAATTTTCCTCTCCTGCTTAAGACATTTCTGAGGAATGGCAATACAGCACTGTCTACACCCTCAGGGAGATAAATCCAAACAGACTTGTTCCCTAGTCTAGGGATGCTCAAGCCCCAGCCTGTGGGCCAAATCCAGCTTGTATCATCTGGCCTGCAGGGCTTCCTGTGACTAGCAATTTGATGGTGGGAGGGTGGTGGCATTGCTTCCCAGCTGCCAAATTTCCAGACCTGCATGGAGCCCCAAGCCCTACAAACTGGTTTGGGCACCCCAGAGCTGGGGGTGGTGCTAGGCCCCAATTTGGGTATGGACGACAGAAGGGGGTGGTCCAGGTCCTGATCCTAGCCAAATCCTGGTGTATGGGGCTCGATCTGGCCTGGGCAGTATCATACATTTTTCTCTCCTGCTTATGACATTTCTGAGGGATGGCAATTAAGCACTGTCTGGACCTTAACGGAGATAAATCCAATCAGACTTGTCCCCTAGTCCAGGAGTGCTCAACTCCCAGCCTGTGGGCCAACTCCAGCTTGTATCATCTGGCCTACAGCACTCCCTGTGACTCCAGCAATTTGATAGTGGGAGAGTGGTGGCACTGCTTCCCAGCTGCCAAATTTCTGGACCGAAAAGGTTGAGCACCACTGGCTTGGTCTGACGGTAGACTGGAGCTAAGACTTCGGAGCCTGTTTTAACTTGGGAGCTTACTCTACATTTCCCCCAGTGGAACAGTGGGCAGTGCCTGATGGGGACTAACGGGGGAGTCCTCCTGGAAGCTCCCATGGCTGGAGGGGAGCAGCAGGGGAGAGCCTGGGTTGTCTATTCCAGCAGCACTTTGTGTTCAGGCCTCAAGGCTGCAGTGGGCAGCGTTGTGAGGTCTTACATGTGAAATTATTGTATTGGAAGCTCAAAATTATTATATTTGCTGAAAAAACTACCCTACACTGGAAAATATGCAAATAAGCCTTCTTCCTTTACTCTATATTGCTCAGTGAGTGAGTGAGAATGGTGCATCAAAGTTAAAGCATTTATTTCGAGGCAAGCAGTCATAAGAAAGCGCTGACAGCAAATGTAAGTAGGTAGAAATAGAATAGGTTGAGACATTCTCACTGGCATCCTATCACACTTTTAGCTTCTCTCATTTCTTGGAGTCTCAGAACAGCAGACTTCCTATGCCTGAAAAAGGGTGATAGCACCTGAAAGCAGTGTTGTACTGTGGGTTCAGCGCCCAGGCCAATGCTTACATTTGCAACTCCCCCACATTTCGTCTCATAGAAATACTTAAAGTCAGTGGTGATGCATAGGGAGTGCACATGCACCCCCTGAGAGTGCTGGTGCACCCCATCAGGCTTCCGTGTTTAGGTGAAGGGCAGGGGAGCAGGCAGGAGTGCCAGTGCCCCCCATGAGAGCACCAGCCAGGGAGCAGGGCTGCCAGCAAAAGCAGCTGTGCCATTTTCAGAAGCGGTACGGTTGCTTTTTGGTGAGTGAGATCACCGACTCTTACCCCCCACCCCCCGGTTGCTGACTGGTGTCAGGGGGCATGTGCCCACCTCCCCCCCCAACTCGAGGCACCAGTTGCCTATGCTTAAAGTTACGCTGCACAGTAAGAACTCTGAAGGGGCCAGCTGGTGACCCCTCCCCAGGCTGGTGCCTGGGGGCCATGAACCCTTCCCCTGTTGGTCTGCTATGCCCGAAAGCTTGCTGACACCTTTCTTCCAAGTACAGGCTGCCCTCGGACTTATGACACAATTGGTTCCTGACAACCACGCCTGAAGTCAAAACGTTGCAACTTGGAACCAATTTTCTCATAAGAAACAATGTTATAAATGGGGGATTGGTTCTTGAACCAAGGCCCAATACCCTATTTTCACAAAACCCCCCACCCAGAATTTTGTACTCGATCAATTATAAATGAGTAATATACCTACATTAATGTATTTATATCATAAATAGCAATCATTGATTTGGAAGGACTTCTTTGAGGTGACTTTGCTGGACTTTTTGAAAGGCTCTTGGCTGGAGTCTTCTCAGGAGTCTTGGCTGCAGGTTTTTCCCAGAGAAAATAAAGTGTCCAAGGAAGTTTGGACAGATGTTCCCCAGGGAGACGTTCACTTGTTCACTGGCGCAGCCCTGCATTGGATCAAGCAAGGTCTAGTCGAAACTGACATCGTAAAGTTGAAACAGGGTGTCCATTTATAAACCTTGTAAGTGCCAAACGTTGTAAGACTGCCTGTAGGCAGCTGCTCTAAGAAAGGATACTGAAGAACCGCACCTGCCTGTGTCCTTGGACCACCAAGGCTACGACCAGAAACCCGGCAACATGATTACACCTGGCAAGGGACGGCCCCAACGCAGAGCAGCGCAGAGGCAAGGGGCAACCCCTCGCGGCCACGAGCAGGACCGCCTCTGCGCGACGGCGAAAGCAGAGGCCGCTTCCTGCAGCCCCGCGCGAGCCTGGGAGCGCGCGGCGGGGCGGGAACCTGGAGCAGCAGCTCGCACCTGGGCAGCGCGCAGGCGCTGTGGGGCTCCGCGGGGCTACGTAGCGCGGGCCCGGCTGGCACCCGCCGCAGCATGGCGCAGGCGCTCTTCTGCAAGCGCGCGGCGGCCGCTGTCCGGCGCGGGGATGGTCAGGAGCGGTGAGTGCCCGGCCCCGGGCGCGGGCCAGCCCCGGCAGCTGCCGGCGCCTCCTCCAGATGCTGAAGGCAACGCAGCTGGGCAGCCCCTGGGGTGGGGGATGCCGGCAGTAGCTCTCCCTCCGCCTTGTTCCCCTCTTCTTGGCATCCTGCATCTGCTCGCCCTTGAGGGGTTTTCTTTCAGCCTTTAAATAAAGGTTAACTCTCAGGTGACCAGCACAGCTGGCAGCAAAAGGGGGGCGGGGGTAGAGGATCGCCCCAGAAGGGGGGAAAAGATGACAGGTAACAAAACAAAAGTAAAATCATTTAAAAATCTTGGCATACTAATGGGTGAAATTTGATATCCAGGTGCATGAATATAATTTTCAGCTGGTACATGGATGAAATGTATATCCATGTGCATGGGCATAAATTTCACCCACGTACACAGTCATAATGTATGCCCATGTGCATGGATGTGCGTTATGTCCATGTATGTGGGTGAAATTTATGCCCGTGTGCATGGATATGTGTTATGTTCCTGTGTATGGAGACCCAGAAACCCTGAGCTGTGACCGCTCAACAGCTTGTTCACTTTGCTGCTGAATGTGTCAATAAAGAAGCGAATTTCTCGCAGTTGGGTCAGGCACAGTTTTGAAGGGCCCCCCCAGCATGTCACAAAGAGTTGAAGAATGGCAGGTTTTTCTGAGTGGGCAGACTAGTCTGTGAGATGAAATTCAAGTTGCAGCAAGGGAGGTTTAGATTGGATATTAGGAAAAACTTTCTCACTAGGAGGGTGGTGAAGCACTGGAATGAGTTACCTAGAGAGGTGTTGGAGTCTCTATCGTTGAAGGTTTTTAAGGCCTGACTTGACAAAGCCCTGGCAGGGATGATTTGAGCAGGGGGTTGGACTAGATGACCTTCTGAGGTCCCCTACAAGCCTAATTTTCTATGATTCTGCATGATGTCCATGTATGTGGGTGAAACTTGTATCCAGCAAAAAATACTGAAAAAGCACACTTCTGTTGAGAGGATGTTGGCTGTGAAAATATATATTGTTGTCAGCCCATCTCATTGTTTTCCGTAGCACAATATTTGGAGCTTTCCCTGGGGTTCATGCCCATGGATTGCTCTCCCTCCCCCCCAGCTGCTTTGTTTTTCGGAAACCTGGCCTGAAATTGCTTTCAGGTTGTGTCTGTTCCTGTCTGGCATACATGCTGCTGGGGGAAGTAGGTAGCTAGCCCTGTGGGTCTGAATCCACCCCACCTTCAGCTGCTTGGGGCTCTTTAGCCTCCTTGCAGCAGCTGTATGGCCCAAGTTGAACATCTGCCTGCAGCCTTCAAAAGGCATTTTTGCCTCCACTTGAAACAACCTGACAGTCACCTGGATGCGTTCAAGCAAGACATCAGAGCCTCCCAGGCTTTGTAACAGACGGACACATTTTTGACAGTTAAGTATCTCCAGAGGAAAAGGATCAGACCTCCCAAGTGAAGCCTCATGCAGATTCTGAAATTGGTTTCAAACATCAGCAAGGTTTTTTAATGGTAATTTTTGCTTGCTTTGTATCTGTGCTGCCCTCCTTTCTTGGAAGTGTTTTAGGGTTGACATTTCTCTCAGCAACCATCAGGGGGTCTAGAAACTTTTTTTAGAAAAGCTGAAACTTGTGTATAACACATGATTTCAAGAAATGGGGATTAAAAAAATCAAACCCTATGAAATATGACATTTATAATAAAATTGGGAGGATTAGCAGTTCTGCAGATTGTTAGGCAATGACAGGTGGTGCTTCTGTGAGTCAGTTTACTAAGTCCCAAGTAGGCTTTGCACTTTTCTTTCTAAAGGACAAGTCTTGAGAGCTTCTGGCTTGAGAGGCAATAATCTTTCTTGTTTCCCCTGTTTGGGAGGCTTGGTGCCACAGCCGCTGCTTCTAAAGTTTACTGCTTTGAGCTTGGCTTAACATGGTTGTTGCTGGATCTGCCCTTTGTTAGATTGTGACACAGCGAGCAAGGAGATCCAGACCTTCCTGTCCATGGGCAACAATAGAAAGTACTTGCTGGGGATTCATACCTCTTGTCTGGATATACTGTATTTCAGCCTTTTCTGCTTTTTGTATACCCTCCTTTCCCCTAGTTGCTTCAAAAAAACCTAAAGGCTGTTAATATTCCTTTTATCAATCTGTTCTACTGATAGTCTGTCTTATAAATTAAATTATAAAATCTTTAGCCATCTGTCTAACTAACTGGTGGTAGGAACCCAATATTATGCTGAAACTTCCCCTGAAGCAGTTGGTGGAATTGTTATTTGGCACATGTTAGCTGTAGAACAGGTGTTGGTGCTCTAGTTACCAATGCTTTACACAGAAACATTATATGCAGACCTTGGGAATTAACTTTGTGCCTCCTTTCTCTTTTATGTCTCTGTAACTTGGTTGACTAAGCGTGCCGCTAGTGCAATAATGTTTCCTATCTAATCATTGCACTGTATTAAATGTATATAGCACATTTTATCCCCAATGATCCCAGAGCATGCTGTGTGCTGGAATAGTTTAACCAGACCCTGAAATATTGTTACAGCTGGAGTGAAACATAGCAACTCTTAAACTAATAGGATATATACTTAAGAGGATGTAAAGAATAATGTATGCAGCTGAACATACAAAAGGCATTTTGGACAGGCACAATGATCCAGGTTTAATTCTTTTTATGCTAGTCACCAGGCATTTCCAAAAGGTATCACAGGAACATCTTTTCTCACATGTGGCCACATCTGCTGCTTGCTGATACTTAAAAGCCCCCAAACCAAAAAAATGTGCTTTACCAGAAGCATTAGCATGATACTTCAGTCCAACTCTGGAGTGTCTGTAAAGATCACGTGCTTCAGTGGGGCTTTTTGGGCACTCTTTAATTAAGCTGATTCAATCAGCTATTAGGTAGAACTACCAAAAAAGCCCCACTAAAGTTTCTGATTTTTAAAGATATCAGGTGAGTCGGGTACAACTAATGCGCTGCCCCTTCTGGGCATACGTGGGGCTAGGTGCAGGAACGTGCTGAATTTAAAGTGCCATTTTTTTTACATCTGCAAGCACCCATCCTGTCTGTTAGATTTCATCTAAAAAAATGGAGGGCCAACCTTTTTGGCAGATGTGCCATGAATCAGCCCTGCACCCTCTCCAGGTGCTACTTTGATCTCTTCCCCCTGCTTGATTTGCTGTGCTGCTTTCTGCCCGATCTGCTGCTCTGCTACCTGTCCCTTTCCCAGTCTCCCATGTGCCATGCACAGAGATTGTTTGTGCCATTTGTGACACCCATGTTGAAGGTTGGCTACCTCTGCTCTAAAAGATGGCATCTTCAGGATCTCCCTGATTCCTCACTTTGTTGACCAGAAGACTCGATAGTAAATAAATACAAGAGTGAAACCTACTGGGTCACCAACTCTAGTTCTTGCAGAATTGAAGTATTTCACATAGGTCTCCCAATTAAGCATGATATAGCCTGAGAGAACAATAATGTGGGATGAGTGCTGGAGAGCTGTACTGGAATCATAATCTTAAATCCCATACAAAAATTACTTGAGATTCTTCCTCATCATCACTTGTGCATATTACAAATCCACCACATAATTTACACTCTGTAAAATAGTAGATTATTAGGGAAGGAGACGCTGAGAGCTTAAACCCCCAACAAAAACTTAGGTATGGGTTGATTTTTCTTTTTGTGTTCTCCATTGTTTTCCTGACTGTCAACTTTAATTCTATGTTTCTCAGCACCAGTGTTGTCATAAAAATAATGGATTTCAGGTTTCTTTGATATGTGTCTGATCTAGACAGAAGGGTGCAGTAGAGAAAAGTAGAAACAGCTTGCTAGAAATAAGTTTGCTGTAATGGTGTCATGGTAAACCTAATAGTAATGTTTCAGGCCTGGACTGAGGTGTGTCATGACATCCTGTGTAAAAAGGTTTGTATGGCTCTTGACTACAATGCTTGTTTAAAACCAGATTTCTGCTGTGGTAGTAATTTGGTGGCAAGTCAAGCATATGGTTTTGGTAGTTGTGGGCTTCTCACCACTGTGTGATCTCTGGATTTCGTTGAAGCATCAGCTTTGCTATCACCCTTGGTTAATGAAGAGTGGTTGGTAAGCAGTTGAAACTGTGAATTTTAAGAAAGGGTTTTTAGAAAGGAATGGCATAAGGCACTAATAGTGCATTTCAAAGTATTAGGAGTAGGCTTTTAGGTTCTCTGGCTGAATGTGCCCCATTAAAGTGTTTGTGTTAAATTTAGGTCCATTTGAATTGACTTCAGTGAATAGGTGTCCACATTTAAAAAAAAAAAAAAAAAAAAAAAAAAATACTGTCTTTATAGTTGGCATTAACTTGTATCTTTCAAAAAGAAAACCTTGGCAAAGCAAACATTGGATGGAACACTGAATTTCTGCAATGAGTGGTCAATGTGGGTGTGCTTTTACTTGTTGCATCTCTTACTTGTCTTTACTTTAAAAGGAGGATGTGGGTCTCTAGGCCAATCTGGCAGAATCCTCCCACCTACCCATCTGCTGCCTTTTTTACATGCGCATTTCTTCCAAAAATGCAAATTTTAGCTTCAAGTCTTTCTAGCCGTGGATTCCTTTTTCACCCATTCACGCAACAAAAACAAAGTTTAGCAATAGCTCTTGGATGACATAAAAACAGCTAGGCCAATACTTGTGTTAGCTGTAAACGCTGAAGTATAGTCTTGTATTAGGTATAAGTATGATGCTGTAATCAAATGCATGCAGTAGGTTAGCTTATCCGTTTTGTTTTGTTTTTTAACTCTCCAACTTTTCCATTATTTCTTTCCATGAGATTAAAAGAAATAATGAATTCAAAGACCAAGAAACAAATTTGAGGTGTCTTTAGGATTATAGGTAAATATTGAGGTGACTTTGGGGGAGAAAAAACTTCCAGATGGATTGCTGGGAAACAACATAGTGTTTTTTGTTTGTTTGTTTTGTTTTTTAATGGATTACTTATGTGCATCTGAAGGACCTTTTAGTTATGCAAAGTGCAAGATAATAAAGGGTTTTTCTTCATTTGAATTGTTATGTGTAGAATAGGTCCAATGACGATGCTGTTTGAGCATTATGAATTCTGGATGGACTAAGTCTTAGAAATGGTAGTCAAATGCTTATCTAAATTTGCACCAAAGATTGATCTCTTTTTACTTCCTTCAGAATCCTTGTAGACCCCACATTATAACTTTTGGAGACTCTGTGGCTATTGCTTCTTCCTTTTGTAATCCACTTTGTTGTTTTATACTTTAAAGGTTGGAGAATGAGGACTGCTTTCTATTCTGGTGTAGAACCAGAAGCTTCTTTAGTGGGTCCTTGTATTCTGCTGTTATATATTGAAAGAACTGAAATCTACAACTATCTGTGCATACTAAGATCATAAAAACAGTGTCAAGAATGAGTTTACACTATCATTCTGTGCACCTAAGGATTCCTCACCTCCTCCTTTCAGACTCTCAAACACAACACTACAAAAAACCCACTTAGTTCCAAGGTTTGACTAGAATTTGGGGGCAAGTCCTCTGCTGCTTTCCTGTTCCCATACAATGCAGGGAAATGTCAAATCCTTACTTTATTTACTTTGCACTTATAATTTTACATCTGTTCTACACTGTAGAAGTCTGGAGCCTTATGAAATGCTTTCTAAAGGTTTGAGCACAATTCTTATCAGTTTTATCTACTAGTAGAAATACCTTTTATAAATGAAAAATAGAAGAAAAATCTTAATGCAAGTTTAGATGAATTGCTTTATGCTGATGCAACGTGGAATATGTCATTCAGAATTAATCTTTGTCAAAGATCATCATATTCCACAGTAGTCATGCTTTTTCCTTGTCCTTCCCCAAATAACATGCTATTTTATTTCTTGAGTATTGTGTAGTTTGAAATTACCTTTGAGCTTCGTCTTAAGAACAAAACCCAGAGCAGATTTACGGCTCTGACAACTCCCTAGACAAGAGTTGTTTGTTCGTTCTGATAAATGTGTATGTATTGGAATTCAATGTCTAGATGCAGAAATGGTGGTGAAATGGCAGCTTGTAGGCAGTTAATTAGAATTGTTTTTATATAGGTTTTCTTATTCACTCAAAGTAGTCCAGCACCTGTCAATGAATAATTTGAGCAGTAATTGAGTAGTTAAATGGGCACTTGATTTTAGTGTGGGCACAGCCTTGTGCAATGTAACCTGTACTACTGTGGGCTGGGCATATTGGACAGGGTGCTGGAGCTACCTCTTTAAAAGTACGAAGAATCCAACTCTCTCCAGAGAAAGGAGAAGATTGGGTGCCTGATTTTCATACTTTCTGAGAGAGGAAGCAGCCAACATCAGAACACATACAGATCATTTTATTTGCTTTCTGTTTCTAAAAATGAAGTGTGAATGCCTGTGCGTATCCAGATGACTGATGCTTCATATGCATTTCAGAAAGTTGTTTAAACCCAATAAATATCAGAACAAGAAGGCATAAGCTGTCCATTAACACATTTAGACTGGGAATTTAGAAGGTTTCTCACTGTCAGAGCAAATCTTCTAAATGAAAAACTTTAAGGCAACTGAAAATTGCACTAGTGTTAAGGTTCAAGTTCCATGCAGAAACTCCCATCTGAAAACTAAATTGGTAGCCTGCAATAAGCAATAGGACTTGACCCTGGAGATGACTTTTTGATTCCTCTGTATATCTTTTTTGACATGGGATACCATTGTATCTCTCACTTTAGTTGATTTTGTTGTTGTTGTTGTGTACTGATGTTTTTGGGCACTGAATTCCTTATTTTTAATTGAACAACATCCTACCTCTTCCCTCCTCCCCCCTTTCCTTAGCGTGCATACAGACGTAAAATACGCCCTTGTCAGTAAGTGTGTATGTTTCCTCAAACTGCCTTATGTGCCTCAGCCCTGAATTAGAGGGCTTCTTTTTGAAGCTAACAAGGTTCCATTGTATTTTTACTGTAGCAATAGTGTGTGTGTGTGTGTGTGTGTGTGTGTGTGTTAAGGTTTGCAACATGCTCCTATTAAAAGGAATTTGCTTGAGCAATGAATGAGCACAGTCTGGCTGTAAGTACAGAACCAATCAGAAAGATTTCCACCTCAGTCTGACAGATGTGCTGGTAAAGGTCGCTGATGGTGGTGATTGTGGAGGCTGTGTGTCTAGGTTAGGGATTTTGGTTGTAGCCATGTTGGTCTAAGGACATAGGCAGGCATGGTTCTATGGGTATTTTATTAGGCTAACTGAGTAGTTGGAAAAAAGTTCTTAGCAAGCATCCTGCCTAAGTCAGGGATGGCCAACCTGCAGCAGAAGTGCCGCAAGTGGCACATAGCAGGTTGGGGAGAGAAGGCAGGGGGCAGAAAACAAAGTACCAGATCAGGCAGGCAGGCAGCATAGGAAAGAGAGCAGAGCATCTGATTGGGCTGGTGGTGGTTGGGGGGGAGGGTGGGGATGAGACTTCAGGAGGATGTGGGGATAAGTTGTGGTACACCTGCCACAAAAGTTGGCTCCCACTGATCTAGGTAAATTGTACTTGTGTTTTAAGGTTTTGGTAAGACTGCTAGATGTCCCACTTATTTGTTACAGTACAGAATTATGAGTTCTTTTTTCAACAAGCATTACTGCTCCTGGAGATTAGTAAAATAAACTTCAGTCTTTTTTAATATATTCTTACTGTGATTTAGATTTAAAAAGCTTATTAGAATGTAAGCGATCAGGCAGTAGGGCAATGATTGATTTCCATGCAGTTCATGCTCTGAGGATTAGTGACCATTTCCCAATGGAGATAAGGTTTCTGAGAATCTTATTTTTGAAGTTATGGGAGTATTGGGGTGCGGGTACATCTAATTGCTTGGAGTTCATCTCTTTTGCATTAACTAATCTTAAGGCTAAAAACTTGCCTGCATTTTAATACCCATCTATATTTGTGAAAACGTACACAAACTTAAGACGTACCACATATAGAGTGAAAACTGCATCAATGACTAGGCCATAGCACCTAAGGATAAGAATGAACTGTGAGGAATGATTCATTTCAGATTGTAAAGAGTTTTTTACTTATACCTGAAGCAGCCCTCCTCTCCCCATGCCCCTTATAACTTTTCAAATTCAAATGTGGATTGTGTGGGTTGTTTTTTCTCTCCCAGAAGTAATTTCTAAAATAAGAGAGCTTGACAAATTAGATTAGATGCTGTTTCTAAGGTATTGTGTTTAATTAGTAGCCAAATGAGTAGATGAACTCTCAAGTTGAATGAGCACTTCACTCTTCCTCCGGCACGTTAAGTCACTCCATTACTCCCCCATTTGTTAAAACACCTTGAATATATTCAGCTTCTTTTGAAGCCCATAAGAGATGCAGATATTTTGCTAGTGTTTTAAATATCCTATGGGCTTCTGTCTCTTTACTCTACATGGGGTTTTAAGAAGTTTTAAAGTGCTGTATCTCTGGGGACCAGGGTGAAATTTCCCCTTTGCATGGGCTGGCTACCACTTTGCTAATACATAATTTCCACTTCTTTTTGCACATTTTGGTTAAATACAGTCAGCCTGCTGGAGCTTCTAAATGTCCCTGAACTCTCAGCAGACCACCTTGGTTAAAGCAGCTGACTTTGATTGCTAAATGGTTCTGACTTACTGCAAAGCTATCACTGTTTGCTTGGAAACTTAAGAATTTGTACATGCAGCTTTGAGGAATTTATGTTGCTATTGTAGGAGGGCAGGGCATCATAACCTGCTAATTGCTATGGCTGTAAGTTAATGGGGGATGTAATTTGACTTGTACAATGGGAAAATATTTTTTGTGGCAAGAGCAGTGTTATTTTTCCTTGACAGTTTTATTAAACAACAACAGTCTTGTTGGTCTCCCTTTGTGCTCACTGGAGTTGCTTTAGTTGCTCTGTCTGACCTTGACCAGGATTCTTGGTCTTGCTAGCTTTGTTAAGTTTTACCTGTACCCCTTAATTGTCTAATCCCTTTTTCCTGTGTGTCCCTGAATTCTTGAGAACAACTTATGATAGTGATGTAAGGTGTTCGTTAAGGGTACATGTATTTTTTCCTGGTTTTGATTAGCTTTAATGCCCCTCTAGACATGCAGATATGGCATGGTGGGATCTGATGCATGACCCACACACTCATGTTTCCTGCCATGACACATGGATGTGGCAGGAGGTGTGATTGTGGGCTTACACATCAGATCCCATCACACCTTACTACTGGTGCAAGGGGAGCCTGGGATCATGATTCCAGTCCTGGCTCCCCCTGCACTGGCCAGTAGCAGGCTCCTGTGGTTGGGAGCCTCTTGAACTGATGGTGGGGGCACACCATGCACTCCAGCAGTTGGGAGTCCCATCAGCTGACCCAGGTTCCCAGCCATGGGGTGCATGGTGCATCCCTACAGCTGGGTGTCCTCAGTGGAAGGGGCTCTAAGACACAGGGGTGAACCTGGCCACACATTGAGTTAATGGCATAAGAATCAGTCAGAAAGTTACATTGCACACTTTGATTGGAGTAACTTTTTGGCTTTTTCCTCACTTAATCATGCTATTAACTGGCTGAATATGTGGCTGGGTTACGACTTAAGATATAATTGACTGATTAATCACTCCTTAAGTTTAATGTGTTGCAGGGGTCTCAGCTAGTTAGAGCCAACCATATGCTAGGGCCAGAACTTCTAGAAGAGATCAGATCCTATTTTGGTTATATTTTAAAGTTTCCAGTATATTGGGAATTGAGCTCTTTTGAAAACATGTACATGTAGTTTGTTTAGGTGCCTAAACTGTTCCTGTAAACCAGGGTTGCCAGCTGTGTTCGTAAAGTTATGGACAATCCAAAACCCCTTAATCATAAAGTCCATAATGATATGTTGATGTCAGTAAAATGTATGGACTGTTGGCAACCCTGCTTCTGCTGCTGTTACCCACTTGGACCTTTGCTAATGGAAACACTTAGCTATGTCACTTGGGAGATGGGACTCCTCATTGCACCCTCATGTGAGGAGCGGGTAGGCAAAGGCAGACCTGACTGGCAGGGAGCAAGCATGTCCAGTTACAGGGGGTAGGGTTTGAAGTGTCCCTGTCCTGCACTCAAGTCCCCCAAAGTAGGATGGGGCTACCCTAAAGCAGCAAGCCCTGGTCTGTTTTGCACCCCTGCATTGCATAAGCTCTCAGGCATCTTGAGCCTGGGGTTCTCTCTCTGGAATTGGGCTCAGGCACTAGCTCCTTTTGCTGTAGAAGGTGGCTGTCTACATTTTGGTGGAATGGGGCTCGTTCCTTTGGTCTGCCCATATTGCAACAGCTGCAGGGCAGCCTGGGTCAGAGACAAGGTGCTGGAAGAGCACAGAGGCAACACTGGGCTCCTATACATGTTTGCTCTGAAGTGGTGGAAATTTAGCTGGAGCATGGAAATTAATGTGCTTTGGCAGCCTTCCGCGTCACATGTATCGGCACATCTCTATGCTGAAAACATGGCGGCAAGGCAAATAAAACACTTTTGATGAGCTTTAGTTCAAAGCACCCCACCACCATTTTTTCAGCACAGGGATGCTGATGCATGTGACATGCAGGTGCTTTTAATTGAAGCAACTCACTAATTAAAGCACCGGGTGCTGCATCCCACAGCATGTGTAAAAATGCCCTCTAAATTTTATTTGGCTTATAAGGTGCAAATCTACCCTGCCTAATGGTGAAGCATCCACAGTATTTAGAGAGCACACCAAAGAATTTTTAATCTTTCTGAAAGATCTACAGCAGTTGCTTCTGTGACTGCATAATGGAAGAGCCATTCCCCTTAGGGACCCTCCAGTCCGCTGTAAGTGCTAATGATCAATTTTCAGAGAAATTTCCCCCTGCCCCCAAGGTAAAAATACCTTCTGAGATTTTATTTCAAGACTTTTTTTATAAACTTACTGAGTCGTCATAAAATACACTGACAATGCTGGAACATTGTGTTCCATTTCATTTTTGAACTTACAGAAAAAGTTGTAATGGTTGATGAGTCTTCAGCATAGGAGCTGATGTGACTAGCACTAAAAAATTCTAAGAACTCCAGGATAAAGCAGAAATGTTGAGCAAAGTAGGATTCTTTGGTCTCCTAGAAGTTTCTTCTAAGAATTTTCATAATTTTATATGGGTATATTTCATAAAAAAGGAATAATAGCTTGAACATTCCTGGTAGAAGTTGCAGCGTATCTCTTACACTAGTTTCAAGTGCTTTTTGACTTGTTTAAATACAAGGTTAATCCATAGCTCTTGATGAACTGACTCGTGTGTGTGAATCTCTTATATTCCAGGAGAGTTCATATAAGGCTTACTGTTGAAACTTGTACATCATCAAGTCCTGTCCATAAGCAGGTATGTTTTGATTTAAACAAGCTATGCATCTCATAAGTTTCCACTTTTGTCTGCTGAATAGAAAGTAAAACATCTTCATGTGATGACATAGGCTTTTGGACTCATCTCCTTAAGACTATGTATTACTGTGAGAAATTTTGCTGCATGTGGTGCATGGGCTGGACTGGCCATGCATGCTGTATGCAATACAGGAGGCCAGTATGCGGTGTATGGTGCATGAGGTGGCCCGCCAGACTGGCCCTGCATACTGGCTCCAGTGTAGCCTGGTCCAGATGGCCCTAGAGCCAGCATACAGGGCTGGTCTAGTGGGATACCGCTTGCCGCCCAAACCCGGCAAGTAATGGTTAATACAATTCTGCTTTTTGACAGGAACTTACTGTGCGTGTTACAGATGATGCAGATCCGCTATTTTTGTATTCTCTTGTAATTGAGGAAGAAGACTTTCAGAGGTAAATATTTCTTTGATTCCGCCCCCCCCCCCCCCGCATCCCTTAAGGCTGAACAGGACTTGGTGTTTATGTTGTAAATATTGTTGTGAAATATTTTCTGCTGTTTTTGCCTCCCCCGATAGGCTGTAGGCAGGCAAGATTCTTTGAGTAGATGTGATATCTTTTAGTAGACCAACTGAGTAGTTGGAAAAAAGCTCTTAACAAGCTTTCAGGCACAGTCACCCTTCTTCAGGGAGTCTCTGCTGATCTGAGACTCCCAAGGAGGTTTTTATATAAGTATAATTTTTTTATACAAGTATAAGCCTATATAGAGAGGTTTATATAGGCTGTATAAACCTTTGCAGGTCATATGAAAGCTGCAGTGTTGTGGCATTTAAATGCCACAGGATGGGGAGAGACCTTAGGTCATTATGTCCAGTCACCTGCTATCATTGGACACTGTCACACAACCTTGCATAAACTGATCAAACTCCCATCTTAAGGCAGTTGAGTTTCTTGCCCCATTGCTGCAATTTGGAATTTTGTGACCTCCCTTCTTTGATCTTCAGGAATCTTTTCCTAATATCCAGCCTAGGCTTATTCATGGTCCGTTTGTACTCATTTATTCTGGGGCAGTAGAACCTGAATAATTTCTAGAATCAGGTTCTTTTATTTATGCAAAGATGAGGATTTTTGAACCAACCAGGGGTATTGGACAGCCACAGCAGGTAGCTTCATGGCACCACCGAGGTGTTCCAGCTGATAGATGCAGCATCCTTTGAAGTAAAAGCTGCAGCACAGTTAGTTTTGCAGGACTGCTATGGTGCTTTGGCTGCATGTAAAAGCATCAAGCTTTGAAGTAATCGCTATAGCAAATGGCTGTATGACTCCGTCTACAGTTTGCAGTCTGCTATGAATTAAGCAGGCTGGCTGTGCACCATATGGCTCTGAACGTGCCAACATTATCCTTTTGCCTAAATAGTGTTTTTTGGTTTTTTGTTTTTTTTTCCTGCTTCGTGGCTCCCCCCTCCCCCATACACTTGTATATGGTAGCAATCGCATTCCATTTTGGCCTTTGCTAGTGTAAATCCAGATTTCTTGGTCTTGTGAGATGGCCTCTCTATTTCTCTTTTCATCCTAGTAGCCTCTCTTTGTACTGAACCATGTTTTGAGTTAATCTTTCATGAACATGGGTGACCGCATTAATATCTACCTTTCTCTACTGAAAACACACTTTCTGCTATGGCCAAGGATTGCAGTTGCCTCCTGTTGGTCATTCACAGTCATCCTATATTTGTTCTATTCTGTCACTTTCATTAGATGAGATCCTAATTTATGGCAGAAATTCATATTGGTTATGAAGTGTATAACTTTGCATTCTGTCCTTTGAAATGCCATCCATTTCTGTTGTTTCAGTTCTCAAGAAGTGTTGTAATGCCTGTACTCCTGTGACTTGATATTGTGACATGGGCTGAGCACTCCTGTAGCCTATCTGCACTGCTTACTTGCCAAGTCCTGGCACATATGTTATGGGAGTAAGGATGAAGGGAGGGGAATTATGGATGTTACCTTAAAGGTCTTCCTCATCCCCCCCCCCCAGTGTTTTGTTTTAGTCCTCTCTATTGATGATCTCAATTTTTTTCTGATGGAATTGGTAATCTCATCAAAAAAAAATTCTTAGCATGCTCTGACTGATTGTCCACTAGATGATCCCAAAAACTAACCCTTAAGGAATTCCACAATTAATTTCTCTCTAGCCCAGTGGTTTTTTTCCCCCTTACAATACAGGTGGTAGTTGCCTCCCTTTTTAAGCAGTTATGTTACAATTCTTGTACTAATACCTATCTTTTCTACTTGAATGAGTACGATGTGTAAATGGCAGTGCAACATATTAAAGGCTGTTGATTTAAAAACAAAAATGAAGTGGGTTTGACGTTGGCTTCTGTTCTGAAAGGTTTATTTTTGTTTGTTTGTTTTTTGCATCTTGGGCGCACACATTAGGAAATCAAGCAATGATCCTGTTCGCCTTTGTTAACCAATGTAAAACTTCTATGAGAGCATTATGTTAATGTAGTAAACTGTAGTCCTTGTTAAATATAGTTCATCATGAATTAATGATGTCTGTTCCATTTTTCACTTTATGCTCTTGAGAGAGTCTTGCAAACTCTGAATTGTCCTCACAGAGTGCCTGAAGGCTTTATGCACATGTTCTTGCTGTCTCAGTGCTGAAAGTGAATGGCTGGTAGCTTTTTTTTTAAAATTATTATTCTGTCTTGTTTGATTTGTTCCCCACTCCCACCTCCTGAATCAAATACCAATTTTGAATGGATACTTTAACTAAAAGGTTTTTTTGTTTGTTTGGGTTTTTTTTGGTTCATTTTCAATGAGATGCTTGTTTCATTAACCTCCAGAGAAGCATCATCATGGACAAAAATGGTCCAGTTAAGGGAAATGGATAATGACAAAACTTGCTCTCTTTGAATAATGCAGTAAAACACTGCTCCCACTTGGATAGGTTAAGTGTTTTACAGACTGACACTGTTTCAGGTATGATATTGTTCTCTTTGACTGTTCTTTACCATGAATGTCCTTTTGTTCCCTCTCACAGTTTAAAGAGCCAGCAAGGACTGCTAGTGGAGTTTTCAGCTTTTCCACAGAAATTCATTGATTTGTTAGAACGGTGCATTTTGGAACAAGAAAAACAAGTCCCTCGGTAAGACCAGGTTCATTATTTTGTTAGAATTCACCTCCTGAAAAGAGCATTCGATTTAAAGAAAAAAAAAAATCCTTACTGGTAACAGCATTTTAGTGACTAGCCCAACAATTCATAGATCATCTGTAGATGGTAGGATGTCATGGTGATAAAATCTTCAGAAATGTCAGAGCAGTTCCTGTGCCTGTAGCCCCATGTTTGAGGAGTTTAACTCTGGTAAGAAAGCCATGTACATATCTCTCAGAGAGAAATTATTATTGTTCTACCAGTAACTAAAGAAATACATTTTCTATCCTGACAATACCACCATTCTCTGTATTACTCAAGCCTGCAATATAGGGGTCAGTTGTCTCATCTGTCTTCACTGCCTCATGTCCAAATTTTGTGAGACTCTATTTATTTTTTTGACTTTGAAAAGATTGGTCCTTTTCTTAGTCATGTCTTTTGGTATCTTGCCATATCACTTTCCTTTATGACACATCTTTCTTTCTGGCCTTCCTGAACTTGACATTGCCTTCCACAGTCACTACAAAATACTGCAGCTAAAACCATCTTCCTTGTTTTTGGTTTGATCACATGTGCTGTTTACAGATGTGGAGGTGGGTGCGGGGAGGAAAACAGTGCTTTATTTTAAGCTCAGTGTGGGGATGCAATGCATCCTTGTTTTTTCTATTGTTAGCTCAACATGTGTATAGCTCAGGCACTTCAGCGAGGCTTTTTGGAGTTTTTATCTAATAGCCGATTGTCAGCTATTAGATAAAAGCATCAAAAGGCCCGGCTGAAGTGTCCAGTCTATACAGATGCTGAAGAGCTGGGTCAAACTAACTTGCTGCCTCTTCTGGTAGAACGCTGTTTTTGGGTTTGGGGTTTTTTTTTTCCATGTCTCTCGGTGCCCATTATTACCTACTTTCAACCCTTCTTCCTCTCTGCCATTCTCTATTATATGTAAATAGTTCTAACCTATTGAATTCAATAGGCAGCAATTTTTAATATTTACCTTTTTTTGTTATGACTAGGTTTTTAATTCAACTGGTAACATCTCCTGTTCTGGACTGCATGACAACATGTTTAAATATAGTGGAAACCAATCCATTCAAGCATCTTACTCATTTGTCTCTAAAGCTTTTGCCAGGAAGTGACAGTGACATCAAAAAATATCTTGCCCTCTGCATTCAGAATTTAAAGGTATGATTTAAATCCTCACTTATTAGGCAATGACTGCTATCGGCAAGACCAATAATAAAATCTAAGTTCCTGATCCCCACAAGTGCTGGGGAAGTTCATCCTTACTTCCATGAAGAGCCACATAGACTTGTGCTAGTTGATACAATAACTAATTCTTACACTTACATTAAATATACACATTATCAATTTATTTTAAGTGTTTGGGCCTGAGTTTATTTTCATTGCAGAAGTCTGGTGATTCAGGAGAGTTGCTCTTGGCTTTTTTACTAGTTTAAAGATGGGAGTTCGGTCCAGTGTCTGTTAGGTATATTGAGGATGAAATTCCAGTATTTTAACTGGCTATGTATGTACTGGTTTATGCTTGAAAAAAATAAGAAATAACAGTGGAATTTTTCCATAGGCCTGCCTGGTCTAACCAAAATTTTAGCGCATAATTTAGTAGTTTCAAAACTACTGAAAACAACTGAGATGGTGAATTTGGTAGAGTTGATTCATAAGAGCTAAACCTCACAAGTCTTCTTTTTCTTGAATCCTGTCTCTTACCTGTATGATGATCCAATTAAAAACAAATCCTAGATAAATAGAGGTTTGTGCTGTGACAGCAAATAGCCTCCTTTCCAAATCAGGGTCCTCCTTTCCAAATCAGGGTCAGTACACATGGATGATGTACACAGTATGCCAACCCTTTGGGGGGGCTGTTTTTTCTTTTCTCTCTGCTGCTTTAAAGAAAAAGAATCTTTAAATGGAATGTGAACCTCATGACCTTACCTTTTAAGTATCTTGCAAATAATTGCTAATCAGGTTAACTGGAAATTGCATATAATGAGTTCTTCTGCCTTAAAAGAAATTGCAGGAAAGATGTAAAAGGCATGTATATGAAAGACAAAGAATACTCGAGTGCCTGACTGACAGATTTATCCTTCTATATCAAATCCATTAAAAGATTTTATGCAAATTTTAAATTTTCTCCCTTTGTTTTTCTAGACATACAGCGCTTATTTTTTTTTCCACTGTTTTGATTCATACAATAATTGCTTTACAGCAAGCATAGTGAAGTAAAACAAAAGGTTTTTTTGCTAGCAAGCTAGAAGGAAGCCACCTAGTTAATGTATAATATCATCATTGATCGCAGTAGTTGTATATGGGGAGAGGTTCATGTATCAGCAAATAATTGTAGATGTAAATGCTAGGGATGTGCGAAGCGGGCAGTATTCGGTTTGGATTCAGCCCAATTCGGGGGACAGGGATTCGATTTTCTGATTTGGATCACTGTCCTGATTCAATTCAGCTGAATCCAGATCTGAAGATTGAATTCTGATTCAGAGAATCAGTGATTCGGCCACAGACACAGCTTTACATGTTTTTGTTTTGAGGCTTTTTTTCCTACAGACCTTGAGGTACTAAGCATGGGTTGTGAATGCTGAGATGGTGGGGCAGGTGGAGCATCCCATGGGAGTGTGGGTGCTCAGCAGGGGACCCTGCCCATTTCCCCCGACTCAGCGACTGGCTGCAGGGGGACACTGGGTGTCCCCCAGACCCAGGAGGCACCAGTTGTTGAGCCGGGGGGCCAGGGGGTTCCCCTCGCACTTGGCCCCACAGCACTCGGCTCTACAGAAGTACTTCCAGTCTACTTCTGGGTCCACCACTAAGTGTGCTGGGAACACCCCCCCCCCCCGGCACTCACATGGGACACTCCACTTCAGTATTCATGAGCTGCACCTGGTACCTCGAGGTATGTAGAAATGGATATAAAGCTGTGTCTATGGCCAAATTGTCAAATTGAATTCAGGTTGATTCGGAGAGATTAATGGGTCTCTTGATTTTGATTCAGAGATTTGGCCGCCAAATCAGCGACCAAAACTTCGCACAGCCCTAATAAATGCCTAATTGTGGCATATTATATTTCAAATAGTCTAACGGTTGGGGGGGTGTTTCTTAACAGGAAGAAAATAGTAGATTGGAGGACCAATTGCACAAATCTGAAGCAGGATTTTCAAAAAGATTAATTGTAACACAGCAGGTATGAAACATCCCTTAATAAATAAAAAATTAACCTTGAAGCTGTGGGGCTAAACCTACGCCAGATTCATGTTAAAAATATAACTCCTACACAAACAGAAATCAGCATGTGGTATTTTTAGGCTTTGGCAGAAAAAAGTAAGGACCTGGATAAACTGCAAAATGAATGGACAGCACAGACTACTTCACTGACTAACAAGTACACCCAGGAAATCACAGCAGAAAAGGAAAAAGTGCTGCAAGTAAGTAGAAGTACTTCTTGATAGCTCATGAGAAGCAGCATCTACGTGGCTTACATACAGAATATTGCATACCTGTAGAATGAGTAGTGCTTGACTTCTGAAGGAATTGTTTCCTCTTTCTGAAAAAAGCATTTCTCTGAGTGATGGTAAAATATTTAAATGTTGAATTGTAATACTGCCTGTGGCTTTCATGAGTGTGACACGTTTTTCTTTTCACTAGCTTTTAAGTCGCTTATAAACTGCTGCCTGTATAGTGTATTTACATGACTTTACTAATATCCTTGTTTTTCTATTTAAGATTCAAACACAGTATCAGCTTCAGCAAGAACAACAAAAGAGAGAGATAGAAGCAACTTACAACAAAAGAGTACATCACTTAGAAGTCAGGGTATCTGAATTAGAAACGGTTAATAAGGACCTTACAGAGAGAAAATACAAGTCTGAATCTTGTATACGGGAGTTGAAATCTAAACTTTCAGGACTTGAAGAGGTATGGTAGATAGTTGGTCATTTTAATTTTTTTTGTTCTTGTTACAAAGAACATATATTTTGGGGGGTTTTTTACATAATGATACAAATTGTGAATATGCCTACATTTGAAGAGCAAATACTTCTGACATTTAGTCCTAAACACTACCAGACTATTGAAGCATCAGCTAAATGATATTACTGATGTATGAGGAGGTCAGATTGCCACAGGTCACAATGTCTTGACCAAAAATTTCTTACAGTGAGGTCAGAACCTTTAAATAGTGTTTTCAGACTTCTGGACACTAAACTGTGCACCATGGATAGATAGTGGGGGACACTAACATGCCTCCAGTGCCTAAGGACCCTGTGCTGGCAGTAAATTGAGATAACCAGATAAACAATGGGCATAGAATCCTAGAAAATTAGGATTGGAGGGGACTCAGGAGGTCATTTAGTCCTAATGCCTGCTCAAGGCAGGATTGTCCCCAGTGAGATCATCTCAGCCAGTGCTTTGTTCAACCTCGCCTTAAACATCCAAGGATGGAGATTCTACCGCCTCTATAGGCAGCCCATTCCCATGCTTTATCACCTTCCTTGTGAGTTTTTTTTTTTTTCTTCCTAATATCCAACCTAAACCTCCCTTACTGCAACTTTAAGACCATTGCTCCTTGTTCTGCAATCTGCCACCACTAAGAACAATCTAGTTCCATCTTTAGAATTACCCTTTAGGTACTTAAAGGCTGCTATCAATTCCTTTCACAGTCTTCTCTTCTGCAGACTGAATAAACCCAGTTCCCTTAGCCTCTCCTTTAGAAGTCATCTGCCCCAGCCCCCAAAACATTTTTGTTGCCTTCCACTTGACTCTCTTCAACTTGTTCACATCCTTTCTGTAGTTGGGGGCCCAAAACTGGACACAACACTCCAAATGTGGCCTCACCAGTGCAGAATAGAGTGGAATAATTACTTGCCTTGATCTGCAAGCATTTGCTTGCCCATTGAGATTGAGGAGTATGGAAAAACCCTGAGGAGCCCTGCCAGTATGACCTTCAGCATGTAAGCAAGATGAACTCAGCATGAATCTTTTCAGAGGTACCATCTTGGAGACCTTGTCTAACCCAGTATTATCACATCTTTGGTGTAAATTGATGTACCTTGGTTTCTCAGTGTAGCTGTGCCAGCTCATAAAAGCTGAGAACCTGGTTCTTTTAGTGACTTTTAGGATGAGGTCTATAGGCTCCTTTTTGAAAACCCCCAACCTAAGGTAATGTCAGAATTACTTTGGATCTATACAAGTCCTGCATGTACAAGGAAAAAAAGAAATCAATGTATCATGTTAATTTCCAGGAAAAATAATTCCCAGTTTAAATACAGTTGATATGGAAATCTTTCCTCTGGAGCACGTGGATGCTGTGCAATTACTGATCCATAATTGTATATTTGTTTCTCAATTATGCAAATTTCTGCACTCTGGCTGAGGGAGATCTGATTTGCATAATTACTGTATAGCTATCGCTTTTGCTGATTTAACATCCAGCAATTATCTGAATCCCCCTCCTGTAACTGGCTATTGTTCTGAGTGCCCCACTGTAAGTCCATATTAAACCCCTTTTGCCTCAACAGTGACCATTGCTTCATCTATACCCAGTTCCTAAATGCCATTTAAGAAAAAATGCTTGAGGAGGGAGGATGATATAGCCTTTATGACAGTTGGACATGTTTTTTAGGTTGATAGACTGATAGCTACCCAAGTTTTTCAAAGATTCTGGACCTACGTTGCTTATAAGAAGTGGGATTGTCATTTGCATGTTTTAAAACACTTAAGAAAACGTATTTCCAGACAAACTACTATTAAACAAGACTAGAAATAAATCGATATATGATCAAGTCAACAAGCTAATTTGTATTTCTGAATTGAGCTTATACTACCAAATTGGCTAAATTTATCAAAGTGATAGCAAAATAATCAAGTCTTATAAAGGCTAAGGTTTCAAGGAAGGTAGCTGGATTTATAACCAAATGGGCACCTAACTAAACTTTTTTATCAGTTAATCAAATCTACAACCTCAAGCTGTTTTAGTCTAAATGTTGTACCCAAATTTTACCTTTTTTGAGTTCTGAAATTTTTAAATCTGAGAGCCTATTGTATATCTTCCTCCTCAGGTGTAAAACTGTGTGTGGTGACTGCCCCACACTTTCTCCCCTCCTGCCCCCCACCCCAAAGACGGACTATAATGCAGACCTTAACAGTACAGCCTTGATGAGCAGAAATTTTGTCAATGTGTAGTCACTAGCTATGGCCGGTGATAGTCTAAAAAATTCCCAGGACTTAAAAACATATACCATGCTCTAATGAGTACTGTAACAAAACAACAATTAAGGCTACTTTAAAATCTGGAAACTTATTAGCATCTTCCCTGTTGTGACCATTTTGGGTGCTTGGTAGCTTCTGCGTGGGCATCTGCACACATTGTACATAAAATTGCATTTTTACTTTTTGCTACTTAAAGAGGAAAGTGCAGCATGCCGGCCTTGCCATGTGGGTAGGCTGCATAGCAAAAGCTGACTGCACTACAATAAGCTTGCTGTGTAGGAGAGATGGCGAAGCAGCCTGAGAATAAGTGCTGCAAGCAGCTGGGTTAGGCTACAGTAGAGAAGGGCAGGCTGGTCATAAGGGGAAGCTGGGGAGCCATGTGATAGGAAGGGGTGGGACATTGGGGTACATAAGCCCAACGCCTGATGCCAAGCAGATGGTCTGGCCTTGTGTGCTCCAGGGAGAGGAGCCCTTGAGAGAAGGGTTACAAGAGGTAGCACCCAAGCCATCCAAGAGATCAGGGATGAGAGCTCGAAAGGAAGTATAGCTTGCGGGTGATAGCCCAGAGTAGAGGAGACCTAGTTTGTGAAACAGCTTGTTTGTGTTCATGTTGTGATTTAAGCCTGATACTGGAGGACTGGGTTGTGGCCACTGGCAATGTGTAGGGGTGCACACAGGTGCATGTGCATCCCAAGATTGACCATACACCCCCTAGAAGCGCCAGCCATGAAACCAGAAGTGCTGGCAGAAGTGCACTTCTGGTTTCACCACTGGTGGTTCTGAGGTCAGCAGAGGTGGTTCAAGCGCCTACATTGAACACCTTCAGGAGTAAATTGGATGCTTATCTTGCTGGGATCCTATGACCCCAGCTGACTTCCTGCCCTTTTGGGCAGGGGGCTGGACTTGATGATCTCCCGAGGTCCCTTCCAGCCCTAATGTCTATGAAATCTATGAAACAGAGTCCTGCCAGGGGCTGGCCATGCTCCCCTCAGCTCAGCTCCCTGCAAAAAGGGAAAGGAGGGCTGCTGTAGCCCCCCCCCAGCTTCTAGCCTGAGCCACTGCAGGCACATGCCCGAATTTTTCCTCAGTCAAGAGAGAATGTCTGTCCAGTTTCAAACCAGTTCAGCCTAGCCAGGTTAGACTAACCTGCAAAGATTGAATCAATTCAGGCTCAGCTTTTTGAGTGTCTGTCCCTAGCCCAGGCCTCTAATCATGTGCATGGCCCTCCTTTGAACTCTCTTGAGCTTCTCCACATCCTTTTTGAATTGTGCAGCCCAAAACTGGACGCAGTACTCCAGCTGCGGCCTCACTAAGGCCGAGTACAAGGGGAGAATGACGTCCTGGGATTTGCTCGAGAAGCATCTATGGATGCACGCCAGCATTTTGGTCGCTTTACTAGCCGCAGCATCGCATTGGAGGCTCATGTTCATCTTGTGGTCAATGATGACCCCCAAGTCTTTTTCTTCTGTAGTGCTAACCAACGTAGCACTGCCGAGCCTATAAGGGTGCTGCAGGTTTTTCCTCCCAAGGTGGAGAACCTTGCATTTTTCGGTGTTAAACACCATCAGGTTCTCGTCTGCCCATTTGCTGAGCTTGTCCAGGTCAGCCTGGATCACCCGCCTATCTTCTGGCGTGGATGCTTTGCCCCAAAGTTTGGTGTCATCGGCGAACTTGGCCAGTCCACTCCTGACTCCAATGTCCACATCCTTAATGAATATGTTGAACAGTATGGGTCCCAGGACAGAGCCTTGAGGGACCCCACTGGTCACAAGACACCACGATGAGTGACTGCCATCAATCACAACCCTCTGGGTCCGACCACGAAGCCAATTTCCCAGCCAGCGGATCGTGGTGGAGCCAAAGCCACAACTGGGCAGTTTGGCCAAGAGGTGATCATGGGATACCAGATCAAAAGCTTTTTTGAAGTCAAGATATATGACATCAATCTCTTCTCCCTTGTCCAGGTGATAGGTCACCTGGTCATAGAAGGAAATGAGATTGGCCAAACAAGACCTACCCGCAACAAACCCGTGCTGGCTGTCCCTTAGAATGTTAGCCTGGGCCAGTCCCTCAAGGATGGCCTCCTTAATAAACTTTTCTAAGATCTTCCCCAGGATAGAAGTCAGGCTAATGGGCCTGTAGTTAGCCGGATCCACTCTCCTCCCTTTCTTGAAGATCGGCACCACATTGGCCTTCTTCCAGTCTTCGGGCACTACACCAGAGCACCAGGAGTTTTCAAAGATCTGTGCCAGGGGCTGGGCTATGACGCTCACCAGCTCCTTGAGTACCCTGGGGTGCAGGTTGTCAGGGCCAGCTGTTATTAGGGAGGTCTACTTCCATGGTCCCAGGATTTTCCCTGCTGGTTGCTCAAGGGGTGGGAGTGTTGCCATCCCCAGTTTGGGCTAGCACTCTGAGGCAAGGGGTGGAGGGGACAGTGCAATGCATGCATCTGTTGATGATATGGAGCTTTTCAATCTCCTTCCCTGCTTTGTCATACTGCCTGCAGCAAGCTAATGGGTAAGCAAGCCAGCTGAAGGCTGATAGTGATAACAGTCTTTATCACCCGATTAGCAAAACAATGGCCTCTCTCTTTTACTTCAGACTTATTAAATAGCTTACTGGCTGACCTGTTGATTAGCTTCAAATAGCCCTAAGCAGTCACTGTTCTGTCTGCCTGCCCCAGTGAAATTGGTGAGAGAGACGCATACACACAGACACCTCTTGGCATTAACTAGCATACCATATGCCTAGGGTACTTGGGGGCTGGGGTCTGTGCTGTGGGAGATGGGAGGGGGGATTTCCTGCTTAAGCAGCGGGGGGGGCGTGGAGGATAGAGCAGGGGGAAGCCAGACAGACTGCTGTGTCTGCAGTCTCTGCTGGAGCTTTATACTGCATTAGCTAGCATACCACGTGCTGGCTATGGTCCATACTATGGCAGAGAGGCTTAAGCAGTGAGTGGTGAGATGGTGGGGAGAGGGGGGCACAGGGAAGCCAGCAAACCCTTCTGTGCCTACAAGTCTGCCGGAGCTCTGGCCGGGGGGGAGGGGGAATGGGGAGCAGAGAGCCCAACCCAGCCCAGAGAGCATGCCGGGATGCTGGGGGAGTCTGGTTTAACTTAAGCCAACAAGGGGTCTGGGACAGACATTGCATAAATGCTTTGAGCTAAATCAGTTAAGTCTGATGCAACATTCAGCCAGGTTTATCTCAAACCAGTTTCGGCCATTTTCAAAGTGGTTTATGTAATAGAACAGATGTTCAGTGTACAGGTTTAAACCAGTTTCTGATCACTTTAATCAGTTTGTGTAATGTTTGTCCCTAGCCCTAGGGACCAGCTCATACAAAGAGAGGCTGAAGGACCCAAGCTGACTTGGGACCCTTCAGTCTGGAGACGAGAAGGCTCAGAGGGGACTTGGTGGCAGCCTATAAGTATATCAAGGGTGTACATCAGAGCCTGGAGGAGCATCTGTTCACCAAGGCCTCCCAGCGGAGGACAAGAAATAGTGGGCACAAGCTGATAGAAGATCACTTCAGACTAGACATAAGGAAAAACTTGTTTGCAAGTTGAGTACCAAGGGTTTGGAACAGGCTTCCCTCAGAAGTGGTCACCCACCCTGGCGATCTTCAAAAAGCATCTTGACGCCCATCTTTCTGGGGTCGTCTGATCCCTGCAGTCTTTCGTGCCCAAGTGCAGCGGAGTTGAACCTGATGATCTGCAAGGTCTCTTCTAGCCCCTAACAACTATGAAAGCTTTCAGATGTGATTTGTTACTTTGCCCTTCAGAAAGCTATGGAAGATAAATCTATTAAAATAATCTTTCCCTTCCCTTCCACTTCTGTTTTACCCTTGCTTTATGTAATACACCATGGTCCTTAGAGAAGGCTGGGTGATGAGGAGGAAGAAAACGAAGTTTTATGTGTTGCATTTATTGCCCCCCAATTTCTGATTATTTGTTTCTAGAAACTTCCATTTCAGGTGGGTAGGAGGAGATTGAGGAAAACTGCTCTGACTGTGAAAGCACGTTCTTAGTAAATAGCTTTTGAATTCTATGTGAAAATGGTCAGTATTTTTTAATTAAAATATTATCTAAAGATTTTGTTCAGTTAAAAGACTTTTAGGGACTAGCTTTCGTCTATGCCTGTCCGAATGTCATAGCATATTATGCACACCATTACCTTTGCATGTGAGGTTGCGCTTACCCACAGCTGCATGTTATATAGGTTATGGTGATTCTTTTGTCCTCATCTGTTTAATTATATTGAACATTTGCTTAAGGTTCTGATGATCATAGTCCCCAGGGTTTTGGACTGTGAAGGGTAAACTTCACTATCGCATAATTGCAACAGCATTCACTTAGCAGCCTTAAGAATATGTTAGTGAGCAGCTGCTCTTGCACTAAACAGCACTTCTAGAAATTGTTAGCACTAGCAAAGCATGGTGAGAGAGGGGTGAGGGGAGTTAGGGAAATGTCCAGGTGTTCCAGCCCTATGGCTGGAGCAGTCCCCAGATGCCTCCAAAGTGAGCTCCCCTCCTCCCTACTGATCTGCAGAGTGTGCAGAAAAGGGGGAGCAAGGGGAGGGCTAGCTTTCTGGGAATCATTGGTGACATTTAGGGTAAGGGGATCCTTCGAACAGTACCTGTGCTCCCCAGTCCTGCCCTAGTTCTGTTTGAAAGGGGTGGGGGGGAAGTCTCCAGGGATCCTGCAGCGTGGGGGGCAACTCTGGTTGGTGAACCCCAGCCCTGCAGGTACCTGGCTGTTCCTGGAGCCCATGGCCACAACACTGCTTCCTGCTGGTGTTGGGGAACTTGTGCTTTAGCAGCCATGGCTGCACAGTGATGGGACTAGGGGGGAACCTGCTTTCAAGCCAGAACACCAGGCAGGCAATAGCCCCTGGGTCCAGGGCAGCGTCGTTGACTGCCTGCTCCTGTCCAACTGGGATTGGGCTGAGGCGGCAGTAGTGTTAGCCCATCCTGCCACGAGCTCAGGGTACCTATCAGAAAACCAGCAACTTTTTCCCTCTCTCCCTGCCCCTTGGGAAAGGGGGGGGAACACTTTGATTTCCCAAGAAGCTTCTCTTTTGAAGTAGCTAACAGTTTGTGGCAGAATCACTATCTTGTCTTGTCGCACAATTCTCGGATGCCTTTGGTTTTTGTGTTGGGGAAAGGGGTGTATTTCCTGACACACACATAATGCTTGTCTGTGGCCTGTGTGACATTCAGGTTAGAGAGCTTCAATTTCTAGTGCTCATGAGACTCTGCTTACCCTTAATTTAGTATTTTGAAATCTCCATGCTGTGCTATAGATAACAGTGCACCCAAATGAGAAACCCAATACTTATATTGTGCGGTCTTTTAAGGTAGAATGGTAACACCACATATAATAAGACGGCAAGGTCAGTGCTTATGAAGGTCATAGCAACGCTTCTTCCATTCAGAAAAATGTTTGTTCTGAGTCTCCTTGCTACCAACCCCCACATTGCATGAGATGTTCAAGGCACCACATTTTTACCTGCTATTTAATTTAGTTCTTTTAATTTGGTGCTATTATATACTATTAGCAAGAGTAGTAGATTTCCATTACAGTGAATTGAACAGGATGTTATCTCTGTAGTTATTATGCATGCCATATGTACAATTATTCCACTTAGTTTAAATTTTAATTGAGCAGAAAGAGACTTGTTTGCAATTAGTAAGAAAATCTTTTTTTTCCCTTTTCACAAGCATTTACTTGTCCAAGAAGCAAAACTAACCAAAAGAATGTGACAATATAGATTACAGTTATTCTGAAGCTGATATAGAAGAACTGTCATTTGCAGAGGAATCAAGAACTTGTCTGGGTTTTTATTTGCGGTGGGGGCCAGGGAAGGGATCATTTGTTTGTTTTTTCCATTTTTGTAGAACAAAATTCACTCTGAATGAACTGGTTACTCCATAGGCAGTCCTTTTTATTTTAGAATATTTTGATCTTTGTTTACATGGTAAAAGGAGATTTAATAAGAAAATTACTGTTTTGAATTATAAATCATAGTTGCAGTATAATTTTTGTCATGGTTTGTTTGTTTGTTTGCTTTTTTACCTGCTTTCCAAATTGTATGCAATTTTCTCCAAGCTCTAGTCTACGCCCACAGCTTCCCTTAGCACAGTAGCAATATTGGCACTTTGCCAGTTTGCTATATTAACTTTGAATATGTCTACTTTTATGTGTCACCTCTTTACACAGAAGGGTCACAAGTGATGGTGCTTTTGACAGAAAGGCAAAAAGATGGTTTAATTAAACACAGAATGCAAAAGTTCTGAACAAATCTCTTTTTAATATGTATACACACCTAATAAAAAAAAGACAGACTTGACAAATGAAAACCAAATTTTAACAGCAATTTACAGCAAATAGCGGCAGCTAGTTCTTCAGCTGCAAAAACATCACATAATTGGGGATTGTTTAAAAAACAAAAAACCCCAAACAACACAACCTAACATCATTACTAGTGCAAAAGTATAACTTAAGAAAATACTATTTATTCGTGTAGCAGTAGAAACATCCAAAAAAACAGTGCTAGTTCCTAAGATCTTATAGTCAAAGTATAAATGTATTAATGCCTCAGAATGAAGTGAAACTTTCTTCAAGCATAAGGAATTTTTGCAAAGTACCCCCTGAGCCAGTGAGAGGAGGGTGTAAATGCACAAGTTTACTGTGGAATAATTGACTTTATTCTCTAATAAAATTGGAGATGATGGGATGAATGGGCTTACACTAGTGTATATCACACCACTCCAGAGTGAACTTACCCCTGCAGTTTCTTCACTAGTTTTCAGCTACAGCTCTCCAGTCCTCCAAAGGAACTGCTTTGGTTGCTCATCTTAAATTTCTTCCATAGTGCTGTAAAGCCAAAACTTATTGCCCTCTTCTGTTTTCTCGCTGTATTTTTTTAATTTAATAGGAATATCAGAGGATAAAACAAGAAGTTCTTTCTCTTCAAAGGGAAAATTCAACTCTTGATGCAGAGTGTCATGAGAAGGAAAAATTATTAAACCAGCTAAGGACACACATTGCTGTCCTGGAACAGGAAGTGAAGGATAAAGAGCAAGTAGTGATAAGAACCACAGATGTCTGTGAAAGTACTCAAGAACACAAGGTTGGGAATAGCAGCTCCTTTCTCAAAAACTCTTCCATATATATGTAACCTTGCACGTACTAGAGATGTTTCTCTTATGTTTAACTGTTAAGAGTAAGGCTTTGAAATGTCATAATAAATACGATTTTTGCTTTTTTTACATAACCCTGTTTTTGTTAGCATATGTCCGTCCACATGCAGGTGCATTGATACACCTCCTTAATATTTCAAAAGTTTCTTAAAGGAGAAGTAGAACTGTCAAGCACACAGTTTAAAATTCTGAAAACATTTTAAATACTTCAGGTTTAATTTTACTTTCTAAAATGAAAGTATATTTGAATTTGGTGCTCATGAAGGAATTGATTGCTCTGGAAATTGAAGTTCCCTTCATGGAGCAGGCAGCAGCAGTATTTTATATATTTCCATATGTGACCCTGCTAGTGTACCTTAACTTGGATACAGAGAACTTCTAAGATGACTTTTCATTGTCATGTCTTTGTATACTATTTTTACTCGATTCCAAGATGAGTTGTCTTTTCTCACCATTTATCATGGGGAAAACAAAGCTTCATCTTAGAATTGAGTATCACAGCAGGTAGCTGTAAGAAGCGGCTGTGCTGGGAGCCCAGCTGGGGCAGGGAAAGCATTAACAGCATGCAGATTTCCTGTTATCAGTATCTGTTCTTTCCCTCCCCTTCTTCCCCCCCCCCCCCCCAAAAAAAAAAAAAAAGCTGTGCAATTTGGGAGCCAGGCAGGGAAAGAGGAATCTTCAAGCTGCTGCTGTGATCTCCAGCCAGCTGGGCTTCCTACGGAACAGCCCCTCTCAGCTCTTGGCTGGAATCTGATTCAGCTGTAGCAGGCATGGGGGAGCTCCGGAGACTCTCCTGTCCCTTGCTGCAGAGAGCAGCTATGCAGGGAGCACTGCAATGTACAGACTCTTCCATCAAAACTGCTTCTGGCCAGCTGGGGAGGGGGACCAGGCAAGGAAGGAAAAATCTGAAATCTGCCGTAGGCTCCCTGAAGCTTGGGGCAAGAGTGGCTCTGGAGCCACCCCTGGGCTTAGATCAATGGGGAAAGTAATGAAAGGGGGAGATTAGGCAGATAGGCAAAGGGTGTGGGCAGGCTGCCTGCTTCCCCTCTTTTTGCTTCTACTTGTCCCTGTGCTGCAGCTTTCCTGCAGCATCAGGGAGAAGGATGAAATTTAAGACAACTCTCCAATCATTAGATTCTGGAAGTGGAAAATTACAACAAATTTCAAAGTCATTTTGGATTTGGAAAAAATACAGGAAGTCACCCGCTTATTTTGAGATGGCCAGTAGGGATGCTATTCTGAGTAGGTCCCTTCTCGACTGGGCTGTCATCGGTTAACAGCACAGGCCTCGTGTGAATTTTATAAACCGGTACTCCTGTATAGCCTGTCAAGCGTCACTGCGTTTTAGTTAGTGACCTAGAAATAAAATGCTTTGTGTCCTGTTACTAATCCCCTGAGCCTTCCATTCATCAGTGTCACTAAGCTTCAGCTTTGGTTTATGCTGACACTGGCTAGTCATTAATCCAAAATTCCCTTTCAGAAAAAGTTGGAAGAGTCTCTGGAGAAGAAGCAGTTGCAAATTGGGAAGCTTGAAACAACTGTGAAGTCCATTTCTGAGGAACTTCTAAAAGTAAGACTCTTGCAAATGTTTTGTTCAGTATTATCTACCGTTTTTATCATTCATCGTATTTATTTTTATAGGCTAATGAAATTATCAAAAAGCTCCAGGGAGAGATGAAGAAATTAATGGAGAAGATGAAGTTAAAAAATGCAGTGACAATGCAACAGGAAAAAATACTAGGAGAGAGGGAGCAAATCCTGCAAAAGGAGAGGCTGGAGCTTAATAATGTGAAACAGGCTCTTCAGCAAAAAGAGGAAGAGGTAAAAAGCATAGAGTTTGGGACTTCTATTTCACGTAGAAAAATACAAAGAAGTTATTTAAAATGTACCTGTAGTGTGCAAGATTTTACCATAACTTCATAGAGGGCAGGTTATCATAGTTTTGAAACTTGCAACCTGTTTTATGGCTATCATATTGATTGTTATGGAGAAGAATGCATGATTAGGAACAATATTAGTTAGTATTAGCCCTGGCACACTTCTTTTTCTTGATGATAAGTTTTATTCTTGATATGCTCTTTGTGAAGATTTAAGCGGTTTGGGTTCACTTAGGCTTTTAAAACCATTATACTTTCTAGGCCTTAAACTTACAAGAGCAGCTGGACACCACTGTTCAGAAATTGGAGGAAAGTAAACAACTGCTGAAAACTAATGAGAATGGTAAGGAGTGTAAAGGCACATTTCAGATTTGAGGCTATATCTGCTCCTGGGGTTTTAATTCAGAACATTTGTATTCTGTACTCACTTCAGTTTTGTTTCACTGTTACGTTATGAGTTGAGACCACTTTCAAACTTGAGCTGAAAACTGGAAAAGGTAGATGTTGAATTTATGTGCATGTCTGTACATGAATTACTTTGGTTGTTTTGTTATGCTAGTGGAGCTATTCTAGACTTGCATTGAAACCAAAGACCAGAATCTAGAACAAAACCTTTAACTTGAAGGTTTTAAGAGTAAATACTTGTGGAAAGAAAAGTATACTAAGACCCTTACAGTTAATAAAACCTAGTAAAACAAGACACCTTCATAACGAGCTTAACTGATCACTCCCAACCTCACTGAAGACGCTGCTCTTGGGAAATACAGAACACTTGATTTCAGTGGGAGTTGACTACTTGCTACCTCGCGCTAGGTGCTCAGCCCTGCATGAAAGGTTCCAATTTAATTGACATCTTTTGAATCAGCCTGGATTTAGATTTTCACATTCATGAATACTCTGTATGCATGTGTGTGTAATACAGATTTTTTTTTGACCAAATACATTTAATTACTATTATCCTGGGAGCCCACTTACCCTGAAATTACTGTAATGCCATTTTATTTTGAAATTATCACAGCTGGCATTGGCCTCAAACTAATTAATGAATTTCTTGTCATGTGGTATTGCTCGGTTACTCTGACATACTTGACTTCACTTTTTTATTTCTGAGACAAGTCAGAAATAGAGTTCTTATTAGATAGAGCTGAACATGCATTTTATGAATACTTTTGCTGTTCCTTGTAGTAATTTCCTGGCTAAATAAACAGCTGAATGAGAATAAAATTGCATCCATGCATGGATCATCAGGCCACAGTGATGTGCCTTGTGCTGGAAACTCTCCCAATTCAGTGGCAGTGCAAAATGGTCTAGTAAGTATACACGCTGTATGTTACTGAACTGTGGATTGGGAAATGTTCCTATTTTGTATACGCACAACAACGTCTCAGATTTAAAGAGAACCTACTGTCCTAGATGTATCCTTGCCACCCCTGTGGGACCAGATTCTTCACCCTTGTCTGTGGTGGCTTTTGCATTAGCTCAACAGCATAAAGCTACTCCATGGGGCACTTGAAGACTCCCTTTTAGAGTGGACCCACTTTACAAAGGGAATGTGTTGGCGATTGAATAGAGTGCATCGTTTCCTACCAGTTGTCAGTCCTAGTAATCCAAAGTAGCTTTTAAGTTGGTTTGAACTGTTTGGGGATGTCTTTTTGGCTCTTAGCCTACTTAGAATTGTGCAGTACCATTATGCATGCTTTTCCCTTCCTCAGTGTTGCTGAGTCTAGTCTTTCTTCTTTGGTGTTTTAGGTGAATATGAAGGGTGTGACTCTGGGAAGAAAGAAAAGCAAAACATTCAGGCCAGGTACAGACATTATGCTTTTATGGGTATAGACCAGTTTTGTGTACCAAATTTCTGTTCTATTATTGGTATAAATAGATTTCTGATTGCTTCTGTAACAGAACGTAAGTTTGGTGCACACAGACTGGTTTTACAAATGGTGGAACCTGGTTTAAGATTTTTGGTCCCCCCACCCGGGCAAATGTGTATTCTGTCCACTACCAATTTTAAACTATCCATACCAGTTGCAGAAAAACCTGTAACTTGGATCGAATCCACCTCATGCTGTTTGAATGTCTGTACCTAGCCTTAGTGGTTGCATGTGCAGTGGTTCTGTTTTAAGGTTCTGGTGGCTTGAGAGAAGCTTCCTTTTTTACTATTAAAAGATGGCTAGAATGGGTGGTTTCCTTTCAAACTGGTCCAAGTCAAGTTCATGCAGTGTGTGGGTTGTTTTTCCCATGGGCACAGAAGGGAAAAAGCATGTGGTCATCTTTCTCCATGTTCAGCAAATCTATAGCCACTTTATAGTTTGTGACAACAGCTTATGGTTGTTACCAACCATAAATATTGAGGAGGCAAGGACAGGGCTTACCAGAAAAGTGCCAATTGCTGAATAAAGTGCCATTAATGTAGAAAATTTAGCTTGCCCTCTCCCCCTTCTCTTCCTGATATTTTTCACTTCCAAATCAGCAGGAAGAGAGATTTGATTCTATCCAGCACTCTTAAACTCGTAATGCAAATAAGACAGGTTTAAGAAATGTAAGTAAAATAGTCAGTGGAGAAACATTAACTGTAGTTTGTGGTTGTGTAATGCTTTCCAAATTATACAAACTCAGTAGGGGATTTTCATATATCCAAATGATCACTCTATGAAAAGAAGGGCGGCGGATGCTGCTGCTGCACAGGAGTCCTGAGATGTATAACAGATGGCACTAAACTAAAGCTGGAGATGATATTCAGAGTGGAAGGAAAAAAATCTTAAGATCATATCAACAGGTGGTACAAAGGTAAAAATGCATCCCAGTGGTTTAGTGAAAAATGTAGCAGTGAAATAATAGGCGGATGTACTATGGAAAAGTAGACCAGGAGGGCATATTAAAAAGAAACTAGAACTTATATTTGACTAGTTTCAAAACCATCTGGAATATGCATCTTCCAGCAAATGTAAAAAGAGAAAATCAATATGTTTCTAATTCTAAGGGCAGGCTATGCTTACTCAATTTCTGCATCATAATGACAAATCCATAATGGATATGGTATAGCTGAAATTAGGAGAGGCACTGTACTCGGTTAGATTGCTGAGTTTTATGATTTTGACTGTAACTTCTTTTTAAGTTTACACTTTAGCTCTTTAAGACTAAACAAACAAAAAAAAATCCAGTTGACTTTTTAGATTTGTTTGGACCTAATAGTGAAGCCCGATAGGTAATAAATGGTTGTTAGAGAGATATACCAAAGACAATCAAGCCGCTCTTCAAACTTCTCCTATACAGCCTTGCTCAACCATCAGATATTGTTGCAGTGTTTGGTGTTACTTCATCTTGCAGGCTGTGAAAATGGTCCTTGGATGGGGTGTATAAATCCTTTTTTTTTTTTTTTCGAATTGTAAAAGAAGAGATTTCCCCAGATGCTATCACTCTGATTTATGATGCAGCATCTTTGGAGAGGCCTAATGAGCATCAGTTGAAAAAGCATGTTTTTTCTGACTTTCCCTTCCTGTCTATGCCACTGGGATTTCTTGGTTGGAGGACATGGAATTCTGCATGACCCATCCATTCATGTCCAGATGAGAGAGAAACCAATGCTTTAGTTTTGTGGATTAGTCATTTGAGATGAGTGGTGCAGAACCCAATTTTAGGGACTGAAAATCTGAGGCAGTCCAAGAACTGTACTGTCATATGTAATGCCTAATACTCTGTTATACAATGCTGAAGGAGTAGTATGACCCCTTGAAGAACAGTAAAACAACTGTGTAGCTGTGAAATGGGAAACTAGTTTTGGTTTCCACAGGCAGGAGCCACACAAGCTAATTTTTTTTGTCATCATAGATCCCTAAAGAGTAACTATCATAATGGTTCTTTTTACTAAGCATTTCCATATTATAATCAACCTATTTCTGAAATGTTGAAATTAAAGTACAGTTTATGATTCTGTATATCTCTTTAGCTCGATCACTACTGTCAAAATATTTGTAGGGAAATGATTTGGGTAAAACTCTTCAAGCTGTTCGCTTGATGACAGACACAGCTGTACTGCTCAATTATCTTTATCCACTTAACTTTTTTACGGTTGACAAGAAAGTAGTAAAAATTAGGCTATGTGGAGGTAGATGGGTTAAGATGCACTGCAGGGGGGTATGCTAAGATTCTCCTAGAAATTAGTGGTATTTTTCTTTGTAGACTGTATAAAAATTTAAGTGAGCATGATTACTATTCTTCATAAATATGGACAAGGTTATTGGCAGCTGTTGTTAGCTGCAACTCTTCAAAAATTGTTGCTTGTTTCCGTCCTTCCTTCTCTCCCTTCTTCCCTCTATATATTGCTGACTTTTTTTCTACAGACATTTGAAATAGTGTTGTGAACTCACCTTCCCCCCCCTCCCCCCCCCCCCGGTTTTACTGCAGGTAGGAGTATAATAATACTTTTGTAACATCTTGCTGAGTGATAAATACTGTACCCATTTTGCAGATGAAAAGAGGACTGTGTTGCAATGAGGCCATGTAGTCCCTTAAATAAGTACCTGTATTTGTTCTATTATGACTGCAGCTAAATCAGCCAGCTTATATGCAGGTAGATGTTTCAGGTCTTTAAGGCTGCTCACAGACATAAAAAACCCCCAGTGTTTTGCTTTAAACTTGGTGCATCCCTGTGCCAAATCCAGTGCATGTCTAGAAGAAGGATTGTGTTAGTTGGACTCAGTTCACCCAACATCTGTATAGATGGGTTGTTTTTTTTGGGGGGTGGGGTGTTGGTGCTTTTTATTTAATAACTAATTGAATTGGCTTTAGATAAGTGCCACCCTGGTGCAGTGCACAGTCTATATGGATGCTGTGGAGCCAGGTAGAATTAACATGCTGCTGCTTCTGGTAAAGCGCTTTTTTTCCCCCCCCCCCCCCACGTCTGTCAGCAGCCAAAATGAATGTACAATCCTAGTAACTATGTGCAAATATGGACGCGCTGTGCATGGACTTTAGCACCTCCTCATTGAAAAATTGAGGGGTAATAACTTGTTTGCACAGAGGAGTCTGAGCTGAAGCATGCTTCCTGACTTCAAGTCCTCTTGAGTCACTTTGCTAGATCTGCTCATCTCTTCTACATGGTCATGAAGAATTAACTTTAACTAACCTTATTTTTAATAAGGAATGTTTACTACTTCTGGTTTATGCAAAATAAGTAATGTAGGAATGAGAAATTCTAAAAAACAAAACAATCCTTAGTTTTGTTAGGAGTCAGTGGATGATACTACTTTAATTTAACCTGGCAAACTCTGGTTGTAGGGCTTTACAGTCTCGGAAAATCTGTCCTGTTGGCTCAGTATGTGATAGGGAATTATTTCCCCCTCCCCATTCCTTCCCCTTTTTTTCGTTAAAAGAAACTGTATGAGTTACCAGTACAGCTGATTTGGTGTGCTTCATAAATTGAATGTAATAACTTGCTATATAGCAGGTCTATTCTTGTAGGCTATAATGTGAAACAGAACAAAACTGATACAAGCAGTAACGTTTTCAGAAGTGTTAGTTAGGAAGTTAGAAGCCAAAATTCCATTATGAAAATGAGACTATTAGGCTATTTTGAAAATATGATGCAGGTTGTCAAACAGGTGAAACTTTTTTTTTTAGTTTTTGCACCCTCCATCCAGAAGTTTTCATATTGGAGGTAAGCAAGAGGTAAAGTGGGTGCTCCTGCTCCCCCAGCTCAGCTGTGGGGGTTCTCAGCACAAGCAGCTTTCCTGCATGGCTCTGCTTTGCCCTGCAGTGCCAGATCACACATGTTGGGCTGTGGAGGCTCTGGGGAAAGGCAGCAGGGCAGGAACTTGAGCCTGAAGTAGGCAGCCTGAGTCCATGCCCACACCCTGTGCACAGATTTGGGGGGCACAGGTTCCCCCTGGCCCCGGGAGTGCACACAGCAGCGGGTAGCCCACCATATGTACAGATCTGGGTGACATGGTGGGGGCAGTCCCCCTCCAGGAGCATGTGCAGCAGCGGGGAGCTGGCCTTGCCGCCCCTGCCCCCGCAGTCCTGTGCTGCTTCCTGTTGGGACACTGCCCAGCTGGGAAGCATCCCCAGCCTCAGCCCTGCCCAACTCTCTCCCTCCCTCCCTATGGGGGCCTCTACCCCTCCCCCCCCATTTACCTGCAGGATCTGCTCTCTTGGCTCCCTGGGGGCCATGTACATGTACGTCAGGGTGGGCAAAATGCAGCCCGTGGGCCAGATGTGGCCCGCCGGGCCATTCTATCTGGCCTGTGGAGTCCCTAAAAAATTTTAGAAAATTTATATTTATCTGCCCCGGCTGCCTATCATGCGGCCCTCAATGGCTTGCCAAAACTCAGTAAGCGGCCCTCTGCCTGAAATAATTGCCCACCCCTGATGTACGTGCACATGGTGCCCCCTGCATTATTGCCCTCCTCTCTCTCCCTCCCAGCCTGCAGCAGGCTGGAACTCTGTCAGCCTGAAGAGAGCTCGTTGCAAAACTGCAAATCCATGGGTAAAATGAAAAATACGTGTTTAGCTCTGGTAAAAGGTAAAATCCGAAGTGTTCTTTGTTTTTCCCATGGGAAATGAAAAACCTGGATCCCTGTTCATAGCCCACAATAGAGTTTTAGAATCAGCTAGTTACTCTACACAGTGATGATTACTAATTTTCTAGTGGAAATCCATTAGTGTTCTCAGAGTGGATAAAAGCAATATCTGGTGCTGTGATGTTCCTTGTGAGTCTTTGGCCTCACTCTTCCACAGTAGTTCCATCTGTGTACACTTTAGAGATCTATGGGCTGCTTTAAACCCAGAAAAAATAATCATTTGAACAATGAAACTAAAGTATGGTAGTTCAGCTGAGGATATAGAAACCAAAAGTAGGAACAGTCACTTAGGCTAAGTACAGACAGTCAGAAAGCCTGAGGCTGAATTGATTCAATCTTCTCAGGTTAGTCGAAGCTGCATAGATTGAACTGATAAGCAAGTGAAAAGACATTCACTTTTGATTCTGAAAATGCAGTCGCATTCTTGCAGTGGCCCAGGCCAGAACCTGGGAGCACCAGAGCACACCTCCCTGTTCAACTGGAGCAGACGTCCTGTGGGAAGGCTAGGCTTGGCCCCCTGTGAGTGTGGGTATGCAGGGAGGTGCAAAGCATCCTGGGATGTTGGGGGACTCTGTGTGATCTTGAATCTGGAGGGGATCTGGGACAGAAATTCAATAAACTGATTTCTCCAAAATCAGTTAGGTCTGATACTACTTTTATCCAGGTTTATCTTAAACCAGTTTCAGCCATTTTGTTAGTGGCTTATGTGCACTGAACTTCTGTTGTGTTATGGATTTGAACTGGTTTCTGATCAGTTATACCAGTTTGTGTAACTTCGGTCCCTAGCCTTAGTAAAGGCCAGCACAAATCTACTGAATTATTGTAGAATTGCACAAATAGACAATATCTAGCTCTCCAGATTTACTTATTTGATGTGTGTGACCCTCCCTGAAGAGGCTCAGGGCAGTTGAGAAAAACAAAATTAACATTTTTAATCTGTCTTTATAATTTAAGTAAAATAATATGTAATAAAACAAGCTCCCTAGATAATGCGAAACAATTGACACTGCTTGGCACAAATGATGGCGAAGCACTTGCACTATTCAACTTGTGAAGTCACTTATAACTAAGCACATTAAATTTTAACTCAGGAGGTTTGGGCTTTTTATTTTTGTTTTGCTTTTTCAGATGTATTTCTTCAGTAGAAGAGCTGTGTAATTTCTTGACTAAACCTAAAGTTCTGTTGGCCGAATCCACAAAAAATGGAAAATTGTTATTACGTGGTTCAATCATGTTCTGAAATCACCTGAGGCTTACCTAGTAAATATACTTGTTATGACTTTTACTAATGTGCTTTGAAGCTAAATAGCAGTGCTCTGAAATGCTTGGTTAGTGCAAAAGTCAAACTTTGCGAGACTTAAGTGGTAGGCTCTAGGCTGCTGTTCTTGTTGGTTGTTTCTGTTATGGCAGCAGCTACAGGCTAACTAACATTCCTTATTGTAGGAGTTGTATAGATACAGAACATCCTGTTGTTTCTTGTGTTGCACAGTCTTACAGGTTTTAAAAAGAAGTGTAGATACTATATGTGTGTGTGGCTTTTTCTGCTTTAGTATACCTAACTCATGCAATAGTTTTTACCAAAAGCATCAAGCCAAATAAAGCATATTTGGGAGGCTTATTTGCTGTGGTCCTGTTTTACTTAAAACTGCTTTCTTCATTTATTTTCATTTTCCTTGCAGCTTCGGCTTCCTCTTCGTAATGATCCTTTCCCTGTCTCTGCAATGCCTCCTTCAATTATTTCGGCTTCTATTTCTAATTACTCTAAAGGCCCTGCTCCTCTACAAATGGATATCCCATCTGCGATCACCAGTGCTGCAAGATATGGCCCACAGGCAGGAACTATTGTTTTTTATTGTTATGTTATTAGATTTTATTTTTGTTGTCATTCTCTTTCCTTCCACAATAGTGTGTTCCTTCTTCGCTTGTCTCTCTCATAGCTTCATTTTCCATGTTTTGCTTGATAAGCATACCAAATGTTAACATGCAGAATGTTTTTGCCACCAAAAGCTACATTAGATAGAGCTCTTGGTTTTTCTGTTTCTACAGTAAATGTACATGTTAAAGGAATATAATGTTAGGAAATGGCCAGTACTCATACCCAGTGTTCTATGGTCTGATTAGTCTTCTCATACCATAAACATAAAGGAAATATAAGCGCATTATGAAAACAGTATATAACCACTTTTTACAAGGTATTGCAGCTGCATTGTAGGAACTTACTAATTTAATTGGAAACAGAGAATATATATATTTGGTAATTTTTTGGGGTCCTGTGAATTTATTTCAGTCAGATTATCTGTGGTTTTGGAAAAGCTTTATTTTTAATCAAAATAATAATTTTCTTGTATTATTTTGTATCTCTCAGTTTCTTTCTGCACTCTGGTTGCTGATTTCATGCTTGCTAGGATAGTGCTTTTGTGTGCGAGTATGCATAGAGATGCATATATATGCTGTATGTATGTAAAATGTTTATACACACTTCATTCGCATGCATACAAAATTGTATACCAGTATATACAAGTTAAGAAATGCATGTTTTATTGTATGTGTGATGCAAGGTATAATATATAAGTCCTTTTTTAAATACATAGGGGGTAAAAAGAAGGTCCCGGGTAATGTGGGGCCCTTGCAGGACGCCATGGGAAACCTGGTTGTCACACCAGATGGCAAAGTTAACATGTTTAACGATTTCTTTGCCTCCGTCTTCCTAAGTAGGGACCAGAACAGCCACCTCCCTGCTGGGCCCCCCTCGGGCCCTGGGGGAGGCACACCTGGGCCACGGGTTAGTGAGGATTTAGTTAGGGAGCTTCTGGAGGGGTTGGACGTATTCAAGTCAGCCAGTCCAGATGATCTCCACCCTAGAGTTCTAAAGGAACTGGCCGAGGTCATTGCAAGTCCCCTGGCACAACTTTACGAGCACTCGTGGTGCTCTGGTGAGGTACCGGAGGACTGGGAGAGGGCCAACGTGGTCCCCATCTTCAAAAAAGGCAGGAAGGAGGACCCGGGAAACTATAAGCCGGTTAGTCTCACCTTGATCCTAGGCAAGCTGTTTGAGAAAATTATGCTGGCACACATCCAGGAGGGGCCAGCAGGGGACTGCATGCTTAGGGGCAACCAACATGGGTTCATCAGTGGCAGGTCCTGTCAGACCAACCTGGTGGCCTTTTACGATCAGATCACCAGATCATTAGACGCAGGGGTAGCAGTGGATATAATCTTCCTGGACTTCCGGAAGGCTTTCGACACTGTCTCACCCCATTCTCATTAAGAAACTGGGGGGCTGCGGGACCTGAACCTGTTCGGCCTCCAAAAGAGAAGGCTGAGGGGGGATCTTGTGGCCTATTATAAACTAGTCAGGGGGGATCAGCAGGCATTGGGGGAGTCACTGTTTCCCCGAGCACCGCCAGGAGTGACCAGGAATAACGGTCACAAGCTGGCAGAGGGTAGATTTAGGTTAGATATCAGGAGGCGCTACTTCACGGTCAGGGTGGCTAGGGTCTGGAACCAGCTTCCAAGAGAAGTGGTGCTGGCCCCTACCCTGGGGGTGTTTAAGAGGAGGTTAGATGAACATCTTGCTGGGGTCATTTGACCCCAGTATTCTTTCCTGCCATGGCAGGGGGTCGGACTAGATGATCTGCTGAGGTCCCTTCCGACCCTAGAAACTATGAAACTATGTGCGTGTACACATGCATGCACACAGACAGACACATGGGTTCATTTTAATAGTGCGTATTTGCATTATACTATTTTTGTGTGTGTGTGTGTATATAGAAATCACTCCACTTTCTAAGCAGTTTGGCCTCTCTATTAACGTTAACGGGGCCCAAGCTTGGCAAAATTTATTCATAAGCCACTGCTGAGTTTGATGCCTCATATTTCTAGCTCTGATGAATCATCCATATCTTGCAGAATATCTGGTTTCTTGGGTTTCCTAAGAGCATAGTGCATCTGTTTCTAGCATTAACTAGCTATGATATGTTGGACGTGTATAGTCACAATACATTAGTATATAGTTGCCTTCTTTAACTATTTTAAATTATAGTAGTGCTCCTTTAAGCTTTCCATTTGCAGCTTGAGACCTAGTATTAAAAAGAAAAAAAGGCTGCATAGGTGGAAGGTACAAGAAACAATACAATCAGAACTTAACTATTATAAATATAATTAAATGTGTGTAAAATATATGAATGTAAGTGTTAGTCTGAAACTTATTGACATTTATGTGAAGGGCTTGATAGGATTTACTCTTACCTTTTGATCATATCAAATAAAGCAGCAATCCTAACCTTCCCTAATATAATTTTCTCTTACCCCATACTTGTTTAAATTGGGTTTGATTTAAACTGTCCATATAAATTTATTTACTTCTCAGTCTATTAAAAATAATAAGCCTGGCACCTAATTATCTGGTTGTCTAAAACAATAGAAACAACATTAATGCATATATCCTGTGTACAGATTGTGTTCTTCCAACATTCCTTCCCATACACAGTTTACGTTATCCTAGTGAGGAACACAAACTGATTCTGCTGCCCTTGAAGTCAATAAAAGTGTTGCCTTTGACTTCAGTGAAAACAAAATCTGGTCCTACTCCATGAGTCCTGGCATGAGAGTTCACAGCATTACATCATTTTTTAAGACTGCAGCTTATGGAGTCATGCCAGCATCAAGTGGGAGAAAGAAGCATTCAGAAGTTTGTATAAGTGATGCTATATTTGTTTTTACTCTCCAAATTACATAGGTACGTTTCAAGCTATCGGCAAATACTTCCAACACTCCATTAAATGAAGCAGGAGTTAGTTCAACATCTACTCCATTAATGCCTCCAGACTCTGGCCACATGTAAGTTTATTTGATGCATGTGTATGTATCCCTGCCTCCTGCCTCCAATTTAATGTTAAGTTACTTTGAGAGTGATATAACAAGTGGCAGCATTTAACATGAGGGAGACTGCACCAGTCTAAGTCACGTTTTCACTTTAGTGTGTATGCAGAAGTGTGCATGTGAAATAGCGTTATCTAAAGCTTCAGATTCGTTGTACACAGGAACAATGTGACAGAAGCCAAATTAGCAGGCTTTTACAGAAGTCTATTTTGGTTGTCATGCAACTCTCTCTTTTTTAAATTTTTTTCTCCAAGGAATCTGTGGGATGACACACCTTGAATGTACTCCTGGAAAGAAAGTTAGAGATAAAGATCTGGGGGAGCATGAAGGCCTGTGGAAAAGCCCATTCTATTTTGTACTCTTTTTTTTTTTAATTTCCTGAAATCTTGATTAATGGTTTTCCTTTTTATCACATCATTTAGGATGTCTCCCACTGAGAAGCCGCTTGTGCAAGTCTCTGACATCACTTCTAAATTCCAAGTGTAACAGGCTAAGTTTAATTCTTAGGTGCTTCTTCAAATATCTCCTGTTTCTCTTCAGTACAATGTGATATATGCTGAGCTGAGGCTGGTTAATCCTTGGAGTCAGGCTCCCCCCTCATGTGTCAGAGTAATGGCTAGCAACATAGCAAATGAGTAAGGATGAGAGAGGGAGCAGAACACTTTCTAACTTTGTATCGCATTTTGCAATAAAGAATGTTACATACAACATACGACATTGATTGCATAAGACCAGTTCCCCATACATTTTCTGCAGGGATGAATCCAGCATATCTTGAAGGTGCTCAAGCAAAACCTGGACTTAAGTGAAAAAAAAAAAAAAAAAAAAAAAAAAAAAAAGGGAGACATAAGTGCATGTGCATATGCTTATGTGATGAATCTCAAACGGGCTGTGGAACTTAGTGTTTTAAACATCCCTTTTGCCACTTTCAGTCGGATGCTACCGCTAAATCCCATCTACTCTTCTGCCAGCGGCTTACTTCAAGAATGTTGGAACCAAGTAAAACAGTTTACCAGCAAGTTATCAAGTCCTTTTCTTATCCCTCTGTCCTGACCATCTATTCAAACATAACTTATAGCTTGGCCTCTTCTCAGCCGTGTTTTCTCTTAACCATACACACCATCTGCACAATGGTGTTACAGTAGGTATGCATTGCTTTGGGATTTCATAGATTTCATAGACAGGGCTGGTGGGGACCTCGGAAGATCGAGTCCAGCCCCCCACCCAAAGGGCAGGAAGTTAGCTGGGGTCATAGTATCCCAGCAAGATAAGCATCCAATTTGCTCTTGAGGGTGTTCAATGTAGGTGCTTGAACCACCTCCTATGGCAGGCTGTTCCAGACCTTGGGGGCTCGGGATGGTCAAGGGAGCCTAATTTGCCTTCATAGTGCTGGACATGAGATTTATTTATTTATTAATACAAACACCCAGAAAAATAAAGTCAGTCACGATATCATAACGGAGCTAAAGTAAGAACCTAATGACAAGAAAAAGCACTTTTTAACTATGTGCATTTATATATTAAACCCCAGTGCTGTACTTCTTGCAAGATGGCCCTGGCCTATACCTTGTAATTTATACTTTTTTTTACTGTTGTAAGATCATCACCAGTTTTCCAATCAAACCCATGTTTCAGAGAGCTCAGAAGATATGAGAAGAGCTGCTTAAAAGGCAAATACTGGGAAAGCTAAAGAAGATCCCTGTCTCTTTGTTCCTCTCTATTTCAGTATGAAGAAGAAAAAATATAAATCATGTTGTTCATATCATCAGTTTGTATATCAGAAGCAGTAGAAACCTTTAGCGCAAGTGTAACACTAGGTGGTAGAGTCACAACTATTTAAAGGAATAGCGTTGTCTCTTGCAGAAAGATTACATGCCACATATTAACTAAGGTTGTGCAAAACAATGCTTTCATTTTTGCTTCCATTTCATTGTTTCAAATGGACAGTGTTTTGTTTTGTTTTGAAGCACTGTCCCTTTTTCAATTTGTTGCAACTGTTTTGACGCATTTTGCCGTTTTGCCCATAGGCTATTATGGGGATTCATGAAAATACCTATAACTTTGTCATTTGTTGCCTGATTTCGATGAAAATTGCAGGGATGGTAGCCCCTTCTGAGGCCATGAAGCCTGCCACATTTCAAGGACAGAGGTGCAGGGTATTTATGAAACTGCACCTCCAAAGTGTTGAAAGCAAAACTTGTATCATTTGCTGGCAGCGGCAGTCTGCTGTCATCCCATGCACAGATGTGGGGGCCACATCCCAAGGAGGGCTGTGGGGCTGTGCTGGACTCCTCCCGGGGGTGCAGGCCCCCAGATCTGCATGTAGGATGACAGGAGGCTGCTGCTGCTGCCTGGGATTGGCACTGGGTGCAGCCCACGTCCAGCACTGGGAAGACTTGCTGCTGACACTGGCCCCAGGCAGCAATGGCAACCTCCTGTAATCCTGGATGCAGATCTGTGGGCCTGCACCCCTGGGAGGCCTATGCTCAGTGGCGGTGCTGGGTTGAAAGGTGGGGTGGGGGCTACAGTGAATTTTGGGGTGGCAGCAGCCCCACTTCCATCATGCAGCCTGCCCTGAGCACTAGGGAGAGCCCAGTGCTGCCCCTGCTGCAGCTCTGAGAGGGGTGGATGCCACCTGCCTGCAGCCACTGGGCTGTGCCACACCAGGGATTTTGGGGCATGATGCAGCCCAGTGGCTGCAGGCAGGCAGTGTCCACTGCTCCTGAGGCTGTAGCAGGGGTGGCACTGGGCTCTTTCCGGCACTCAGTGGCAGAACTGGGAGGGCAAGTTGAGCTCTGTGGGGCTGGTGAAACTGCTCAGAGCACAGATCTGGCTCTTTTTGCCCCTGCCGGGCAGCGCTCTGAGTAGCTCTGCCAGCCCCACGGAGCTGAGCCTGGTGGCCGGAGGTGGGGGAGAGACACTGGCCAGAGCTGTGCTCTGAGCAGCTCTGCCACCTCCTGCTACCAGGTCTGTGGGTCTGTGGAGCCTCCAGCTGTCCGGTTGTGCTCGCCAGGGCTGCACTTGCCCATGGAGCTCAACCCGGTGGCGAGAGAGCCAGTAGTGGAGCTGATCGGAGCACAGCCCTGCTGTGGTAGGAGGCTCTGCCAGCCCCACAGAGCTGAGCCTGGTAGTGGGAGGTGGGGGGAGCCACGGGCCAGGGCTGTGTTCAGAGCCAGGGCTGCGCTCCAAGCATCTCTGCAACTGGCTCTCCCACCACCCGTCTGAGCTCTATAGGGAAGACCCCAGCACAACCCCCAAGTCTGGTGGCCACCCAGGAAGAGCTAGGGGAAGCAGTCAGAGAGCTGGGGGAAAGGTTGGGGAGCTGGGGAATCCAACTGGGTGCCGGGGGAACGTTCAGGTTCCTGAACATTGCCCCAGCCCCCAGCTCGATTTCCCCAGGAAACCCAGCTTTAAAACTTGGAACGTTTCGAAAGTTTCAAAACATTTTGAGTGCCCTCTTTCATTTAGAAGCTGTTACGAGCCTTTTATTTCATTTCTATGTTGCTGTTTCAAGCTCAAAAACAGCCTCGAAACAAAACATCCATTGAAATTCACACAGCCCTAATATTAACAAAGATTAAATGGCAATTCGATATTCTATGTGCACTCTTTCAAGGCATTGCAAAAACGGATTCAAGGTAGAATTTTTGAGGGTACTTAGTGTTGGCCTATGAACGCTTTGAAGTCAGGAACTTTGCTGTTGACCTCAATAGGAACAGAGTTTGAGCTGTGCTGGTTGACTTGGTCTAGAAAAATCCTGTTTCCAAGTTTCAAGTGATGCATTTTGTAAGGAAGTGTGGAGGCACCAAAATGCCCAGTTTTTCTCCCCTCTCAATCATAGTTGTCTTTTTATTCACAAAAAATCAATTGGATCACTAAAATAGTTATTTGTTATGTAGTATATTCAACTGAAAGGATTGTTGGACAGTCAAAAACAGGGAAGTCAAAACCAGGAAGCTGCAGAAGGGAGAAAATTCCAGATATTTCCTTTCTTTTTCCCCCAATGTCAGGATGTTTTGCCAGCAATTTAATGGCACCATGCAAATTTTTATAAGCAAGAAAACTGTGTAGTCAGTGTTAAGGTGTTTTGGAGGGTGAGGGAAGGTGTTCTGTATGATCAACTCGTGTGTGAGTGAAAATGTAAATAGAATGCAGATATTAAGTGTCTGTATTGTCTGCTGAATTTTTAATCTGTGAGCCTTCCACCCCCCCATGATGTAATTTTTCTGTATTTTCTGTTTAATCTAAAATTGTTACTTTGATTAGTGCTACTAACATCTTCATACAAAATAACCCTATCTTACGCTCTTTTGTTTTGTTTTTTTTTAATGGAATCCTAACTGAGCTTTTGTTATTAGCCATTGAATGCAAAGATGATGGCTGATGTAAGGTGATTTTTTTTTTTTTTTTTTTTTTTTTCCGTTCGTTTCTCAGGGCTAAAAACCGCCCCCATTCTTCTTGGGATTCCTGTTCAGATTCTAAATAGGAATGTTGTTTCGGTAGTTGCGGAATGAAGGTAAAAAAAAACCCAACAGTTTCCAGTCTGCCATTCTATAACTGATGGCCAAACTGAAGTTGCTTGAGTGATTGTATTTATTTCATTTCCTTTATTTACCTTCTCCTAGGCTAAAGAAGAAAATGTAACCATTTAGAATTGTCACTGATTTATAAATCATGCTTCATTACAAATCATTAGCTCTTTCAAGAATAAAGGGCTAATAACTTTTAGACCTTTTTAGAACACGGCAGAGGTGGAGTGGCAGTATAAGGCACAATGTAACATTTCAACAGGATTTTATTTAGAAACCTCCTATTTCTCCCTTTGGAATAATATGTTCCCAAAAACATGTTTATTTCAGTGACCCACCTGGTTTAGATATGAAATATTTGAAGAAAGATGGCAACTTGCCTTTGAGAGGACTGAAGTCTTTGACTATAGAAAACACAGGTAAAATGATCTAACAGATTTTTAGATTACTTGTTTACCCAGCAACTCAGTTACAATTGACTGTTGACTCCTGCCATAATACATCTTCAATGCTGAGGATCTGTGTTTTAGAGTGTATAGTGGGCATGTTTTCTCTAGATAGACCTGGACTACAAAGTTCTGACCCAAACTCCCTCAAAACCAGGTAAACCAGGGACTATATTTTTGGCTTTAATTTCATGACTGTTTTCTTTGACTGTGTTCTTCTGAATTTTTTTCTTATAGTAATACAAGAGAGTTCTTTAGAATTGGTCAATCGTCAAACTACACAGGAATAGTCTAGTTTTGGGCCCAAATTCAGCAAGATTCTTAAGAAAGCTTCTGACTTTTTCTAGCATATGAATAATATCATTTAAATCAATGGGATTACCCATGCAGTGTATTGTTCCAGTTAAAAATTGACCCTGTATGCAAGTTGATCCCAAATGTTCAGGGGTTAGCAAAAGACAGCTTTCCCTGGGTACAGATAAAGAACTTGAACTGATTTTGCTGTGACAGAATTCCTTAGGAGAAGAAAGTAACCATGGAAAGGATCCAAAGGGTTAAATATACCAAAATTACTAAAAGGAAAAACTGCTCTGAAAATAAATACTGACTCTGTATTTTTGTTGTATGCACAAAAATACAGCAAGTCCAGATGTCAAATTTGTAAGAGGCCTGATTATAGGTTGACCTGCATACAAGTCAAATTGGATGTTATGGCTTTTTTGTAAGGGATGGGGAGAGGAGGAGAGGCGCTAGACTTGTAATCAGAACAATGAAGTACTTAAAGCTGAGTACCTGCTTGAATAACTACTTGAATCGGTGTGCAGTGATTTGGAGAAGGCATGCAGGAAGCTCACTATGCTGGACTTTAACAAGAAGATTCTTCTAAAGAATTTGAATAAAATATTATGTCAATTACTTTGCAAGGAATTCACAGTCTAGTAGTTGTTATTGTTGTTGTTATTATTATTTCAGTATTACCAAGGCCTACATTATCCAAGCAAGGAAGTCCACCTGTAACTTCTGCTTACTTCCCAAAGCAACAGCCTCGACTACCTGCATCATGAGCTTCAACACTATTGTAATGGATACGTAGAGAGACTCTTGCTCATTCTTGGAAACAATAATGAATATACCATTTAAAATGTGTGATATAAGAGAGATGCTTGGACAACAGGATTTTAAATTTGACTTTATGGTCTGTCTGAACTTAGTTACTTTTTCCCTATAAAGTCTTTGTTCACTGAAACTGCCACAGTATGTTCTGGTATAAAGCCAACCGTTAAAATAACCTAATTGCATTTCTAGATCTATAACTTCTTTTTAAACGATTAAAAAAATATAGCAGCAGCTGTTTGATTCCTCAGACACTCTGCAGCTTACAGGCTGTGCATGCTGAATGAAAGTATTTCTTTCAGGTATTTTTGCTGCTCCAAAACTGTGTGTGCGCGCACATATATGTATGTGCAACCTGTCTGGTACATCCTGTAGCACTGTGCTTTTCATGTTTAAAAGACCTTTTGTAATAGTCAAATTATGAAGAACAAGGTTTTTTTTAAGATGGCAGATTTATAGCAGCAGTAATCCATTGTGTGTACAGCATTTACTTTATGACATTAATCACTTCTGTTGATAACAATGGTGGACAGAAGTAGTTTCTACAAATATTTGGACCTCTTTTTTACGTTTTCTTCATGTTAGTTCCTTGATGACTGACTACTATTTTTTTCTTTCCTTAATCAAATCACTCTTTAGAACTTTTGGAGGACTCCTACCAGCTTTGTGCAAACGATATAGTCAGGGTATATCTTGTAAACTGTATTTTTAGGTAGGGTCAGATGGGTTATATTTAATCTTGATATTATTTGTAATATGAGTATAATTTGCTGGCAAAACTTGGAGAATTACAATAATGACAACAGACACAATATTCTGAATGTGAAAAGTTCTGTATCTTCACTATTAAAAAATAGTAACAGTTTCTTTAGTTTAGGACAGAGCCAGACTCAAAGTGAATGCAGTTCTATTTATTTGAATTAGTTCATTTGGCTTTTTGTTATCAGGGAAAAATCAAAAGTATTGGATTTACCTCTTTCAAAATGTTCACTTGATGAAAACCTCAGTTAGAAGTGTTCCATTTTGTGAGATGTAAGTAGACCATCTGCATTTCACTTGCACAGCAGTCATTCCTACTTTTTTTTACTGATTATTCTTCCTACAATTGTCTCTTTTCCTGTGTAAAATGGAAAAAAATCAAGAATGGTTTTTAATGATATACTGTACCTCCTCCCATTTTCAGACATGGTCTTGGCTCTTTGCAGTCTTACTATAATATCAAATACAAACTAAGATTTCAACTAGATTGGATGTATGGTAATTTCCTTTCTCATTCTGCAGCCTAATTCTTTGGGGACACAAAATTGGTTATTGCATTATTGAAGTGAGACAAATCTGCAGTAAATTAGTACATACTAGATTGATGGGCTACTTTAATTTTCAAAAGCACTGTTGAAACTTAATACCTGGAGGTCTGCAGTTCATTTTCCTGTCAGTATTATAAACATTAACCTTTTTCCTGAAATTATTTTCCTTGGATGGAATTGTGGAATGCAACAATGTCTAGAATTATTTTCTGTTGACTGATTATTACTTAGTGTGCCATCCTTTCGATTCTGGAACTTGCAGATACAGTACTCATGTCAGAGTCCAGGTGAAATGCAGTAATTTTTGCTTGGTGCCTTTTTGCATGGATTATTTTATAAGAGAACTTCATGTATCTTAATTTTCTGGGAACTTGGAACATGCATTTCTTGTATGTTGAGAGAGAACCTGGGCCCTATTAATTCCATGCAGTGTCTAACAGCAAATGAGGGGTGTGTGTGTGTGTGTGTGTGTGTGTGTGTGTGTATATATAAAGAAGTGTATAAAATTAACATTTTTTCTATTTAAAGTTTGTATTATATTGTGAATAAAATATTTGTACTATAATTGCCTAACTTTTGCTTTATTAGAGAAAAGGTAGAGGGAAAGAAGCTATTTCTTTAAAAAAACAAAAACAAACCCATCCTGGTACATGATATACTTAAGTTCTGAGTTTTTAAATTTTCATCTCTTCATGCTGTCACCATCATTGAAGATAATGGAGTAGCATGAGTGTCACTGAAAACAATTTGAAAACCACAGGGCCATAGTAAATGAAGGTAGAATTTGTCCTTGTATTGTTTCAGAAAAATCCCATGGTTGGAGCTACAAAACTTTTCCCCCCTTCCTTTATACTGAGCAAATGCAAAAAGCATGTAGGTACTTTAAACGTAAGACGCATTATCACTTATTTGCTGCTTTCAGTAACACATACCTTGACACCATTTGCAATTGGAAGATAGAAAAATACTGATTTTAAAGTATCTGCACCAGTATTTTTTTTTCTTTGATAGTACCCAACCCCAAATGCTCTAGGAAGCATAGGGGCAGCCCTCCAGAAAAAAACACTGAAAGAATTATGATATGTCCACCATGGGGTTTCATTCAGATATGTAGATGTTAGAGAGTAATTCATCCTTCCTTGACCAACATTATATAGGGTACACCTAGGCACCTCTACTCTCCTCTTTCATTTTACTGCTGCTTCTGTCTGCTCCATGACACTTAAGGTTGACTTTCTGCCTTTGCTGATTAGGGTCCTTTTTACTTTCAACTCTTCAGCTTTGTGCGGTAGTCAGTGTGTGGTATCTGGAGACCATGCTACAAAAATGTCCAGTTCCACCTTTTAATTTTGGTGGATGCAAGCTGTTAGTTGGAGATTTTTATTAAGGCTCCAGACTTAAAGAATGAGATTTAATATCCCTCCCAAAATGTTGCTGTTAATTATAACCAGGGATCCTGGTTTTCTCTGTTTTTAAGAACTGCAGATTCTCTGATTTAAAGCTCCCCAAATCCATGTTTTTCCATGGTTAAAATGCTGGCACTACATAGGTGTCAGTTGGGCAAGGTTTTATTGACAGTTTGGAAGCCTAAGAGTGTCTCAATTGTTATAATAAAATACATGCTAAATACTTTGGTGTGTGTTTGTTTGTTTATTTTTTAATCATGGAAAATCAGAGCTCCCCCTGCCCCCTTCACTTACCAGGATGTGGGTCCACCCGTTGCTGTCCCTCCTGCTGTTTTGTGGCACTGTGCATCCCTGAAATCCCAGTACCCTGCCCATGCCATGCCCCTCACTCCTGACCTGTAGCTCCCATGCACTGTCACTGCCTCTCCCAGCCCAAAGCCCTAATAGTGCCCCGCACTCCCAACCCACTACCCCAGGCCTCCAGTGTATGAAGAAGAGGCCAGGTATGTGAGGAAGGGGGAATGTGGGCACAGGTGATGTATTGGGGAGAGGATGGGGGGGCACAAGAGATGCATGGGAGTACAGAGGGAATACATGTCTCCCCAGACTTTTGTGTCCACGGTGGGGTACAGGGCTGCAGCTGGGCTGAACTAGCTCTGGGCAGGAGCAGCCTCTTCAGCCCAGAAGGTGGGACCTGGAAGTGCCAAGCCACCATGGCTGCCACACTGCCTGGCTGCCATGTGCATGCACATGCACGTGCTGCCCCCTGCATCCCAGTCCCTGCAGACCTTTACAGGCTGGAACTGTGCCAGACTGCAAGGCGAGACCTGTGGTTTCCCTCATTTTTCCTCCTTTAAAGGGAAAATCCACATTTTTCTGTGGCAAATGAAAAATCTGGATCCCTGATTATAAGTGTGGCCCTTCTTGATTATCTATATGAATGACAAGAATTAAAAAGTTATTGGATAAGTTGTCATTAACCACTTGCAGTAGCAAAACTGTTCTTCATTTAATTACAGGTTGTATTTTTAAAACTCTTGTTCTTAATTCATTTTGAATTTTCCATTTTTTTTTTTTTATATTTCATTGAGTACCCTCTTGTTTTGGTGTATGGGACACGGAGAACTGAAGTTTCTGATTTAAGCCCCCTTCACCATTATTTTATATAATTTATCATATTCCTTTATTCATTTGCTTTTCTAAATTAGACAGTCCCAGTATTTTTGGTGTTATCTCCTTTGTGGGACTTAATGTTCTTGTTCATTTCCACCTCTCTTCTCATTCACTGTAGTTCTGCTCTATTGTTTTTAGATGAGATGACCAGAATGGTGCACAGATAAAGTTGCATTATTGATGTATGTGAAGATATTATTGAATGGGATGGTGAATAAAATATAAATCCTAACACTTTATTAGCTGCTGCTTTTTGGATGCAGCTACATATTGAGCAAAGGTCTTTGTTATACTGTCCATAGTTATGCTTAGGTTCTAAGTTAATTTAGAACATTGTAAGTGAAAGAAGAGTTCAGTTTTCATAACTCCAACGTGCTTTATTTGCATTTTTCGGTAACATTAAATTTACCATTGTTTGCTCATTCATCTAACTTGTTTGTGTTTCTCTCAGGTTTCTTCCACTCTTGACTAATCCAAATAATTTTGTTACTTGTGAAATTTATATAAATTACATTTCCAAGTTAACTTTCCATTCATTAGTAAATATAGCAAACAATTAAATGGCACAGGACCTAATATGAGCTCTTGAGACATCCTGGTATTAGCTTTTAACCATGCTGAAAATTGACTGTTTAATCTTATTTTTTGCATCCTGATTCCTAGCCATTTTTGTTTTGATCCAAGACAATACTGGGCCTGTCGTCACCTCAACTCTTTTTAGTAGTTTAAACACTGAAATACGTTGTAAACTAGTTATTTTTCCAGTGTTTTACTGACGTATTCAAATCCTTACATTTGCAAGAGGTTTTCCTTGCAAGCGAAACTGTTTAGTGACAATTAAATGTGCATCAAGACCCAGGCAAATCCTTGAAAATATGGAAATAACAATGAAAAGCTCCAGCATACCCAGCCACTAACATTGTAAGCAAAGCTGTTGATACATACTGTGAAGGACATTAATTTCCATCTCAAACAGTTGCTAAAAATCATTAAATATATATATCCTACCTTCATCCAACTTGCTCTATCATGCAAAACCTTGATGGTGACCTCCAAACTTCTTGTATTAGCAGACTGATGAATCTGACTGTCACATAGTCTGCTTTTTTAGAAGTAATTCTGCTTTAAAATGGCTGCTGGCATCACTGGGGTTTTGATTTATCAACTATCAAACAGTGCAAAGCTAGTTTCCCCCTGCAGGAGCATTTTTGGGGTGAGTAGATTGATAGGCTTGTGTGCAAAATATCGGAGAGGTTAGGGTTAGAGTTATTGTTATTAAGTAAACGCATTTATTTTTTGTAAAGCAGTTTGTTTTAATTTGTATATTGGTCATTTTAATGTCACTTCATAAAAGTGCATGCATGTTACTTTTATTTTGTGGAAGCATGAAGAACTTTGTGGCCACAAGAAGACTTAATTGGTTCTCATGGCAGTGCATTTTCAATAGCAAGGGGGTGTGTGTGTGCGTGTGTGGTGGCGAGAAAGGGAGAGAGCCAATTTAAGTTGATGACAGTATGAATTACAGATAAGTGGCATAAAAACATTGTACAATGAATAAATGGAAGCATTCAGTCATGAAACTGAAAGCATGGGGATAAAATAAAGGGAAAGGATAAAAGTTGCATTAAGATCTAATCTGAAAACACAGGAAGATGATGAGAATAAGTTACTTGTTGTTTGCAGAAGTAATAAATGGAAGTCAATTTGAGAGCTCAGAAGCAAGGAGAAGAGAGAGGAAAGAGACTTGGAAAACTATGTGGTTTCTGGAGGGAAATCCAGTTCTGACGACAAATACTGAAATCCAGGAGAAGGGCAATAACTGCTAGAGTTAGGACTATGAGACTCATTCATATATGTGCATAAAATAAGGGACCCAGAATCTGGACAGTTGAAATTTAGCAAAACTGTGACTAGAACAGGCTTCAAAGGAAGAGGAAATAGCTGCTTAAACTCTCAACTACAGAGATAGTTAAGGTAGGTGTGTTCATGAGCTATGCTGTGGAGGTTTTGATAAAAAGATTACATAGAACTGTAAAGAAAATAAAAGTTCAAGGTCAAGTATGATAGGAAGCTGTAGGGAGATTGGAGTTCTTGTTTAAGGAAACTTGCTTTCAAGATATTTGCTTTCAGTCTTTTAGCCAACAAATTAGTTTGGCATCTTAAATTCCATGGTTAGTTCAATTCATGTTAGCGCTACAAAATAAGATTGTATCACTTTCATATCAAATGGAGACAGAAATAGTCAGCTTGGTATAGTCTGAAGTAGCAAGAAATGTCTGATGAAGTAGGTTGCCCATGAAAGCTCATACCTTTTTGAACCAGTTAGATAAAGATGCCCTTAGAGACTATGCTTTGGGGTGGGGGCGGGGAGGCATTTTAATTACAGTGGCTCTTAGGAGCCGCTCTATGAGACTCTGCAGGTGTTTTAATTATATTCAGTATTCATGCTTCAAAGTGACAGCAGGGGAGCTTTAACTAAAGCTTGTTCGACAAACTTTAGTTAAACCCCCCCCCCCGCCACCATTTTGAAATGTGGCAACACCAAGGCTGCATGCATTCTAATCAGAATGTTCCAGCAGATTTGATTAATCAAGCGTGCTCTAACAAGTTCTAATTAAAACGTGTTGGAGCAGGCATAGGTTCCCTAAGGTGCCACCCTGCCCTAGGTTTATATCAAATTGAGGTAAACTCTGGGTGGTGATGAGTGCTTGTTTTGAGAGAGAATTGTTTTTTTTTCTTTGCAGCCTTCTTTTTCACCCCATGTATTAATTGATGGGCATTGCATTCATACTGTCCAGCTGCTTTAGCTGTTTTGGAACAAGGACACCTGCATCTGTCCTTGGTTTGTCATGCTATTTGAATCCAAAGCAAAGTGTATTAGATGTTACACACAGACTAATTAGGCTACAAACAAGCCAGACTGAATGCTTCACCAAATAAAGTTTTAAGCCCAAGATACTAATAGATCTATGTTAGGAAATACTTGGGGCTGGACTAGATCTCCTGAGGTCCCTTCCAGCCCTGATGTCTATGAAATATGTCGTTGTGAATAAGGAACTGTAGCATATTTGTTTTAGCTGGGTTTTACAGGGATGGCTCTGATAGCAAAAAGTGTTTTTCAAGACTGACCCAGATCCCATTTTGTCTTTAAAGCATGAGTATTCTGGAGACTTTTGCCTCTAGCTAATGCACCAGAACGCAGGAGAGTGATCTTCTCAGTGTGGAACACAACTGAGAAGAGAGGAGCCACACAGCTCTCCCATTCTAGCACTCAGGAAGCCCTGAGACCAGCAGGTGTTGCAGAGTACAAACACCTTCAACTGATGCAGGCTACCTACACTCTAGAGACGTGTGCAACATTTCCTAGTGCATTTCTGGGACTGAAGCATTCCCAGGAGACCCTACCTCTACTTCCACATACACTGAGGGACAAAGAAACTGACCTTCCTCAAAGTATTCTTAATTACATGAAGGATGTCATTGCAGACAGCAAAAGGACCCCTGGTCAAGATGCTGAAATGTCAAGTATAGACACCTTTACACCAAATAGGAAGCACTCCCTCCCACCCACTCAACTCAGCACACTCTCTTCCTTGTTTCTTAGAAGGGAAGGTAACCAGTTACTGTATGGAACTGTCCTATGGACATTCATCTACATTACACCAAGGATGGTAAACTGAAAGAATAGCCAGGACTTGAAGCTGGCACATAACTGCTCTGATTAATGTCAACTGGGTTGGAGCAGCTCTACTAAACAGGAGAAATGTGGAGTTATTTTTCTATCTCCTTAGTTTCCAATAACTCCAGCCAGATACTCCTATAGGGGAGCCTCACCCCATATGGGGATGGGGGTAGAAATGGTGCCCAAAACCTAGGCTGTTTTATCTGCTCCTAGCTAGATATCTGTGTCCAGTAGGGTAACTCTCTCGGCACTTAAACACCATAGGAAGACAATATTTTTTTTGCAACATAGAATGTTTGTTTTGATGGAAGATCTCTCCAGGGAACTAATGAGATTACACCATTGACATTGCAGTTCTGACTGAGATGAGGTGACTGGATGAGGGTCAGCTGAGGGAAAAGGGTGAAGGCTACACTTTCCTCTGGAAGAGGTAACTGGCCCAGGAAAGATGCACTCATGGTGCCAGCTTTGTCATCAAGAATCAATTCATCAGTCAAATTGCAGCGCTTCCTGTGGGCATTAACGAACATCGTATGACCTCCTCCACCTTAAGCTTAGCAGGAACCAGTACACCACTGTCCTCAGTGCCTACACTCCAACACCTGATGTCGACAATGTCAGAGAACAGCCCTACTCCAACTTTCACCTCATTCTAATACTCTCAAGGAGAACGAGATCATTCTCCTTGCTGACTTCAATATCAGAATTGGGCGTGACCTGGAACTCTGGAGTGGTACCATTGGGAAGGATGGAGTAGGGAAAGCCAACTCCTTTTTTTGAGTCATTGTGGTTCTTATTAAGGACTGCTTTCCTTTCAGATTTGAGACTGAAAACCTAACCGATGGAGGGCTTGTCAATTCAATCTGGATCATATGCAGCTGAAAACCAAAGTATTCAGAACCATCATCCTTGACTTTCAATATGCTGAGGACTTCCCGCTCTTTGCACATACTGAGGAAAACCTCCACACCATGCTAGATCTCTTTGGAGAAGCCTACCAAACATTGTTAACCAATTAGCTCAAAACAAAGAGTGAGACCTTTGTAAAAGGGAACATGGTGAGATGCTGCATTTATTGATTAGGCGCTTAGTGTACACACACCCCCACCCTGATTTTTGCTCTGGGCTGGTATATATTACCAGTCTTGTTAGTGCTCAAGTCAACTTGGTGACCAGCTAAGAGGTGGGTGGATGAGAATAGGGTGGGATTCAATATGGACAAGTGCAAGGCATTGCACCTGGGGAGGATGAACCAGCAGCATACCTACAGGCTGGGGAACTTCCTTCTTGTCAGCGCAGAGGTAGAAAAGGATCTTGGAGTCGCTATTGATTCCAAGATGAACATAGGCTGCCAATGTGGGAAAGTGGTCAGAAAGACTAACCGCACCTTGTCATGCATCCATAGATGCATCACGACCAGGTCCAAGGAGGTGATCCTCCCCCTCTATGCGACATTGGTCAGGCTGCAATTGGAGTACTGTGTACAGTTCTGGTCGCTGCACTTGGGAGAGATGTAGATGGCATCAAGAGGGTCCAGAGGAGGGCTACTTGCATGATCAGGGGCCAACAGGATAGGTTCTATGAGGAGAGGCTACAGGACCTAAACCCGTTCAGCCTCCACAAAAGAAAGCTGAGAGGGGTTCTGCTGGCCACCTACAAACTTGCCAAGGGGGACCAGCAGGCAGCGGGAGTGTCCCTGCTCCCCCAAGCACTACTGGGAGTAACAAGGAATAGTGGGCATAAGCTGACTGAAAGTATATTCAGGCTGAACATCAGGAAGCACTACTTCATAGAACAGCTAGGATCTGGAACCAACTTCCAAGGGAGGTGGTGCTTGCCCCTACACTGGGGGTCTTCAGAAGGAGGCTAGACAATCACCTAGCCAGGGTCGTTTGACCCCAGTATTCTTTCCTGCCCATGGCAGGGGTCAGGCTTGATGGTCTACTTAGGTCCCTTCCGTCCCTACCAACTATGAAACTATGAAGTCAGTCACGAGTGCGAGCTGGGCTTCTGTCAGTCTGTCTCATCAGGTGAACCGATGCTCCAGAATGATATGCAGAACAAGACCCAGAATCGCCATGTGTCGCCCCACCTTTTATAGTCTTGTCAATTCTATAGCTATCTATAGATGTAGGGTTGGAAAGGACCTAAGTAGATCTTCAAGTCCCACCTGCTGCCCTGGTTAGGAGAGAATGCTGGACTCGTATGTCTCCAGCTAGGTAATTATCAAGCCTCCTCTTAAAGACCCCCCAAGGTAGGAGCCAGCACCACTTCCCTTGGAAGTTGGTTCCGGATCCTAGCTGCCCTGACTGTGAAGTAGTGCCATCTAATATCCAGCCTGAACCTACTTTCAAGCAACTTATGGCAGTTATTCCTTGTTACTCTGGGAGGTGCTTGGGGGAACAGGGTTTCTCCCATTCCCTGCTGGACCCACCCAGTAAGTTTATAGATGGCCACGAGGTCCCCTCTCAGCATTCTCTTGTGAAGGCTGAACAGGTTCAGGTCCCATAGCCTCTCCTCGTAGGGTCTGTCCTGCGGACCCTGATCATGCGAGTGGCCCTCCTCTGGACCTTCTTGATGCTGGCCACATCCCTCCTGAAGAGCGGTGCCCAGAACTGGACGCAGTACTCCAACTGTGGCCTGACCAATGTCGCATAGAGGTGGAGGACCACCTCCTTGGCCCTGCTTGTGGTGCATCTATGGATGCATGACAAGGTGTGGTTAGCCTTACTGGCTGTGTCCTCACATTGGTGGCCCATGTTCATTTTGGAATTGATAACACCTCCAAGATTTCTTTCTGCCACTGTGCTTTTGAGAGAGGAGTTCCCCAGTCTATAAGTATGCTACTGGTTCTTACTGCCCAAGTGTAGTTCCCTGCACTTGTCAGTATTGAATCCCATCCTATTCTCATTTGCCCACCTCTAATCTGTCCAGGTCCAGCTGTATTCTGTCCTTCCCTTCTAGTGTGCCTATCTCACCCCAAATCTTGGTGTCATCAGCAAATTTGAACAGCCCCCTTGTCCAGATTGTTAATAAAGAAATTGAACAGTGCAGGCCTAAGGACCAAGCCCTGGGGGACTCCACAGCACACAATTCCTCCAGGTCAAATCTGACCCATCCACCATCACTCTCTGGGTGCAGCCCCTCAGCCAATTTGTGACCCATCTGACGGTGTAGGCATCAATGCCACAGTCACCTAGCTTTTTAATGATAATGTGGGGAGACAATGTCAAAGGCCTTCCTGAAGTCCAGAAAGACTACATCCACTGCGACACCTGCATCCAATGATTTTGTGAACTGATCATAGAAGGCAATCTGGTTGGTCCAACAGGACCTGCCCCTAATGAACCCATGCTGGTTGCCCCTGAGCATCATCCCCACTGCTGGTCCACAGATGTGCTTCTGGATAATCTTCTCAAAGAGCTTCCCCAGGATCAAAGTAATACTAATGGGCCTATAGTTGCCTGGGTCCTCCCCCCTCCTTTTTTTGAAAATGGGGACCACATTGGCCTTCCAGTTATCTGGGACCTGGCCAGAGTACCATGAGTGCTCATAAAGCTGTGCCAGGGGCCCCTTGATAACTCCTGCCAATTCCTTCAGAACCCTGGGATAGAGAGCATCTGGACCTGCTGATTTGAACATGACCAGCCCCTCCAGAAGTTCCCTAACTTGGTCCTCCCTGACTGTAGGCCTGGCGGAGTCTTTCCTGAGTCTGTCCTGAATCTCACTGGGGGGAGTCCTGGTCCCAGCACAAAAAAATGGAGGCAAAGAAATTGTTAAAAAGGTCTGCCGTTTCCTCTGGTGCATCCACCAGATTGCCTAGCATATTCTGCAGTGGCCCCACATTACCCAGTGCCTTCTTCATACTCCCTTTGTATTTAAAAAAGTCCCCACATTGTCCTCAGCTAGGATCCGGAACCAACTTTTTGTTGTCCTTGATGCTAACCCTAGTTCTGTATCTGCCTTAGATTTTCTAACAGCCCCCGTACAGACCTGAGCGATGGATATGTACTCCTCTTTCGTAATAGCCCCTCCCTTCCACTGGGTGTATGCCTCCTTTTTGGCTTTCAGGTGTTCCTGAATACTTTTGGTGAGCCAGGGGGGCTTTTGAGCACTCTTGCCCTCTTTGATTCTCACTGGGACTGTCACCTCTTGGGTTTGGAGGATCATCTTGTTAAGGAATGACCACTCATCTTGGACATCCAGTTCCCCTACCCTCCAAGACCCCAGTGCCTCTCCTACCAATTTCAACTCATTGAAGCTGGCCTTCTTGAAGTCAAGGGCTACTGCCTTGCTGCAGGCCCTTGACACCCTGCACCCTTCATTTAGTCCTCTGGGCTTTTGCTATGTTATCACAATGTTTCTCCTTAGAGGTCGATTAATGTTGTTCTCTTGCTGTTCTGGGGCACATTCTTCTTGTTTTGGTCTTTTATCTGTCTGCATTCTTCAGTCAGTCATCAACTGGTGGTTTGCTTTTCCACAAACACTCTCACCCATTCCCTTACACACATGCAGCGTCCAAAGGAGTGAAAGGTCAAGCACTTATGTCAAGCTACAGAGCAATATAAAATGGAATTTCTTAAGGCAGTGCAAAGCATAAGAAAATACACACAAAAAAGCATCAAGGTAATGCACAAAATTAAGGAAAGGTTAAGGCAATAGGCAAAAGTCTATCTCCATGTTATTTACCTAACCTAAAGCTGGTATTTATGCCATTTGCCTAACAACTCTGGGTCGCTCAACATCAAGAAGACTAGAGTCCAATGCCAATGAGATCATCCTCAAATGGAGGGATTGCCAATGAAGCTAACCATGAATCTATATCAGACCTGTTCAAGAAGCTAATGTCTTTTGCAGAGATCTAAGCATATTGGTAAATGCAGCAGGAGGATGGGGTAGAGGTATCTCATCACTAAAAAGAAGAAAGGGAGGGATGTGTACTTCAGGACAAAACAATGTATCCAGCATTTAGTGGAGTTGAACTATGGTCAGTCCTAGGTGGCTGACTGGCCTAGCTGAGACAGGCTTGGTCAGAATTCTGAAACTTGATACCTCAGAAGGTCAACTTACAGCAGCAACATGGGTGTAGTCTGAGTGGTACAATAGTTGAATGTGGCTTGCCTGTGTAGTCCCAGGTTTATTGCACCAAAAAGTCACATGGATCACAACCTGGTAAAACCTTGGTCCCTGAGGAGGGTTTTGCAAATGGTTAATGATAATTTGCTTTAGATTCTTATCCTTAACTGCCTTTTACATCAGCCTTGCCACTCCCTTCCATCTTTATTTCTCCCCCCACAGAGGGAAGAGCTATTACGGAACAGGACACTTGTAGCAAGTAATGGATTTCTACAAGGAATGCTTTGATCCTGCCCAGTGATTTCCAAAAATGGCTATACCCAGAAGCAGAACAATTTCAATGTGGTGTAGATAGTACCTGTGTACCTAGATGAATGCACTGAATTGCATATGAACATGTGGAAAGCTGTTAAGTATTCTGTACACTGATTTCAGGTAAGCAGCAGACTTGTGACATGCCAAGTTCCCTATGGATGAACAGCAATTCTTTTTTCCTGACATGGTGGGGGGGGGGGATTAGGAGGGGAGAGAGGCATCTTTTATATTAAGAATCTGCAGGGAAATAAACATTTTAAAATGATCAGTACCCTAATTTTTACATTCACCTAAAACTCTATTGTAATGGGTTTATTTGGCATTTCAGGAAATCTGTCAGTTTCCCCTATTTGGTTTTTTTAATTGTTCATAAATGCTTAGCTGTTTGTACTTAGAAAACTAGGAGGAATATAGGCTAAAATTATTTATTTGGGTGACTATGTTTAGCCTGCTGGGTTAAAGGACTAGATCTTTCTAAGAAGTATACAGAACTTGAAGTGTCGTTTGAGTTCAGTGACTACTTATAATACCTTAGAACCTTAAAAAAAATCAAGCCACTTACTAGGTGCTGATTAACTTAATTTATTTGCTTAAATGAAGGCTTCCTAATCTGAGTAATAAATAGACCTGGGCAATATTTTTATTCTTTTTTTTTCTGCAGTGTCTCGGTAACAAACTTGTCTCATTTTGAAAAAGCTAAACTGGTTCATTTTTAGCATTTTCTAAATGCTTTTTTAAAATTTGGGGCTCAACTCACAAGGGTGCCATTCACAAAGAGAGGAAGACCTTGTACCTGCCCCCCTGTACCATGTAGCCCAGTATTTATGAAGTATGGGGTTGGCCCAACATTTTCTTTGTCTAGTTTGGCCACTGAGCCCAAAATCATTTATTCAGAAGTTTGAAACTAGAGCTGTGATCTGGTATGTTTACTTTTTAATTTTTTTTTTTTTGGTTACTCAGCTGCTGAATAAATAAGGTATATGTGTTCCAAAACAAGTTTGTACTGAGTACTAAAGACTGGGTTTATTGTTGGTACCTTTTGAGAGAGCAGTGGACACAATACAGTGGAATTCCTGCTAACCCATGAATGTACTCTGTGTTTGACATCTCCATGACAACCAATGGCAAAAAATATTGGGCTGGATGAGCTTTCCTATTAAGTGAATATTGGTTAAGAAGGTAGTTATAAATCATTTACTCTTTAATAAGTGGCATAGTACATAGTAGCAGCAGCATATTTTATCCAGAGTTCTTATTGAAATTGGCATACTGAAAGGCAACTCTCAGTGGTTAAGGATTTTTTTAAATTGGCTTTTGTAGAGAAACAATGCTCATCCGAACAGCTCAGCCAACTTTTCAATCATACAATGAACATGTATTTTTGTTGCTTTTTGGCCTAGCATTCATTGGAAAGTGTACAAATTACTGTATATACTGGTATGCAATGTTCTTTGAGTAGATGTGATATCTTTTATTAGACCAACTAAGTAGCTGGAAACAAGTTTATTGCAAGGTTTCAGGCACAGTCTTCTTCAGGCATAGGGAGCCTCTGCTGTTCTGAGACTCCAAAGAATGAAAGAAGATAAGTGTGACAGGATGTCAGTGAGAATGTAAATAGGTGGAAATTAGGAAAACGAAAGGTAGAACAGGGAACGGGGGAGGGAATGAGGGAGAAAAAAAGGCCAAAGGTGAGTAAGGGAAACTCTACAGTAGTAGATTTTCAGGGTAGAAAAGAGGTTGTGTGGAAAAAGTAAATAGCTGGAAATCAGGAACACAAAGGACAGAAAAGGAGGATACAAAGACGGGGAAAGAAAAGTGTAAGAGGTCAGGTCTGGCAGGTACCTGGTGAATCAGATGTTAGGCAGGGTGTAATACATCATAAATCCAATGTCTGTATTGAGTCCATGATTTTTTGTATCCAGTAGATTTTAAGAAGTGAAGTTCGTAGGCTTGTCTATGAAAGGTGTTTTGTAAGTTCCCTTTATATAATGTATATAGTGTGTGTATATAATGGTAGATTTTATGAAATGCCAGGTCAAAGAAACATGTAAAAGGATATGTAATAGTTTATATATGTGGACTTCAAATATGTAGACTTGTATGTACACAGCCTGAACATCTGGCTTCTTTGGAAAAAAATTTTTTTGTTTAGGCCTACATTGGCTTAAGAATAAGAAAAACAAAGCAGTCCTTTGCTACAGGTGAAGGATTCCGAGATTCTTAGTTAATGTCCCTTTAATGAAGGGGAAAAGCTTGCTTTTTCCTTGTTGCTTTAAAGGAAGAAAAGTTGTTAAGTTAGAATAACTGTCTTGCATCATGGCTCACTTTAAGGCCCTGTGTGTTGTATGACTCAGGCCTCTGCTACACTTTACATATATTATGCAATTAATTGGTTAATCATGCAGTAAACTTAGACTAGCTACATATTTAATGTAAGACCAGTCACCAGTGCAAAGTAATATTTGCAGTTAACTGGATAATTGTGCAGTAAATGTAGACCGGCCACAGGTGAAGAGTAATCATCACAGAATACAAATGAGTATAGCTATAAAAAAGTCAACCAGCTATAAAGTTAGTGCTTGAAGATTTGCAACAACACTATAGCTGATTTCTACCCAGCTTGAATCTGAATATGTAGCAGGGCCCTCAGAATGATATAGTTGAAATATTTTTACATAGTTTTTAAGTGGTCTTTTTAGCATCAAAGAACTATACAAAGTTCATTCTTGCTGTAATGGTTAGTAACCCGGACCTACGGATTAGTGTGGGGAAACTGAGGCAGTTGGGTAAAGTGACTTGCCCCATTGTTTGAATATAGATGAAAACTGAGCAGTGCCTAATGTCTGAGTTCGGAAAATATGCCTGAATTTTTCAAATAAGAAAACCAAGAGAGAAGCAGAGAACTTGAGGAATGTACAGATATGCTAACCTAAATCCTTCAATCTCTTCAGACCAGTGTCACAAAATGCATTAAGAGAGTATGCCCAGGTTATGGCTATATGTACAATGACTCAGTATTTTGCTTACTCATGTGGCTGTCTTCTACATGTTCAGAGAAGCAGAGGTTGATGAATGGTGCATTCTCTAGTTAGCATGAAAGTTGCTCCTTTTTAATAAAATATTATGATGGTAGCTAAAATGCTAATCTCTAGCCAATACCACTTATGTTAGTGCCATCAAAAATAATTTGCACTTCTGCTGGCAGCTGCTTAGAGAGACTGTATCGTGAGACAAAACTGGGCCAAAAGAGGCTGAACTCATCATGCAGTCGGTGTAATTAGTTAAGAATAACCTCTCCCTTGCGTGCCCAAAAGCAATGATGTCAGGTAACAAAGCCAGCTAAGCAGATGCTACTATCCAGTGAGAGCTGGGTGGGTCAACAAAGCAAAGAATCGTGTTGACAGGTTATTATAAGATGTTCATTTGCCCATTAAGGATGGTTAAAAGAAATGTTCCACAATAAAAATGAAATGTTTGTCTATAAAAGCTGCCACCATATTGAATGAAAAGCAGCAAGCCTTATTTATTTTATTTTGAGGGTCATACTGTGTTTCCCCTTTCCTACTGTGCATAAAAATGGGGCTGATTCTTCTAAAGCAAACATTTTCCTTTTGATATTGTCTGGAACCTCATTTCATACAAACTGTACTTTACGTAAAAATAATGCTAAAGTGCCATTTTCATTGAGCCAAGAACCACTAGATGGAGCAAGTGTTGTTTAAAAAATGAAAGACAAACCAAGAATCCTGAAGTCCTGCTGTCTCTGAAGTCCTGTGCTAAAGCTTAAGAAGGCTAAATACACAAATTATTTAGAAATGCAGTATCTTTATTATTAAAAGTTATGTGTTAAACTATGGAAGCTTAATGTAGTTGAAAGCTGCCTAATCAAGAAAATTGTTTGCAGTTACCAACAGATATATTAATAAAAATTATGCTTAAAGCGACTCTAATCCAAGGGGCCTAGGGGAAGAAGAAGGACAATTGAAAAAAGCAATCATTTAAAATTCTTTGCAGACTCAGTTGCATATCTAAAGATAATTGGGATGGCATCATTAAATGTTTTTGGATAATGAGTAGCAGAATAGGCTTATTAGAACATTTTTTACTATATTAAGTAAATGTTTTATCAATCAGTTTGTGTTTAGACATGGAAATTGAGATTGGCCTTGTAAGTGGAAATGTGCTTAGAGGATACAGAGGTGTTGGAGTGATTTCAGTGTAATGGGAAATTTTTTCACAGTCTCACGAACTTGTTCCAAGGTGACAAGCCCTCCCTCAGCTGATATGTCTCATTGATGCTTAATGGAGGTCCAAGATGGGAAAGTTATAACTGTTGTAAATCAGGAGACGGATTAATTTGGCAATGTCCCTGCTACTGTACATGGGAAGCTTGAACAGCAGCTGTTTGTACCATGATTTGATAAAACTCATACTATTAATTTTTTTTAAGAAGATAAAAAGGTTTTTATTATTTTTTAATGGATTATATTTAATTGTAGCATTTGTAAATTAAAGTGATTACTACTCATAGGCTCAGTAATAAGACAATTCCATCCTCCTTTACAGCACTGGAGTTCTGGAAGAAGTGCACAAGTGTCCTCAATTAGACAGCAGAGAAGCTTCTTAACACTTGTGTTACTTCTGTGTAGCTGCTCTTTAGGGGGAAAAATGTAAGATATGGTGCAGTTCTGCACCAACCACCTTAAATTGTTCCTACTGGCAACTCCAGACCTTCCAAAGTTAAGGTATGGCAGCCATGTTTTGATATCTTTGAGGAAATGAAAAGCATAAATTTAGCTTGCACTTGGTATAGAAAGGCAGTGGGCAAATTTCTCCATTTGACTATCATTGCCATTTTTCAAAGTTATACTATACTAATATTGAGCAGAGACAGAAAATTCTGCTGATTCTGTGGCAAGGTAGTTAGTGACTTTGTGGTGTGTACATAGAGGGATTAGAAATTTGATCTTTCTAAATGCTTTTTTTCCCCCTTAGCTACACAGTTTAGGTGAATAGGGCATGACTTTATTTTCAGTGAGGTGCAGAAACATGCTCTAACAATAAGAAGTAAGAGAGAAGCATGCAGAGTTACAAGTATGATGCAAGTAGTGGTAATGCCAACTTCCCCATACTGCTCAATCAATATGCAGCAACCTTAACCTTGAGAGAGTATCCCTAGGGATAAGGATTAGTCTCTGTGTTCATCTAAACCTTAGTCTTTCTGCTCAAGCTGCCCGTGAGGGCACCAATTAGTGTCAGCTGCAAGGGTGATTTTTTGTAATATGGACCATTAGGAAAATTGTGTAGTGTCTAATGCTAGACACAGAGGGTACAATATCATAGCATAAAAATAATCCTCTACTTTCAGAGAGAGTTGTTTTTTTAAATAGAAAAGTAGAGATTTTTGGGATACTGTGTGGTGACTATGAACATTTAGGCATTCTTAATTCAGTATACCAGAACAGCCTCATTTCAGGTTTGTTAACTCAGGATCTCTCAATCTCTTTTGTGCCCCACCTCTGGATTTCAACGAAGAATCCCATCATGCCAAACCACACTCTTCTACAGGTTAATATTTTGTGTGTTAAATTGCTTGTACTTTGAAGAAGTAAGATTCTAGAGGCCTAGCAACAGCAGAAGCAGCACTGTGGAAAAAAAAAAGGTTTTTTTAATAAAAAATGCTAAGTAATCAATATAAGGGAATTTTAAAAATGTAAGTTGGTTTACTGCCTCTGTTTAATAAGCCATGGAGAATAATAACATGAAGGGCTGGAAGGATGCTTATAGATGGAGAAGAAATTTTATAGCAAAGAACAGAGATTATAGTAGCTTAATCAGATAAAGAAGTGATGAACTTGGAACTGGAAGTTAAATGGAGGTTAATGTAAAAAGGAGCAGACGGATAAAGAAACAGATAAGAGATCGCTTTAGTTAAACACACAGTGTTTTCATTGCATCTGTTCCTTGGGCTTCCAGGGAAGGATGCATCTTGAAAAGGATAAGTACAACATCTATATTTTGATGTTCTGCAGCGGTCTTGCAGATGAATTGTGAATGAAGAATTTTGCCCCTGCCTGTACAATTGTTTCATAGTTTTGCAATGCATGAGATATTCTGGTAATGGAGAAGCTATCAAAACCTTGTAGTGCAGGGTTTTCACATGCTTTACTACTAAGTTTCCTGAGTATGATGGAGGACCACTCTATGGTAACTTTGAAGTTGAACAAGTACAATTCTAATGGCCTGTATTTGTCTAGTGAAGGATTTAGATATGCATGTGACTCTTTTTTTTAATTTTAAACTTCTATGTTTGAATTTGAAAATAACCCAAGTAAAGTTTGTTTTACAATACAGAGCAATGTTCTGGGGATGGCTTTTTCCATCCATCTCATTTTGTCACTTAGTACTGGTTAGATACTGGGGGGTTTTTTCTTCTTTTTTTAGAGTAATGTCTTTCTTTAATTCCTCAGTTGGAAAGATATGATGAGAATTAGGCAATCTAGAAATGTCTCGTTCCTTATACTTTTCCATTGAAATATATGCTGCTTGCCACTTTTGGAGACAGGACATTGGGATAAAAAGACCTTTAGTCTGACCCAGTATGGCAGTTCTTATATAGCCCTTCAGCTGAACTTCAGGTCTTCCACCACAAAAAACCCCAAAATGCATAAGAACTCAGGTGTGTGCTGATGCTGCCTCATGTACCTGTCTGTCAAACTTCTTTCATCTGTTAGAGCATGAAATGCTCCATATTGTTTAATAGTTTTTGCTAGAGTAGCCAAAAATTGGTGCATTAGCTCACTGTTGCCCAGAAAGATGAATCTGGACCTATCAATTTTTCATAAAGAGTCCGGAAAAGAGAAGGGAGTCTTAGACATAGGAAGTATTTGTGGAGCTTTTTGATGGATTCTCAGGATGTTGCAATAGCCAAAAAATGCCAGCTTTCATCCTTAGCTGCTCTTATCTCTTGAATGCAGGCTTAGCAACAGTAATCTACCTATTTGTCTCCTTCATACCAGACAATTGCAATGACAATTGCAATGCATTCTACTTTTGGTTCACAACTCTAAACTAGATAGTTTAATATGCAGCAGCCCGCCTGCAAAGAAAGGCAGACTGATGAGCCCGCTGCCATGTTGTCCCCTGCTCTAGATTGGCTGTCAGTGCAATTCCACCTTCATTTCTGAGTCTTGGAATTTTTTCCCAGCATTGGATTCTTCATGAGAGAATCACTTTTTTTTTTTCTTTTAGCTGAATGAGGGTTAAGAGTTTTAGTCTTTCTCTTGAGGGATGTGATTCTATCTAGAGATCGATAGGTATCTATATAGTGCTACAAAGAGGGATTCTAGAATATTATTGTTACTTTCCATTACAGTACAACTGTAATTTATGTAATTAGTAATATGAAATTAAGGTGCTCCAAACTCTTTGGATATAAGCTTATTTAATAAATAATTATAATTGTGCATCTTACACTAAAACTGCAGTGGGAGTTTATAATTATACCAGTTGTGGAAGTTGTTAATTAAGTGTTTAAGTTGTTCAAACTGGGTTCTGTAGGTGACAGCCAAAGTGATGAAGATGTCGTGTGTACCTTAAGTATATCAAGGGGATGAGGCAGTTATGGAGGAAGTGGGCTCCACGGTCTGTAAATATATTGGCATATTGGGGGTACCTATGGCCATGCTGTTCATTTGTAGGTATAGGGAGTCTCCAAATCTGAAACAGTTGTGCGGACAAAACAGAAGAGTGTGATGGAAACAGAAGCAGAGTCCTCATTCAGGATAATGTTCTTTATGGCTTGTAATTTGCCCTCATGGGGGATGTTGGTGTACAGAGATGTAAGATCCATGGTAGCTAGTGGTATGACAATGATATGTCAATGGAATTTTTAAAAGGAATTCTGTGGTGTCTTTCAAATAACTGGTAGTTTCCTTAGCATATGGAAATAGGATTGAAGCAATATAGCCAGAAACTCCCTCCATGATGGTGCCAATGCTAGAGACAGTCTGACGTCTTGTGTTTCCAGGTTAGTGGATCTTGGGTAATATAAGTAAAAGTTGCCTGGCCAGGGCTTCTGGGAGGTGGAAGCTTTAATCCTCTCAGGTGTTTCCAGAGGTGGCTTCTTTAAGAGTTTATCTCATTCCTTTTGGTATTGCTGTGGGATCCTTGGTTAGGAGTTTGTAAAACTGCATGTTGGAAAGTTCTCTCAGCTTCCTGTAGGTACACTGTTTTGTCTATGGCAACAGACATACTATCCTGTTGCATGATGAGATCAGTTTTGTTTTTAAGGCTGAGTATGGCTTTCTGTCTCTCAGGTCTGAGGTTGTAGCACAATTTTTAAATTTAATTTAATTTTTTGCAATCTCAGAGTGGGCGTGGAAGTGGAAACAGTTTATGTACAGGACCTGGGGGCCACAGTCCCATTCTGATGGAGTCCAGGAACTGTACTATTTTTCCTGTGTAGGGTTCAGGCCTGCAGTGGGTTGATCATTGTCTGGCTCCTTGTCATGGAAATATTTCTTTTGTCTTTGGTGGCAGAAAAAAGCCATGAAGTCTCCATACAGCTTCGCTTTATTGAGCTATGTATAGAATCATAGAAGTAGGGTCGGAAGGGACCTTGTAGATCTTCAAGTCTGACCCCCCGCCTGGGCGGGAGAAAAGACTGGACTCAAATGAGTCCAGCCAAGTAGTCATTAAGCCTCTTCTTAAAGATCCCCAGCGTAGGAGCCAGCACCACTTCCCTAGGAAGTTGGTTCCAGCTCCTAGCCACCCTAACTGTGAAGTAGTTCTTGCAGATGTCTAATCTAAATGTACGCTCTAATAACTTGTGTCCATTGTTCCTTGTCATGCCAGGGGGCGCTAGGGGAAACAGTGTCTCCCCTAAACCCTTCTGGTCCCCCCAGTGAATTTATAGACAGTCACCAGGTCCCCCCTCAGCCTTCTCTTGTGAAGGCTGAACAGGTTTAGGTCCCGCAGTCTTTCATTGTAGGGTATGCCCTGTAGTCTGCGGATCATGCGGGTGGCCCTCCTCTGGACCCTTTCAATGTTGTCCACATCCCTCTTGAAATGGGACTTACAGAACTGGATGCAGTACTCCAGCTGTGGCCTGACCAGCGTTGCATAGAGGAGGAGGATTGCTTCCCTGGCTGTACTTGAGATGCACCCGTGGATGCACGACAAGGTCTGGTTAGCTCTGCCAACCGTGACCTCGCATTGTCGGCCCATGTTCATCTTGGAGTCAATAATGACTCCAAGATCCCTTTCTGCCTCTGTGCTCTCAAGAAGGGAGTTTCCCATTCTATAAGTGTGCTGCTGGTTTCTACTGCCTAAGTGCAGCACCCTGCACTTGTCAGTATTGAAACGCATCCTGTTTATGTCAGCCCACTCCTGTAACCTATTGAGGTCTTGTTGCAGTCTTTCCCTCCCTGCTAGCTTGCTCACCTTACCCCAAATTTTGGTATCATCAGCGAATTTAAACAGGTTGTAATTCACCCTGTTGTCCAAATCGCTGATGAAGAAATTGAACAGCGCAGGCCCCAGGACCGAGCCCTGGGGAACTCCGCTGCCCACTTCCCCCCAGGTCGAAAGTGACCCGTCCACCACCACCACCTGAGTACAACCCTTCAGCCAGTCTGCAATCCATCTGACAGTGTAGGCATCAATGCCACAGTCGCCTAGTTTTTTAATGAGGATGGGGTGGGAGATGGTGTCAAAGTCTAGAAAGACTACGTCCACGGTGACTCCTGCATCCATTGCCTTTATGACCTGATCATAAAAGGCAATCAGGTTGGTCTGACATGACCTGCCCTGACCCTAATGAAACCATGCTGGTTGCCCTTGAGCATCATCCCTGAAGCTGGCCCATCACAGATGTGCTCCTTGAGGATCTTCTCAAAGAGTTTCCCAAGGATAGAGGTAAGACTGATGGGCCTATAGTTGCCCTGGTCCTCTCTCTCTTCCCTTTTTTGAAGATGGGGACCACGTTAGCCATCTTCCAGTCATCCGGCACCTGGCCGGAGCACCACGAGTGCTTGTAAAGCCGTGCCAAGGGCCCTGCAATAACCCCAGCTAGCTCCCTCAACACCCTGGGGTGGAGAGCATCTGGACCCACTGACTTGAACACGTTCAGCCCCATGTAGCGGGTCAGAAAGACCATAGGAAACAATATAAAAAGCATATTTGTTTCATTTTTAAAAATCTCCCTTGATCTGTGATTGTATTAAGAAGCATCTCATCCACGTGAGAATTAAGGAAAACATTGTGGTTAACCCATTTTTATATCGTGTACAGTCTAAAATTTAAAAAACGTCAAATAACTTGTGGCTAAAAATACTTTTATATTATGCACGTTATTTCAGTTGGCCTCATTGACTAAGACCGGACTCTAAACTTACACGTTATAGATGTTCAGGAATAAACCTCTTAGAATAGAGAAACTTGTAAAATAGAGCCAAAAATTATGGAGACACAACATGTCTCCAAAAAGTTTTAGTTCTTTTCTTTAAAAACAACAACCGTCTAATGCACGTCCTGTCAAAGTACAGTAAAAGCTCTGTTAACTGGCATCCATGGGGAATGGGGTGTGTCGGTTAATCAAATATGCCAGTTATCTGAGAGGTTTTTTCCCCCAAGAAAGAAACTAAACCTTCATTTTAACTGTGATATAATAACTTTTAAAATAATATTTTAACTATTTTAATTTTAAATATTTTAACTACGATATAAGGAATAATAAAGTTAATAGTATAGCAAGATGGTGTCTCTGATAGATGCCTGTTGATAGGGAATTCTGGATGGTAAAGTGCTGGATAACACAGCTTTTACTGTACTCAACTTTGATTAGGAGGGCTATAAACAGAGCTGTGAGTAGAATGGTTCCTCCCTTCTTATTACCATTTATCATCAAAGATCTTGCTTTGCTATTGTAAGAACTGGAATCCTTATCACTGTCTTTCCATAGTGCCTCATCTAAAGAGGTTGGGGTTTTTTCTTTTTTCCCCTGTTGAATGTGCTCTCAGCCTCTGCAGTGCAATCTTTTAACTCATTCTGTGATTGTTGTATTGATTAGCTTCTCTAAACTACACCACCTTCTCTCCCTCTGGTTCCCTCTGAAACAAAAAGTCTTCTGGTTTAACAAAAAATTGCATTTTTTCCCCCATGATGGTGTTCTACCTCTATTCTTAGTCTCTCAAGCACGAATCCTTCTTTCCTTTCTTTATTGCATTCCTTTGTTTTTTTCTCTTTTCTGCTATAAATCAAATTATTTTCTAGTTTGTTTACCAGGTTCATCTCACCTAAATTGTACTTACCTATCAGTATTCCTTCTTCTCTTTCCTCACCTCACCCCACACCCACTCTTACATCTGTTTTCTCTGCTATCTGGGAAGGGATTCTTCTTCAGGTTTTAAGTCATTCAACAGCTTTCTAATCTGTTTCGAGGAATGATTAATGTATCACTTGTATAGGCTCTCTTCTGCTGCCCCTGGCATTGAGGGTCTCTGCTTTTGCAACTTACTACTCCGGGGGGCGGGGGGTTGCCTACATGTGCATTAATGCACCTTAGATAATAATAATTAAATCTAGTATGTCCATTGTGAGGTACTAAGGAAATGTGCATTAACCTGTCTTAATGCACATTAACTAAAGAGCATGGGGCACTTTTACACATGATCCAGAGGTTGAGGGGCAGGGGGCAGCACTTTGATTAGAGAGGACCCAAGAGCTGCTCTGATTAAAGTGCTACAATGTCTCATGTATCAGTGTCCCCACACTTAAAAATGGTGGCAGGGGCGCTTGAACTAACACTTCTTCAAGCTTTAGTTCAGGCATCCCCACTGCCATTTTTAATCATGGGGATGCTAATACCTGATGAACAGGAGGGCTGCTAGAGAAGCAGTAATTACCATGCTCTAGCACACTTGATTAATAGAGTCTGCTTTGATGCATTGTGTTTACAGAATGTAAGAGCAGCCTCCATGCTTGTGTACAGTTACCCATGATTTTTAAGTGATGCTTAATATGCCTTAAAATAGGTTAATATGCATTAAGGCACCTATGTAGATATGCTCAGTAGGGCTGTGCAAAGCTTCAGTAGCAGATTCGAAATTGAGATTCGGCTTGATTTGGGGACTGAATCTCCAAATCGAAATCAAATTGGGAGACCAAGTAAAAGCTATGAATCAATTCAAAGCATCCAAGCTGATTTGGAGAAGCTTCAGAAAAGCTTCAGCTGATTTGGAGATTTGGCCATAGACTAAACAGGCAGCTGACAGCTGCCTCCAACTGGTAAGTCTGTTGGGGTCAGGGGGAGGGAGAGATTGGGGCTGGAACAAGCTGCCCAGCCAGGGCGGGGGGCGTAGGATGTGGGCATGACGGTGCTGGGAGTGGGGTCTCTGCCCTGTTGCTGCTTGGCCAACTGGGGGAGGGGGCAGGATGCGGGCATGGCTCGCTCTGGGTGGAAGAGGACAGGTGGCAGCAGAGCATAGCCCCCACTCTCAGTGCTGCTGTGTCCGTATCGTGTGCCCCCTGTGCCAGCTGGGCAAGCAGAAACAGGGCAGGGGCAGGCACAGCCAGAGGAGCCATGGACGAAGATCCCATGGCTGTCCTGCCCGGCCCCATCCAGCCCAGACAAGCCTCCTGGCACTTTAAAATAAATAAATAAAAGCCCCGTACTCACCAGATCAGTGATTGGGGCCTCTGAGGGCTCAAGACAAAGCCCCCAACACAGCCCAAAGCAGTGGGGGGCAACAAGGATTGCATCCCCTACTTGGCACCCATGCAGCATCTGTCACATTGCACAGGTGCAGCACTGCTCGGGAGGATGCTGCGCACTGTCTGGGAGCTGGGGTGGCTCCAGCAGTCAGCCAGAGCCCAGCACCACTTGACCCTAGTGGCTCCAGCTCCCAGGCAGCGTGCAGTGCCTTGCCAAGTGATGCTGCATCCATGCCATGGGGCTGCTGCCACACAGGTATCAAGCGGGGGGGACGATCTCCACTGCTCCCCACTGTTCTGCGCTGTGCAGGGGCTCTGCCACAAGCACCTAGAGACCCCAATCGCAGCTCCAGCAACCGGTGAGTGTGGGGCTTTTTTTTTTTTTTTTTTTTTTTAAAGTTCTGGGATGAGGCTGGGACCAGGTGGGGGATGGGGCCAGGCAGGACAGCCATGGGGACTTCTCCTGCAGCTCCCCCCACCTGGGGAAAGGCAGGCACAGCCAGAGGAAGCAGGGGAGAACCTGCAGCTGCTCGGCTATGCCTGCCTCTCCCCAGCCAATCCGAATCACCAAATCTCTCCGAATCAGCACCCAATCTTCTGAAGCTGATTTGGCCGAATTGATTCAGGATAGTGATCTGAATCTCCAAATCAAATCATTGTCCTTTGAATCGGCTGAATCAGAATCGAATACTTCCCTATTCACACAGGCCTAGTGCTCAGGCTAGTAGAGGTACTAGAAAATCAGTCTGGCATTGCATATGTTACATCTGGACCGACATGGTGACCCCAAAAGTACTTCACTTAAAAGCTTTCCTTTCTTTTTTTTTTATTGCAAATGAAAGTTCTGAAGAGGAAGAATTAAAAACCTTGTTTCAAGACAGTGAAGGGACTGAGCAAAGTCTCACTGAAATCAGTGGGATTCTTTCCATTAACTTCAAAGGGCTTTGGATCAGATCCCAGATGAACTTTTGCTTGTAATACTGTGACGACTCAATTATGCCTCTCCTAATGCTGACCCATGCTGGGAAGGGGAAAGACTTGCACTGTTGGAATTCTGGTTTCTGGCAGACTTTAAAGGGGGTCTTTAAAGGGGGGAAAAAATCCTCTGCAGAGACAGTGAAGGGAAAATTCCCTCTGCTACACTTATTTAATTACAATAGCAGGTACTCTTTCCAGCATAAGCACCATGAACGTGGGCTGGGGTAACGTAGCTTCCATCTCATCCAGAAATGCCCACTTAAGAGCTGTTAATTATTAATATTCCTAGCAATACCATCTCCCACACATTACTGCAGTGTCCCCTACTCACAGCTGTTGTTTAATTTAGGCTTCAACTGAGGGGGCTGAATATTACAGGATCCCCATATGGCGCTCATGAATCTTGTTTTTCATCAAGGCCCACTTTCTTCCTTTACTCAAGCCTGTGGTTCAAAATTGCCAGGTGCTTCTCATATGCTTTATTTCTTTGGGTGCACAGGCTGGCATGGTATTTTTTTTTTAATTAAAAAATCCTTGTTACTGTCTTTTCAAGTTAATAGCAGAAGAGAGAGAAGTTCAAAAAAGAGCAGTTTTCTTTTGTACCTGACAAAGTCGCTCTGCATTTCATATATTTTAGTCATCATGGAGTACTGACACCACAAATCCTATTTTGACAACCAGGAAAATGGTTTAATAAAAGCAGGTTCTTGCCCTTAGGAAAACTGTCAAAACCTAAATTTTAGACAAAAGCCTTAACTGAGAACAGTAAATACAACAATGGTCACTTCACAATTTAAGTTCTGTTCCTTCCCTAATCATCCCAGCAGCTGATTTTTGTTTTGTACTTTCACCGGTGGATTTATAATTTTTTTTTTTTAAATGAGCCAGATTTGGATTTCATTGGGATGTCAACCAACTCTTGCAATGAACTCTGTATTTCTAGATTTGTTTGTATAGATGCTGTCAGACATGGTAACAAAAAAAATTAGAATATAGAAGAAAAAAAGGACTTTATAGAATACCTGGGCAATTTTTTCTGTATGAAATACAAAGCAGACATCACAAGTGGGTAAGGCTGAACGGTACAGCAGTCTAAGAAGCGTCTCAGTGGGGATACAAGAAACTTTGCACCTGTGTCTCTGGGAACACAGCCAATGTGATTACTTGGAGTTGGGTTTAGCATGCATGGCGCAGTGAGATGGTGATTGTGAGGTTACTGCATGTCAGCGTTGGTTCAGAGCAGCACTTTTGCTCAGGGAAAGACAGAGAATGATTTTAGGAGTTGGCTTTCTGCACAGTCTCTTCCTTGCACACCCAAGCAAAGGCAGGGCACAGTCCTGCCCAGGCTTAGGCAACAGGCCACACTAGCAAATTCATCATTTTTGATCCTGTAACAGCTCTCTTGGGGTGAATGAACTGCGTACATGTGACAGAGTAAATTTCAGACATATACAGAATGTGAAATGAAGTAGTGACAGGTGTTTATATTTAGGAGGGAACTAGCTGGAGAAACAAAAAGCACCAGGTCTAACATCAGCCTTTGGTTTGAACTGAACCTGGAAGTACTTTGGTTTGAATTGGTTCAGTAATTCAAAACAGAATTCAAGCTAAAGGAATACAGGCATAAAGGACATACAGAGTCCTTCCAGGGGCATATTCCTGATTCATGGATCAATTGCTATAAATGTTTAGCTTTCTCCATTTTAAAAGGCTCACCTTTGTGGATGATGACTTCAGTCTTCCAGCCATGGGAACCCAGGGACCAAATGAGGTAAAATGGGTCATCTTGTTAACTTGGAGCAGGACAATGTATATTTTGGAAACCTTGGATTGTGACTTGGAAGTCAATTAAAAGAACCCCAACTTGTTATATTCAAGGTTGGCTGTTGCTAGAGCAACACACAGCCTCTGTACATACAATAGAGGAAGAAAAGTAACTGCATTTTATATATGCGTGAGTTTTTCTTTGTATATCTTATTTCTGCCTGCACAACTGCATTATATTTGGTGCCCCAAGTCCTTAGATTCAGCTGAGAATTAATTGGGATAAAATCTGGCATGGACATCCTTGGAATCGAGACAAATCTTTGGTCCCCTGGCAAACTTTCAAATAGCTTGGAGCTGCTGCTCTTACGTATAGCAGGTAGAGCTTACCTTGGGGTACTCCAGGAGTCAGTCCAGTTGCACCTAGGGAGGCTGGGTAGTGGGATCTCCGCAGCCATCTACACAAGTGTGCTACCTAAGGACTCCCTTAACTATAAAGAAATCCCAAGCTACCCTATGAGGGAAATGCTTTGTCACCTTTGTGCCACAAGAGCAGCATTAAAAGGATGGAGGTAGAGTTCAGGCTCCAGCCCAGCAAATCAGTGATGAAGGAGATTAAAAGCATGAAGCTGAGAAAATACAGGAAGGAGATAAATCCAGAAGTATTCCTCATGTTTAATCATTTATGATCATAAATTCATAACAAAAAGGCCATGAAGGTTTTCCCTGGTATATGGTGATTTATCAGACAACAATTTTTAAAAAGTATAATTGATGGACCTATTAGAGAACGGCAGAGTAATAAAAGTTCTCTTTCTCAATGCCTTTTGTGATCAAATATATTTGGTACTTTACACATTTCATAAAGTTAATTGCCATCTCATTCAGACTAGTGATCATGTCTATTACAGCTATTATTGGTTACCCTAAAACTCAACTGCTAATGTGCCATTCCACCAGAAGATATTTGACATTTAGTAACAGGGCTTTGGCAGTGCACTTAAAACAGAGAGGAAGATGCATATAAAATCCTTACCAATTGAAAGGTAGTATGTGGAATGTAAAAGTAGTTGTTCAGGTGATTTGCAGATGAAAAATTTGGGGCTAGACTGTAGCTTGTCCTTATATAAGCACACATAGGGCAGAGGAGGGAATAATGAATTTTTACTTTTATAGCCTGTATAAAGCCTGTCCATGATCACAGCCTCTGTAGGGAGCATGAGAGTTACTATCACTTAGCTCCCTTTAGGTGAAATTCTGTGAAAATGGAGCAGTGAAAGGCAGAGAGTAAACAGTGTTGCAGCTTCACCACCACCCCACCTTATCGATAGGCCAAAATAGTTTGTCAGTCATGTCAGATGCTCAGATTCAAGTTACATGATTTTATTTGCCTATATGTGGCCAAGGCAATTCTGGTAGTAGGAACTTCCATAGCTGTCAGGGGATAAAGAGGTCTCTAGGTTTTACTTCTGTTCCAGACACCCAAGGGAGGAGAGCAGTTAGTTCACTTAGACCTGTACTTCATTAATCCCTTGTATGTTGAAAAGCTTTTGGGAGCACAGCAAGAGTATTCTGTTCAAGTCAGAGACATTCTCATCCATAGCTGAAAGAACTCTACCAGATGTATCTAGCTGGTGAAATGAATTAGGTTCTCTAGCTGGTGTTGAACAAAGAACATTTCTTATTACCTGTTTGAGCGCAAGCATGCTTCTGTGACCATGAGCTCAGTCTAGCTTCATCTAGCAGCTGTCTTGATGAAATATCTTCTGATTGAGGGTTGGCTTGTGTTTTGTCACCTACCTGCCCTCAGATTTCATGTTATAGACCCTATCCCACAGTGGGACCTGAACTTGGTCTTTTCATCTCCCATAGGGCAGCCATTTCAGCTGATACTCCGCCTGTCTATGATGATGATATTTCTGATGGAGCTTACCTCATCAAGAGTTGACAAGTTGTGAACCTTCATAGTTGATCCACCATAACACCATCTATAAAGTAACCTTGAGGACCCACATTATATTTCTGTGGAAGGTCTGTGAATTACACCTTAATCAGGAGATTAATTTACACTATTCTCAAACCTTAATCTTCAGATTAAATAATGCTTGCCCAACAGCAAGGGAAGTTTAGCTTATTATATAAGCCTTTCTGAATCGTTCAGTTAATTGTCTCGTTACTTGAAAGAACTTAAGGCACAACAATACCATCACAGAGATCATCTAACTGGATATCAGACTGCATTAATTTATACTTTGAGACTACTGTTCTCCATGGAGCTGCACTCCAGAATTTGGGCCCATTCTACCTGAGTTCAGACCACATTGAAAGCTTGCCTGTACAATGTCTCCATAAGTGAAACCTGCAGGATAGCAACACAAACCTTGATATATACTTTTGCCAAGCACTATGCAATTACAGCTGATTTACTCTGTTATAAGATAGATTCTTCATTTTTCTAATTACAGTCCTTCTCTGCACATTTTCCTAATAAGAGCTCTTCTCTGCACTTATTCCAGTTTAAATTAATTTTTTTGAACATCGGTGACCAAACTGTAGATGGCAATATTCTAAATGAACAATCATTCTACAGTCACTGAATGTCAACACTTTGGATAATGATGTTCCTGTCTTTAATAAAAATACCTTATCTGATACATCCTGAAAGCATATTTAACTTTTTTTAAGGCTGTGTCATAGAATAAACAAAAGCTGCCAGTGATCAACAGATATATATACATTCCGCTCATCTCCCATCTCCTCATCCCAAAATGATGACAAATATTCTTGAGATGATTTCCTAGGGGTACAATACTATATTGGGTTCTAGGGGTGCACTGATATATCGGTTGGGTATCAGTTTGGTACCAACAAAAGGAGAAATGATGTTATTGGCCATTGGCTTTTTTTGATTGTTGTAGCTGATAATGTTTACTGATAATTATGCCTTCTGGTATGTGGATGCATAAATTGTGAGACAAAAATACAGGTTTCCCTTGCCAACCACGGTTTTGAGTATTCATGCTTAATATTCTATATACCATTTTGGCTACCACAGTATAGAGTTTTGAGTAACCACCATTTTCTGTGGCCATGCATCAGCCTGCCACTTGCCATTTCAAATCACCTGTGCTCTTGGTAGCCAGCCATGGCACTCCCATCTCCTCACACACACTCAGTTTTGCATTGTGCTTCACGCTGTTAACATCCAGTCACAGGTGCTTTGCATTTTTTCTCCTGATTTATTTTTTTGATTTTTGTATTTTGTCCTTAATCTTGGCCTCTAAGCAAGTGAGTGGTGAAGGTGAGCAATTTGTGAAGAGGGCAAGGAAAGTGATGTCCTTGGAAACAAAATTGGAGTTGTTGAATCATCTAGCATGTGGATAGAGTGGGCTAATGTAGGGAGGCATTTTGGCATGAATGAATCCACTGTGAGAACCATTAAGAAAAGCGAGGCTACTATTAGGGTTGCGAGTGGTACACTAGAAAGTGCTAAGGTTTCTTTAAAAGACCCACTACTCAACAGTAAAACTTTTTTTAACCTATTAAAAGGTAAATAAAAATGATTTGTATGTTCCTTTATTATACAAATTCAAGTCCCTAACCCCATTTTCCCCACAAGCCTTTTGTCTTACCCACCACCGTTTTGCCAACCATAGGAACTTTCAGGAACCTAATGCCCACAGTTGGCGAGGGAAACCTGGATATTTGCTGTGGTGTGCACCATGTGATCTCTATCAGCTGTAAATATATCTCAAAGGAGCGCAATACGGAATTTTGGAAAAGTGTCTGAAAAGGACAACAGAACAGCTGATTGTAAAGTATGTCCTGCGAATAGTTCACATGGAGGCAACACTAGTAAAGATTTTAAGACAATGAACTTAATATAGCACCTCAAGATTTACCGTGCTACTGAATACAACAATTTCCAAAGATGGCTACAGAAAAGAAAGAAGCAAGGCAGGAAAAAGCTGCGCCAAAGCACTACACCATTCACAGAAATTCACAGAAATTTGGAAGTGGAGATGCCAGGGATAAAGAATTTACTTACCATTTAGTGGAATTTAAAGCCCTGGATGATCAGCCATTTTCCATTGTAGAATATACTGGATTCTGCTGTCTCACTGAATGCCTCATTACACACTACCCAGCAGAAAGTTTATAGCTGAGACTGTGCTGCCAGAGCTGTACAGTGTCATTTTAAAATGCATACAGATGCTGGCTGAAGATGATCTTGTATCAGCACTTGGCTTCGTGACTGATATTTGGCGCTCTGCTATGTCACTTATGTCAATGCTGAATTTTAACCGCACAATGGATAGACATACATTACAATTTACAGAGGGTAGTACTACAGGCCCAGGAGTTCACTGGTTTCCATAGGGCTGAGGCTATTTCAATGACATCTGACAAGATGTTTGCAGCATGGAAAATTCTGAGGACAAAAGTTCATGCCATTATCAGGGATAATGCAAGAAACATAGCAAAGGTGACACGAGACTCCAGTTTGCCAACCTTACCTTGTGTAGTGCTAATCGTGAACAAAGAGATGTTATCACAGTGTAGTATGTCTGACCTACTGGCTATCGGGCAAAAAAATCATTGGGCACTTCAACCACACAACTGTTGGCCTATTCTTATCTTCAGTGGGTGCAGACTGAGCTCAGAATGCCTTTCAAGAGGTTAGAGCAGGACCTACATACAAGATGGAACAGCACTTACTACATGTTGCAAAGCTTTTGGAACAGAAATGTGTGCTTTGGAATGCTTGCAGCTGATTATGAAATCCCTGCAACTCTCACCATACATCAGTGGAGGGTGATAGAAAAAGTAGTGATGGTTCTAGCACCTTTTTGAAGAACTGATTTGTGAACTGAGTTCATCCTAGGCCTCTACTTCTGATATCATCCCATCCACTGTGGCTGTGAAAAGGCTTTTGAGCAGAGTTACAGATTCAGGCTATGGGATTAAAACTATGAAAGTCACTTTGCTGGAAGCTGTGGAAATGTGCTTTGCTGAAATTGAATCAGAACCTCTCTACAGTATGGCAACATGGCTGGATCCAAGATACAGGGACAGGTACTTTACTGATGCTAGCAAAACGCTCCTGGCTACGTAAATGTTGGTGATGCACCTGAAAATATGCAAGCCAACAGGAATGACACAGAAGAGACAGAACCCGTCACAAAAAGCAAAGGAAGGAAATGATAGCACTACAAAACTGAACACCCTGTGTTCAATGTATGATGAGATATTGGAGGGAAAATACCTGTGGGGTAGAAGCTGGGGCGGGGGGTAAAAAGCAGTAAAATGCTTCAGAAACAAAGCTACCTGAGTGAGCTCACATTACCAAATAATGCAAAAAACCTGATATACTGGGAGGGCAACAAAGGCCGATTTCCTATTTTGGCTGAAGCTGCACAGAAGTTTCTCTTTGTCCCCTGTAGCAGTGTTGAGAGCGAACAGTTGTTCAGTGCAGCTTCACATGTGGCTGAGGAGAGGAACTGACTGATGTGTGAAAAAGCAAAGATGTTGCTTTGTCAAGAAAAACCTTTCACTCTTTCTGCTACACTAAAGCTGTAAGCAAGCAATGAAGAAGGTATGAATGTCTTCTTTTTTTTTTTTTACTCTACCAATATGGTAAGTAATGTAATATTAGTATTAGTAGTAGTATTACAAAGCTTCTACTACTACAAACTGTACCTCAACATTTTTCATTTTGTAATTTTTATGTCTTGAAGGGAGAACACTGACAGCCTGTAGAGGGGGGGAGAGCACTAACAACCCAGCCAGAGAAGTAGAGATACCAGTGTCCAGCAAACCTGGGTTAAGTAGGTCACAGTCAACCTGGGTGAGCACCTGGGTCAAGCAGGTGGAAGGTTCAGTCAGCTGAGGAGGAGGGGTTAACTGGGATATAAACCCTTCCTCAAGGCAGAGGTGGGCATATGGGCACCAGTGCTTGGCAGCAGAAAGGGCTGGAGTCCTCCAGGGAGACAAGGATGAGTGCAAGCCTAGCAAGAGGGACTGCAGCCCAAGAGGAAGAGCTTCTGTGGATAGAATGGGAATGTGTGCATGTGCAGTGAACACAGAACTGTTTATGTTAGCCCAGGAAGGATCCTTGGAGAGAGTAAGTGCACCCACAAGTCTGAGGACTGTTCACAGATTTCATAAACATAAGCGCTGGAAGGGACCTCAGAAGATCATCAAGTGCAGCCCCCTGCCCCAACTACAGGAAGTTGGCTAGGGTCAAAGGATCCCAGCAAGATAAGCATCCAAACACTTCTTAAAGGAGTCCAGAATAGGTGCTATGTTAATCCAGAAGGAGTCCTGGGGAATGAGAGCACCCAGAGGATTGGCGGCTTTTTATATCGGCCCAAGAGGGGCCTGAAGACTTCCTAAGGATTGTTTATGTTGAGCCAAGAGGGGGGTTGTTTTTCTTCTTTCTCTGCTCATTTGTTGTAACACTTGGTGGGCTGGGGTGGCTATCAGATGAGTTTATGGAGGCTGCGGAGTAGAGTGCTCAGTACCTCATGGATTTCCCCCTGTGGTTGTTGTTGTTGTTAATGCTTTCCTAAGATTTTGCAGTGGCCTCAGAGAGGGTGGTAGGCAGCTGTCCCTGCCAGGCAGGGGCCCTAGAGTGGGGTCAAAGCCTCAGAGGGGCCAGAGTCCCTGGGTGAAGTTAGGCAGGCTGGAACCCAGCAGGTTGGAGCCCCAGCCAAAGATAGAGGGAGACAGCAGGATAGAAAAGGGCATCTCTCCCCTACCCAGGTGGGTCAGTAGCTGGGGAACAAGGAAAGGAGGCAAAGCACCCTCAGCTTGACTCTGGTCACTAGAGGCAGCCTACTAAACATCATACTACCATAACACCAAGGTGTGGCAGGTAGAAGAAGAGCCAGATAAAGGGGCAAGGGTAGGCATAACCCTATGAGGGGGCAGCACAACCACCCTTGGAGATGCACCCTATTACACCAGGTACCAAGATATAGCCCCAAAGAAAACCAATAACAGCCTCTCTCTATCCTGATAGCTCCTTTTTCAGTCTAATTAGTTGTGGTCTCCCCATCAGGTAGTTCCTTACCTGCCTTACAATTATAGTATTAATCTCCATATTCTCTAACCTATCCATTTCTTGGGAGGCACAATATCAGACACTTTGCTTAAATCTGGATAGATTAGGTCCCCTGCAATTCCATTTTATGAGAAGACAGTTATCTTATCAGAGAAAGATATTAGGTTAGTCTGACATGATCTACCTTGGATAAAACTGTGTTACATTTCATTCTATTTTCTATGTCTGTCCTGGGGAAAATACAAGAAATGGACCCCGAAGGGTCAAGGAGGACCCCCGGGAGCCAGCACACCCCAGGGGAAACACAGAAAAGGGGATAACAAACAAAAGCTCCTCACCTGCAGCAGGAACTGCGGCGGGACTCGAAGCAGCGGCAGGACCCGCGTAGCTTGTTAGCCGCGTCTTTTAAAAAGTGCGGCCAGCTGGTGAGAGGAGGGAGGAGGCCTGGCATGGCAAAATAAGAAGAGGGGCTAGTGAGATGGAAGAGGGGAGGAGGCTGAGAAGAAGCACGGGGAAGTATCCCCAGGACCCCTCTCGGAGGAGGGAGCAGGCAAGAATACCTCCCACAGGATAGGAGGCTGCCCCAGAAATCCTCAAGAGAGGGACGCCGTTGTCAGACCAAGGGAGAAGGAGGTGGCCAGGCTGCATGTTGAAATAGGACCCCAGGAAGCAGCTCCGGAGACCAGATGAGCGAGTAAGGTACTCTGGTGAGAAAACCCTGTAGAAAGGGATCCGAGGGACGTAAGGCATTGGGTCAAGAGGGGTCCTTGAAGGCATTAGCCCGGTCCCAGGGATCTTCCCAAGAGGGAGACGAACGGCCACGACAGCAGCTGATGCTGCTAAGAATAGAATCAATGACCCTTCAGAGGAAAATCAATAGTCCATGCTAGGAGGAACGTCAAAGGTCGGTTAATGTATCTTACACTAAGAGAAAAGGAAAAGGGGAAGAAGGTGACACAGAGGCAATAGCTGGTGGTGGGACCGCACGATTTAGGCCACGCTATTACTAAGCTGCCTGAGGGTAATAATTATAGGATCACGGTCATTGTAGATAACTTTCATTGTTAGTTTCCTTTTTTTTCTCCGTTGTTGTTTCCGCTTTTGGAAAAGAGCGGGATGTAGGACAACAGAAATCCAAGAGCTCCCGGCATTAAGGAAGGTCCTGTTAGATAGGGAACCTAGATGGGCATGTAGACCCCTAATGGGTATCTTGGAACTTGAGCAAGACCTGAGCTAGGATCTTGTATAGGGAGGGTAAGCCCATTGTGACTGGGTTCAGGGCGAGATATAGCGGAGGTTGGAGCCTCGCGGAAGACCACGGCCCTCAGGCCTTGGATAGACCCCTCCACTGAAAGAATCATCACAGTTGTGGCAGGCAGGATTGTGGGTAAGACCGCCTGGGGAGAGACACCGACATCCTGAGACCATAAGGACGGAGCAAAGAATCGCCTTACATATCCAGAGCTGAGCGGCATGGGACCAAATGATCGAGGCCCGATGGGTGCAATGTCCTTGATTATTCTTTTCTTCCAAATTTGTACTGAAATTTTGAATAGTATTTAGATGAAACTCACTGGCCTGTAATTGCCTGGATTCTTTCTTCTCATTTTTTTGAATATGTACTCCTGTGTTTTGAACAATATTTGTCCCATGCCAAGACAAAAGGAGACCAAACCTCAAGTGTTTAAGGTTTAATATGGGCCAAAAGAGCTGTAGGGGTCACTTAATGCGGTTTGTAAGTTGTCTGCTATTTCTGTCATGGATCTTTCAGTGACTTGGTTTTAGTAAAAAGAACTTGAATGGATCAAAGTTGTTCTGAAAATAAATACCTGTCTTAGACATGAAGTAATATGTCAGATCTGGACATACTCTACAGCTTTTGAGACAGCTTCAACTTGGCCTCTCATGCTATTCATGGTCTTTTTTGAAGTAATAATGTGAACTAATGCATGCATGTGTAAAAGTCCATATTTTCAGAAAGGACTCCGGTCAATGTGTTATTATAAAAGAATATTTTACTTCTTTGAGTAAAGATAGCCTGCAACTCTTTTCTTGTCAAATAATTACAGTATATGCAATGATAGCTCTAGGACACAATGTTAAATGAGGGACTTCAAATGCTATTCCTCAGCTCTCTATTCCTCAGCTCTTCTCATGCTTAAATTTGGAAAATGCAAGGCAAATATTACAAATATTTTGATTTTTTTTTAACATGAAGAAAAGCGATGTGTCCTATTATCTGCTGTTCATGAGTACTTGGACTTAATTTGATGAAAATATTCACAAATCTCCAAAGTTTCTTGCATACCAGCACAGACACATACTCGCACAGATACATTTGTGTTTGTGTGTGTTAGTTGCCATTGCCTATTCTTGTGCTTAAAACTCTGTTATTCACTCTAAAAACAGTATCATGTGACTGAATGTTAGGATTGGATTTTTGGTTCCATGCCTATTAGGAACTGTGGCTAACTACTAACCTAATGTATTATTGAGGGCAAAAGTCTCTCCAGTCTTATTGGTATGTACCTCTAGGCAGCTTCCTTATCAACACTATGTCCTTTAAGTTGGTTTTGTTTTTCTGTCTTAAAATCATAGAAAATTAGGGTTGGAAGGGCCCTCAGGAGGTCACCTGTTCAACCCCCTGCTCAAAGCAGGACCATCCCCAACTATATTGTCCCAGCCAAGTCTTTTTCTAGGCAGGTTTTAAAAACCTCCAAGGATGGAGATTCCACAACCACTCTGGGTTACCTGTTCCAGTGCTTCTACCCTTCTAGTGAGAGAGAGTTTTTTTTCTTATTATCTAAACTAAACTTCCCTTGCTGCAACTTGAGCTCCTAGTCTGTTCTCAGTGGTGGCAGCTGACAGAAAAAACTCCATCCTCTTTGCAACCACCCTTCAGGCAATTGAAGGCTGCTATTAAATCCCCTCCTCCATTTTCTCTTCTCCAGACTAAATAAGCGCAGTTCCCTTAGCCTCTCATAAATCAAGTACCCCAACCCCCTAAACCATTTTTACTGCCCTCCACTGGACTCTCTCTAATTTGTCCCCATCCTTTCTTTAGTAGGGGCCCCAAAACTGGACGTAGAACTCTATGTCCTCACCAGTGACGAATAGAAGGGAATAATCGCTTCCCTCAGTCTCCTGGCAAGTCTCCTACTAATGCAGCCCAGTATGCTATTAGCCTTATTCGTAACAAGGGTATACTGTTGGTTCACATTCAGCTTTATTGTCCACTGTAACCACCAGGTCCTTTTCTTCCAGTGAGTCCCCAGCCCGTACCAGTGCATGGGATTTTTCCATCCTGTCTGGACTTTGTACTCATCCTTACTGAACCTCATGAGAGATTGGGATTTTTTTTTTTTTTTTTTATCCAATCTGTTGACACTGGTTTTATGACCCAGTCCTGATACCTTGTTCTGGGCAGACCCAAACCCTTAGACTGACCACAACTCTTTCCATTTGATAATAGGCAAATTTTACTGATACACACTGATAGCAGATAAGAGTAGTGCAGGCAAAGCAAACAAAGTAACTCCCCAGTTCTACTTATCTACCAGTCCTAAGGCTTTTAAAGAGGGATGGTATGCCTGGCACATGAGCATCATCCTGTGGTTCTTTCTTGAATGTCAGCAGTCTTGAATGTTGAGGACTGAGGTCCACCTCTGATGCGGTGGGTAAGAAAGGCCAGTGTTGCACCCTCTGCCCATGATGGCCTCTGGATCCCCCCACTGCTCTGAAAATGCCTCTTTTTATTCTTTTCTTCCTGATGACTCTTCATTTCCAAGTAACATTGATTGGTTTCACTGTGGTTGTCATACTGTCCATGTTCTGTTCTGTCAGCATAATTCTTTGTTCCCACAAACCAATCGCACGCGTACATCTTAATTTGGTCATTTAACCAAAACCTGAAATTCCAAGGGCTTTGCAGTTGGTCGCTGTGACCCATCACCAATTCTGCAGGTTTCCTTATTTCTGTTACAGGTTTTCAGGGCACGTTTTCAATTTTGTAGCCTGTTTGTCTGTTAGCTTTGGAGACAGTGTCTGCCTCAAAGGCTGAAAATGAGAAACTTTATCACAAACAAACTTTTAGAAACAATTTAACCCTTGCCATTCCCTTAGACCATTGTTCTAATGCAGTATGTACTCTTGCCTGCAAGCCAGTTCTTAAAAGCAAATCTCTAAATATCATTTTCTAGCCATCACAAGTCTTCCATTTGTCTAGGGGTCTCTGAGTCCTAGCCCTATCCTTCAGCATATTTACTACTTCCCTTCCCTCTCCACCCCCCTACCCCCCCAATCTTGGTGTCATCTGCAGACTTGCTAAGGGTGTATGATGAAGGTTGTCCCAGGGAGCCAGAACGGGACTTACCCGCAGCAGCAGCGGGGCCCGAGCGGGACATCCGCCGCTTGTTTACACCGGCACGGCCGGAAGCTGGCGCCGGTGCCGGCAGTCAGAGGCCGGTGATAAAAGTGGCCGCCGAGGAAGGACGGTGGCGGGATCCGGGGAGAAGCCTCTCTGCTGCTGAGGCAGAGGATCCCAGGGGGAAGTGAGCAGGTAACCTCGCACCCACCGGGAGTGAGGACCCCGGAGGGGGATGGGCCCCAAACCCCTCAAGAAGAAGGTCAAGGGACACCGGGGCCAGGCAAGCTGCCATCCGCCCGGCCCAAGGGTTGGAGAGCGGCAGCCGTAGCCGAACGGCAGACCTGCTTGAAGGGGAGACAGGGGACCCCGGTGGGGAGTTGCAGCCTGGCCAAGCGGAGGGGAGAATATCAGCGGCAGCCAGCCCCAGTACTACAAGCGGGGAGCGGCAGACAGGCCCGGAGGACAAGGGATCCAGCGACAAAGAGTTCTGGGACTGCAAACCCGCAACATGCTGGGCTTACAGGTCCGGGGTTGGGGTGTTGGCCTGGGAGGGCACCAAGGAGGCGCAGTAGGGCATAGACCAGTGTCGGCCACCGGTGGCCAAAGACCAAGGGAAGGGTTGCCTGTAAGGGACCTAGGAAGGTCCGGGCTAAAGACCTAGTGTTAGCTTTCCCTATTCCTCGCATTAGAGGAGGAGTCCGTCGAGGAGTATAGCCGGGGAGGTCAGGGGCCTGTAGAGGAAACCCCGTCTTGGCCGGGACCTGGTCCTGTAATGCCTAGGGCACGAGGAGCCCAAGGATAAGGGTCGGCTGGGCTGGTGAGGGGACCGGCCTCGGGATAGGGAGCTGGGGTATTTGTTAAAAGAGAACACCTGAGGAGGCATGAGGCCAGGGTGCAAGGGGTGGTGGAGCCCTGCAACGTGACCGCCGGGGATCCCGGGCTGTGGAGTGACCAGGAACCACCCTACTGAACCTAACAGCAAGTCGTGGCGGGCGAGAACCAGGGCAGGAACTGGATGACTCAACATCTACTCCGGGTCAACGGCATCCCAGGGTAAGCAGCAACAGTCGTCCACCCTCAGGCAGCTATTCACGGGGGAACCCCCCCCAGCCCGGCAGTCACAAATGTATTGAAAAAAACCCAGCCCCGGGACTGACTCCTGGGCCACTCCACTTAATACCGGCTGCCTTCTAGACATCAAGCCATTGATTACTACCTTTGAGACTGAGAATCCAACCAGTTTTCTATTCACCTTATAGTCCATTTATCCAACCCCTACTTCCTTAGATGGTTTGCAAGAATGTTGTGGGAAACTGCCTTCTATGATAAGATGACTGGCACTGTTGATGCAAGAAGAGCACTGGATGTGATACATCTTGATTTTAGCAAGGCTTTTGATGCAATCAGTTTGGTCAGGTATGAATGACTTGCCCTTGGTGAATCCACGTTGACTATTCCTAATTGCCTTCTCCTCTTCCAATTGCTTAGAAATATATTCCTTGAGGACTTGCTCCATGACTTTTCCAAGGATTGAGGTGAGGCTGAGCAATCTGTAGTTCCTTTCTTTTCCCTTTTTAAAGATGGGCACCATATTTTCCCTTTTTCAATCTGGTACCTTCCCCAATCACACAGTTTTGTTGTTGTTGTTTGGTTTTGGGTTTTTTTTCCCTTTATTTTAATGGGGACTGTCTAAGCTTTGAGAATCCAATTTCACCTGCTTGAAGTGGGCAGAATTTAAAGAGGGACGTCCTTTAGATTCTAAATAACATATCAGCTGCTTGTATATTAAAGCCTTGGTACATTGCTGAGAGGACAAACCAATAGTTGCTCTTTTAAAAATCTTACAAAATAAGTGCTTCCTCCTCTGGTTCTTGAGGTACAGGGTTGTTTTGTTTTTTAATTAAAAAAAAAAAATCAGAAATTTGCTATTAGTCCCAAGAAGTGATCATCCAAATCTATTCTAATATATCGTATAATAATTCTTCCATAATTTGACATGAGTGCCCCTGGTGATAAACAGTCTTAAATATAAATTCAAGGCATATATATTAAAATCCCTCAGGAATCCAAAATCGTGCGGATGACCACACATTGATTTCAAGCTGAATTTATTGTTTTCAGGCTAAATAAGTAAAGTAAAATTTACTTTTAAAATATCTTTTATATATCCTTTATAATAATTTGTTTCATTTGTGTCTTTGTCATTGTCTATCATGCACAAAACCCCCCATATTCGCACACACTTTTCTGGACTTTTAGTGATAGATTTCAATTAGTTATGGTGTATTCTTGGTATCTGAGCAAAAAGTGTCTCTTAACATACTTACTTTAACCCATAACACCCTTACCAAGGTGAAGCAAAGAATAGACAGCAATTGAATGCAGAAAGGATGGCAAGAGCAAGACAAAACTAAACAATTGAGCAAAGAGGACATCATAGAAGAGGTGTAATGGAAAGGCAAAGACTTCCCAGAGATGATGGGTGAAACAGAGAATAGACAACAATTGAATGCAGAAAGAATGGCAAGAGTAAGACAAAACAAAACAAATGAACAAAGAGGATGTCATAGAAGAGATAATAATGGGAAGGCAGAGTTTGCCGAGACAATAGAAGACAGACTGAAAGAGTAAACAACAAGAGATTCACTGAAGACGAGATTAAGGAACATAGTTGTGGATTGATGAACATGGTGTGCCAATTTTGTAACTCTTTAAACTTCCAAGCTGAAAGACTGTCAGACGGCCAATTCCAGAATTGTTGTCATAAGAGTAAAGTGATTCTGCCTCCAAGAAGACAGTTTCCATAGTATTTATGGGATTTGGTGACTAATTGGGACACCAAGTATTAGCAGAACTTTAAAAAAACATTCAATTATACAACAGTGCATTGTTTGTTGAGCAAAGATCACTGTGACAACATGGTATGCTTCCTGGACTGTGTGGAGGATTGAATCCAAATGCACTGTGCATGGAAAATCATCAATGTCTAAATAAATCTCTGAAGGAGTTTACAGAGGAGACACTTGGAAATGTTGATGAATAGAAGAAGACCAGGCAGAACAGCTCAAGTTGGTAATGTCACAGTGGATAACAGAACCATGGCACCCTATAACAAGTAGCTTATTTTTGCCCATCATTTTTGATGGGCTTACACCCCGGCTCCTTCCAAACCTCAGCTATGCGGGAAATGTAAATGTTGTTGCTTGGATATAACCTGAAAATACCAACCATGTTGTGCCTGTGAAACCAAATATATATTTTCAGAACTGAGGTGATGGTCAGTGATGCTGCTGTACAAATAAGGATGTTTCTTTTGGCTAAGATGGTTTCATAGATTTCATAGATTTCATAGACATTAGGGCTGGAAGGGACCTCGTGAGATCATTGAGTCCAGCCCCCTGCCCAAAGGGCAGGAAGTCAGCTGGGGTCATAGGATCCCAGCAAGATAAGCATCCAATTTACTCTTGAAGGTGTTCAATGTAGGTGCTTGAACCACCTCCGCTGGCAGACTGTTCCAGACCTTGGGGGCTTGCTTGGACAGTAAAGAAATTCCTCCTTATGTCCAGCCTGAAACGGTCTTGCAGGAGTTTGTGACCATTCAACCTCGTCAACCCTTGGGGTGCTCTGGTGAACAAACGTTCCCCCAGGTCCTGGTGGTCGCCCTTGATAAACTTATAGGTGGCCATCAGATCACCCCTGAGCCTACGCTTTTCCAGGCTAAAGAGTCCCATGGCTCTCAGCCTGTCATCGTAAGATCTGTTTTCCTGACCTCTGATCATGCATGTGGCTCTCCTCTGGACTGTCTCAAGCTTCTCCACATCCTTTTTGAATTGTGGAGCCCAAAACTGGACGCAGTACTCCAGCTGCGGCCTCACCAAGGCCGAGTACAAGGGGAGAATGACGTCCCGGGATTTGCTCGAGAAGCATCTATGGATGCAAGCCAGTGTTTTGGTCACTTTACTAGCCGCAGCATCGCATTGGAGGCTCATGTTCATCTTGTGGTCAACGATGACCCCCAAGTCTCTTTCTTCTGTAGTGCTATCCAACGTAGCACTGCCGAGCCTATAAGGGTGCTGCAGGTTTTTCCTCCCAAGGTGGAGAACCTTGCATTTTTTGGTGTTAAACACCATCAGGTTCTCATCTGCCCATTTGCTGAGCTTGTCCAGGTCAGCCTGGATCACCCGCCTATCTTCTGGCATGGATGCTTTGCCCCAAAGTTTGGTGTCATCGGCGAACTTGGCCAGTCCACTCCTGACTCCAATGTCCACATCATTAATGAAGATGTTGAACAGTATGGGTCCCAGGACAGAGCCTTGAGGGACCCCACTGGTCACAGGGCACCACGATGAGTGACTGCCATCAATTACAACCCTCTGGGTCCGACCACGGAGCCAGTTTCCTAGCCAGCGGATCGTGGTGGACCCGAGGCCACAACTGGCCAGTTTGGCCAAGAGGTGATCATGGTAGCCAAATTGAAATCATTATAGGAAAACAGTCGGTTTAATTTCACATCCATTCAATACTCAAGGAAAAGGGAAAAGATCCCAATATAAGTTAGATACTAAAAGATGGAATAATATGGTTTTAAAGTATTTTCTAAGCTTCTACAAAAATAAAGCAAATAATGGAGAATGATAAGCAAGAACATCCAAAAAATATTGTCCATCATTTTCTATTTAGTGGATACTGGTCACTTTTTAAGATTGCTTGAAATGTCTGCCCTCATTTTGTGAAAACTAGTTTTAAAACTTTCCTTTTCCTCTTACAGTACTCTCAGTTTTATATGAGTTCCCATTTCTTGTCCTTAGACTTGATAAAATCAATGTATTCTGAACAACTTTGATTATTTTAGTTGTACAAAGGGAAACTATATTACTAGAGTGCATACCTTTTTAGCAGGTCTGTTTGGTGAAAAATTCACAATGAACAAAAGATGAACCAGAATGCAAAACCCAAAACTTTCACATTTTTCAAAGGCTACTATTTGCCTTAGCATTTAAATGTACACTTTTTAGCCTTTTTTTTGACTATGCAATTAGGGCTGTATGGATGGTAACCTTATTTTCTTATGCCACTGTCTCCTTCATTTGAGGTGACTCAAATGGTTGCAGACCTTTTTTCACAGAGATCTAGTTAAAGCAGTGATTTTCAGACTGTTCACTGGAAGCCTAAGGGTCTGTGGTAGGTCATCAGGGGTTCTGCAGAGACTGTGGGTAATGGTGGAGTGGGCTGGGAGGTGCTGCTCTGCCGTTGCTGGGCTGGGTTGCCTGGCTATACTCCAGTCTTTAAGATATGAGTAGAGGTTCCACAGCAGAAGCATTATGAAAGGCATCCATGTCCTTAGGAAGTTTTGAAAGTTTGATAATCTAACTTTGAACAGGTACCTGCAGATAGCTAGATAAGAGCAGGTTAGACTATTATCAAGCCATCCCTGCCAAGTGAGGGATGAACCTGCCTTGAAGAGAATTGGACCTCCTCTCAGCCTTCTGGGGTCCCTTCCAGCCCTACCTTTCTATGATTCTATGCACCAAAAAGGAGACTGAGGAAAATGTAAAAAGTTTATCTCCCTAGGTAGCTCCCTCTTGGCATTTTGTTTGTAGATTGTCTATTTTTTTTTTAGCTTGATTGGTTCATCTATCCCATAAGCTCTGGTGGGTAGTGACTGTGATGTGTAACCACAATGAGGTCAATAGAGAAATTCCCATTGATTTCAATGAAGCAAAATTATGTTTTTGGAAATTGCCTAGCACATTATGAGCCTCCTACAACATAAATGACAGATAAGAATAATTTGTTTTCTATGAAATTGTTATTCAGACAAAGTAATTGCACTGTGAATTAACTTGGGAATTATAGTATTTTGTCATAGGACAATAGGATGAAGGTCCATTGACCCTAGTATAGCAGCAGTCACATCAAACACAAGTGAATTTTAAAAAGGGAATAGCTCCTCAGGAACAGAAACATCAAGGTCATGCTAAAACAAGGAACTTAAACATGCAACTAACTTTAAGTATGCTCATATTTTTATTTATATCCAATAGACCATGTGTGCCTAAAGACAGCCATGTACCCAAGTATCTTGCTGAATTATGACTTCTTCAATCTTTTTTTCCCCAAGAATTCCATTCATTGCAGTAAGTCAGAATGTACAATCCTAGGCACCGAAGTGTTAATTCCCCATTGTATATCAGGCTACCTAAAAAGAAAAGAAAAAATAGTGAGAGGAACCAGAGTATATTTATTTCATGAGTCAAGGCAAAAGTCTCATAACTCACTTTGGGTTTTTAGTGAACTCTGGATCTATTTTTGCTGCAATTTTTTAATTGATTAACTTGCAGTTTCCTTAAGTCTTAAATATTCTTTATGGCCAATATATTCCATAATCAGTCCTCATATCTGCAGTAATTTTAATCTTAGATTTTTCATGTTTTCTCTAGAGAAAAAATAATCCCATTGATACTACTCATTAGTTGTCACCATGGAAAGAAACACCATATTTACTCAAATACAAGGCAGTGATTTTTCCCCATTCAACATGGGTGGAGAAAAGCCACTCATCTTATACTTCTATAGAAATAAACTATTAAATACATAGTCTATCTTTGAACTGCTGTCAAAAGCAGAATGTGCGCAGTAATGAAAACCAGCTATGACGTGCATTAAATACAGCCAACAGTGAGTATGACTATAAAGTGCATTGCCTGTATTGGGCAAACATGCTTATGGGAGCCTTTTTCTTTTTTGTGGCCCTTTAAAAAAACAAAACAAAAAACCCTAACAAAACAGGCAGTTGTTCCACCAGGAGGGAATAAGCACCAGGATACCAGACTGGCACTTAGAGAGGGCGGAGAAATCTCCAACACCCTCTTCTGCTGTCAAAAATGCCAATGGGAACTTTTTTTTTTAAGGACTATTTTTCATGTTACAAGCCAAATCTGTGAGTCATTCAAGAATCATATGTGGCCCTTCTACCAGCAATTATCCTTCACCCGCACCTGGTGCTTCAGATGCTTCCAAATCCCTTGGCAGGCATCCTGTGTGCAGGCCCAGGCCGAGGCCCAGAGGCTTAGGGTTCGGATGCTCTCAAGTTTTGCTTACCCTCAGCTGCATGGTCACAGAAGGAAACTAGGGAGGAATCTCCCATTTCCATCAAGTCTGAGTATGGCCAAGATCTTCCCACTGGAAGTGAGAATGAGAGACATTGCCTCAGCCAGGCTACTACTCCCTGCTAGAAACATGGTTTTCCCCTGCAACTAGGAAAACTGCCTCAGTGGTTATGATATTTCTCTTGCTGAAAGGAACCTACCACAAGAATAGGTTAATGGAACCTACCACATGGATAGGCTAGCACAATCTATTTGAATAAAATGTATGGTTGTGCCTATTAAGCACAGCCCCCTCAGTGCTGACTCTTTCAAGTCACGGTGAGCCACTACACTGAATACATTTTTACTCCTCTTCGCTACCACAGCAGAGCTGTGCCTCTCCTTCCCATTTCCAAAGATTCCTGTTTCTTTACTAGCTTTAAATGTCTGGCAAACATCACAAAATGGGGCACTGAACAGTTCACCCAGAATCCCTCTATTGCCCCCCCATCTTAGGCTTTTGTATATGATTAATGGAGCCCCACCCTCCATGAGGTGAAGTTGGATCAAGCTGCCCTATGCCTTATCTGCACATACATTTTTAGAGGACCACAGGACTCATGACAAGAACACCCAGTTCCAGTCATGGGTAGGGACTACTTTCCATATGGATCCTTTGTGAGGAGTATTTGGAATATACAGACATACTAAGCAGTGCTCAGCTGTGGCGCCACAATGGTTTGAAATGCTGTTCAGTCTGGGGGGATACAGACCAAAGAACTATATAGTAAATCAGCCTTTTGGCTTTGGATTAATATGTAGTTTGTACTACATATAAGTAGATGCCAAAGTGCTACTTAAATGTGTTTATGGAGTACCTGTTCTAATACTAGCAGCAGCTTCAAGAAAGGTAAAATGCATCAATTCTGGATGAACTAAGTTTATGGGTACTATATACAAATTGCTATAGCTAGGTTTATTTCAGTGTCAGGTTTTTCAAATTTGTTCCTCAGTTCCATGTGCTCAGGGAGTACAGGGTCTGATGCTAAGGATGTGGGGAAGGGGCTGCAGGATGAAGAAGTTGGTAGGGAATGGGAGCAAAGGTGCAAATTTATTTTCCCTGCTATAGCAATAGGAGGGGGAAAAATTCAAGACAAACCTCCAATAATTAGATTCTATACCTGGAAAATTATATCAAATTTATAAGCTTTCCATATATAGCTTCTAATTATTGGGGGGTCATCTTATATTTGAGCAAATACAGTATAGGTTCCAATGTGTTAGGAAACCTTCCTCTTGAAATCATGGCAATGTACTTTTTAAAACAGGTATAATTCTTGATGATGAGTTTCAAGTGGAATTAATTTTGGCCTTGTAGAATTATGTCATGAATTAGAAAAATTTAGTGATGGAGAAATGTTTCTTCTGATGAAGAAATAGAACTCTTTGAAAGGAGGAAATATTGAAAGGAAGAATTAAACTTCAATGCTTAAGTTTTCTGCCAGTCTATACTGCTTTTGAGTGCCATTGTCTCCTTATCTGAATGCAGGTGCTGTCACATTGTGATCAGATGCTGTGCACAGTAATGCTCCAAAGAATGCTGATGTCCATACTCAGCAAACAGACTAATTATGACTGACTTTATTGTAATAAGGTACATGGTAATAAGGTTTTTTATCACCATTATATGGAAATAATGTTATAGCATTGTAACTTAGCAGCAGTATGATACTAAAGGACAGTCTGCCATTGGTGTAATGAATTAGCTTGAAATACCAGATGAAACTCTAATGCCCCAACAAGATAATGCAAATAACATCTTAACAGATGATGAAATGATCCCAAAACACCTAGTTTAGATATTACGAAGTATTCTGGGTTGGATTTGTAGAAATTCTTTCAATGCAGTAGCATGTTTTTAGGTAGCTAGAAACCTATTTCTAAATCACTGCAACAATTCTCATAATTAACTAACCAAGCCTTCCTGAGGCCCAGCAACATGTTGTCTGGTGTAGATTATAGGCTCCTGTGGCATATAGCTATAGTGAATTGAATGGGTTTGTAAGAAGAAAAAAAATTCAATGAGCTGAACTGTCAACTGACACTTGTCCTTTGAGCTCTGGGTTTTATAATCTACTTTTTGATGTTATTTGTTTAGGCAGAGCTTAAAGAGTTTTCTATGTTGTTCCATGTTTTTAAAAGAATGAACAGGGAAGCATACACTGCCAAGAGACAAGGACTACAACCACTTCTGACTGCTTTCTCACAGCAGCTGAGCAAAATGTTTATCAGAGAACTTCAAAACATGGAAAGCAAAGGAACATAAAAAGCAGATCAGTTTATGTTTTGATGAATTATTTAGCCCATTTTTTTCCTCCAGTAAATGCTGCAATTTCTTTGAAAGAACACTTACGTAGTCATTTATAAGTGCATATACCGTAACCAGGGCTTTGTTATATGCCGTGAATAATTGCGTTCTATGTATTTTTTGGTGCTATTTTACTTTCATATCTACTGCTAGGAATGCTAGACTTGTGTGAGATTGAGATTCTTCATCAGACTCTTCTGGCAGCACTTCTCTTACTTGACACCCATTATTAGCTTAGCATCCTCAGATTTTGCACACAAGAGTTGTTTTCATCTGGTATCAGTAAGTAAAATTCAAAATAGTTCCATGCTGTGGCCCAGCTGTTGGAATTTCCCTTGTGACCCTACTTCACCAGGCAGGACATTATCATCAGTTTAAAATTGCCTGAATTTAGTCATGCGATTGTTAGCAATGAATCTGATTTCCACACTTCATAATAGTTCTTCTACACTTTTTGAGTGTATAAACAAATGAAGTGCTTTGCCAGTTGTTATGATGTAAAGAAAAAAAACGCTCATTTTTTAAACTGTAATTGCCAGGAACTCTCAAAAAATGCATATTTATCTCTAGGAAGATGACTGAAAGAATTATTCATGTGGAATCTGAATGGTACTTGGTGTACATGAAATCATTCCCTTTTGATATAGCATGATTTTGTTTTCTCTGCTTCCCATTTCATTTAAGTAGTTAATCTACTTGACCATAGGACTGCAAATGTAATTCCTGGAAAAATTTAGACTTTAATTCAAGCTTGTTGGATAGCAGAGGAGGTCAAAGTGAAATATTATATACTTTCAGATACTGATGAATATAAGATCTGAATTTGGAAGAGAACTTTTTAACTTGCTTCAGCGTTTTCCCTTCAATATCAAGCTTCTGATCTGCAAGTGGGAATGAATTCTTTAGCTCACTTAAAAAAAACAGAAAATGTGGCAGTGAAGTCTACTCTTCTATCTTTTACATTAACCAGAGCTAGAAGAGTTCTGGTGCTGTGGAACCAGAAGAGTTTCTTAATCTCACAATTAAAAAATCTTTGGATAGATAAAATTGACAGTATCAAAAAACCAAAACCAAAATACAATTCTTATCAGATGGCTAGTTCTTCGAGTCCAAGATGAGTTGAGCCCTCTACATCTTAAATATGAAGATGACTTGTGCGTAATCAGAAACAGGGTCAGAAAACAATGACAAACTAACTAATGTAGTAGAGGTGTAAATTTTCCCCTTCTCTGACCATCAGGAAGCTGCTTATTAGATACTCTTGTATTGTGTTAGATTTGATGGATGTTTTTTTCCCCTCATAGTTGTAATTCTCAGTTTCTTGAAAAGAAATGCTCTGAGATTGCAAAGACTTCAGCAATAATTTGTTCATACATGTCAAATCCCAAAACTTGTTATATTTTACCATAAATAAATAACTTAATTTTTTTTTAATGAAAATGCTTTGTTGAAGCTGGGATTCTCCTCTTATTGTGTGTTAGCCTGATTAAATTATCTATATTAAATTCTTTACCTAGACATCTAGAATATTATGTTCCAGTACAGATAGTTTGTTGTTTGTTTCAGTTGGAAACTGCTGCTGTAGAATAAATATATCTACTCTTCTTCTACTCTGCATTTCCCATAATCAATTAAATCTTTCATAAAATCTCATTATTGAAGTTGTGCATCTTAGCCATGTGTCTGTTATATGTCTCCTCCTTGCAAAATAGGTTTCTGTTTACGATAGTGTGGAGGTATTTGTAAAGTCTGAGTGAGAGAGTTACTAAAATGCTTGTGTACTCCTACACAATTAAGGTGCATCAGTGGAATTCAATATTCAATACAACTCACCGTCAGCAAGCCAGAGAACTCAAATTTTCTCTGTATTTCCAAACATTACAATTCACCCCCCTCCCAGTTTTCATATGTCCAGGAAAAATGAGTAGAGTAACTACAAGGCCATCAGATCTGAGCTCTTTTGGAATAAAGGGTGGAAACAAACTGCATATTGGTGGGAGCCAGAGAAAGTACCACAAAAGCATTTCCTTCTTGTACACAGCAGAGGAGCCTCATCTTGGGTACAGCACCAATCACTCTTGTGGTAATAGAGAAGAAGAGAGATCCCTTTGGTAAAAGGCTTAAGATACACATTAGACTTTTAAAGCATACATTTTAAGTATAAACCCTCTACACACAATTCCCACTACAGCTAATAAAAGCTTGGTGTATGTAGATTAGGGCAGAGTTGTTCCTGCATATTCTGGAAACTTATTGTTAACAATGGGTCAGATTCTGTCACTTTTATTCTGCAAGTTAAAAGTGGGGGTGGGGAAAGGGGGTAAGATTTGGCCTTAAATGACAAACTTCCTTGGTTTTTTCCATTACACAAATCCAAGATGAAGGTGTATATTATGTATAAGATATGGTATATCACCTCTGACTCAATAGTAAACATAACATGCAGTTATAGACTGATAGGATTTTATGCCTTCAGCTACATTAGTATCTGTTGAGGCTTTCTAAACTCTATGAAAAGTATGTCCATCATAGCTAAGCTCATAAATGGGTCTTTGTGTATAAAATGCTACATGGTTCATTTTAAATTGTTGTTGTAATTGTAAGTAAAATTCAAATGACAAATTAAATGAGTTTAAGGGGAGCATCAGAGAAAGAGAGAATAAAGTACATTTATTTTAGAGTTTAAATTAAGTTGTCAATGGACAAATTCTGGTCCTATTGAAGCAGATAGCAAAACTGATACTAAATTCATTGCCACCATGAATAAGCAAGTGAAAAACTAATAGCACTGTCCATAGCTGGGTGTAACAAGGTAGTCTGCAACATCACTGTTGTAATAACTGGAGCCTCATTTTTAAACCAGTAGGAAAAAAAAAGTTGGGAAATTGTAGAGTGGCTTTGGGATGTGCAAAGACTAGCAAGAGATAATAACAAAAAATTATCACTTGTGTGACTGAATCTGGTGTCCTGATTCTTTCAACTGGGTGCTCTCTACTTAGTGCATGGAAGTGGCTTTACATTGGCTGTTACAGTCTGGTTTGGCTTCTGTTTTAGACACAGCAGCCTCTACTGCCCATCTACTCATTGCTCCAAGAAACCATTCCAGCAGTCGGGAATAATCAGGTTTAGGCAGATTCCCATGTGGTTGGATCCACTTACATTTTAGCCCCTTAATACCAGAATGGCATAAAAGGCTCTAATAAAACAAGAACATCTAATCCAAGATTTCATTTCTGTAAGTGAGAGAGAGAAATGCATGAAGCCACAGCACTAAGTTTCCTGAGGTAGTGGGACATGAATTGGGGAAGGGGAAGAAAGTTTTGTAGACATTTGGCTACTTGGCAGTTCATTGTAAGCGGTGATAAGTTTTGTTTTAATAATTATTTTGATTATTTGTAAGTCCTGTTTCACTTAAACACTACTATATCATAGTATTATTCCTTTTTTTCTATATGTTAAGTCAATAATTGGAGTCCTATGCTAGGTACAGACGGTCAAAAAGCCTGAGGCTGAACTGATTCGGTCTTTGCAGATTAGTTTAAACTGCAGAGCTTAAATTGAAACTGAAGTGAACAGACATTTACCTTTGTTTTAGGAAATGCGGCCACATGCCTGCAGAGGCTCAGGCCAGAAGCCAGGGGGGATGGGGGGCTGTGTGTTCACTTCCTCTTTCTGCTGCCCCCAAATTCTCTGGGATTTGCAGTCCAAAATTACATCAGCAGGACTCTGCAGGGTTGCTCATCACTTCCTCTTCCTGCTTCCAGGCGCCTCTGGGATTTGTAGTCCACAGTTGCAGCCAGAAGTAAGTTTGAGCACAGGAAGGGGTGTTTAATTCTCATTCCTGGCCCCAGACCCCTGATGGGGTTTGCCTGGGTGGGGGATATTCCCCCCCGGTAGATTGGGCTGCATCTCCAGCCAGGCTTACCCCCCATACCCATTTGTCAGCCAGCCCCCACTGCTCCAGCCCTGCTCTCTCGAGCAGACGGCACAACCCAGCCCAGGGCTGGAAAGCATGCTGGAAGACTGATTTTAATTTGAACCAGGAAGAGGTCTGGGACAGAAGTTTCATAAACTGGTTAGACCCAAATCAGTTCAGTCTCATACTACACTCAGCCAGGTTTATTTTAAACCAGTTTCAGGTATTTTGAAACTGGTTTATGAGCATTGAACTTCTGTTCTGTCACAAGGTTTAAACCAGTTTCTGATGACTTAAATTGGTTTGTGTGTAACTTCTGTCCCTAGCCCTTGAGGTCGTTTCTATGAAAAGGCAAGATTGACAACAAGGTCAGGTGTTTCTTTCTTGATGTCATGTTTTTCTTTCTTGATGTCATGTTTATTTATGAAGAATGTACATATTTTCCATCCCTATTTCCAAATATGGTGCAGCAGTTTCTTTACTCACAATACCAAGACGTTTTCCACCTAGTGGACTGTCCAAAAACATTATTTGTGTTTTTTCTGAGGACTAGCTTTCCAGTGTTGCTTTGGCAGTCTCTCTGGCCTTCTGCTTCTCCACTGCTCATCTCACGCACAGCTCAATCTGACAGTACTTGGCTCCTTTTCTGTTTCACATCCACAATCTAGTACAATACTTTTGCTCTTATAGATTTAATGCCTACAAGCAGGTTGTTTTGAGGCTTTTGTTTCTGCTACCTAATTGCATGAACAAACAAAATTGCTTCCTACTTTTCTCCTGAATTAAGACTGACTTGTTACCTCCAGGATTTCAGAAGATTTAACTCAAACTTCACCATAACAATATAAAGAATAATCCTGCTCTAGACCACATACATTAATGTTATAATATTTGTAAGCAGTCAGCTTTCAGTTTAGGCATTTCACTAAAACCAGTGCTCAACATAACTGCATATGGTATACTGAAGAGCTAAGGGAGCCTGCCATATTATACTGGAGTAATTTGTTATCCAAGTCATAATATTCTCTTATTGGCATCAAATGCAAAAGAAAGAGGGGGAGTGGGAGGGAAAGCAATTTGTTTGGCCCACCATTTTAATATATTACCTGCTCTGTGTTGTTTAAACAACTGCATACAACATATTTCTTCCTATCAAAGGGTCTGTGACTCAGTTCAAGTGACCTGAACAAGAATGATAGCCTTATTATTTCATCCTCATTTGGAGAAACAAGGGAAGTTAATACAAGAAGTGAAGCTTCTACCTGGTTATTGACAGGCGAAATAACCAGAAAATTCCTAATACCACAGTCCTTTCTTGGTTGTGGAGTTTTATTGTTTAAAGTAACTTATTTTTTTAGTAGAAGCAGGTTGCGGTATCAGACCAAAATTGGGATTTCATTTGTCAAATGCATCTCTTGATCCACTGAATGTCATAGTTGTTTATATCACAGTGGTACAAAATCCCTATGCCAGCAAGTGTGGTATATTATAGCTAAATGGTTAATGATATGAGATTTGTTCCTCTTTGGCATTTAGCAGCTCTTTTGAAGTGTTGGAAATCTACAGGTCCTATTCATCTCTATAGGAACTGAGAGCACAACATTTCACAGGATCAAGCTTATATGGTGACAGCTAGCTAATTGTTTGTATTAAAAGCTTTGCTGGTTAGTTCCCTTAGTCCTGTAACAAAACAACTCCAGTAATCAATCAGTGTTTATGAAAGAGGTTAGTTTCTGATCTTGAGTTAATTGTAGGGGCTGCTTGAAGGAATAAATTGCTGACAGAGGCAATTCAACTTGGTAGTCCCATTATAGTGCAAAGAAAGGTCTCTGGGTACCTTTGCCTGTTTTGGAGATACCATAAAAAAATCTTAGCAGGTTTCACAAGTCCTATGTGCATTTTTCCAGTTTGCTCAAGGAGAGAAGTCTGTCCTTTCAATAGGTTTGCAAAATGTTGCATACAAACTCTCTTATCAACCAACATGGATGGCTAAAATTCTAAATCAGTGGTGGCCAACCTTTTTGGTAGGCATGCCACAAACTAAGTCCTGTACCCTCTTGAGTGCCACTCCAATTACTGCTCTGCTCAGCTCTATCTGCTGCTGTGCTGCCTGCCTCCTCTCCACTTGTTCCAGTACCACTGACAAACACTGTCCATGTCACTTGTGGTATGCATGCTGCAGGTTGATCACTGTAGTGGGGTGTCCTTCTGTTAGCCTGACCCAATAGCCAAGTTCATCATAAAGGCAAGGCAGCATTTTAAGTTCTGTTTCTGGTCTGTTTATTTTTACATGAGAAAAGCTTCTCCCCACAACAAACACAGCAAGCTAAGATAAACAGATGTACAAGTAACAAACAAAAGTAAAACCTCAGGTCTTTCCTCCAGCTTGGTGTTTTTCCCTCAGCATACCTGGAAGATTTTAACCTCCTCTGGGGCCAGGATCATTCCTGTCAGCTGGCCCAGAGCTCCTAGGCAGGCAGGCAATCACCTGCTAACCCCCTGCAGCTGAGCTCTAGCCCCTGAGCCATACACCCTGTTACAGCCATCCATCTTCTAAATAGCTGAAACAGTCAGAAGAGGTTATATTTTAATTTTTAAAAAGCCTTTTTTCTTTTCTGAACTATAGTGTTAGCCACAGTAGCATGACAGCTAAGGATCTCATGAGCCTAGGTCAGACAGTAGCCCAGTGAAAGCCATGTATTAATTACATCCTAGAAAAGATGAACTTCTCTGGTGCAGTATTTCTTTATGCTGTTTATGACCAGCTTTTGAATTTCTATGGGATTTGAGTGCCAGCCTAAGTCTATTTATATTCAGATATACACAAATAAATGCACAAAATTTAAAATATTAACCTGCACTATCGTATATAAATAAATGACCCATTTCTGGATTACCATATTTTCCTTCAATGGGAGTAATTACTATGGCATAAACATGGAAGAACATACAACATCTGCCTGAATGCCAAATGAATTTGCTGTGATTACTAGATTTACAAAGGACAGCCTATGAATTCTGAATGCTGGAAAGCTATCTGTCATGTTATTCTGAACTACTGTGCAAAGTCTAGCACAGAGTAGTGTGCTTTCAACACACCTTTTGAAGTGATGATGGGATTTTCTGAACTATGTAGATATTGCCATTTCTCGTGAGATTTCTTTGAAGCTACTGAACTGACAAAAGGTAAGCAGCTTTTAATTGATTTGTGAACATTCAATTAATCATAGCAGAATACTAATTAAATAATTAATCTGGGATCCTTAAAAGTGGAAGACATTAAATAATTAAGCACAATCCTTCACTGACTAATACCCGTTAGCAGCTGTGATTCTTCTGCAGTCCAGCGGTGCAGAAAACAAACAAACAAAAGGATGCAAAAACATATCTTTCTAAATCTGTGCAGGCATTCTGCATGAAAAATATCAATGGATTAATGTGTATGTTTTTCAAAGCTAATTAAATGACACGCTTCTATTTCTCATGATGAGTGGCTAATTACAGAACAACAGAGTTGGGTAGATAAGAAATACTCAATGCTGTAAGAGCAATCAATACAACTGAAACAATTCCAGTAGTAGCCCTGGATTGTAAGATACACTTAAATAAATAATAAGATCCTTGGGAGGAAAACATAAATCACTGCCACTAAATTCAAATTTGTATTCACTTAAGGCCGTATAGCACTCAGAGTGCCAAACACCATCTAATGTAGGTATCTCTGGGTCCGTGTGCATGCCTGGCCAGCTTTTGACTTTTAATATTTTTAGATCTGATAAATGTTTCAGCAATGACAGTTTGCGCTTCAAAAGGCCAAGATGTTACTATTCTTTAGAAAAGAAGCCTTTTCTTGGGTGCAAAGAGATGGCTGAATATCTGATATCTGTTTCACAATAAGAAGGCACAGTTGCAGCACGTCTATAGTATGTATTTCAAATGGGATGTGTAAGAGAGCATACAGTAATAAATGAGACCTGATGGTGGTAACATCATTTTAGAATAGTCAAACTTATGTTCTTAAGCCAAATCCTAGAGTTCTTAGGTATTTGTCCTAAGCAGTGAAGTTTCATGGGAATTTTAGCACCCAGAAGTACAGCAAGGTCAGGCCTCACAATAAAGGCTTATTTTGCAGACTAAGCCATTGCTGATTGTTTGCTGTTCATGTATCAAAGCTTCACACAAAATCTATGATTGTTACATGACTCCTGAGTGCTTCCAACACTGATTAAACTGAACTTGTTGATTTGCTAACACCAACTCAATTGCTGGGAAAAGAAGCCTGTCTATGACACCAATTTTCTGCAAACAGAATGAGGATCAGAAACTTATGTTACTGTAGCACCCAGAGATTGAGATTTACAGCAGAGGTTAATAGTCCATGCATCTATAACGGGTCAGTGAGGGCTTAATGTCTCATTACGCATTTATTTAAGTGAGAAATATAAATGGCAATTCCTACAGCCTTGGCTGAGACCCTGTTTTATGGAGGCTGATTGGATTGTGGTCACCCTCCCTTGTATTTCCAAACCTACTAAGTCTAAGCAGAGTCCAGAATCCTGTCTCTAAATCCAGCTTCTTGTGCACAATCTCAGAGTACAGATAATCTAATATACCACTTTGGGATATGTATTAGATGTGCATATGCTGTAATAACTTATCTGTGCCTCCTTTTATTCTCTGTTTTTAAGAGGTACAGATAGTTGAGTGAATTGCTCAAGTTGCATGGAAAAATGGTGGCAGAATCCTCGATCTTAATTATTCCCTTCACATGATGAAGGAAAGATAGCCAGGTAAATAAGGGCAAACAAAAATAGGAGACCCAGATTTGGTTCCGTACTCTGTCATTGGATGTTTCATTTTGAGTTGAAGCAGTTCCTCTGTGCTGGATAGAAGAATGAAAGATTCACTGGATCAAAGTGAGTATGATAGAGGAAGCATAGGGCTAGGGCACTGGTTCTAACCCTTGATCCAGCAATGCCTATGGACTTCCTCTTGCTATTTTGTGTAAAATAGCTGTAAATTTTTGGAATGTGGACTGAAACCCAAGATTTCCTGCTCATGTATGAGTGCTCTAACCATAGCCAGGCTCACTCTTACATCTGTTATTTTTCTGTTAACTGGAATGGTTTCCATAGGAGGGGAGAGGATTGCACCCAACCTAGAATAGCCTATAGCCTGGTGATTAAGGTCTACTCATGAGAGGTGGGAACTATGAGGATTTGAACCCAAGTCTCCTGTATAATAGATTACTGCTTTGAACATTTGCGCCTTCTCTTTTCACGTCGCTTTTTGGAGGGGAGGGGTCGAAAAGAGTGGCTATTACTGCATTTTTGTGTCAAGCCCGACCTATTTCCAAAACACCTTAACCAGATTGACCCCCTTTGTAGGAAAAGAGAGCCATGATATGACAACTCAATTGCTCCTCTCCTGAGGATTCTCAGCCCCTAAGGATTAATGTCCTCTAGGCATTGAGCAACAGCTTGCCCCCACCCAAAGGCACGATAAACCAAAATTAACTCAGTCACCAGTCAGGTTAAAAAACTTATATGAAGAAAAAGACTAAAGAACAGCTTGCAGTTGAGTAATATTAAGAACAGTGTCAAACAAACAGGAACCAGTAAGAATATGCATATACAAAACCACAACAATCTCAGCTCACCGTAAGTTGGTGACTTGTCCTGTCACAGATCTCTTCCCCTCAGGGATGATATAGAGCTGGTGGGGATTGATATGTTACCAAATTCTCAGTAGTAGGATGGGTGGATGGTCACTCAGGATCACCACTTCCTAAAGCAAGTCTCCTCAATAGCTGAATCCACACTCCACTCACTCCACAGTAACGATAATCCATCACTTCCTCAGACCCATAACGTAGTCCAATCAATACAGGACAGACAACTCCACACGAATCATGCTCTCTCGCTCAGACACACAATCTCACTCAAAGTCTCCTCGCTCTAAAAGCCGCAATGAAATCACCTCATGAGGGCAGCTGTACCTGTCACTCAACACACACCAGTCACAATGCTGTGTATGCATCTCATTCACCTCTGCCCTCCTTTATCACTCTCACTCTGCACGCTTCTGAGATTTTTTAGTTGGTCTAATAAAAGGTATCTCTGAACCAAGAGCTCTAGAGTTTTGCATTCACTCTGCACATGGCACTTGATCCACCAAGTAACACTTTACTTCAGACCACTTTCTCACCAAGAATGATATGCAGTGCACGTGTCCCATGGCGTACATGTCACATGACGTGCACATGTCACAGGTATAAGTAGGTCAGAAGCATCATCAAGGTGGAAACTTTGGCTGTTCTGGAGTCCTGACACCTTTAGTCAAAGTGTGCATGCTTGGGAGGGAGTTAAGCCCAGGTATCCATCTCCAACACCTTCAGAGAGAAAGGTATACAAGTTGTTAACCTTGAGTGGGATGAAACTATGGCGTGAGCTAGGTACTATGCTGCTTAGTCCTATCAAGGCTGAGGTACTCTTTGGCCTGCAAAAAAATAGCACTTCAGGTTCTTGTCAGACTATGGTTGAATGCAGTGGCAACGTGATGGGGGTGCATGTGCACCCCCTGACAGCCTGCACTCCCTGCTTAGGCTATGGGCGGGGGGGCAAGCGGAAATGCCGGTGCCCACCCTGCAAGCACCAGCCGGGGAGTGGGAGCGCCGGATGAAGCGCCACAGCCACTTCCAGGAGTGCTGTGGCTGGTTCCTGGTTGGCATGATCGGCCATGGGGGGACACCCCCCCACCCCACTGGCAAGACATCTCTCTCTCATTTCTTTGTCTGTAAAATGGAGATAATAATACTTCCACCATTCGAAGAACATTGTGAATGTAATATATTAAAGATTGTGAGGTGCTCAGGACTACGCTAAAGGGCAGCATCTAGCTATCTAAGATAGCCAATGATATTCTGTCCAAAGAACACAATCCTGCTTACATATACTTTCAATTATATGCTTTTATTATCTGGTACACGGCATTTAAAAGAATCATAGAATGTCTCATATAACAGCTGGGGGAATCTGCTACCAGCATAGTTTTAGGTACATTTATTGCATATAGCTTTCAAATTTGTGCCTATTACACATTAAGGTGTATATTCTCCTCTGAAAATACATGCCCTGTCATGTTTTATAATTTTTTCCTTTGTCTTGCTTATTAAATTATCAGCACATTTAACCTGAAATAGTGTGAAAAGGCCTTGAGAGTGTCTCACAATTCCTGTAGAATCAGGCACTGTTAAATGTATTCTGCTGTTTTGATATTTCTAGTAGAATTAGAATGGACCAAATAGGAATTTAGAAAAAATCATCTCTTAAAACTAAACAGTTTAAAGATCTCAAGAGAGAAAAAATATTTTGTTACCCATGTTGTTTCTGGACATTGTTTCTTATATCATTTCTATTTAACAGCCATGAAAACACTACTTTATTAATCATTTTGCACAATTGTAGGACTGAGGTTGGGGACCCATTGTGTAAGACACCCTAAAAATACATCATTAGAGCTTCTCCAAAATAGCTTATAATTTAAGGGTACAATTACAATTCAAAGGGTAGGGGAAGCGGAGAGCCATCTTTTTCCAGGGTTAAACAAAGCTAGTCCAGAGGGGAGGAAGGAAGGGAAAGAAAAAACAGTGACTTAATTAACCACTCCCCCAACCTCCCCGATGTATGAAATGAAAGAAGTTGAGATTTTTAAATAATAACAAGCCAGAAGTATATATGGACCTTCCAAAGTGAATCATGAAGGGTTCTAGTATCTTTTTACTAAACTGAAAATGTGAAATGAACTAAAATAACAGTAGTAATAAAATAAATATTGTGAAAGGAGAGCTCCAGCTGTCTGTCAGTTCAACTGAATTTCTAAAACAAATCTTGTGCCATGGCAAGCTTGGAGTTGGAGGGAGCAAGACTGCAAATGTTCTGAGACTCCTTAAAGAGATTGGTGTATGAAACCGATGCTATTCTTTGCAGCCATAATTTATCTGTAGCTCCTACCCCTTAGATTAGAAATGAGAACTAGGGGTAGTTGTAAACAATGAAATACATTAGGTTATGGCCACTGAATTGATTATCTTATTTTATGAGACTTGGCAGAGGCCTAACTAGTATGTGGAAGGCAGGAACACTACACCAAAGCCTTAAAATCTTTAGGTTTGGCTAATAGATTAGCCACAGACCATGGCTCCAGCTCTTTTTATTTCATGTGTAATTTTACCTTTGCCCAAGAGGTCACATCAGATACTGCATATATTTAATATGGTCCTTTTTCTGATTCCAACATCCTCCTCTTTGTGTGAAGAATTGTTGTCCAAATTCTATCAGATACAATTTAAAAAGTACTGTTAGGAAAATAGGTATTTTTCACATTTCCTAATGCAATATTATCGACTAAATTAAAAGCTTGTAAAGTGGGACGTTTCAAGTGTAAGTACTTCATTATGATGTAATACTAGCATTTGGCAGCCCCAGTTAAGGATCAGGGTCCCACTGTGCTAAGCAATATACAGACAAAAATAAAGAAGATACGTGGACCTAAATCCTCAAAGGTATTGAAAACGTGATGTGTTGGGCACCTAATACTCTTAAGAATCTAGGCCACGGTGTCTTTTCTAGAGAGCTTGTAGTCTAGGTATCAAAGTGAGATAGGAGGGTGAATGAGATTTGGACACTTTTCATACTTCTCAGAGGATCTGTCTCCTTTCTTATCTGTGTATAGAGGTAGAAGGGATATTTATTTATTTACTTTCATAATCAAAGTCATCTAGTCCAGCACCCTGCCTGAGGTGAGATCATCCCTATTCAAACCATCTTATACCAGTGGTAACATATGGGGATTGCATGGGGGTGCATGTACACCCCCTGAGAGCACTGGTGCCCCCCCTGCGAGCACCGACTGGGGAGTAGAGTGCCACTGAGCTCCCAGAAATGGCTGCAGCAATCAGCTGTCTTAGGATCAGCCATGGGGGTACCTTCCTTTGGTCAAAGAGATCGGCCATGGGGGGAGCCCACCCTGGTTGGTGGGACCCCACCCCCAGTTGCTGACTCGTTGCTAGGGGGGCATGTGTCCCCCCCTGACTAAGGCGGCACCAGTCACCTATGTCCTATACAATCCATAATCTAGACTCTTTGTAAAACTAACTAGCCCTGACAACAACATGAGAAGTAACACCTTAACTTGCTACAGGCCTAGCAGGGGAATCATGGCAACTAATGTCCTGCTTCTATAAAAGGTTGCTAATTTACGCTCAAGAGATTCCAGATAGAGGGCTGTGCTCCCTGTTATAGAGGAAGGTAAAAAGCCCCACTGTACCTATCAGTCTGACCAAGTGGTAGAATTCCTTCCTGACTCCAACTATGGTGCTTTATCATTGCTTATGTCTGGATCCTCTCAAACTTCTCCGCATCTTTTTTAAAAGGTGGAGCCCAGAACTGGACAATTGTCGGTATTGATCTATTAAAATAACATTCCATTGTAAACCAACTAATGTTGAAAGAACATTATTAAAGTAAAAGTAGGCAATCCAATCTGAATTCTATCCCCTTGCATCATAGTGTTTCTGCTTACTGTCTTATACATTTTGGATATACGTACTTTTTCCCCACAAGTTGCTTCTTCAACAAGCAGCAGTACTTAAGCATTTTTATTTTACCTAGTCCCTGAAGAAACTATTTAATTCTTCCATGCCTTGTGCATGTATCCATAAATACAGTGCTAGACCTTTTAAGCTGCAGGGCACTTTCAGTGAAACATTGTTTCAAACTCATATAGAGGTCAGGGTCCTTCTTTCTCAGGGGTGAGGTGGTGGCAGGGAAATGGCCACTTATCACTACAACTACCAGTGGTGTGGACAGAGTCATGTTAGGCCTTGTGACCTGGAATATATCTAGAGCTCCAGCCTGCCTTAGCAGCTAGGAGCACCTAGTATCTTACAAGAGGTCGTCAGTCCTTTGAAAAAAAAAATATTTGGGCTTATTTTTGTCAAGTGCAAAGTAATTTAAGGCCACTTACCAAAATATATCTTTTTAATGTCGAGAAGAATAAAATGCTGTCAGCTTTAGTTCTTCACATGACCATCCTAGCAAACAAGATACAAAATATGTGATTTATACTTACTTTGGAATTTAAAACAGCTTGCTTATGGATTGGCTCTATCTAATTAGGAAGCAGAATAATTATTCCTTACTGTAAAGTCCCATTATAATCAGATTTAAGTTCAAAGTCTAGTTTTATCATATTGTTCATTTTGTCAGTCTTCATTAAATCCTGCTATTTGTAAGGCTTTAATTTTCAATGAATTTTCTGTTACTGAAGCACAGGAAAGATTTAGTTATTAAGTTAGTATTGTATATTGTCCAGAGCCAGCATTCATCTTTGTACTGTTAGCAGCATTGAAGGCTGTAACAGTGCTCTATCTTTGATGTCTCAGAAGCATATTAAATTATTAATGACCTTTTGTTTCACACAATACCCAAGTTTTTGTCCTGTTTCTTTTCTGGACAGTTCACCACAAAGACTAGTGATGAGCTTTTGATTTGACTAACAATTTCCAGCTGAAAATACTACTTGCTTTTGAATACAGTTTCATGATAGGGAATTTACCAAATAAAAATAAAGTCAAAAAAGTTAGAGATCCCAGAACAACCATTATTCATTGTTTCCTGGGTGTATATGTAGTACTACTTTTTATATTGCAGTAGTTACTTTCAAATATGATGCCCTAATATATATGTGCAATGTAGCCAAATTACCATTATTCTGGGAAGCAGCAGCTTGAATTGCCTGAAGTTTGTGCATTTAAGTTTTCATCCATGAGGGTAGTTATAAAAGCTGTTGATGCAAAATCCTTATTTTAAGAGAGAGTAAAAGGAATAAAAAAATAACACTGAGCAATTGCATCTAGACAGATGCACTGAGGCTGTTTATTTCAATGGATACACCATTTCATAGTGGAAACGAAAGGAGATAATAGCAAAAGCACTGAGCAGCCCAAAATGGAAGAGCTGAATAGAAAGACAGAAAAGCGGAGGAAAAAAATAGCAGGACTTGTGTAGGTCTACATGGCACAACACTGTCATAATATCATAGTATCATAGTACTTAGGGTTGGAAGGGACCTAAACAGATTGTCAGGTCTGACCCCCTGCTCTGGGCAGGAATGGTAATATCACCCCAGCCAAATATCTGTCCAGCCTCCTCTTGAAGACCCGCAAGGTAGGAGAGTACCACCTCACTTGGGAGCCCATTTCAGAGCCTGGCAGCCCTAACAGTAAAGTAAAAATGGGCTGAATGACCTAGCTTAGTACTGAAAACGATGTAGTTCTGCCTCAGCTAACATAAGCAAATTATTATGGCCATGCTTTTAGCTTTTTGGTATCCATATTCTGCCCTACTCATTTTGGTCCTCCATTATTTCAATCATCTATTTGAAATGGTGTGGTTAGGATACAATGATTCGGTAAATTTTTTATGCCCTTTATTCTCTCTTAAAGAGTTTGCATAATCAGCTTTTACAACCACCATTTTGGATGAGAATTTAAATGCAGTATGCTGTGTAGCTGTCCTGTAAGACAGTGACTCTCAACCAGGTGTAAGGAGCTAAGCAGATAAGCACAGCCTCAGACTTGTCCATGTCTGACCAATTAGTTTTTGAAATTGGGTACCACCCAATTCACAAAAATGATGGAGGGGTGCCTTGAGTCTACTGAGGTTGAGAACCACTGCTGTAAGATATTATAGTCTGTTTCCAGCCTTATGTGGACAGGCCTGAATCTTCACAGCCTCAAGTGCTGCTGCCTCAATCCTGTCCTTCCTCTACTATAGCAGCTGCATGTCTTAGCATATATCTTCTGCCACACTTGTGAGACAGTCTTCAGAAAACAGACAGTATCTGTCTTGGTTTTTCCACCAAAGAAATTTCAAGGGATGGTCCAGGGATTGGAGGGTTCTTCTCAGTTGGGACCTTTTACCAAATAAAAAATAAATATTTGCCTTCTCAGTTGTAAGCTGTCTGGGAACTGTAACCCTTTTTACTTGCCAGCGTGTAGTGTGTTTTAGAATGGAAACTTTGATTGGGATTCATAATGAAAATAATCAACAGTAATGAAGGGCCAAGAATTTCAGAGGTATAAATTCTTCTATTCTATCTGTTTTAGGCACCATATCTCAGGCTGCTTGCAGACATGAAAAAATACACTGATTTACTTTAAATTTGGCGCATTTTTGTGTGGAGCCCCACACATGCCCAGAAGAGGCAGTGCCTTAGTTGGACCCAGCTCTCCCAATGTCTGTAAAGATTAGGTGCTTTAGTGGAGCTTTTTTGGAGCTTTTGTCTAATAGCTGTTTGAATCAGCTTTAGCTAAAAGCACCAAAAAGCCCTGCTGAAGCATCCGATCTACATAGGAGCTGCTGAGCTGAGTCAAAGTAATGCACTGCTTCTGGTAAAGTGCAGTTTTGTTTTGGTTTTTTTAATCTCTACAAGCAGCTTCAGTGTGTTTTATTCTGAGTGGCTGGCTTGAGAGATGAAGGAATGACTCAGGAGAGCTCTCCAGAGCAAGTGGTCAGGGTCACCAACTGTCTGTAACAGACAGTTCATTAAAAAAAAAAAGCTAAAAATATTGATCTGTAAAGACTGTAAAAAAAAAAAAAAAAATTGTACCATCCATTAAAAAGCAACCAGCAGCTTGATTGAAGATCCTTCTTACAAAGAAGCTAGGGGTTAGGCTACCTTACCATTGGGGTATGCTAGTGAACATAGGGACAGGTGAGAGCAGGCAGCATGATGTAAAACCATTGCTGCAATCAAGCAGGGTTGTCAACCCAACAACACTTTTTTTCTGTTTTTTCTTTACTGACAATCTATAAACATTTTACTGACAACTGAACTTTTTTTACCATGCTTAATGTTAAATCCCTAAATTTGAACCTAGCCCTTGTTGAGGGCCTGGCACAGAGATTACAATTACATTATTTAAAACATATGTCAGTAAAATAAAATGTCTCTCTCGTTAAAAAAATGCAACCTTGGGTCCCAAAGCAACACTTGTGTGTACACAATCTCTGCATAACTCTAAAGGCTGCTTTAGAAGAGCTCTATTACAACACCAATTCATGTGTCTAAGGTGGCCTTTTTTCTGAGTCACTTGAACTGCAAGGCATTGAAGCAAGGTCTTACAGCCTGGAAGTTCAAATCAGATTATCAGCAAATATTAGAACATGCACAAATGAGGCAGCCTTTACAAGTTTTAAGATCAAAGAGTCACTATAATTATTCAGAATAATTCTCTTTCAATCAAGGATAAGGAATATGGAAAGTTTGGATCTGCAAGTAACCTTTAGAACTCCTTTTTGCAAACAGGCCATTTTACCCAAATTTATTATGCAATAGAAAAAAGTTCTTATCTACACGCATATGATAGTTTTCATTTTGTGGGATGCAACTGCATCTGCATTTCTCCAATAATTTCGGCTGGTGAATTTAAAAATCCTCTTGATATTCCTTTTCTAGCGCTTGCTTGGGTCTAGTCAAATTTAGGACTCTACTCTGTCTTGTATAATTCTGTTGTCGGCACAAGATGCCCGAGGGAGGCAACAATTGGGTTCGTTGCCCGGTGTGCGTCGCGCCAAATAAACACACTGGGGGAGAAGCAGACAGAGTTTATTTGAGCTCAAGTAAAAGGCACAGGGAGACTGTATTGTCTCAAATCCTGCACACCTAACCCTGCAACAGCGAGATCTTTATACCCCGGTCAGTTTCACTGTCAGTGTTTTTCCCACCCGCTGGCCCCCCCTCTCCCTCCTCCCTCCTCCTTTCTGTCTCTGAGCGTGCCCTTGCATTCCACAGATAACAGTTTTAGCTCGCCTGCTTTCCAGAAGGACAGGAGATTTGCAGGCGCCAGAAAGAAAGGGTTGCAAAGGTTGGGAAAGGGGGGGCTTTGGCTCATCTGAGCCTGGAGCAGAAGGACTTCCTTGACACTCGTGGTCTTCCATCCCTCTGAGTTACCCAGGTTTATGCCCAGTGACACCAACAATTCCATCCCATTTCATTTCATTCCATCTCCCTCCTTCCCAGGATTAAAGTGTAGGATCACTGTATTTTATCTCGATGCTTAGTTTCATAGTTTCATAGATTCTAGGGTCGGAAGGGACCTAAGCAGATCATGGAATCCAACCCCCTGCCATGGCAGGAAAGAGTACTGGGGTCAAACGACCCCAGCAAGGTGTACATGTAGCCTCCTCTTAAAGACCTCCAGGGTAGGAGCCAGCACCACTTCCCTTGGAAGTTGGTTCCAGATCCTAGCCACCCTGACCGTGAAGTAGCACCTCCTGATATCTAGCCTAAATCTACCCTCTGCCAGCTTGTGACCATTATTCCTAGTCACTCCTGGTAGTGCACAGGGGAAAAGGGACTTCCCCAGTGCCTGCTGGTCCCCTCTGACTAGTTTGTAACAGGCCACTAGATCCTCTCTCAGCCTTCTCTTGTAGAGCCTGAACAGGTTCAGGTCCCGCAGCCTCTCCTTGTAGGTCCTTGCTGCCCCCTGATCATGTGAGTGGCCCTCCTCTGGACCCTCTCCATGTTGCCCACATCCCTCTTGAAGTGCGGCACCAAGAGCTGGATGCAGTACTCCAGCTGCGGCCTGACCAGTGCCGCATAGAGGGGGAGGATCACCTCCCTGGACCTGCTCGAGATGCATCTGTGGATGCATGACAAGGTACGGTTGGCCTTCCTGATTGTATCCCCAGACTGCTGGCCCATGTTCATGTTGGAATCAATGATGACTCCAAGATCCTTTTCTGCCTCTGTACTGACAAGAAGGGAGTTCCCCAACCTGTAGGTATGGTGCCGGTTGTTCCTCCTGAGATGCATCACTTGGCACTCGTCAGTGCTGAATCCCATCCTATTCTCATCCGCCCACCCCTGTAACCTGTTTAGGTCTGATTGTAGCCTATTCCTTCCTTCTAGTGTGCCCACATCCCCCCACATCTTAGTGCCATCAGCAAATTTGAACAGGGTGCTTTTTACCCCCTCATCCAAGTCATTGATGAAGACGTTGAACAATGCGGGCCCGAGGACCGAGCCCTGCGGAACCCCACTGCCCACATCCCTCCAAGTCAAAAATGACCCATCCACCACCACTCTCTGGGTGCAGCCCTCCAGCCAGTTGGTGACCCATTTGACTGTGTAGGTGTCGACGCCACAGTCACCCAGTTTCTTAATGAGAACGGGGTGAGAGACAGTGTTAAAGGCCTTCTGAAAGTCCAGAAAGACTATGTCCACTGCTACCCCTGCATCTAAGGATTTGGCGATCTGGTCATAGAAGGCCACCAGGTTGGTCTGACAGGACCTGCCGCTAATGAACCCGTGTTGATTTCCCCTAAGCATAATCTCCCCTGCTGGCCCCTCGTGGATATGCGCCAGAATAATTTTCTCAAAAAGCTTGCCCAGGATCGAGGTAAGTCTAACTGGCCTATAGTTTCCCGGGTCCTCCTTCCTCGCCTTTTTGAAGATGGGAACCACATTGGCCCTCTTCCAGTCCTCTGGCACCACACCAGAGCACCACGAGTGCTCATAAAGCCGTGCCAGGGGTCCTGCAATGACTTCAGCCAATTCCCTCAGTACTTGAGGGTGGATATTGTCTGGACCAGCTGATTTGAATACATCCAGTCCTTCCAGAAGTTCCCTAACTAGTTCCTCACTAACCCTTGGCCTAGGTGCGCCTACCCTGGGATCTAAGGGGGGCCCAGAGGGAGGGTGACTGTTCTGGTCCCTGCTCAGGAAAATGGAGGCAAAGAAATTGTTAAATATGTTGGCTTTGTTGTCTGGTGTGATGACCATATTTCCTAGCTTCATCATGCAAAGGTGATGGGTGTGCTAATCTCAGTCCAACAAAGCACTACACCACACATTTAAATGTATGTACATTAATAGTTGCATTATATGAGTTTACTTAGTTGTAATGAGAAATACACATTTAAGTGGCTAAATCAAGGCTGCAGGCTTAATCACTTTACAGAACTGAGCCAATATTGACCATCTTTATTGTTCAGTATGAAAACATAAGGAGTAAACATATACCAGTCTGCATCCAAGATGCATGGTTTCTTATGAATTGGGCCCATCAGAACTTGAAGTATGCACATTAATCTTCCATGGGTTTATGCTCCCATTTGTAACATTTTCTTCATATACAAGAGGTAGGGTGACCACATATCCTGGCTTGGCTGGGATAGGCCCAGATTTCAGAGGCCAGTCCTGGCTAGCCATGGGAAAATTAAAATGAGCATCCCGGGTGCAGGGCATGTGGCAGAAAGGCAGAGCAAGAGGATCTGTGAAACAGGAAGCCCTAGTGGACAGCAAAAATGCCCTAAATCAGGTTAGCTTAGTAAGTGGAATGGCCATTAACACTAATTGTTACTTCACAGGCATTAACAATGGGTCCTTAATGGGCCATTGATGGTGCAGCTTCTGGTGGTGGGGGCAGTGTCCTGGATTTCACATTGTCCCATATGGTCACCCTAACAAAAGGAAGCACCTATTTATTATTCTAATGTTCCTTATTGACTTTTTCCCTGTTAGATGTCCAGCTGTTATCTTTTTTGCCAGCTTTCCTCAGACAGTGTTAAGTCTACCTTAGATCTCATAAGAAAAGAATAGCATTATGATTTAGCACTTCTATCACACTTTACCTCTGAGGATCTCAAAATGCTTTTTGAACTTTTAAGTGAGGCAAGTGACATTATTTCAGTTTCACAGATGGCAAAACCAGGAGCACTGAGAGGTTAAATGATTTCCTCAGTGTTGCACAGGAAGTCAATGAAAGACCAGAACGTGGAACTCCTGGTTGCTAATCTTTTGACTAACCACTGGGAAACTTTCCCTACTCTTTATATTTATTTCCTTTGTGTTTCCCCAAGCTTACAGCACATTTCTATCCATCTAATGTAGATGTTAAGCCACATACTCAGCTGATGTAGAACCACAGCAATCTAATTAGTTGAGACCTTAGATTTCTTTCTTTCTTTATTTTATTGTTATCTGTTCTAACCTTTCAGGGCACATACCATTCACATGCATTCTTCTAATGGTAATTACTTAAAAACTTTTTATTTTAAATTGTAAAAAAACTTGTACAGCTTGCTTAAACAAATTTGCCTCTGGTTCTCCAGCCATATGAAGCAGTTTAACACTAGTGAAATTACTTTGACTGCAGGAGTATTATACCTGTCATATCCTGGTGTTAGAAAGGCAGATCCCTAATTTTGCATTCCCATATTTCAAATATGCTTGGCCTGTGAAAAAATTTAGGATGATAATTTTTAGTTGTATTGGTGTTTGCAGACATTGACAAGAAAAAATATTATAAGTGGGAACTGATGTTCTGATATCTATCCAAAACACGGAGAATTGATTAATTAATTAAACACATCACTGAGACAAAAATACTCTTTGTGGAAAGAATAATTGGACAGAAAAAATATCAGTGGGGATAAAGATAGTTGAGGCATTTGATATCTTAGTATTAGATTAGAAACATGCAGTTTGAAATACTTCTGGAAATTGAAGTTAGTGAAGCTGGTTTTAATGGAGTATAGTACTATGCCTTTATGAAGGCAGCTGAAAGATGAGAGTAATCACCAAGTCCCCAGATTCAATCAATAGAGGTTTACATTTCCATTTGCTTGGTGTTTTGCTTCAAATATTGCAGGCCAAATTCAGGGGACTTCAACTCCAACTAAAATCCAGCCTTTTACATCAATGGAAATTATGCTTGATTAAAGACAAAATAATTTGGTGTTATTATAGTCTTTTTTCTGTCACTCTCTCTCATTTTAAGGAAGGAAGGTTAGGAAAGTACTGTATTTAGGTATTTTTCACTTCTCCTAATGTAATAGAGCTACTGCAGACAAATAGGAGAGCTAGAATAATGTGACAAGCCAGATGTGGTGCAGAGTGTTTGGCACTACAGTTTTGGAATTGCTGATCAATTCTCACAAGAAAGTCCTAGAGGCATTTGAATAGTCAGACTTAGAGTTGCTGACTGGCTCAGATCTCTGTAACAACTGTCTAATTAGAAGATATTCCTGGATGTATTTCTAGTAATAATAGTCTTCTAGGAGACTTATCGGTATCATTATCCTCTTCCATTGATCCCTACATCTTCCCTTCACAGTAGTTTCTAGAGCATAAAAGTGGAATGCACTAGTTATGCCAATGCATATACAGCCATTTCATGCTGTCTCCTCTTTATTATCTCTGAGAATAGTAGTAAAACAAATTATAGCCTTTGTAGAATCGTCATTATTTTTTCCAAAACTTTGAATCAAACACCATTGTGTGTGGTTTGGTATAAAATTACTTACACCATTGATACTGCACTTTTGGAGCTGAATATATAATGTTCTGTTCATATTCATTCCATGTCAAAAATCCATTTGGGTCTGTTTAAAAAAATACTTACACGCCTATATACAGCAAGGGGTGGGGACAAGAGGGGGAACCAACAGGTGCTGCCAAGCTGGTGCGGGGCATAGGACAGAGTTGTGAGCGGTTCATTTAGAGGGTGTGGGGACAAGGGGTGGGGGTGGCTCTCTCCACTGCCTGCATTCCCAGGTAAGCATGGGGGGGGGGGGCCCCATGGATCTGTGCGTGAGGCGAGGGCAGGCTGCCCCTGTGGGCTTTGACCCACGCACCAAACTTCCTTGCCACAGCACTGGCTATATAATTGGTACCTGGCTGTTTGTTTAGAAATCAGATTACTCCCACATCTGAGCACAGAAATGATTTTCCATGGGCAGTCTCCCTTGCTCCACAGAGACTTAGTATCCTTACATTTCTTTTGCCTTCCCTAACCTTAGATTATAAAGAAGCCTTTTTCTGTTGCAGAAGCCCAGATGTGGCTTATGTGAAAGGAGTAGAGACTGGTTGGATTGAAGGCAGAAGGGTTACAAATTGTATCTACTGACATCCTATGGGCTGCATTATCTTTTTGGCACCTTTTTGATCAGGGTTCCAAGGAAAGCTAAACTGTGGGGGAATCCCTGGTAGCATAGCTCCACGTACTTACATTACTAGATGCCCAGTATAGAGACTGTTAAAAAAAGTTCTGCAGGCAGCTATTAAAGCCTCTAGGGCAGAGGTTCACGAGTTTTTTCTTATTGCATATCACCTTCCAGATTTACCAGCTGCCTACATACCCCTGTCAGCCTACATTTTATATTTTAACCCCTTAAATGTCAGTTATTATAATCAAAATTAAATCTCCCATTACACAATTTCTCCCATGTATCCCCAGAGATGCCTTACGTAACCCCAGGGTTATGTGTACCACAGTTTGGGAATCCCTGCTCTAGGATAACTCCAGGTTGTTGAAGGGCCCATTATGTGGAATGGGACCTGCTGTGCAAGAAATACTTATGTTCTAAGAAAAACTGCATCATGTTATTAGTCTGCTGCATCATGTTATTTAGAGTGCTCTGGCAGCCTCTGCATTATGTGTATTCAGCATCCCTGTTTCAAAATGGTCGGGACACTAACTACAGCTTGTTGAACGAGCTTTAGTTAAAGTGCCCCCCACCGTCATTTTGAAACACGGGGATGCTGAATACAGGTGATGCCGTGGGCACCCAGGGAAGCAGGTAAGGAAATGGTGGGGGGGGGAGGAAGCTGCAGCTGAACAGGAATGAAGGGCCAGTGCTGGGATCAGTGGGAGTGTGGAGTCTGGTGCTGGAGCAGCTCAGGGCAGCAGGACTCAGCTGGGAGATGCACATGGTGGAGCTGGTGCCTTGGCCTCAATCCCTGCCATCACATGTAGATCCCATGAGCAGCAGGGAGCCCTGTGTGATGGAACTGGGCTGGCTCAGCCCCTTGCCCTGCCACCACGGCCAAGTCCTGGAAGCGGCACGTAGTGACAGGGCATGGGGCAAGGCTGCCAGCTCCATTGTGCAGGGCTGCCTCCACCTCTTTCCCAGTGGTACACAACTCCAACCAAGTCTCAGGAACTATATGTGAGCTTTGGGGAGCCCTGCACAATATAGCTGGGTTGGTCTGACCCCATTCCCTGCCACCACATGCAGCTCCTGGGACTTGGTTGGAGCCAAATGCTGCTGGGGAGCACTACCTTCTGCAGGCCATGAGTGCCCAGAGGGTCCAATGGTTGCTGCTGGTGCTCCCACTGACAATGGGGGATGTGCACCATGGGGGCGATATAGGAGAGGGCCCCCACATGCACACCCTAACACCCCACCATACCCAGCCTGCCACACTCTCGCACAGACTCACCTTGCCAAAAGCCCCACACACACCAACATACATAGCCACAGCCACACCTCACACACCCCAATCACCCCCACACACTCTCCTCCCCCCCACAAAACACAAGAATAAGATTTTATTTTGAGCTATTATGCAATCACTAGGACTGCACAAAGCTTCAGTATCCGATTCTATTTGGAGAAGATTCGGCTTAATTCGGCTGTGGAATCTGAATCCAAATTGAATCGGGAAACCCATTAATCTCTCTGAATTGAATCAGAAGGCTCTGAATCAATTTGGAGAGATTTGGAGAGATTCAGAGATTCAGCCATAGACTGTACAGGCAGGCACTAGGCAGTGCCAGCAGGAATAGCAGCCAGACGAGCCCTGGCTTAAGCTGGTAGCCCTGGGAGAAGCTGCAGCTCATCCGACTGCCTCCCCAGCTGCCCCCCCCCACACCGAGTGAGGCAGGCAGTACTAGCAGCCCCAGGAGAAGCCACAGGGGCTGGGGGGAATGATTGGGGAGCTAGGGAATCCTTTAGGTCCTGGTTCAATCCCCCAGCTCCCCAATCATTCCCTCTAGCCCCCGCAGCTTCTCCCAGGGCTGCCAACTCAAGCTGTGGCTTGTTCAGCTGCTCCTCTGGATGTCCTCCCATGGGGGTGAGGCAGGCAGTCCTGGGAGAAGCCCTGGGGGCTGGGGGAAATGTTTGGCAGCTGGGGAATTAAACCTGGAGCTGGGGATTTTACCTGGGAACTGGGGGATTCCCTAGCTCCCAGTTTGATTCCCCAGTACCTGGTTCAATCCCCCAGCTCCCCAATCATTCTCCCTAGCCCCTGCAGCTTCTCCCAGGGCTGCCAGCAGTGCCTGCCTAGCCCTGGTTGGAAGCAGCTGGATGAGCCACGGCTTCTCCCGGGGCTGCCTGCTCAAGCCAGGGCTCATGCGGCTGCTTCTCCAGCTGCTCCCGGCACTGCCTGCCTGAATAGTCTATGGCTGAATAAGATCCGGGGCCGAATATCTTTGAATTTGGATTCGGCCAAATCAAATGGGACAGTGATTCAAATCATTGAATCGAATCACTGTCCCTCTGAATTGCTGAATCTGAAGCAAATACTTTTCACTTCACATAGGCCTAGCAATCACCTCTATATACACTAGGCAAATGCACACAAATCAGGACAAAAATATTTTTGTAATAAAATTAAAATATGTTACATAGATGTATGATTTTTAGTATATGACTCTTTTTTTTCCAGTTCCAAGATGGCAAACCCTGCTCCCAAAAACAGTACTTCCAGGAGCAAGGGGAGGGACTTCTGGTTGCAAAGGTCAGGGGTTAGGGGTGGGACTTCTGTTCCCAAGATGGCAACTAGGAAGAGGGCACCTATCAAGGGGTGGAGCTATCCTTGCAGCCTGCAACAGCTCACCAAAACTTGTTAAGCATCCTTCCAGCCAGAATAATTGCCTACCCCTGCTCCAGGGAGATGTGGCCAAATGGACAATTTATCCAGGCTGGGCTGCCTGGTAGGGCCCCTGCCAGTTGCATTCAGGCTGCAAATGGTTAATTCATGGTCTGCAGGCTGCTGTTCCCTTTACTTGTGCTCCCTAAGCTTCCTCTGATGTGTTAATTCAGACAGGATTACTGTTTGGCTATCAGAAGTGCTTTATTTTGCATGGCCACTTGAGAAAAAGCAAGAGGCAGCTAATTCTCAACAAAAGCAAAGCACAGACTGCTTTATATATTGATAAGTCACATACAGATCAGCCCGCTATGTAACATACTTTTGGCAGTCTGACAGCGACTCATCCTGGTGTCTTGCTGAATCAGGCATGTTTTCTCAAGCTGTTTCCTGAATAGCTTATTCTGAAGGCCGCCGTGTTGTTCCTGCTTGGCCTTCACCCACATCTCCCATCCTGTCCCGACACATATACACTCCTTTCAGTCCTTTTCCATTCCTCATCATTCCCCCCTTGTAAGCACTTGTGCTTACACCTCTATACTCAGAAAGCTTTTGATATTTTCTTGTCATTCACACTCATAGGCCACCTCCTTGAACACCATCATCTGCAGTTCAGTTTTAGAGAGCCTAGAAACACTCTGGGCAGTTTTCAATAAATAGCATCATAAGCAACACAGAGTCATTTGGATAATAATGAAAATGGCAAAAATGCATAATAAACTTAGAATACACCATTTTAGCAGGGATTTCCACCATCCCCCTGTATCTGGTAGCCACCCCCATCAATTGAAGGGTTTCTCCTTTGCAACTGCATGGATCACCTACAACTGTCTCCTAATGGTGCGGAGGTCTTTTTCCACTCGTTGGTACTGATCGATCCAGGTGCAGCAAGTATGGTTCATGATCTCACATGCCTCTCCTTGGGCGGCTAGGAGATAATCCAAAGCCATATGGTTTTCAGTAGCCACTTGTCCTATCTGGGTGATTTCATCATTAAGAGCTCCATAACTCCTGAAATGTTTACAATAGTCCTTTCTAATTTAGCTACCCCCAACCAAGGGAGAAATGCCCTAGTAAATTGATGGAATCCTGTGGGTGAGTGAACCAGTGGGTTTTCAACATCTCGCTTATGTCTGGGCAAGCCAGGTGGGAGATTAGATACCTCATGCTGAAAGAGGCTTGGGTGTAGGTCAAACTTCGGGATGAGTTTCCCTAGGGTACAGGTGCTGACCCAATGCCAGGCAAAATCTTGCGGGCATCATTCCCGCATAGCCAGAACAAGCCTGGAGTGGCTGTAGTCCTGAGGTTCCTACAGGTTGTGCTCCCAATTTGGCACTTCCGATTGACCTGTAAGGTATAGGAAGGGGCACGTTGGCTCTCCACCAGCCTGCACTGAGATGTTGATTGGTTGCAGGAAGTAGAACTTAACAACACATAAAATTCAGACCCGTTCATTACTAGACTATGAGTATCTTCCAGGGTTTTATGGATAGTGAGAGACCCACTGGTACACCTAAAGGACCTAAAGGTTTCCCAGCAGGATCCCAGATGCATTATGAGAAAGTTAATTAAAGGTTACTTGGCATTTGGGGTAGTGCCCCACTGAGTAACCAGCTTCGCCTGTCTTACTACTCCCATTAGACCTATAACAGAGGGCTGCCTCAAGTCTAGTCCTTCGGTGGGCTTTAAACTAGGCTCGTCGGGGGAGGGGGAAGATGAGGGCGGAGGAGACGATGAACTACCAGGCCCAGCAAAAGCCAGCGAGCCCAGACCAATGGTCAAAAGGGAGAAACAGGTAAGTGATGGGGGACGGGGCATTGCTGAGACTAGGGGGTCAGTGGGCACAACCGTTGGAGGCCTCAAATGCCTCTACACGAATGCTCGAAGTATGGGGAAGAAGCAGGAGGAACTTGCCCTCCTCCTAGCTGTCACCAGCCCTGACATAGTGGGGATCACAGAAACGTGGTGGGACTCATCGCATGACTGGGCGGTGAGTGTCAAGGGCTATAGGCTATACAGGAGGGACAGGATAGGAAGGAAAGGTGGAGGAGTAGCACTCTACATCAAGGAGGAATATACTTCCTCGTCAATTAGCAAGGGGGTAGAGGGGGGGAACTCTGAGGTGCTCTGGGTTAGAGTAAAAGGCAGTCCAGCGGATACAGACTTAACGGTGGGAGTCTACTATAGACCTCCCAACCAGGGAGAAGAGCTCGACCAGGAATTCTTAGGTCAGCTCACAGAGGCAGTGAGGGCTAAGGATGTGGTCATCATGGGGGACCTGAACTTCCCAGACATCTGCTGGGAAGAGCAGTCAGCCAAGTCTGACCGCTCACGTCGGTTCTTAGCCAGAGTGCAGGACCTCCATCTAACCCAGGAGGTGCACAGCCCCACCAGGGGAGACGCCTTGTTGGACCTGGTGCTGTCCACGGGTGACGACCTGGTGAGGGGGCTGTGGGTGATGGGCCACCTGGGAGACAGTGATCATCGCTTGCTGGAATTCACCATCCAGCGTAAGGTGGCAAAGGGCTGCAGCAAGGCAACAGCCCTAGACTTTAGGAGGGCTGACTTCAACAAGCTAAGGAGGATCGTTGGGGAAGCGCTGAGGACCCAGAGGGGAAGGGAGCCAGATGTCCAAGGTGAGTGGTTGTTCCTTAAGGAGACGATCCTCCATGCCCAAAGGGAGGTAATCCCAACAAGGGTCAAAGGGAGCAGGAGGGCACATAAACCCCCATGGCTCACTAGGAGCATCCGGGAATGTCTCCTTGCTAAAAGGGAGGCATACACCCAATGGAGGGATGGGGTCATCACCAAGAAGGACTATGTTACAGTCGCCCGAGGATGTAGGGGGCAGTCAGGAAGGCCAAGGCAGAGATGGAGATAGGACTAGCTTCCCGGATTAAGGACAATAAGAAGTCCTTCTTCAAATACATAGGGGGTAAAAAGAGGGTCCCGGGTAATGTGGGGCCCCTGCAGGACACGATGGGCAACTTAGTCGTCACGCCAGATGACAAAGCTAACATATTTAACGATTTCTTTGCCTCTGTCTTCCTAAGTAGGGACCAGTTCAGCCACCTCCCTGCTGGGCCCCCCTCGGGCCCCGGGAGAGACATGCCTGGGCCAGGGGTTAGCGAGGAGTTAGTTAGGGTACTTCTGGAGAGGCTGGACGTGTTCAAGTCCGCTGGTCCGGACGATCTTCACCCTAGGGTTCTACAGGAACTGGCCGAGGTCATTGCGGGACCCCTGGCGCAGCTCTATGAGCACTCGTGGTGCTCTGGCGAGGTGCCGGAGGACTGGAAGAGGGCCAATGTGGTCCCTATCTTCAAAAAGGGAAAAAAAGAGGACCCGGGAAATTACAGGCCAGTTAGTCTTACCTCAATCCCAGGTAAGCTCTTTGAAAAAATTATCCTGGCACACATCCAGGAGGGCCTTGCGGGGGAATGCATGCTCAGGGGCAACCAACATGGGTTCATCAGTGGCAGGTCTTGTCAGACCAACCTGGTGGCCTTTTACGATCAGGTCACCAAATCATTAGACGCAGGGGTTGCTGTGGATGTAGTCTTTCTGGACTTCCGGAAGGCTTTTGACACTGTCTCTCACCCTGTCCTCATCAAAAAGCTGGGAGACTGTGGTGTCAATGCCCACACAGTCAAATGGGTCGCTAACTGGTTGGAGGGCCGCACCCAGACGGTGGTAGTGGATGGGTTCTTCTCGACCTGGAAGGACGTGGGCAGTGGGGTTCCACAGGGCTCGGTCCTCGGGCCTGCACTGTTCAACATCTTCATCAGTGACTTGGATGAGGGGGTAGAAAGCACCCTGTTCAAGTTTGCTGATGACACTAAGATGTGGGGGGATGTGGGTGCACTAGAAGGGTGCAATAGGCTACAAGCTGACCTTGACAGGTTGCAACGGTGGGCAGATGAGAATAGGATGGGGTTTAACACTGATAAGTGCAAGGTGTTGCACATGGGGAGGAAGAACCGGCACCACACTTACAGGTTGGGGAACTCCCCTCTTGCCAGCATGGAGACGGAAAAGGATCTTGGAGTCGTCATTGACTCCACGATGAACATGGGCCGGCAGTGTGGGGAGGCAGTCAAGAAGGCCAACCGTACCCTGTCATGCATCCACAGATGCATCTCGAGCAGGTCCAGGGAGGTGATCCTCCCCCTCTATGCGGCACTGGTCAGGCTGCAGCTGGAGTACTGCGTCCAGTTCTGGGCACCACACTTCAAGAGGGACGTGGACGATATGGAAAGAGTCCAGAGGAGGGCCACTCGTATGATCAGGGGTCAGCAGGGCAGGCCTTATGAGGAGAGGCTACGGGACCTGAACCTGTTTAGCCTCCACAAGAGAAGGTTAAGGGGGGACCTTGTGGCCTGCTACAAACTGGTCAGGGGGGATCAGCAGGTATTGGGGGAGTCCCTGTTCCCCCGTGTGCTGCCAGGAATGACCAGGAATAACGGTCACAAGCTGGCGGAGGGTAGGTTTAGATTAGATATTAGGAGGCGCTACTTCACAGTCAGGGCAGCTAGGGCCTGGAACCGGCTTCCAGGGGAAGTGGTGCAGGGTCCTAGCCTGGGGATTTTTAAAAGGAAGTTAGATGAGCACCTTGCCGGGGTCATCTGACCCCGGTGCTCTTTCCTGCCAAGGCAGGGGGTCGGACTAGATGATCTACCTAGGTCCCTTCCGACTCTAGCTACTATGAAACTATGAAACTAGAGGATGGTCTCCAGCTGTCTTGAGTTTTTTTCCACCATTCAGGGATCGACTGCTACATTCTATTTAGAGTGGGAGGAAAATCTGACAAAGCTAGTCTTGGTACTGTTTCCCCAGTTCTCAAGGGGAATCAGTACCCCAAGCATTGGGATTCCTCTGGCTGGTTATGTAGACCCATGTATACACACCCAGCAGTTTGTAAGGTTGCCTGCACTAGCAGTGCTCTGCCCCAGGAAGATAATACTGTTCTTCTCTCATGCCCTGACTAAAACTCCTGGCATGAAACAGAGTAAAAGAAAAGGTAACATCTCGGGGCCTACTTGAGTGGTATCCCAAATGCTGCTATCCCTTGGAACTTCAAGGGGCTACCCTTCACTAAAATTTTGGCCTCCAGCACACTACTACCAATAAAATACTGACCACAAGAATACAGAACAGCATTACCCCCTGGGAAGTTTCCAAATCTACATAATTATCTGCGACTTCCCAAGGGTGAGTGTGATTTATACTAAATTACTAAAGGCAATTCAACCCATAGAACAAAAGTTCATAGCCTCAAGTAAAACTTGGCTAGCTGTGCAGGCTATTTTTTGAGATTTCATTGTCTGATTTTCACTCACAAGGAACCTCTTCAAGATTTCGTTGTCTGTTCTTCACTCTCAGGGAACCCTCTGGATCTTCATGGAGGTATCATTGGTGAGAGAAGCCTTCCACTTTGTCAGGGCAGTTACCTTCTTGCAGTGGGAGGTATGGACCAAAGCAGAAACCTCGGCAACTTTCACAGCAGTTGGGGTGGTTAGCAGGACCTGGAAAGGTTCCTTCCACCGAGGCTACAGGCAATCCTTCCTCTGGTGGACCTTAATCAGGACCCAGTGTTTCGGTTGGACCAGATTGACAACCAAGCCACCATCTAGAGATTGATGTTGCGCTGTGGCCTTAGCCTGCAATGAGATAACCTTGAGTGCCTTGATGAGCCCTTGGCAGTAGGTTAATAAGGAATCATGGAGATGAGTCAGGTGCTGGGGGGGAGGTGCGGCAAGTCCCCTCATGGGTTGTCCCATAACAAAAGGGGTCAGACTTGAGGACCTCTGAACAGTATTTTGGATTTGGAAAAGTACCAATGGGAGGGCCTTGGACCACTTTAGACCAGTTTGTTCACAAGGCTTCACCAAGTGAAGCTTAATATCAAAGTTTTCTGTTCCACTTTACCCCCACTCTGAGGATGATTTTGGGTGTGGAGCTGGTATCAGATGGAAAGGACCTTGCAAAAGTGTTGGACCACCTGGCCAACAAAATGGGAGCCAAGTCCAGGGAAAAGGGTAGACTGAAGTGGGGCAGCAGGTCAAAAAGAAGCTTTTTGGACACAGTGAGGGCATCAGCCCATCAGCAAGGGTATACCTCAGGCCAACCACTAAAATGGCAGACAATGACCAACACATACTTCCAGGGTCCCGACCTGGGCAACTCGATGAAGTCCATCTGGAGATGGGAAAAGGGGTAAAGACCTAAAGGTCTGTGGAATGTGTGTGGCTGGCAGGGTGGTCGGCCAGTATTGTGTCACTGACACTGCAGACACTGGCGACAAAAATGGGCAGAAAAACCAGGGGCATACCAATGGCTGGCAACTTCGGCTACCATCCCCACTTTGGCTGAATGGGCCACTGAGTGGGCCAATTGAGGCAAAAGAGATAGCAGGGCCCTGGGGGCTACAAGGAGACCAGATGGGTGCCACCACAAGGAGTCAGAATGGAGAGAGCAGCCCGCAGAGATCCAGGCATCCTTTTTGGCATCTGGGGCAGCATCCTGGAGAAAGGAAAGGTCAGGGGAGACAGGGGAAGTAAGGTAGAGAGTGGCCTGGAGGACCAGAGCTGAGAGTTCTGACAGGGCGGCGGTCTTGGCTGCGGCATCTGCCTTATTGTTTCCCAGAGATGTAGGATCATCAGTAGAAGTATGCGCTTTTCACCACAGGACAGCAAGGGTGGAGGGAAGGAAAATAGCATCTAGGAGAGCGGTAATAAAGTGATGGTGAGAGATGGGAGTCCCAGCAGAAGTAAGAAAACTTCACTGTTTCCAGATCTGTCCAAAAGAATGGCAGACACCAAAGGCGTAGCGAGAGTTTGTATAGATATTAGCAGATTGTTTAGTGGCAAGGTGACAGGCACAGGTAAGAGCAATGAGTTCAGCACCTTGACTACTAGTGACAGAAAGAGGAGCAGATTCAACAACAGCATAATTGGAGCAGACAGCATAGCCAGCTCAGAGAATTTCATGATCATCCTGAAAACAGGAGCCATCAACGTAGAAAATGAGGTCAGGTTTAGTCAGAGGGGTATCAGAAAGATCAGGATGGGGAAGAGAAACAAAATCCACAAGCTGAGTGCAGTCGTGGGGTTGACTGTCTGAGGGTGAAGGAAGAAGAGAGGGAGAATTGAGGGGGTCACAGCAGACAAGGGTTACATGGTCTGCAGCTAGGAGAACCACCTTGTAGCAGGTAGATGGGTAGGGGACAAGTGCTGAGTTCTGCCATGCTGGGAGGAGAGTGAGGACAGCTTGTGGGATGGCAACAGTAAGGGGGTGCCCAAGGACAAGGTTATCAGTTTTAGAAACAAGCAGGGCAGTGGCAGTAACAGTGCGGAGACAAGGAGAAAACCCAGAAGTGACTGGGTCAAGGGAGGCACTATAGTAAGCAATAGGATGGTGCAGGGAGGGTCCGAAAGGCTGAGTCAAGACACCAGAGGCAATGCCCTGGTGTTCATGGCAGAAGAGAGTGGCTTAGAGTAATCAGGCAGACTGAGAGCGGGAGAAGAAGAAAGGGCTTGTCTGAGGTGATAGAAGGCAGATTTATGGATGTCTTCCCAGGGTAGTGGGTCAGGGGAAGAGTCACAGGTGAGAAGGGTGAGAGGTCTGGAATGTCCAGAATAATTAGGAATCCACTGTTGGCAGTACTTGGCAGCACATAGGAAACCACAAAGTTGGCATTTAGTCTGCAGGCATAGAAGGGAAAGAACAGCAGCCCGATGATCATGAGACAGGTGATGGGTACCGTGAGAAATAGTGTACCCCAGATAGGTAACAGAAGTCTGACAGAACTGGAGCTTAGAGCGGGAGGCTTTGTGGCCCTGTGCTGCAACTTGTTCTAAAAGAGCGAGAGTCAACTTGGCAATGAGGGAGAATATCAGAACAGAGAAGCAAATAATCTACACATTGAACTAGCACAGAATCATGAGGCAACTGGACTTTATTGAGGTCAGACTTGAGAAGTTGGCTATATGTGGTAGGTGAGTCACAAAATCTTTGAGGCAGACAGGTGAAGGTGTATTGCCGGCCCTGGTAAGTAAAAGCAAATAAATAATGAGAGTCAGGGTGAACTGGTATAGAAAAAAAGGCATTACAGAGATCCACCACAGAAAAATAAAGAGCAGAAGCAGGTATTTGAGAAAGTACAGTGGCGGGGTTGGGTACCACAGCTGTCAAGGGAATCACAAAATTGTTAATAGCACGCAAATCTTGAACAAAACGATGAACAGGCAACCTCTTAGGTGTACACTGCTCCTTCTTTTGGACTGGAAGGATCAGGGTATTACAACAAGAACAGGTAGGTACAAGGACACCCTGTTCTAGGAGACCTTGTATTACAAGAGCAATGCCTCTGGAGGCAGCAACTGATAACGGGTATTGTGGGATCGATGGGGGAAACACTCCTGATTTAACTTTGATAGAAACTGGGATGGCACCATTGAGAAGTCCCACATCGGTTTTGGAGTGGGCCCAAAAGGACTCAGGAAGGTGAGCCAATAGTTCCTGTTGCAATGAGAAAGAATTAGACTTGGGTTCCTGTTCCATTAGTATCATCATCAAGGAACTGATAAAATTTGAGTCTGGGGTAATGTGAGGAAGACCCCATCTGGAGAACAGTGAACTGTTGCCCACAATTTGCAAAGGTCTCACCCCAACAGATTTAATGAGGTGCAAGGACTCAGCAAAAAGGCATGTTGCTCAGTAAGGGGACCCAAGGTAAACAAGAGCGGCTGTGTAACAGGGTGGTCAATGGGTTCATCCCCAATACATACAGCAGTGATTACTTTATCAGAAACGGGAACTTTAGAAACAAAACCAGAGCTAAGCATAGACAAAGAAGCACTGGTGTCGACAAGAAAGGGGACAGTTTGTCCTCCCACAGTAACAGGTATTGTAGCATCAGAAAAGGTAGAAAGTAAAGGGGCTAGAGTCTCTGGGTCTTCTCAGCTGTCCTAATATTGATTTTTACCTTCAAAGGACTGGAAAGGAGCTGGTCCAGATGGTTTCATAGATTTCATAGATTTCATATTTCATAGACATTAGGGCTGGAAGGGACCTTGGGAGATCATCGAGTCCAGCCCCCTGCCCAAAAGGCAGGAAGTCAGCTGGGGTCATAGGATCCCAGCAAGATAAGCATCCAATTTACTCTTGAAGGTGTTCAATGTAGGCGCTTGAACCACCTCCGCTGGCAGACTGTTCCAGACCTTGGGGGCTCGGACAGTAAAGAAATTCTTCCTTATGTCAAGCCTGAAAAGGTCTTGCAGGAGTTTGTGACCGTTCGACCTCGTCATCCCTTGGGGCGCTCTGGTGAACAGACGTTCCCCCAGATCCTGGTGGTCACCCCTGATAAACTTGTAGGTGGCCATCAGATCACCCCTGAGCCTGCGCTTTTCCAGGCTAAAGAGTCCCATGGCTCTCAGCCTGTCATCGTAAGATCTGTTTTCCTGACCTCTGATCATGCGCGCGGCTCTCCTCTGGACTCTCTCAAGCTTCTCCACATCCTTTTTGAATTGTGGAGCCCAAAACTGGACGCAGTACTCCAGCTGCGGCCTCACTAAGGCCGAGTACAAGGGGAGAATGACGTCCCGGGATTTGCTCAACATGCATCTATGGATGCACGCCAGCGTTTTGGTCGCTTTACTAGCCACAGCATCGCATTGGAGGCTCATGTTCATCTTGTGGTCAATGATGACCCCCAAGTCTTTTTCTTCTGTAGTGCTAACCAAGGTAGCACTGCCGAGCCTATAAGGGTGCTGCAGGTTTTTCCTCCCAAGGTGGAGAACCTTGCATTTTTTGGTGTTAAACACCATGAGGTTCTCGTCTGCCCATTTGCTGAGCTTGTCCAGGTCAGCCTGGATCACCCGCCTATCTTCTGGTGTGGATGCTTTGCCCCAAAGTTTGGTGTCATCGGCGAACTTGGCCAGTCCACTCCTGACTCCAATGTCCACATCATTAATGAATATGTTGAACAGTATGGGTCCCAGGACAGAGCCTTGAGGGACCCCACTGTTCACAGGGCACCACGATGAGTGACTGCCATCAATCACAACCCTCTGGGTCCGACCACGAAGCCAATTTCCCAGCCAGCGGATCGTGGTGGAGCCAAGGCCACAACTGGGCAGTTTGGCCAAGAGGTGATCATGGGATACCAGATCAAAAGCTTTTTTGAAGTCAAGATATATGACATCAATCTCTTCTCCCTTGTCCAGGTGATAGGTCACCTGGTCATAGAAGGAAATGAGATTGGTCAAACAAGACCTACCCGCAACAAACCCGTGCTGGCTGTCCCTTAGAATGTTAGCCTGGGCCAGTCCCTCAAGGATGGCCTCCTTAATAAACTTTTCTAAGATCTTCCCCAGGATAGAAGTCAGGCTAATGGGCCTGTAGTTAGCCGGATCCACTCTCCTCCCTTTCTTGAAGATCGGCACCACATTGACCTTCTTCCAGTCTTTGGGCACTACACCAGAGTGCCAGGAGTTTTCAAATATCCGTACCAGGGGCTGGGCTATGACGCTCACCAGCTCCTTGAGTATCCTGGGGTGCAGGTTGTCAGGGCCGGCTGACTTGAAGGTATCCAGCTTCTCAAGGTGTTCCTTCATGAGGTCAGCATTGATGGAGGGTAGGGGATCCCCCTCACCCAGATTTCCCTGTCCCATAGCAGGCATGGGCATCCCGTGTGACTGATGAAAGACTGACGCAAAGTACCTATTTAATAGGTTGGCTTTTTCCTGGGCGTCAGTTGTCAGTTGCCCCATCTGGTTTAGCAGGGGTCCAACATTGCCCTTGCTTTTCCTCCAGCTCCCCACATATCTGAAAAAGGACTTTTTGTTGTCCTTGATGCCTGAAGCTAGTTGGAGTTCAGTTGCAGCCTTGGCTTTCCTGGTTTGCTCCCTGCAGGACCGGACCAGCACGGAGTAATCCTCCTTGGAGGTGAATCCCGTCCTCTATCCTTCGTAGGCTTTCCTTTTTAGCCACAGTAGGTCCGCTAGGTCTCTGGAGAGCCAGGGGGGCTGCTGTGCCTTCTTGCTGCCTTTCCTCCATGTTGGAATAGATTTAGCTTGTGCACTGAGGATCGCTTCCTTGAGAAGCAACCACTCTTCTTGAACTCCCAACTCCCTGTGGTCATGGTCCCTGAGGGCCTGACTGACTAGCCTCTTGAGCTTGTCAAAGTCAGCTTTTCTGAAGTCAAGGACTTCTGTGTTGCTGACTGACTTGCCAGCTTTACGGTGGATGGTGAAGGTGATCAGCTCGTGGTCGCTGTCACCCAACTTCCCATCAATCACTAGGTCGCCAATTAGGTCGTCCCCTGTAGCCAGTACCAGGTCAAGCAGCGCTTTGCCTCTCGTTGGCCCATAGACTTCTTGAGTCAGGTAGAGGTCATCCACGCATGAGAGAAAGCTTTGCGCCTGCTCAGATTTAGCTGAGTGATCTTCCCACGAGATGTCCGGGTAATTGAAGTCACCCATGACAACCAAGGTCCTGGAGCAAGCAGCCTCAGTCAGTTCCCGGGCGAACTCCTGGTCAAGCTTGGGACTTTGAGTGGGAGGTCTGTAGTAGACTCCCACCGTTGTGTCCCCTGTGCCGAATTCCCCACGAATTTTTACCCAGAGGGTCTCTAGCTGTCCATGCCGGTCGCCAACATCAGCTTGCGTGGTGGAGCTTGGTGAGTGCCTGGCTGAAATGGAGGGGCACTAGCTGACAGTGGGGCCCCCAGGGTCTATCCAGGTACTCATTTTTCCAATGGCCTTTTTGCTTACAGTAGTGACAGACATCATTAGGAATTTCAGAGGGACTGGGTGGTCAGGCCAAGTGAAACGGTCCTGCAGGGCACCAAGGTTTGGCGCCACCCTGGAGTTCTCTGATTTGCAAAGCCATCAGTTTGTCCTGAGCCTTTGATTTTTGCTGCTGGGATTTAGTATAGAAATGAGTGGCAGCAGCCAAAACTTCAGTGAGGGGTTTAGTTTCCCACCTGATCACAGTGTTTTGCAGGGACTTGGAGATCCTAGGTAACAGCCCTAAAACAAAGGTCTAAATAATCATGGCAGGGAGGCTAGTTTCTGGGTCCTGACTGCCAGAATGTGCCTTAAAGTCTTGAACCAGGTGAGAATAGTAGTCAGCAGGATGTTCTTCTGGCTTTTGCCTACAGGTGGAAATTTTGGATTAGTCTGTTTTTTGTGGAGAGACCCTGGGGACGGCCTCAAGGACCTGTTCATAGAGGTTCAGCAAATGGTCTTTGCTGGGATTTTGAGGAGGCCAGTTGGCCACTTTGAGGAGGGTGTCTTTCTAGTCTCCAGGAAGAAGACCATTGAGGAGCATCTGAATATCATCATGGGTTGGCTTATAAACCTCAAAGAGGGTTTGGAGTTTTTGAGCAAACCCGGTAGGGTCATCACGGAGTTTAGGGAAGGTAGTTGACCAAGAGATGATTTCTGATGGTGAGAAGGGGATATGGACCACCACGGGTTGCCCCCCTGGCAGAGGGTATTTTTGAAGGGGATACTGTGCCCCAACAAGCTTTCTGCTCCAGCAAGTCTTCCTTACAAGGGTCCTTTGACAGTCTACCTTGGTGGTAGCGTTATTTCGGTTCCGGAGGGTCAATTTGACTGGGGTATTCTGCTGGTCTAGGGAAGCTGAATGTATGGTCCACCCATCCTGGGGGTCCAGGGGGACGTCAATTTCGAACTGGACCCCCATGGGAGAATTGAAAGTGATGGTGGTAATGGGAGATGAAGGGCCAGGGGTAAAGGTTGGTGAAGTTGCCGGGGAAACCAGCTCGGCAGACACAGCAGCGCCTGAGGCCATGGGACCAGTGAGCAGTGGTGGGAGCAGGACCCAATGATCCAACAAATCGTCTCAGGGTGGGTCATCTGGTGGCAGAGGCAAAGCGGGATAAAGCCTAGCCGGATACAGTGAACAAAGGGCAGATGGGGTTGACCCTTGACACTGGAGATCTTTAACCTGATTCTGAAGGTGATTGATTTGCTTCTTAAATTTTTCTTAATTATTCTTATAGGAAGCCACAAGGGAGTGCTTATGGCACTTTTCAGACTTGTCTTCCCATAGGTACCAGGCTTCCATTTGAATAGGGTGTTTACTTTCCAAATTTTATTGGAGATGTTTGAGGATATGATGATCCCACGACTCATCTAAGGGCCAACACAATTTGGGGTCACCATCAGTATACCGGTTCCATTTAATTAAGTACTGCATTGACTGGGGCCCATATTTCAGATACATAAACCGTGCAGGATCCCGCGGCAGGACCTTAGAGGTCCCACTGCCCATTGTCATACCTAGGACTTACTGACACCAAAACAGGCAGGTACTCACCCTGGCCAGGGATTTTTCCAGAGCCAAACAGACAGATGGTAGATCAGGGTCCAGAGTGTCGAGGCCGCAGAGTCAAAGAACCGAGTCAAGGATAGTCTTGGAGCGACAGAATCAAAGAGCCAAGACAAGGGCCCTACTCAGGGCAGTTTGTGTGAGGACATCTCCTGGGCGAGCCCCCAAGATGATGTGGAAATTCAAACAGGATTACTGTATGGCTATCAGAAGCGCTTTATTTTGCATGGCCATGGGATAAAAAGCAAGAGGCAGCTAATTCTCAACAAAAGCAAAGCACAGACTGCTTTATATACTGATAAGTCACATACAGATCAGCCCACCCCGTAACATACTCTTGGCAGTCTGACAGCGACTCATCCCAGGCACGTTTTCTCAAGCTGTTTCCTGATAAGCTTATCCTGAAGGCCTCCATGTTGTTCCCACTTGGCCTTCACCCACATCTCCCATCCTGTCCCGACACATATACGCTCCTTTCAGTACTTTTCCATTCCTCATCACCTCCCATAGGCTAGGTGCTTCTCCCTACCTCCTCTTCCCCACATGTCATTGCCACCCTCTATTGTCTATTTCTGCTGCTACTGCTATCACTGCCTCTCTGAAGCTGTAAAAGTCTCCAGGCTCCTTCTTCCTTTTCCAGCTCCCATTCCTTGCCTGCACTTGCTTATACATTAGACAATGCTGAGTAAAATCAATACATGCAACAGACCTCTGCTCTGATGTGTGTTAAGTAGCACACGTTGGACCAGATTTAATTAATCAAGGTTGCTGCAAGTCTGCTGAAGTGTGCTAATTAGCTCATTCCAGCAGTCTCCACATCACATATATTTAGCATCCCCATGTTTCAAAATGGCAGCGGGGGTGCTTTAATTAAAGTGTGTTGAATGAGTTTTAGTTAAAGCACCCCTGCTGCTATTTTGAAATACGGGATGCTGAATACACATGATGCTGCTCTCATTAAAGCATCCCCACTCGAGAGCACATGTATAGATGCTTATTGACTATGTTTCTGTGAAGAATTATTTAGATATGGGCTAAACTCTAGTAATCTAAATCCAGACTTTGAACCCTTAATACCAAAGAACTAGGTGATTGGCTCAGCATAGGAATCTGTGCCAAATATGACATTCAGATTTTAGAAAACCCCATAATTAAAATAAAATCTTGACTTTGAAGCCAATGTTTTGATCCAGAATTTATGTAGGAATAATATTTGTTTCAAAAGGGGGTTATAAAAGCACTGGTAGTTGGAGATTTGTGTTTAAAGATCATTATTTATGTATTTGAATAGAAGAAGCTGCCTAGTCTGGCATGCTTTTACAAAAGCTGTGGTCCAATCGCTCCTTTCCCCTCCAGGAGATTTGCAGCTTAGATTTTGCTCCCACAACAGTTTAAGTCTTGCACCTTTTGCTGATCCTTTTTTCCCTCTTTTTTTAAAATTACCATAATCTGGTGCCATGACTCAGAACTGAGCCCACAAATAAATTCTTTCAAAAATAAAACCCTAGTTGTTATTTGACTATGTTTACAAAGTGCATACAAATAAGAATAAAAGTAGCAAGAAATCTGAGAGAATGAAGAGAAATGATAGATGGAAGAGAAGTGAGTTAGCTTCACTTAAGTAGAATAAATTCTACAGATGACATTTTTTTATGTGATACTTTCATATTTGTTTTCTAATTCCACCTGGATTTCTAGTCTGTTGAGATAATAACATATTGAAGTATTGAGTAATATTTTTGGTAAATTTTATTATGAATCAAATATCCTGTCATATATGATTGACCAGAGTTTTGTTGCCAGAGAACTGAATTGTAAGCAGAAATTAAAGGAAACATTGTAAAGGCCTGGGGAGATTAATTATATTCTTGCCAAATATTATGCCAGCAGTCAGCTACATCATATTTGTATGGCTCAGTTTTGGAAGTAATAAGGTAAAGATGACATATCAAATATGTATGCCTTTCCTTTTTATTACTACAAAAAAGAGAGACGCGTAACTGCTGATGGTGAGGGAAAATTGGAATAAACTTTAGTCATGTCTGGTCAGTTTCATATTTGCAGACATTTTAGATTTTCAACCAAAAGCTAACAAAACTATCATGGAGCTAATTAATTAGAAATAGGTGCATACATTCTGAATCAACCTAGTAAGGTACTGAAGTGAAGGCCAGGTAAACATAGGTATTGTGACTCTGTAGTTTGTACTACAGTGTTGAAGTTGTGTGGCTTGACACTACATGTGGTTGGGATGATTACATGTACTCATCAGGTTATGCTTTCGAGAAGAAAGGTAGTCTAGTGTTCAGGTTGCTACCTTGAGATACCTGGGTTCAGTTCCCTACCTGGTCTACCATAGACTTGCTGTGTGACCTTGTCTAATGCAGAGGTGTCAATGAGATGGCTTGCAGGCCAGATATAGTCCTCTCAAAGCCCTCTCATCCAGTCCATTGGGCTACTGGTAAGCTACCAGAAGTTGGGCAGGCTGCAGAATTTGGGGCCCCTGGGATGTGATGGTTATGGCATTTGGCAGCAGAGGGGAAAAGCAAGCACTGACCTGCACTATCCAGGTCCCAGACCCCTCCTGCATCCCCTGGACTTGCTCCTGCTGCTAACCCCCAGACCTGCCACAGCTGCTGCTGGCCCCACAGATCTGGCCTGGGAAGAGGCCTGCAGTCTGGTTCTGACCTCAGACCTGGGGTGAGTGTGATATTCTTGTTCTAATGAAATGGTGATGGAGTCTCTATCCTTGGAAGTTTTAAAGACCTGGCTAGACAAAGCCTTGGCTGGGATGATATAGTTGGGGATAGTCCTGCTCTGAGCAGGGCGTTGGACTAGATGACCTCTGTAGATATATCTGTAGATATATAGAATTGCTTGACCATTTGTATTGCTTCTTTTCTGTTATCACTGTGTATCAATAAATTTGCCTATTATCAAATGGAAAGGTCGGGGTCAGTCTGAGGGTGGGGGGTGGGCCCCACCCTGGAACAAGGCCTCTGGGTCCTAAATCCAGAGCCAGCAGTCTCCCTTCACTGGCAGAATCCCTGCCACCGTTCTCAGTGAGTATGGCTGGCTGGCTCCACGTCTGGGTAAGTTTGTTTCTCTGGTGCTTGTGTCTTCCCTCTGGAACAGGGGCCAGGGACAGCTCCCTGTTACCCTCCCTTTTAACTTGATGTAATTTGTTTGCATGTCTATACCTTAAGATCAGGCATCTAGATGATTTTGAAAGGCCCCTATCTGCACCCATAGGTGTATCAAAATCTGTGTCCTTGTTCCCCACCTTTTAAAATGATGGTAATAATAGTGGCCTATCTAACAGCATAGAGAACAATCACTTGACAGCAGTGTTGTGAGGATAAATACATTATAGACTGTGAAATGCTTAGATGCTCTTAGGGCAATGTAAGTACCATATACCAACACAGATTGCTCTTAGCACTTTACAGGTACAAAAACAGCACACTGAGGAAAATTTTTCTTTAGGTGTTTGATGTACAAGAAACAAACTAATGAAATGTAATGCAGACAGCATTCAGATGGAAATATTGAATGGCAATTTCTTCCACTTCTTTGTTACTTTCAGAATTAGGAATGTGCTGATACTGACAAACAAATCTGTTGTTGACAAGCCAGAAAACAACGTGAATGTGTTAGTCCTGGCCTGCCTATTTATTTTTATTTTACCTTTTGATGTAATGTTAGCTGTAATATGTCAAGTTTTTTTTTCTTGCTTCTCGTATCAGTTTCGATAGAGGCTGCTTCATTTATTTTGACGTCACTTTCAGTGGGTTTTTTTTTTTTTGCAAATGCTAAACTACAGTCTTTCTGCTGTTTGTGAAACATATGTAAATGTAACAGATAAAACCACTGACACATTTCTAGGCAGTAAATTAGCTAAATGGTGATGGACAAAAATAATCATTTTCTTTTTCTACCAAGCAGTGAAGAAAACCTATCATATTACACCTGCCTTGAAAATGTTTATGAACGGTTACCAGCTGAGGCACAAAATCTAAACACTGACTCTTTACCATGCTGATATGAAGATGAAGAACAAACTAATATTTTATTTGACTTTTTTTTAAAGCATCTCTCTCCTTGGGTGGGGGGGTAAATATATTTTTCAAGGCTCTATTATACTGTCTGTACAGGGGATTGCTAAACTGGGTTGAACAGAATGAGAATGTGATAAAACCTATTAAAAATCCAAATAATTTCTAAGGATTACATTAAATGTTCTTGTTTGGCTTGACAGTCAGTTTATCTACAGATACACTGGCAAATGTAACTGCTCTGTGTGTATGTTTGATGTGTGTGCATGGATCTGAAGTTTGTGAAGAGATGATTACCCTTAACAAATGTACTGATACTTTCTCCAGTAATTGCCCTATATAGTGTGGCTAACAATAGTGATATTGAGGAAATGTTTATTAAAAATTGTTCTATTTTTAGAAGTATAGAGCTTGTGGGTATGGATCACCAGTGTGCTTGGTGCAGCCATACTCTAGATATCCTGACTCAGCGTATGTGACTAAAAAAAAAGAAATTACGTTTTAGGACAAATTCTCTCTTACCCCAAGTTTCCTGATTTGTTAGGGCCAGTCCTTATTCCAGTGGATCTTACAAGGCAACTTGGAGTTCTTCTTCTAGCTTGTAGTAGAGTCTTCTTTTACACCTAATATACCGGGGGTAAGCATGGATGCCACAGTGTGGCACACAAAGGTATTCTGCTTGGCACATGCACCTTGGGGAAGGGTCTGGGGCTGTGCTGCCACAACAAGGATCGGGCCCCTCATGCCTCCTCTGCTATCTGCACTTGGCACACCCACATCTTACAGGTTGAGGTTGCGGGTGTGTAACAGGAGTAAGGCATTCTCTGGTTTGGGCAGCCTGTCTCATACTCATGTGCCATATCTTAATGTATTATTTGGTTGGAAATGTATAGTGTGGGCGACTGCCGTAGGTATTTGGCCCTGATATCAGGGTCAAAGTACATGGCTCCACCCTACCCTTCACCAAGTCCATCTCCACCCTCAGATCTCAATAGCACTTTTCAGTTATCAGAGTCCTCAGTCAGGACTCCTGATGAGCTTGTTCACCTCCTGAATTTAGGTGCTCAGTTGAGGACAATTACCAGTCCTTGGGTCTCCACTTATAACAATTGCGAACTAGAATAGTAACTTAAAGCAAGGAGTTAATATCACTCATATTAATTGCAAACCAAAATAGTAACATAAAGTATGAAGTTGGTATTCTTTCCCAAATTTCCCTCTTCCTGGGACTTCTTTTACAAGACAGCCTTTTGTTGCCTTGTCTACAATGTCCCTTAACTACAATTCCCTCTGTAGTAAACTGAAAGTCACTGGCTAAACTTAGCTTACTTGTGATTCCCCAGCACAGCCTCTGTCTTTTCAGAGATGCTTTTCTACACCATTAACACTCCCAGCATGGGCCTGACCCCACCTCCATCAGCGATTGCATTGTATCTTTGAGTGCAACTGCCGCTCGCAAGTTACAGTCCTCCCCAAATGGGGTCTTCAGTGTCTGTGTCACATCTCACCCCTTGGTCTGAGCTTGACTCTTTACTTATGGTTCCTGTCTGAAATTTTCTCTTCCACTCTCTGTCTTTTCTCCTGTAGGTCTAGAGAATCTTACACTGCCAGCGCCTCAGGAAGTACTGGCAAATTGTCATTGTCCGGTCCCGCCTCTTGGGACTGTTGCTCCAGCGTTTGCCCACCAGCATCTCCACATTGGCCAAGGTAAATTTCTGTACCCAGTCCTGGCCCATTTCCAGGGGTTATGCCCTTTATTCTCTGCAGTTGGGTGTCTTCTCCTCCCCACCTGGAGTGTCAGCATTTTTTAACTTTTGCGCACCCTTGACATCATTCTTCTGCATCAGGTTTAAAGGGGATGTGTCTGTGTTTAATCAAGCCTCACCTCCAAATGTCCATCATTGGCTCATCCACAGGATGAGCGTAGAAGGGCAGATGCTGACTTCCTGCTACAGGGTGTTTTTGGGACTCTGCCCAAAAACATTGCCAACCTCTGTAATATACCTTCCTCTGCAGAGGCATGAAGTGAACCAAAGATACAGTACCTAGTGTAGATGCACTAGCAGGAAGTGTGCCTTTTAACAAAGAATTTTTTTTCTGGGCATTTGCAACCAAATCATATGTTCTATGCACAACTGAGCCATAGACTGGTTTGGAAAATATGAATCTGTGTTTCTTGCTAGGCCTAGAACCAGAACAGGTTTCTTTAAAAGGAACTTTTTAAAATTAAAAAATGCAATTTTTATAATATTTTTTCCAACCCTTCCCCTCTCCCCACCACAAATGGCAGCAGTATTTAGAATAAAACTTGAACACGAGACATGTAATTAAACAAATGGCTGAATTTTTTCTTTGTTAAAAAACTAGATTTAAAATTATTTTGAGAGTGATTTTGATTTAAAAAAACTGGTAAGCAATCATGGATGCTTTCCCTGTAAAATAATCCTTTTTTTCAAACCAGAGACGCCAAAATGACTTTAGTGTTTTTCCCATTTAAGAAAAAGTTTGACAAACTGCAATCCAAATACGCCTAGTAGTTACAACTTTCCTTGACCTCACAGAGGACCAAGAGGCATCAATATCTTCCAGGATAAAGCACTAATAGTCTAATTTTCAGGTAGCTGAAGCAGTTCTCATTGACTTCACTTTGATTTGAGGGTGTTCTGAAGAGCAGGATATAATCTTGTAAATTTCTCACTTGATACTTCCTGGTAACAGCTGAAACTGAAATTGAGGTGTCTAAACTATGCAAAAAAGTCTGCTTATGTAATGTCACACAGAAAAAAGAAAACTACTTTAAAATAATTGTATTAGGGTTGCAAATTCAAGAACTAATAGTTAGGTCATGACAGAATGGAGGTTGTCTGTGAGAACTTAATTCAGTTCCACTATGAATATGGATTATGATGTAATCTTTTATTACATGCTATTTTTTATGGGACCATTCTCCCATTCAGTGCACAGCATAGACAGCACTCAGTAATGAACAGCTATTCAATATATTATTTTATCAGTGTTCAGTGTGTGCATTGAACACTGCATGCTATTCAAAACTTGCTCTGAAGACAGAATTATTACTTTCCTCATGGGGTTTTCTTTCACACTCATTAGTACAGTATCTAAGGGCTTCACAAACACTTAATTTAATTTATTTTCACAAGACTGCTTTAAGGTGAAGACAGTGTTTATCTCTGTTTTATAAATGGTGGGAAAAGAAATAGATATATTAGGTTAAAAGTTTCCACTGATTCTGGATGCTTAATTTAATATTCTGAAAAACTTGATTTTTCAAAATGCTTAGCATCATCTCTCACTATATGTTCAGATCATAGCTCATATTGACTTCAGTTGCAGTTGTGATGGCTTAGCACTTCTATAAAACATCTCTCAGGTTTTCAAGTCAGGCACCCAGAAAAACAGTTATGCACAGCTTGGCTGCCTCCAGATGAGTACAGCCATGCAGTCTGTGGTGCTGCAGACAAGTCTGGCTTCAGCACGTGCCTGAACGTGTACTTTGGTGTGGAGCAAATTGTGCCACTTGCAACAAAATGACCCTGCCCAGCTCCTTCCAGATCTTCAGCCAGTGGGGATGGAGGCTGGGGTACCTGATGAGCAGCTTAGGCCTACTTGCTCTTAGGAGCTTGAGGCCTGGCCAGTTGGTATCTGAGGACACTAGCCCCCTGTGCCAGCTGGATTGTTGCAGCAGCCCTGACCGAGAATGGCCCTAGCACCCTCTACCCACTGCAGCAGTCTAGCAGCAGGGACTGTTTCCTGGCTCTGACCTGCTGCCAACTATGACAGCATGGCTGCATACCTGTCAGACCTGGATGGGGACCACACGGCTGCCTGGGCTCTGGTATGGGCACTACAGCAGAGCCACCTGCACTTCTGAACGAGCTGCCCGTGGGCTGTGGCTGCACAGTTGCCCTTTGTTGGGCACTGCTGCCATGTCTTCCAGTGCTCCTGTTCTGCCATCTGGGCAGCTATCGCCTGGAAGGCATATTCATTATGATGGCCTGCCTTGAACTGTTGGAGTGTGTTCTTTTGGCCCCAAATGGCCAAGAGGTCAACCACCTCATCCACCCTCCAGCTGGGTACCCAGTGCTGGCCCTAGGAAGGCTCCTTTGACTAGGTCCCTTCACTTGCCTGATCTGGTGCTGCCCTGCCCCTGTCCTTGTGCCTCACTCCTAACCCCCCCCCCCACAGCCCTGCCAATGCCCATCACTCCTGACCCACAGCTCTTGCCTTCTCCCCACTTGCTCCCTTCCAGCAGCAGCTCCCTCCCTGCACCAGGATGCAGGTCCAATTCCCAGTTCACATGTCACCAGGCCAGGATGGCTCTTTGTTGCCATGTGGGATTTTCAGCAGCACAGTCAGGAGCACACATCACTGGACTGATCCAGGCTGCCTCCATGCCTCTGTGTGCAGCTCTCCACTGGAGTGGTGGAAGCCCCACATGGTAGCACAGAGCTGGCCCAGCCTAGCTGAATGGCATGTGGCTCCTGCCTGCACTGCCAGGAGCCCCACATGACAGCACAGAGCCAGCCTGGTTTGGCCCAAAGGCAAGCCCCAGCGGGCTGGGCCAGGCCGGCTCCATGCTGCTACATGTAGCTCCTGGGACTCGGCTTGAGCTATGCACTGCTGTGGGGTATGAGCACCCCAAGGGCCCACTGCCTGCTGATGCGAGTTGCTGCGAGCCACACCTGATGAAGGGCATGTGAATGCAGAAACTTTCAGAAAAAGATAATTTGTTCTGTAATTTCTTAGTTGATTTAATAAAAGGTATAACACCCATGTACATGCTTGTGTGGATGTGGCCCTTGTGACCATCTGTGAAATCACAGTCTTTAAGTGACTTACATGGGAACTCTGGCAGAGTTCGGAATGCAGTTCTTCAGACCAGTAGTCAGTTGCCTTATCCCTTGATGACCTTTTCTCTTTCTGAAATCCCTGCCTCATTCAATGCTCACCATCAAGCTTCTCAAAAAAAATAACTGAGTTTCTTACAGAGACCTCCTTTAGTGCCCACCAGAACTAGGAGAAGGTCTATCCTATGCACAGAATGAGGCAGGAACACTGCAGAAAAAATTGTATGTGATCATGCATTTAAAGACTATATCATAATACATATGCATGAGGGAACAAAATTAAGCATATATTACTTTAACATGGGTGTTACTTAATGTGAGGTGCTTGACTTTGAAACCTTATTATTATTTCAATGCAGTTTTTAGTGTGTAATTTTTTAAAGGTATAATCAAAAAATAGAAATTTCATCATATTCGATGTAGGTCAATGACTGGACTAAAACTTTAGATCTGTTTTAAAGACCTAAGTCACTATAGATGGCCTAAGAAGTGATGGAGGCATAATGAGCACCCTGGGCAGAGCATTGCGAAGGGTAGAGCCAGAGACAAACATAGTAGGGGTTCACACCTGATTTCCTGTGTTGACATCCATGTCCAACCGTTCCCAATTTCCCTGAGTTTCCCATTTTCTTAACTTCCATTTCCAAATCCAGGTCCTAGTTCATGCCTTCCCTTCCTATCGCTCTTCCTCCTTCACTTTAATCCCATTCTTCTTCTCCAGTAAACCCCAGTGTCCATTACCAGTTCAGGTCCCTGTGTTTATCAGTCCCAGTCTTTCAGTCACAGTTCTTCTTCCCCCTCTCAGCTCAAGTGTTCCCAGACTATTTTTCAGCTGACTCTTATCTCTCCATTGTGTGGCTTTTGTCCCTTCTCCATTCAAAGTCAGTGGTTTCTTCTTCTCCTAAGTCTGGATGCCAGGGGACCACATGAGAGAGTCTCCCTGATTTATTTCTTGTGTATAGTATATTTTTACCAGAGCTGGGGATTCTCTAAAGCCTTCAGCTGGAATATGCTCGATTGCTCTCTGGGACTGTCACATGCATAGTTTCAGCAGCACTATGGGACGTAAGGGGATGAATGAATGATTCCCAGTGAGGATGGAGTCTTCAGAGTGTGTAGCTGCTAAAATAAAATTAAAAACCCTTTCTCCACATGATTGATTCATATTTTTTAAAGGCTTCATAGGCAAAATTTGGAGAGGATTTTCACAGGGATGGAAAAGGCTCAATCTCTGCCAGGAAGGTTACCATCTGCCAAGTTTCAAGTTTTTCTTTCTAGGCACGAAGATACTAGAAAAAAGTCTTTAGACTTGTTTTATGTGGGAAAAATAATGTATGTTTCCTTAGCCTCATGGATGGAAACAGCTAAAACATTTGGCTGAACTTTTCTGGGAAAAAAAACCTTAATTTGTTTGACAGAGTATGGGAACTTTTAGCTTAACTCTTTAAGTTTGGCAAAGTTTTAAACAACTGAGACCAGGGTCTTATTATGTGCTGGTTCAGGCAATCTTTAAAATAACTAGTGACACCCACCTCACCCATAATTACTAGCACTGTTTGGTGCTTTTTTATGTCAGTCCATTATGCTCATTTTTATATATTGTAAAGAGTACATTACTGAAAGACTAGACATCTTCGAAAAACCAGGTAACTGGAGAATCCAGCACAATGCTTTTTTATTGATTTTTTTTCATTTCACTTACAAAAATGAATGAATTTAATTACTGTAATTGCATAGTATTTAAATAATTATTTTCAATTCTTCCCCAACCCCCTAATTTCTATCAAAAGTCCATTCTGCACTTTCATTAAATCATTCCTGCTTTCATCCCTGCTCTTTCTTGAAGGTCAAAGCTTAAAATAACTGTCAAGCCTCTGTAACCTAGCAATCATTTTCTGCCTTGAGGTTGTTCCTTCTGCAATCAATGCTACAAGATGTACAATTATAAATGTTTGACGTTGTTTCTGTTTGCCCTTCACATGACCTGGATATATCCAATTGTTCATTTTTATATGTAAGTAGTTACAATTATGCAGTATGTTAAATTGCAACTGCAACATGTGCAGAAACTGTAGACACTGTTTTGCAGATGCATAGGACTAATTAAAATACATGACATAAAATATATTTTGAATCTCTTTATGACATTCTAAGCTATTTTCTTTATCCCATTACACATTAAACACCTGTTTCTTAAATACTGGATATAGTCTGATATTGCATCTTCTATATTCCAAGAAGCATAAACCCGAGCAGCTTTAAAATATAAGGCAAAAGAAAGTGAGAAAAATGAAACACCTGAGTGAAAACTCCAGCTTAGGAGACATCTCTTATGGAGAATACTCCTGTTTTTTGTTCCTGGCTTATGCCCTACTTTTCTTGTTTTGCACTGTATTATCATAATTAGTATGCGTTGTATTCTGGTAACTGCTAGAGGAGTGAATCAGTGTGGTAAACACAATTTAAACATAGTAAGCCTTGATTTTTCTTTTCAAGTTTGATAGACAAGACAGAAAAAATATATATTTTTTCATTTTTATTCTGGGGAACTGAGGGACAGAGAGATTACGGGTGAGATCCACAAAAACAACGTGGGCACCTGCCACAGTTAGGCACCAAAGTTCAAAATTTACATAATGAAAATCCCTACTCAGCTGCTACTTAACTCTGTATGTGCCTCTAATCCCTTAGTACTTAAATTTTTACAATTAAATTTTCTGTTTTCAACTGCTGCTGAGCTTGCCTGAAACTGCATAACTGGTAACAATAGCACAGTATATGGGTACCTAACACCTAGGTGTTTTTGAGATATACAAATTAGGCAATTCATTGTCCTGTTCTTGTCTGTAGAGCCAGAGTTAGTGTTTAACTCTTGCCTTTTGCTGGAGGGATTTAAATTCTCATGCCCAGAAGAGCACTCTAACCACCAAATTATAGGGTTTTCTGGGGAACAAAAGTATTCTTTCCATCTCTTCTGCTGAAGTTTTTTCCAGAATAATTGAATGTTCATTACAGTAGAGGGAAAAAAAGGAAGAGTGAAAGAGTGAATCTACAGCCCAGCAGTAAGGGTACTTGACAGGATTGCAGTCTCTGCCCCATTGTTCAAGTTTTTTTTGCAAAGTTTAAAAAGGAACAACGGAATGTGTTCCTGTCTCAGGCTTTTTGGCTTTAGCTGTGTTGGTTTAAGGACATATGAAGGCAAGGTTCTTTGAGTAGATGTGATTGTTTCAGTTCTTTCAGTAGTTGTGATCTTTTATTAGACCAGCTCAGCAGTTGGAAAAAAGTTCCTAACAAGCTTTCGGGAACAATCGCCCTTCTTCAGGTTTAGAAAGTCTCTGCTGTTCTGAGACTCCAAGGAATGAGAGAAGCTGAAAGTGTGATAGGATGTCAGCGAGATGTAAATAGGCAGAATTTAGGAAAACAAAGGGTAAAGCAGGGAAGGGGGAAGCATGGGAAAAAAAGCCAAAGGTGAGAAAGGGAGACACTACAGTGATAGTAATTCAAGGTAGAAAAGCAGCTGTCAGTGAAGAAAGAAATGGCCGGAAATCAGGAAGACAAAGGGTAGAAAAGGGGGGCGGGGGGAAGAAAAGTGTAAAAGGTCAGATCTGGCAGGTACCTGGTGAATCAGATGTCAGGCAGATTGTAATGTGGCATAAATCCAATGTCTATATTGAGTCCATGATTTTTTGTATACAGTAGATTTATGAAGTGAAGTTCATAGGCTCATCTATAAAGGTGTTTTGTAAATTCCCTTTGAGGATTAGAACTGAGAGATCAGAGAGGGAGTGATTGTCTTGTGAGAAATGTCCCCCCACAGATAGTTTGGGTGTTCCTGTGGGGACCCATCACATCTATTCACAGAACCTTGCCTTCCAGTCCTAGAGAATCTTATAGCTAGCTGTTGTGGTATTCACCTCTAGGACATAGGAAGTGTGGCTTCCATTTCCTGGGGCAAAGAATGGATTTGAGCCTGGGTGGTCTAATCTCAAGTGAATGTTCAGCACCCCCCAGGGTAACAAGAAATAACGGCCACAAGTTGTTAAGAGAGTAGGTTGACTAGACATCCGAAAGCACTACTTCACAGTCAGGGTGGCTAGGATCTGGAACCAACTTCCAAGGGAAGTGGTGCTGGCTCCTACCCTGGGGGTCTTTAAGAAGAGGCTTGACATCTACCTGGCTGGGGTCATTTGAGCCCGGTTTTCTCTCCTGTCCAGGGCAAGGGGTCGGATTAGAAGACCTACAAGGTCCCTTCCCACCCTACTTCTTTGAATCTATGATGTTGGCTGTGGGGACACAGCACTTCCTCCTACCTGCATTTGGTAAGAAAATGCTGGCTTGGGGGCTAATCTCCTGCAGACAAATCATGACTTAAATGAGGCACCTCCTTTCAGCCTGAAATCAGATGCCTAAGTCCTCAAGAGGTACTTAAGTCTTAAAGTCCTAGCCTTTTCTCAGCACTTACTACTGACTAGTTCCCTTGTCTGAATAATGGCATTGCTGTTCCTACTCTAAAACACTTGCGCCTAGATCCACCAGAGTGGTTCAGCACTGAAATGCTAAGTAGGGATCTGGTCATAGGTGGTTCTTGGATTTTGAAAAGTGGTGTGCAGATGGCGTGGTGCATCATCACATACCACACACAGTCTTCTCCAGGTAAAAAGAAGCTAGAAGTTTTACTGACATGCTAGGGGGCTAGGGTGATATTATTCAGTTTAATATCCAAGCAAAAACAAATATAACTTTATTTAAATGGGCATTAATTTTCTATATCATGCATGATATATTAAAAATGCATGAGCTAGACAAAAATATTCAAAACATGTTTTCTTTAGTACTGCAATCATTAAAATTAGGTGCACATTTTTCAGATTCATAAAACAAAATCAAGCTTTCTTGAGCATCCTGATAGTGCATCTAATGCATCGCTGATAGTTATTCCCACACTTGAGTAATATTCACCTAAGTTAATGTTTCCATATCTGAGTTAATGTTTTCAGCTAGAGTTAAAAACAGCGGGCAGGACTGTGGAATGGGAGCCACATTACTAGGAACAACTAGCAGAATTGCAGGAGAAAGGCAAGCTTGATTAGCAGAACACTGAGACCACTGGAAAAGGAGAGAGTTGTTAACACCTGTGGAATGAAGCATTTTAGAAGGAATCAGATGTATTATAATGAGCTATTAAGTCAAGTGATTTCCTTGCTGCTGCCAGAATAGAAATGCTGCTTCCACTTTTAGGCAGGTGATTTTAAATTTTAGATAGACCAGGAACCAAAGGGGCTGTGGCTATACGCCTTCTCCCCCATTCCAGTTCTGCCCTTGTCTGGCTCTTGTAGAAGAATCCATAGTTCCTAGTGAAGCACACAGGTTTCATATACTATGCATAGGGAAGTTGAGTTACCTTTGAAGGGGATCCAAAAAACCCACAGTATGTTGAGAGTGGTGAATAAAGTAGCCAATAGGGTCTAGTAACTTGCTAGTCAGTAGCAAGTGCTGAGGCACAGCACAGAGATGTTTTGAGCCCTAAAGGTGTGAGCTTTAAGCTTTCTCACTCAGCTATTGGGAAGTATTTTGTAGATTTTCTCCCAAGGGTAGGCTCTTCCTTCTGCTGCAACTCCTTTTTCTCTTCTCTTTTACCCCCTGTTGAAAGTCAAGTTGCCCCAGTTATAAGATGGGAGTGAGGAAGACAGACCAAACTGTTAGCACCTCTCTAACTTTGACTGAAACACAGTGGATGTATGTTAGCTATATTAAATATGTTTAAATCTCTTAGTCATTCACAAAAAGAAGCGTCTAGGAAAGAGTAGGAAATTCTATATTGCATAGCCCCCAATGAAAGCTCTAGCCTGCCTGAGCTCTTGCACTTAGCAGACCTGTGCCTGATTCCAAGTGTGCATTACTTTATAATCATTTGCTAAAACACTTGTTCCATTTCGTGGTTTGAGCTGTTTTTTCATAAATCAGAGATGACAAAATTAAAAGTGAAGGACACAAAATTGCTCTCTGTTCAGTAAACGTTGAGTTTTACTTTCTTTGTATTACAGAAGACATTTATGCTAATGAAAATGTTTGCACAGCTATATTATAGCCATACAATTCAACCAGTTGTAATCAAGGTTGTATCGGTACTTCTAGTCTAAACTATGTTCGAGGTATAATAATTTAGCGGGTGGGGGGGAGATTGCTCTGACCTAAAACTTGGCACCAAGCCAGGGACTAATATTTTAAAACAAAACCCGTAACATTGTCTTGACTATTTTAAAGTCAGCTTATGGAAATTAATTTATCTGGAGCAGGCAGAAAACTTAATTGCCAAGTGTGGGGTCTTGTTTTTTGCCCCAGAAGGATTTGGGAATACTTTAAGTCAATATGTTGATCCCTTCAATGGAAGGGGAATGTCACTAGTTACCTAACAACAACATTTGTACTGCTCATTTCTGCTTCTGTTGAAGTCAGTGGGAGTCTGAGAGGAGCAACCCTCTTGCTTCATCGGGGGAGGTTATGGGCAAACAAACATGTTCATTATAATCACCTAGTCATACCTCTTACCTAATAAAAGTAGGAGAATTTCATACACTCTTTTTCTCCATGAATCCCAACAACTAATGTTTGAATTAGTGTATATCTTTTAGAAAGATATCTTGACATTGAGCTCTGATTTAAAGACTTGAAGTAATGGAAAATTTAACATGTGACTTGGTAAGGCACTTTGCTGGTTAATTACCCTCACTGTATTTTATAACTTTTCCAAATGCAAATCAAATTGCCCATAATCAAGTCACCTTTTAGCTTTTTCTTTAAAAAGCTTGAGCTTTGAAAATCTCTCAGTGGAGGAAACAATGGGTTTTTTTTGCTCTCTGCTATTCATCACACACGTGTATTACTTTTTAAATTTAGCCCTTGATCCTGTACTTAATACATCACTTAAATTTAACTCAATTCATTTGAATAGTCAGATGAGTGAGGTTGTATACAGAACTGGGGAGAGTGAGAGTTTTTTGGAGTAGCGTCTATGGGATTGGTATTTTCAGTCTTCTATGAAGTGACTAGCACATCTCTGGGAACTAGTACACAAGGAATAATAATAAGTAAGGGGCATTGATGGTTCAAATGAGGAGGGAGGGCTCTTCTTTTCTTAAGGGTCACAGAAAAAACATTGTAGTAACTTTAAATATATGTTGGTGTCTACTGTTGAATTTATAGCCAGAAGCAGTAATAGATATAATAAAATGTTAATTTTGCCTTAGAGATTTAGCATCCCTGATGAAAAGACAGCAGAGGTCAACAAATTTTAGGCTGATGGAAAGTTAAAACTTTATTATACCTTTGATTCAATTAAGGTCAGCTGGGGAAACTATCTGTCTTTTGCACTTCCCTATTTCTATTTTTTATCACAAGAGAAAGCTAGAAGAATGGTGAATAAGAGTGTCATGATGTGTTGACCTTCTTAGTAATTTGGTTAGCTGGCAGCTGTAGTTCTTTACCTGTTTACAACTTCAATGAGTTGTCAGGAAGGGGGGGATTGAGCAGCCAATCAAAGGGCAGAGAACTGAAAAGGTCATGGTAGTATTCTATCACAGCATTCTATTATACCTGACATGATATTGTTAGAAATTAAATTTTTAATGCCTCCTATACTGGACAAAGACAGTGAAGAGAACAGGAAATGACACTTGATTCATCTATTGTCCTGGCAAAATCTGTAACGAGTATAGAATATAGTACAACAGTTCTTCTTACAATTTCAAGACTGTAATCTCCTGATCCTCCTTGCTTGTCACATCTGATTTGCTCCAGAGCCTGTGTTACACAAGCCCACATTTCTATTCAATAGCAGTAGCCTGAAGTTGACAAGGATTATAGTTAAATTCCCTTTCTAATGACTGTATAGATCAGAAAGATCCTGTCATATCAGAAGATGGGAGACTATACAATTATCTAAGTGGAGAGAAGGAAATTAATTGATTGAGTTGAGTAATTGATAGAAAGAGTTATATTTTCCACTTTCCATTTTCAACCCCTTTTCAACAGCTTCAGATTAATGTCAAGCTATGACTTTGAATAAGAAAGGAAGAGAAGAACAAGAAAATAATAGCAGTACCATTAAGTAATATTTCCAAGAGATGCTATTTTACTTCAGCAATGGATAGAGGAATATTAGTAATATGTACAGCTTCTGAGAAACTGACAGAACAATTTTCCATCAGAAAATACAGTTCTCTTGACACTAAAACACTTAACCAAAATTTCATTTGGGGGAGGAGGGGTGGAGTCCAACAATGTCAAAAGTTTGGCTTTCATATTTTCAGAGTGTAACATTTTAATGTGTCATTTTGAAATGACTTTTTTGTTAATTTGGTTCTTTTTTGTATTATAGAATATGCTATACCACAACATTTAAAAAAAATGTTTTTGTTCAAGAGAAACATGATTAGTGCTGTGAGGTGGTATCTTTTATTGAATCAACATGTACAGTTGGGGGATATAGGACATGCACTTTTAGACATCTGACAAAGAGCGCTTGAAGCCTGAAAGCTTGTCTCCTATTCCTTCTGATTAACAAGTTGGTGCATTTAATATTATCAAAGACTCAGAAATCTTGCTTCTTTTAGTTCCTCTGACAATCACAACTACAACAGCAGCATCACCACAAAACTGAAACAACACTTTGTCCAGTCTTCTTTTTTTTAAAAGAACTATAGTTTGTGGAGACTTTCAGAATTTGGAGGTTTCATTTTGCTCTCAAAGGAAGTCAGATTTGGAAATTGCCAAGGTTTTTATGAAATACAATTCCTGTTCTCTGGACAGTTCTAACAATACTGCAGCAATCAATTGAATACATTTACATTGCTAAGGTCATATATAAGCTCCAGGTTAAAGTTTAGATGAGAGATCTAGGCAAGAGAGAGATAACAAAACAGAGAGACTATGACTACTCCCCCTGCTAAACCATGGCTGGGGTTGGGAGGAAGGAGGTGTTAAACACCGCCTCCCCTCTCAAAGTTGCTGCTGGCTGCAACTGTGGACCACAAATCCCAGAGGCACATGGAAGCAGGAAGAGGAAGTGATGATCAACCCTGCAGAGTCCTGCTGTTTTAATGTTGGACTGCAAATCCCAGAGATCTTGGGGGCAGCAGGAAGAGGAAGTGAACACACAACTAGAGAGGCATGCTCTTTTACCCCCTGGCTTCTGGCCTGAGCTAGTGTAGGCATGTGGCTGCATTTGCTGAGTCAAAGGTAAATGTCTGTTCACTTCTGTTTCAATTTAATCTCTGCAGCTTAGACTGAAGACTTATTGTGACTGGTAGTGACTTCCTCAAACATGCTATGACACTGTTCATATACTTTTCCTCTGACCAGAAGCAGCATTGTCACTCATGTCACTCAGCAGTGCCAATTAACTGCTCTGCACTCTCTGTGCTATGCTACTTCCAGTTGGAGGGGGTAATAAATTCAAGTAGCAAGGTGTTTTTTAGGGCGTTAATGCTGGGCATTGTCTGTTTACAGCTGAGACATAGCTATGCTAAGTCTCACTTCTCAGATACAGGCTTAGGTATTTCTCCACCTAGCATGTTGGGCCTTGTGGATCTTGGGCATGTGTAAAGGAGCAAGGCTTTGCTGTGCAGAGAGAGCCCCTGCTAGTTCTGAGCTTTCTGGCTCCAGAACCAGAAATAGTGTAGCTATGTTAGAATGGTACTACATGTAGGCTGAGAGGCACAGCCTGAAGCCTTTTGCTGGATAAAATGCACAGAGATTTGGGTGCAGAACCTTCCCCTCTGAAGGGAGTACCCTCATCACTGAGCTATGGAGTCATGCTGCATTTGACCTGCTCTGTGACCCCAAGAATCTGGTCTCCATTACAGTATGGTTATACTGCTTCTGGTTCAGTTCCGTAGCTAGCACTGGAGCATTGGGCACAACACTGCCTTGCACCATGGAGACAGACATACCCCAAGTCTCTCATTTCAAGCATCAGACAGGGCAGGGGACATCTTAGAAACTATTTAAAGCACAGGGAACTTAAGCAAGTAAGTCAAACTTGTGAATTCCACTCCTGGAAGTGGGCACGTAGGGTACATCCAGATGTACCAACTGCACATGTGTGGTTTCCAGCACTGCAGATGCATCTGCAGCACCACAAACCACTTGCATTGCACACGTATTTGCTGCATTGCTAATTTGCAGTCTGGTGGGGTTTTTTAGGCACCGGAAGGTCCTGGTGTCAGAAAAAGCTGCAGCAGGTAAAAGCAGGGTAATGTACATGGTAGCAGCATGCATTGCCCAGAACCAGAGCCATGCCCAAAACCAGAGCCTGGCCAGCCCCAGGATCCGAGGAAAGGCTGATAAGGCCATCTTAGGTGTAGCGCTCCTACCCCACCTGGGACAACTTGCCATGCACCAGCGTGCACATGCACAGGTGTTTCCTGGGGACAGGTAGTAGTAATATAACTATGTGCTGCTGCTGTTTGTCCCTGGGCAAATGCACATGTACATTCATCTGCATGCACCCTGAGAAGCTAGGTGCTGAATTTCGCAGTGTGTCCTTCCCGAAGACCCTTTATGAATTTCTGCCAGTGTGATTTGTCTAGTGTCACACGTGGAGCCTATAGCAGAGCAAGTAATCAAGCTAAAGTCTCTGGGCATTTATACACATCCTCCAGGGGAGGGGGGGAGCTTTAATTAGAGCGGCTCTGAGGCTGCTCTAAAGTGCCTGGAATGTCATGTATATCAGAGTCCCTGTGCTGAAAAATGGTGCTGGGGCACTTTGACTAAAGCTCATCGAATGACCATTTTCCAGTGCTGAGACACTGACACATGAAACATCTGAGCCTGCTGGGGTGTGGTAATTACCATGCTCTAGTAGACTCAATTACTTGAGTCTGCTCCAACGGCCTGTAATTACAGCGCATTGGAGCAGCCTGGATGCATGTGTATAGGTGCCCTCTGACTCTCCAGTTAGATTTGTGTTCTAGTACTTTGTGTTTGATTCATCGTCTAAACATCAAATAAGTATTTCCTCTGAAAAACTGTTCCTAGTATTTTAAACCAAACTGTTTTGTACACTACTTAGTAAGAGGTGGTAACTACCAGGATCAGGCTTTCCTCATTGTAAGACTAGGGTGACATCTTCCTGTACTGTCCAAGTATGCCGTGAGTAATAGTGGTAAGTGGATTAAGCTCAGACTCCAGGATCATGAGCAGAACACTTAGGCTAGGAACAGACATTCAAAAAGCCTGAGTTGATTTGCAAGTGAACAGACATTCATGTTTAATTCTGGAAATGCAGGGACATGCCTGCACTGGCTCAGGCTAGAAGCTGGGGGGTGCTAGAGTAGCCCTCCCTTCCCTTTGCAGCAGCCATAAGGCTGGAGGGAAGCTGACCTGGGGGACATGGCCAGGCCCCTGCAGGGGCTAAGTATGATTGTTGAGGGGATCAAAACCCCATCTAGCCTGTAGGGACCCCAGTCAGGCTGTGCCTGGAGGGGGAGGGGAAAGGGGAAGCAGCTCTTGCAAGGTTTGTCCCAGAGGTAAGATACTGGCTGAGGCAGTGCCTCAAGCAAAGGGGGCAGAAGGTGGGGATTAAACTCACCTGTGTCTGGCTGGGCACAGGACCCCAATTGGGGTCTGCCCAGTTTTCCCTCCTGATCTGGCAGCAGGGGGCTTGGCTTGGCTGGCATGGCCCTGCTATTAGCTCAGGGCTGGGGCTGTGGTTGGAGCTGAGCTGGCCTACAGGTGCTGATGAGGGCAAAGGCACAGGAACAGCCTGGGCTGGGCCACTGGGGCTGGGCCCTTTCTAGCAGGTGACAGCTCTGACTGGGGCTGCAGGGGCTGTGCGCCCAGATTCCTCTTGGCTCGCCACACCCAAGCTGGACATGGCTGTTATGGAGCCCTAGCTGGCTTGGAAGGTCCCCGTGGGGCTGGCTTGTGGAGGCAAGGCCCTTCTGAGCTGGCTGCAGCTGCGTGACAGCCTGTCCTGGAAGCATGGGTGGGGTTGGCTAAGGAGTGGGCTTCCTGGGCCAGCTCAGAGGTACCAGTGGGCCCGGAGCCTGGCAGCTGCCACCACATCCCCTGTCTTGTGCAACATCTGGGGCTGCAGCTGCACAACCAGTTGTGGGCTGGCCGGGGCCAGGGGGGCTGTTTGGCCCCCCTCGCCTCCAGCTGCCATGGCCACACTACTCTGGGTGGGGGGGTGGAAAGCTTCAGCCCCGCTGCTTCTGCCCAGCATATGGAGCTCCAACTCCAAGTCCCGGACACTTTGGAAGGTGGAAGGCATCTCTGGGAGGTGCAGCCAGAGCTCCACGCACTGGGCTGACACTCTCCCCCCACCCCTCCTGCCTCTGCCCGGGTCTGAAGGAAGCTTCCCTCCACCCCAAGCGGCAATGCATGGTGTGGCAGCAGCAGGAGCCACAGCTGGAGGTGAGGGGAGAAAAACAACCCGGTTACACCTGGCGGCTTCTGCCCAGTGCATGGAGCTCCAGCTCCTGGATGCCTTCTGCCTTCCAAGGCATCCAGGAGCTGGAGCTGGAGCCAGAGCTCCAGATGCTGGGGAGAAGCCACAGGGTTGAAGCTTCCCACCCCCCTCCACTCAGAGTGGCATAACAGCAGCAGCTGGAGGTGAGGGGGCAGAACAGTGCCCCTGGCCTCAGTTCTGGCCAACCCACTTCTGGTTGTGCAGCTGCAGCCTAGACGGGGGGCATGGTGGTGGTTGCTGGGCTCGGCCTGCTGGCACTTCTGAGCTGGCCCAGGAAGCCCACTTCCCAGCCAGCCCCTGCCTGTGCTGCCAGGTTGGGCTGTCACGAGCTGTAGCCAGCTCAGAAGGGCCCTGCCCCCACATGCCAGCCCTGTGGGGCCCTTCCCAGCCATCTGGGGCTCCATGACATCCCTGCCTGGTTTGGGTGCAGGCAGCCCCCATGGCCTCAGCCCAAGCTGCCCCTTTGCCTCTGTCCTCAGCAGCACTTGCAGGCTGGCTCAGCTCAGCCCAGCAGCCCCAGATGCTGGTGAAGCAGGCTGATGGTGCGGGCCATGCCAGCCAGCTCTGGCCATGCTCCCTCCCCTGCCACTGGAGTGGGGGAAGGCGGGGAATGGCTGACAGGGGCCACAGCCCCCAGCAGGGGAGGGGGGGAATAAACCCTCTTCCTGTTCTATTTGTCTCAGGGGGCCATGCATCTGGATATGACCCTGTCTCTGCTTGGGCTGGAGAGCAGAGGGGTGGGGACAGTCCAGCTGTCTGGAGCAAACAGCACAGCTTAGCCCTGAGTTGGGATGCTGAAGGACCAGGAAGGGGTCTGGGACAGAAGTTGCACAAACCAGTTTGATCTGAATCAGTTAAGTCCGATACTACTTTTAATCAGGTTTATCGTAAGCCTGTTTTGACCATTTTGAAACTGGCTTATGTGCACTGAACTTGTGCTCTGTCCCAGATTTAAACCACTTTCTGATCACTTAAACTGGTTTATGTGTAACTTCTGTCCCTAACCTTAGTGTGCTCCCACTAGCGTGATAAATCTTGCTCTGTGTGTAGCTGTCTTAGAGCAGCCTGGAGCAAAAGCCCAGAGCTTCTTTCCACTTTGGGCATGCTTAATGGCACATGCTCAGGTCTTTTCCGAAACATCTACATTACCTGACTTCCTGGGATTTGGTTTATGGGGAGTGGAACTGCGTGGGCTGTTTCACAGTGAACACATTCATGGCTATGGACCTGAGAAGGACGAAACAAGAGGTGAGATTAGGCCTGTGAATCTTACGAAGTAAAAATAATAATACCAGGATAAATTGCATTTCTATTCTTACTGGGTCCCTTCCTTAGCAGTTACAGCTGTTTAAAAGATGCTTGTTGTGTACTTGTGGTTGTGGAGCCCAGTAGTGTAACTAGGAGTGGTTGAGTGAGGCACCAGCCCTGGGCATTGATTTAGAAGGGGTGTCAGAATGATTTCCCCTTGGACAGCTCATGCTGTAGGGGAGCCCTTCTAGCAGTCCAAACCTTACCAGTGCTGCAGCAGCTGCTGCTGCCAGAGTGCAGTGAGCCCATGTCATGACAGAGTGTAGTGAACCCTGCCATGCCCTGCTCGCCAGCATTTGACATACTCTTTCTGTCCTCATTGCTCTGCTCAGGTGCCAAAATAGCTAGCTATGCTTCTGTGGAGTCTACTGCAGTTATGCTACCAGGACCAACAAAGGGCATAACGCCCATGTGGGTGGCTCTGGCTTCTTTCCGTGATCTTCCTTCCCAGTTACACACTAGTACCCCCTCTATATTTCTGAGCCTCTGACTTCTGGGGCATGTGCAGAGGTGTCCAAAACGTGTGCAGTAACAATTTTGAATTGCTATTCTCTGTTTAGTCTGACAACTCTATAATTTTTTCCTATCTTCGTTGCTATTCAGTCTCACCTAGGTATGTATTGTCCCTGTATCTTCTTCGTGTTCCAATTTAAAATCTAATGATATGTTTTCATTAGTATTTAGCAGAAGGCTACAAAGGCCAGATGCCGGAGGTGTAATGCAACTGTTCTTGAATAGCGTTCTATACCAAGGCTCTGTGATGAAAGTTCTAAGCTGGCATTTAACACATTTTGCATGTACTGCTGCAAGTGGAGACACTGCCACAGCTCGACCTTAGCAAATCCCTTCTTTTTCCAAGTGTAAAAATGACAAACCTATTATTCAAATATAAATCTGCAATTTCCCTTTTCAATCCAAGAAGAGCAATTAAGCACTTCCTCTGCAACAGCAGTGGAGAATTTATTCCTCATGCAGGGATAGAGCCAAGCTTGTGAACTGTGTAGTATGTTATCACTTTCAGGCACCATGCCTATCCTACTGCCTACCAAGTTTCCTCATCTTTTTTGCTTTATGTGTGAGCAAACAAAAAGGATTTGAGGGGAGTGAAAGGGATGATAGAAATAATAACCATACACTACAGTTGCAATGCTTCCCTCTTCACTTTGCTGAAACTGTGGAAGCAAGTGGAAAGAAAGCTGCTTTAAAACCCTTCTCATTCATGTGCCCCTTGCTACATAGCACCCCTGCTCAAACATTTGAAAGTTGAGCTGCCTTTGCATGTATGTAATATATAAACTTCCAAAAGCCTTATATCTGCAGTCACCACTACCTGCAGAGCAGGAGCTTAGTGGCAGTGCAAACTCTGTGGGGTTGCCTGGGAATTTAAACAAGGTTTAGGCTGGAGAATAAAAAAACACAAGAAAGTGTGTCATTTCTTTTTGAGATATCCTCTTTACTTGATGTAACCTAGCTAAATGAACCAAGAGGAAGCATTGTAGAAAAAAAAGGAAAGGCTCTTTCTTGAAGGCTTTTTCTTTGAGCTCATTATCTTCTGAAATTGAAGAGCATCAGATTAATAAAGGAGCATGACTTGGAGAAAGTTATGAAATCTGAACATGAGCGCAGATTCCCTTGTTCTAGAACTGGGGCAGCCAACCTAGACACATGCCACAAATGGCATGGGTAGCCTCTGTATGTAGCATGCAGCAGATCATAGAGTGGGCACGTAATGGCAGCAGATGGGGAAGGAAGCAGAACAGCAGGTAAGACAGAGAAGGGAACTGGAGTGGCAGTTGGGAAGGGTAAGGGATAATTTCTAGAACAGTGCTGCCCAACCATTTGGCTCTGCAGGCCAAATGTGTGGTGCTGGGCCGGCCTTTGGGCCAGATCAGGCTTTGGGGCCCAGCACTGCCTCCTTCCTGCCCTGCACGCTAGGATTGGGCCCCAGAGGTGCAGTGCTTCCCCTACCCATCCCTGTGCACTGGGATAGTGCTCAGAGCCCAGGGCTCCCCATGGGTATGTAAATGTGGCAGTAGGGGAGCGATGGCATTGCTCCCTCACCATCAAATTTCTGGATCCATGAGGAGCCCCGCAGGCCAGATGACATGGGCTGTTTCTGGCTCACAGGCTGGAGGTTGAGCACCCCTGGTCTAGAAGGTTTTGTTCTGAATACTATTAAAGAGTGTATTTACCTAGACAGCACCTTTTCACCATCACACGACCACAATACAATGGCCTTGAGTTGGAAAGACAAGTGCTGCTTTTTTGGAAGTCTGTCCCAGTAGGAAAATCTAACACTTTGGGCAACACCAGTGAGTTCTGAGTCTTTAACAGAAAAGTACAGAGCACACTGCTACATGGATTGAAATCATGGCAGAGCAACAAGTGTGTCTAAAGGAATTTAATATTTCATGTCGGCACAGGATATTCAGAGTAAGCCATCAGATAGAATGGAGAATGTGGAGATGTTGGAGCAGGCAATATTTCCAACAGCAGAGCAAACAGTATAGGTGAGGTTGGTTCCACCAAAATGAGATATTACGCACTGCTCTTTTAGCCCCTGAAAGTGATAGTCTTCTCTACAGAGATAAAGTGCACTTTTACACATGCTCCAGGGGTGAGGGCTGAGGGTGCTTTAGAGTGGCTCCACAAGCTGCTGTAATTAAAGCACCACAGCGTCTTATGTATTAGGGTCCCCACGCTTCAATATGGTGGCGGGGATGCTTGAACTGAAGCTTGTTCAATGAGCTTTAGTTCAAGAAACCCCACTGCCATTTTGACCTGAAGGGACAGTGATGCACAAGATGCAGAGGCAGGCTGGATTGTGGTCATGAGCACATGTGAGGTGCTATAATTACAGGGTGTCAGAGCAGCCTCGATGCCCATGTACAGGTATCCAAAGCGACCAATTTGAACTCAGCATCCAGGATGCAAAGCTCTCAGCCCCTCTACCCTTCCTAAACTTTCCAGTCTCCCACACTCTGCTGCACAGGGGGTGGTTCTCCAAGCCAAGGTTTATTTTTGTACGTCTTTCTTCAACTAAAAATTACACAGAAAAAGAAACATCAAGTGAAGGTGGGCACCGAAGAAGTGAGATGGTCAATGGACATACTGAAGAAAAGAAATTAAACCATAAACTTGCAATAAAGTAAAGGATCAGTCACAGAGGTAAGAAAATGGGAAAAGATTAGTTGCAGGGAGAAGCTTTAATAGCAAAGGTTATGATAGTCTAAGCATATAAATATCTCTATAAAGCTGTAAAAGCCTTAACTTCTCCGTGCATAGGATCTTTTAAAATGAATTACAATTATAACAAAGTTCTGTTTAAAATAATGATTTCTTAAATTGCAGTTCCAAAGAAAATGACTAGCAATTTTCTCTCACCTAGTTAAACTAATTGTTCATGTGACCTATGTCCTTATAGTTTCATTACAAAGAGTTAAAGATAAAATGGTATCAGATGACAGTTTAACCATTTTTTTTTTCCTTTTAGAAAAGTACATGTTGGTGGTATACAAAATGAGGTTTTTAAGGCAGGTGTTTAGAGTAGCACAACTGTAATGAAGAAAGTTCATATTGATCTGTTACAATTTGCTTTTTTTACTATATTCAGATAATTCAACAGTAGTTCCGTTTATAATATTACCATCTCCCAAGTACTGTAAATATGTATCCATTTTATCATAATAATATAATCCACTCAGCTTTGAGCTTTATGCCATTATGTTTGTAAGAAACGGCTTTGAAAAAGGCCTTTCTTTACACTCATTTATAAACAACCTAGTAGAAGAGAAAAGCAAACCACGAACCGCTGGGACATATTTTATAAAGAATAACAAGGGATCAGCATTGAATTAAATGGTAACTGTGAAAGAGCAAAGATTGCGTCTGCTTCACTCTTCACTGGATAGCAATTGTCATCTGTTACTATTTGTCTCTAGCACATTGGAAAAAGGCGAGAGTTGAAAAGCAAAACAGCTGATTTAATTTCTCTAGCTCTGAACTGTCATAGGGTTTGTTTGTTTTTTTAAAAGCTTTGTTCCTTCAGCACACATGAATATGAATGAGTCATAGACTTCATACAGGTGGCCTTCAAAATAATATATGAAAAATGTAAATGCCTGCACCACTCATTTCTTAATAAAGACTGATTGAAATTGCGGTTGCACAAGGAAGTCCTATTAACCGTTATTACTGTGGTATCTCATTTTTGTTTTCTCTGTTCAAAGAAAAGATTTCTTACTTGAATGGATCCTGCTGCCTGGATAAGGCATCAAAATCTGTCAGATGGTGAGATTAGAATCCTAACAACTTGCAGATGACATTCAACCATAGCAAGCCCTCATCCTTTGTTGACAGTTTGTCTGGTAATTGTGTACAGCACTGACATTTAGACAAGACGATGCCTGTGAAATGTGTATGGTTAGAAAATGTAGGTGAGGCTAATCTTGCATTCATTTGAGGCCTTTTAAAAAAAAATTGGTTGCAAATGTTCATGGGAGGAAAGACGTACTACTTGTCCATCAGTTCCTCCACCCTCAAAACAGAAATGGAATTGAAGCATAAATTAACCTCTAACTCAGTATTCAGTGGAACAGAGTGAATAATTTATGCCAAATAATTTTGCCACATTTTATGTTTGCAAATTTGTTCATAAGGATATTGTTTTCTTAATTTATTCATTATTCAGCTATGTTCTGTGCATAATTTCTGCAGATAATTCATTCTTGTAAACAATTTATCGTAAGCATTTGATGTATATATGATTTGAACTGTTTTGATTGGACACACAGTACGCATGCTATGTTTCCATTCCCAGATTGGATAATTGCAATTCTTACAATCTGCTTTCTGGTTGAATGCTTGCATATGAATTTAAAAGTAGTATTCATGCATATTCAACATTTGCTTAAAACCATTATTATGAGAAACAGTCCAGCCATCCACCTCTTCTGCTTTCATTTTCAGGAAAAGGATGTACCGCAGAAGTAGCTGAAGTTGATTCGTTTAATTCAAACTAATTTTCAGGAAACTTTCTTTATTGTATAATTTTTGCATCTCTATTTTTTGGCTATTACAAAGAGTCTAATGTAACATTGCAAACAACCTATCATGAGATGATGGTGGCACAGGTTGGAGCAGATAAATTACCTAATGAAAGTTGAAAGCCTTTTTTTCATAAGGGATGAAAGCCAATTCAGTTAACTCATAACTTAACATATGGAGGGGGGGATAATACAACATAGACAGCATTTGTTATGCTCAGCCTGCATGAAGTCTAACTACAGCGCACAGGGTAGGAATTTCTCAGATCTTGTATGCAGCTAGGTAGGGTCAGATTGGTTAGATATTTGCAGATTATTTGTTGTATTTTTCACACAAAAATGCTTTTCAGAAGTTCCATAGCCAAAGATTCATGGAAATGGTTAAGCTTATATATATACAGTTAGTCTGTAAGGAGCATCTCTACAATGCCTTTTGTCTGTCTTTAAACTAACATGGCTAGCTATCTTTGCTCCTATTTCCCAATCAGTTCATCAGAAAATTCCTTCTGACTCCTGGCATTCATAAACCTTAAATTAAAACTAGAACAGCTCTTTATATGTTCATACAAGAAAACACCTTCTCTTCTGTTTCCAGACTAGATTTTTTAACCTTTGGCTTTCACATAGTTATTGTACATACCTGGTTAACACATTTTCAAAAACACCCAGAGCTGATTTTTTTCCCCTCCCCCCCCGCAGTATTAGTGCACCGTTAAAGGCAGTGTGCTTTGAAATCTACAGACAGTCTCATTGGATTTTTTGATGAAATTATGTAACTAGATTTCTGTGTGTGTGAAATACATACTATGCAATAACTTTTTGGGGGTCAAACTATAGCTATTTTACCTATACCAAAAAAAAAAAAAGGTTTTAATTCAAAATTAAGTGATACCTTCAAAAGGATAAGGAGGAAAAAGTCTGTACCAGGAGTTTCTTAGTTGTGCAGTGTACAACACTATTTCTTCAGTTTCAAGTATAAACCTCTCCCATTAATATTGACTCATTAATTTGGTTTGATATTAAGGAAAAATATAATAATGTGTATTAAGAAATATTTAAAAAGATCCTTGAAAGCAAATGTATACCCATTTCCCTGTGGAAATTTCTGATTCAGTGTTAAAAGAAAGGCAGAAATCTTACCCAGTCAAGAGAAAATAAATTTACTTCTAGCTACTAGATGCACAAATATTTACCTTACTCAAGGCTTTAGGTTCCTTGTTACATGTTTAATTTTGACAGCCAGCATCCATGCCTATTCGGAGCAACAACAACAACAGGTTTCTAAATCTGTACTGGTGAAAGAAGAAAGTTTGAGCATATTTTATTGACTAAAGAGAATCCAGGTTATTTCTTACTGTGGATACCACAAGGCAGAAAACAAACAAGCAAGCAGTGAATGGTCTGCAAAACATGGAGTTGTAGTTGGTACCTGAATTCTTTGATTTTTGAGAAACTTCAGGCATTGAATGTGTATGAGATCTGGGATAATATCTGAGGTGATGCATGGAAAAAGGAGTAGATAGATTTCCAAAGTGTGCTTTTGTATGTGTTCTAAAAGTTCAGTTTGGTTGCCTAATTGTTAATCTGTTAACTGCTTTTGTGTTGGTAAGAGAGTGAAAGAGTGCTTCTGTATACTGAAGATAGAGGCTAAGGGTCAGGATTTATTGTCATTTCTGTATTAGCAAGCAGGTAGAATACCTTTCTTTTTGACCTCTTACTGACATGCTAAAGGAGTGGTAAACAGTTATCCAACAATTGGCCAATAGACTTGCTCTGAAAGTTCAGTGCTCAACAACTGTAAATATGTAAATTACCACAATATGTAACGATATAGTAACAATAGAAGATGTAGCAATATGTTGTAAATCATAGTAACAGTAGAAGATGTAGGAAAATAATTCCAATCTACTAGGCTAAGTGGGGAAAAAAAAACATACCCCCCCAATAAATAAATAAATAGTGCCCAACAGTTCTTTTTTTGGAAATGTTTTCATTAATCTGATCACCATTTATCTCTCCCCCCGACCCATTTCATTTGGCAGAGGGAGTGGGGGAGGGGGGGACAACACACAATTCTGAAAATACTTGAATTTATGAATTTTTAATGAAAATTTATGAACGTCAATGAGTCCCAGAAGTCAATATCCTACCCAGTAGCAGCATTATGGTGGGGTGCCCAGAGCTGCCACCTCAGGCACTGAATAGGGGGTATGGGGAGTAAATCCCTGCTGCCACAACTATATAATCACACCAATGACATAACAGCAACCAGAAAATGTCATTGTTCACCTGTGTTTCAGCTACCCTGGGTACCCACCTATGTTGTTACACATGTGATTATTAGGGCTGTACAAAGCAGGCAGTATTCAGTTTGGATTTGGCCCAATTTCAGGGGACAGTGAATCAGTTCCATGATGTGGATCGCTATTCTGATTCGATTCGGCCGAATCTGAATCTGAAGATTCAGTTCTGATTCGGAGAATCGTTAATTCGTCCATAGACACAGTTTTTTATATGGGTTTTTTGCTATGTACCTCGAGGTACCAGGCATGGTTCATGAACACTGAGATGGTGGGGTGGATAAAACATCCCATGGGAGCACAAGGGACACTTCCCCCTTATCCTCTCAAGTCAGCGATCAGCCGGGGGAGGGGGCAGGGGGACCCGGGATGCCTCCCCAGACCCAGGAGGCACCAGTAGCTGAGCCAGGCCAAATCTCCTCTGAATGGAATCAGCAACCAAAGATTTACACAGCCCTAGTGACTATACTGTGTCATAAACCCATGAGAGTAAGTCTTTGTAGGGGAACTCCCTGAGCAGTTTTTTCATCATGGGTTACCCCATCCCATAAGAGTATGTCATGAGAAATCCAAACCCTGTAGCTACATGGGGGACCAAGAGGGGCTATCTGCAGAGTCCTCCCACCATCTGGTCCTAGTTTTCTACTTCCCATCCCATAGCAGATGAGACTACAGGGGAATTACTCTAGCTTCACTTAGCTGTGGGATGCTGGAGAAGGGAGCGGTTTTAATATCCTTCTGTAACTCTTCTCCCTAGAGCTCAAAACAAATGGATCTACCTTCCACTGTAACCCTCCCCCTATCTCAACTCCTTTCCTCAGTAACTCAGTGGAATCGAGACGGCACGGCACAAGGAAAGAAGGCAGAATGTGACAAGAATAGATGATTTCCTTCTAATTTATAGTGGTAGTTGGGGGGGGATAAGATACCTGCATGAAAGCTATTCCATTTACAGATTTACTGAATATAATCTGGGACACTGAAAAAAGATACATTCTGGCAAGTGAAGTGACATGTGTATGTGAAACACCTGAAAGATCTAGTCAATTGGCTCAATCCTGGAAACTGCTGAGCACTCTTTTAATTTTTAATGGCTGCAGTTGGAATTGCCAAGTTTGTAGACCCTTATGTAAAAATTAAATAATCAGATGACCTTTTTTTTTTTTTCCAGAGACAGTAGCATTTGGGCAATGATTTATTAGGCATTGATTTTAACAGCTGTATAGAAAAATGCAGTTGCAATACGAGTTCCTGGCTCTACATAACTTAAGAACCATATACCATATTTTTAAATAGATGCCCTCATTACTGTTTTCATTTAAGCTGCTACGAAACACCCTTGTAATACTGATTTCTTAGATGTGAGGCATATTAGAATTTTAACTCCCCTTCAAAAATACAGCACCAATGCATCCTTTACACGTGGAAATAATTGTATGCTGCTGTGTTTGCCAACTGATGGCCAGATGCGGAACAGAGCTCCCATTCAGTAGATAGACTTCTTCTGTGTCTGTCCACATATTGCCAGAGATGCAACTCAGACTGGGACCTTGATCGTCTGTTGCAGCAGATAAGCTGAAGAAGAACGTGTATTGGGATTTAATGCCCCTCGTTCAAATGATCAACGGGCTTTATCTCTCATTGCCATAAGCACTAGTCTTGATACTTTTATCCATTTAAGTGGCATATAGAAAAGAATAAAGAGCCTGATACTCCCCTCATAGTAGTGTAAATTGCATGCAATTTCAGTGAAATCAGTGGATTTCAAGAAAGTGCAGATTAAATGAGAGGGGAATATGCCTTAGTGTGTCTTGATACTTTGCAAAACCAGTTGCTGAGTATGGGTTGGAAGGGAAAGTCATGTGCAACCTAAATACAGTCAAGTGGGTTGAAAGTTTATCAGCATATTTTTAGGTTTATTTTGGGGGGGGGGGGCAAACCTCGCAGTTACCAATGTATTTAATTGGAGGTATTAAGTCGCTGATATCAAGGTGATGCCAGCAATTTACTGGTGTTTTGCTTACTCTGTCTCATTAAGTGGGAAACAGTAGGTGATTGGAAAATGTCATAACCAGTGGGATTGAAAGGAAAGCAGAACAGCTGTCACAGTAGAGGTGGCAGTTTTAAAAGAAGATCTAATCTTCCTTGGCATTCCAGGATTATTTGGTTCATCTCTCTGTGACATTTGAACTAATATTGTCATAGCAGACTTGAAGAAAGCACTTGAGGCTCTTGTCAGTAATTATGTTGGGGCAGAATCAGATCAAGCTGAATCACTGATTTGCCAATGGAAATATGTCATTGTCAATTAAAATCTTGCAGGCTTAAACTTCTCACAAACGCTCATATAAAAGTAGACTGGGAAGAACTTCATATTTTTTAAAGGAGATGGTGACTACCTGGGGAATGGGGAAACATGCTTTACGAAGTAAGACCTAGACCTCTCACCTAGACATTTACCTTGGTGTTATGTACCTTGGAACTATACCCTCCATAGAGATTTCGAGGACTCTCCTGCTAGGCATAGGATCGTTGGGAAGTGGAGCTACTGAAAAACACACGTAAAAAGTGCATGGAGCATTAAACTAATACCCTGTTTGAAGGCTGTAGTCAACATGAGGATTTATGCTGAGAGGAATTATTTACTTTCCTGGAGCGATAGGCAGATTTAAGTATAATTAATAAATTTCTGCTAAAATCACTTAAAACATTTTATTTAAGTATAATAATACTTAAATAATTTAAAGAGAGGGCCATATGCTCACTTGGTATAAACTGGCATATTTTTATTGATGTCAGTGGAGCTATGATGGTTTATACTAGCTAAGGGTCTGACACAGAGGATTTAAAGGAATTATATTAATAAAGATTAACACATCTGTTATTCTGGACAATCTTGCTGTTTATGAAGAGGGAGTTTTGGTCATTGAGTTAATTTATATTCCCCTGATAAACATAAATTTGCAGAAACAGGAAGGACTAAAACTTGCTGAACAGTATAATGCACAGCAAACCAGGACTAATTATATTCAGTTCTAAAGGAACAGACAGTCATGAACAGTAACCTCATAATCTGAAATCCCTTTGTGACAGTAGCAGTAGTTTCTACTTTTTTTCCTTGGTTTTAACTCGCAAGCCCAAGTACAGAGGGAAGTCCTAAAATCAATTTTCAATTTATAGTACACAAATTGCAAGATACTTCACATTTGCACTGAAGCCATCTGTTCTTCAAGGATAATTTTTAAGTGATTTCAGCTGCATCTGCTTTTTACTTTAAAACGGGACTATAAACAGTATCCCCATTAGGTATGTTTTAGAATAAGAAAGATTCAGTGGGCCTTTACAGCATAATTGAACCATACTCATTGTGAAATATTTTGTTTATGCAGTGACTTTGTCTTAAAAATCTTAGGTTTATGTGAATACCCACCCTTGTGTTACATAGCAATAGATGATAACTTTGATTTCTAGATAATTAGTAATGGTCTCATGAGTGTTTTATGTATCTTGTAATCATGATTATGAATTATCTGGGTTTCATGGTTGATATAAAATGCATGTTAACTGTGGGATGCATTTTAGCCATTCAACATCTTATGCATAACTCATGACTATTCATTAATTAAATGAAAAACACATGAGTATAGCAGCTATCTCCTAATCCAAAGGAAAACTGGTTAAGAATATCTAAGTGAATGCAGTATTTCAAATAGGAAAGCAGGTTATCAACCTTTTATTGAACAGATATTTAGCTGAGGAAGCTACTAGGGATACAAAAATAAAATATATGCACATTTAAAAACTTTTTCTGTTTTAGTAGTGTGTGAAATCAGAGGAACACTTGGTTGGGGAACTAGATAAGCAGGAGATTGGGATATAATATTTTTTAATTTTACACCAGTGTTTTTTATCTTGAATATATGTCTGGTAGTGAGGAAAAGAAGTTAAAATTAGATAATTCTTGTGGTGATTTTTATGAAAAAACTTCTTTGGACCCTTCTTTAACCACAGTGCTGATTAAACAAACAGACCAGGACTAATTATAATATATACACAGATTGTAATTAATTGGCTTTGTGCTTTGAGGAGTAATATGGGTATATTTTATGTGTCCTGCTATGTTCTGTGTGTCAGCTATATATTTCTTGCTCCCTTTCTTTTTATGTTCTTTCCTGATCATTTGCTTTCCTTTGCTTGAACTTCCTGGGGAGGCGATCTGAAACAAGGAATGTGAAATGAAGTTTGTAAAATTCTGTGGAAGCTATCAGACAGACTACAGGCCAGATTTTATTCCATTTATTGGGAGTTAGATCATGCTCTCTCTGTCTATATATCTCTATATATCTATCTAGCTCCAGATCCACAGACACACACACACACACACACACACACACACACACTCCTTTGCATACTAATTGGAATGAATCGGAGCAGATTTGATTAATTGAGTCTGTTCACAATCTAATTTGAACACTGCTGCGTTGCTGCAGCATCATGTATTTTAAGCCCCTACCCATTTCTAAATGGCTGCGGGGCCCTTTAACTGCACCTCGTTTTACAAGGTTTAGATAAAGGATCGCACGGCTGTTTTTAGATGCATGGGGACTTAATACAGATGACACTGAAGCATTCTAATTAGAGTGGCTGCTCAGAAATTGCTCTAATTAAAACTCCCTTTTTCTCCTCCCTACCTCTGACCATGTTTTTAGGCAGCCGAAGTGCAATGTTACATGTCATGGGTGACTGGTGCCTCCTGAGCCTAGGGGGACACCAGCAGGGCATGACCAGGGGGAGGGGGTCCCCCCAGCAGCTGGTTGCCAAGCACACTGGTGGCACGGTGGCAGCGTAAGTGCCAGCACTTGCTCATGCAGAGCGGTGGCGGTGGAAGTGCCAGAACTTCCACGTGTGGCATGGCGGCACTTGCCAGTGGAGCCAATTTTAGCGGTGGGTCACAAGTGCTGTCTGTGCCCCCCTACCAGCTGGAGCTCTTGTGGTCTGGGGGGCACCAGTGCTTTCAAGGGGGGCATGTGCCCCCCACGCATCGCCTATGATACATGTTCAATTTAACACTTACGAAATGCAGTTAAAATGCAAGCAAATGCACATTCAAAGGCTGGGAGGGCAGCAGCAGTGGTGATCATTTCTAGAGGAGCAGCTGCAGGCACTGTTGGAGTAGGTGCAGGGTGCTGGAGCGGGGAGGATAACATTTCCCTCTAATGGAATCTTGTGGTACACCCGCTGGAAATCATTGCGTTAATGCATATCTTTTTGGTAATACATGGTCATCTTACTGTTAAGATTGAGTCACAATAAAAGCTGCAAGGAGATTGCATGCACCTTTTGCATTAGCTGTTTCTTGGGCACTAGAACAGTTAAACAACTGATATCAGAGTATTATGGGTGTGAGTAGCTCTACAGTGAGCAGCCTTAAGCAGGAGCTGTAGGCTTGGCATGGAGACGGAGAATAGAGTGCTCTGTTGTTGTCTGGGAGATTATCCATTATGGATGAAGCAAAATTTGGCTTCCAGTGCCAGGTATGTCATGCCTGCCTTGTTCCTTCTGTGGGCATTAAATTAACCCTTCCACCCTCGAGCTGCAAGGCATGTTAGAGTTTGCTCCTCAGCTGGTATTCAGCAGTGTAGATTAATTGATTTATTTAGACCTATACTGATGTATAGTGGATTAAAAATGACCCTATGTGTTTTATCTGTCTGTGACTGTAGATCAAAATATATTCATGTTATTTCCCTCTCTTTAAATGCATTCCAGCTGATTTTAGTTGGCGTTGGTGTGCATATTATCCAAAATCCTTATTCAGGGCATATCCTAGCTAACATTAGCTGTTTCTTTAAAAAAAAAAAAAAAAGAAACACAAAAAAACCCTATAGTGTAATATCATTATCCCTCACTGTCAGCATCACTTCCTTGCTGACTGGATTCCATTTGAGCCAGCTGCTCTTCATCCAGCTGTTTATTTGCTGTAATCTCTTTGGTGCTAGTCACATCTGCTGAGGAAGAATGATAGCATCACAGGCTTTTTAAAGGACCTGGAGGGTCACCTTGTGCAGCCTCCTGCACAGATGGAGGATACTATATTCTCCAAACCAGCCCAGGTAGATGCCTACCTGGCTTCTGCTCAAAAATCTCCAGTGAAAAGAATTCTACAACTTCCTTAGGCAGCTTGTTCCACTGTCCTACTGTTTTTATGTTCTTAGTTACAAAGTTTTTCGCATGTTTATTGGGGTTTTTCTAAATGCATTCGCTGCACTTAAAACCACTCTGCTGAAGATAGTGGAGGCAGTAGCTTATCTTCCCTGAGAGGTCATGTGTAGATATTACCTGGCCTGCACCTCCTCTTCAGTATTAATTTCTTCAAATTTTTGTATGCGTAGTATTGTGGGGATGAAAAGTAGCTGCCCACTGCAAATCTGACGTTTCTGAGGGATATGGTCCAGCACTATAGGAGCTGAATATAAGAATGTAGCAACAATAGAAAGCACTAAATGCTTGATTATAGGTATACACGGCTGATGAATCTGCAGACCTGGTTAAATTATCTGTTAGGATTTTCTGTGGCACCTGTCTGCCAACTACGTACATGTTGAAGCCTGTGCATATCAAATGGAGATTATATTTCTTCACTTTTCCCTTCCCTTCAGTTTTTTTGGGAAAGTTCTTTTTTCCCCTTTCTTTCTATACAACATGGAAAGAGAAACAGCAACACATTTTTATTAAGATTAAAGAAGTCAATTTATTATTGATTATACTGAATGAAGTGTATAAATCTCATTACAGTAAGGGAATGGAGTGAGAGAGCCACAAGGAAATATAATATGGAATCGTTTTACTAAAGATACTTTTCCATTTCATTTGAAAACTGATTTCTGAGGCTGCTGAATCTCATTTTTCCTTATACAAATCCCACAGATCTAAAAACATTCATTTAGCTTCCTAGAGGAAATAAAATTTAATGTAATTATCCTAAAGGTTTCTTTTGCTCCTATATTCTGAACCCAAATCACTTGTCCAACTCTGTCTGTCTGCCTTTTCCAGTGCCAACACATTTTAAAGAAGAAATGTCTAACAATGATAATTATTTAAAGTGTGCTGAGATTGAGCAATGCAAACCCTTTCTTCTGTGAACTTCCTTTCAGAAAATGTTTGGTAGGGTAAAATGTAATTGTGTAAAGTATGCTTCACATACTTTGCAAAGCATAAAAGTTGCAATAATGGACAGTATAAATAATTACATCAAGGTGTGAGAGTTGGGTAGCCAGAATACTGAAAGGTATGAAGAGCTGATAATGTAATATAAGTATGGGTATGGTCTGCCTACAATTTACTACTTGTAGGCAGCATGGAGGAGGTGGCTTCTGTGCTGCATGTTAATAGAAATGGAGTCAGTGAGGCAGATAGAGACATGTGGATTATCTCAAATAAATGGAACAGTAGTAGGTGTGAGAGGACCCAAAGAATCACGTATTAAGAGCAGAGAGAAGGGAATAGAGGCTCTAATGTAGGGTAAATTCAGAAGTGCAAAGAAAATAAAACCTTGAATGACAATAGATGTTTTTGCAGTGTATATAAGAACAGGAAACCTCTCTTCTACAGGGAGTGATTTGGCTTATATGTGTGGGAGGAAAAGTGTGATGTAGCATGCTGAAAAGACTGCCGTTTGGTTATAGGTAATTCTAAGAGTATAGATAAACATTTTGCAATAGTCAAATGGTGACATGAAAAAATAATGAATTTGCAATTTCAGAAGAACAAGCACGAAAATGTCAGATCCTGTTCTATTAGGGAAGGGAAGGATGGACTTGCAGCCTGTGTGATGCAGAATGCTCAGAGTGAGAGGTGAGAGGGAAACTTGATTCTAGGATTATGAGTGTGGGAGGTTAAAAGGTGGGTCAGAATTTAAGAGGCAGATGCAACAATGACATGACCAAAGTAGGAAGACAGGCATCTTGATATTATTTAAATGAACTAAAATTAAGACAACTGTCAATATGCTGAAGACAGACGGGGTTAGGAGAAAGGCGAGTTTCTTTCAAATGTGTGGTTAGAATAAAATCATTAGCCAAAGTCGAAGGTTAAATTCTAAAATGTTATGTTCAGGGGGAAGGAAGAACAATATCAGAAAATTCCACACCAGAATAATCTTGTATCAGATGCATGGTTACCATTGTAAAGCAAGCAGTTATTGTAGGTTTGAACATAACAAGGTGGAAAAGGGAATGGAGGCATTAGCAGAGTAATGTCAGTAGAGTGGTATAGTAGTAAGTCGAGGAAAATTAAGTAGTGGAGTGTGACAAAGTTATGGATAGGAGAGTACTTAAAGTTACTAGATGCCCGACTTAGCTGCCTTTTATTGTTTAGACTGAATTCAGCTCATGCCTCTCTCAGTGAGTTAGTGCAAGGCCACCTGGTAGCCTGGAGCTGGGTTGGGGGTGGAGTGGGGAAGGCATGTGCTGCATGACAAGGGTAAGAAGGGGTCACATGCTAGCTGTGTGTGTCAGGGGTCTGCATGCCAGCTGCCTGGTTGTGAGGGGACTCCAGGGGGACCACATGCATCCAAGGGTGTACACCCTAAGTAAGTCTCTGTCTTGCCACCCTGTCTTTACTTCTGGATTTTATATGATGTGGTTAGAAGACCAGAGAAATGAAAGACTATTTTTGTTAGGATAAGGTTTTGGGGAGTTAAGTAAATGATATAACTTGATCATTTTTTTTTTTTTGGGTCAAATAGGTAAAATTAGTTTGTGGTGCTGGAAGAAGTAAAGTATATCAGGAAGTATAAAGTACTTCTCTAGGGAAAAGATAATATCTGTATTAATTTGTATGGTCCTAAAGCATACTCAAAGCATTCTGGGTTGAAAACATACTCATTCAGGTGCTTCTGATGGATCCAATAAAAGTGCATGAGTAAAATCCACAGGATTCCTGCATCTTGTCTATGTGATGTTAAGGGACATTGATTTCCATATTCTTGATTTTTAGAAGACTACCAGATAACTGAAAAGCAATTTGGATAGTAACAGAGAACAAAGGCTTCACAGAACTCAGGGTTCAGCAGGTATTTCCTTTATCACAGATTTTTTTTTTGAGTGAAACTTTTAGCAGCTCCTTATACGATAGGTGAGGTACATGGTTAAAATGCTTCTACTTCTTTCTTCCCACAAAAAAAAAATCCCATAATCTGAAAATGCTGATAGATCACTCACTCCTTCCTTGCCAGTGATGATCCCTAACAATAAGGGACAAGATGAGCCTGAACAATAAGGGATAAGAAAGTGAAAGACATATACTCATGCTAAAAATATATATATCTTGATTATTTCAGGTTCAGAAACCTTTGTTCTTAATACAGCTGATTGATTCTGAAGCATTGGGCACCTGAAATAAAGGCCCTGAACCTTTTAAGTTTCATTAGTTTTGACATTAATTTTACCTTATCAGCTTTCCACCCATGAACTGCCCTATCATTTTGGGGATGAAACACTTTACTGTAACCCTGTAATCTCTCTCCAGCCTTCCAAATGGAACAACAGGGCACATGTTGTTCTTAGCCACCTTCAGAGGCATATTGCAGGTTTGACAGTGAAATTACTTCTTAAAATGGTCAACATCTTGAACAGCTTAACTTAAATTCTGATGAATGACTCTGTAAAGAAACTTGAAATACTGCTGTTAAAGCACTCAATGTGTTTAAAAAAAATTGTAGGCAAGTGACAAATATTAAATTTGGTAATAGTTTATGTACATTTCCTCCTGATAACATTGTAGCAAAACAATGAAGTTCACTACCTTTTTATTTTTCCTTAGTTTAATTGCTAATAAATCATTCTGTTGGCATATCACCAGCACATATCAATTATACTCTGCTATTCTCTTTGAGAGACAGCTAGAGGTGCCTATGTGTTAAAAGGGTAATGTCCTCTTGATCTTTAAGAATGATTCCAAGTAAAGGTATGCTAATAAATCTGTCAAACCTTTGCTGTTTTACCTGCTGATTTCCCCACTGTGCAAGTATTTTCAAAGATGACCCTCTAATTACCTGTGAATGTAACCAGGAAAACGTAGTCTGACTGTCTGAGAGAGTTTTTTTTCCCCCAATTTTTTTAGTGATGTTTGGTCAGGGCTTCAGAAAAATGTGGTAGAGGGCAAGGAAATGGGACAGGAAATGGGAACTCTGGATAAGGGAATTGGGACTGGTTGGGCAAGGAGAGTGGGGATGAAAAATTGGGAAAGTGGATGGATGAAACAGTCCTGAAACATCATCAGTACCCTACCTGTCCTGCAGGAGTTTTCTGTTATACAAGGACATTCTGTTGATTAACTCCCAGTTTAAAAACAAAGCAAAACTCCCTCTACCACAATCCCTGAAAAACAGATATTCCCATTTAGGAGGATAGTTCAGTCTTATTTTAATACAACTGAATAAACCTTTTAATATTTTACACCTATTCCATTATCAGGACTTAAATTGCTTTCCAGCACTTTGTTGATAAGTGGAGTGGTTATTATTCATTTATTTATATTAGCACACCAAAATCCCAATCAGAAGTGTTCTGGGTATGGTACAATTACAAGTAAAGGGACAGTGTCTATCCCACAAAATGTATTTCTTTCTTCCTCACTGGAAGAAGTGCATACTATGAAGATTTTCAAATGAATTTGTGATAACTAATGTTACATATTTGCACAGAATATTTCCTTTAGCAAGTTCCAAAGCACTTAACAAACTGATACCATCATTACATTTAAATAAAGCAACAGCTTATGGGCACATTTTAAAAATTATGGAATATTTTAAGAAAGCAAATGAAAAACACTGTATCCAGTTGCCCCTGGATATGGAATGGGGAGGAGGCACTTCTCAGCTAGACTGGCTGACCTGCGCCACCGGGCTTTAAACTAAGCCTGCCAGGGGATGGGGGGACTACTGCCACTGCTGGCCCACTGAGTCGCCCTTGTAAAGCCAGCGGACAAAGGCACATAAGGGATCCCACCTGAGCCCCAGGCCTGGAACAAAATGTAGGTAAGGCAAGGTCCCGTAAGGGGACACTTGCATGTCTACACACAAATGCCAGGAGCCTGGGAAATAAACAGGAGGAACTTGTTCTCCTGTTAAATGCAAATAACTATGACGTCATTGGGATAATGGAGACCTGGTGGGACTCTACCCGTGACTGGATCACAGGTATAGATGGCTATACCCTGTACAGGAGGGATTGAGTGGATAAAGGGTTGGGGGTGTAGCTCTCTATGTCAAGGAAAGCTACGCATCCCTGCAAGCTGACATTGGCACCCACGGTGGATGACTTGAGACCCTCTGGGTTAAAATCCTTGGGGAACACAGCACAGGGGATACTATGTTGTGGGTCTACTACAGACCCCCTACCCAGAGTCAAAACCTTGACCAGGAGTTCAACAGGGAATTGGCTGAGGCTGCACGATCCCAGTGTTTGGTTGTCATGGGAGACTTTAACTATCCAGACATCTCATGGGGGGAGTGCTCAGCCAAATCTGAGCAGTTACAAAGCTTTCTCTCATGTGTGGACTTCTGATGCAGGAAGTCTGTGGGCTGACAAGAGGTAAAGAGCTGCTTGACCTCGTACTGGCAACTAGGGATGACCTAATCAGCAACCTAACAATTGAAGAGAAGCTGGGTAACAGTGACCATGAGCTGATAACCTTCACCATCTGCCATAAAGCTGGCAAGTCAGTCAGTAATACAGAAGTCCTCGACTTCAGGAAAGCTGACTTTGACAAGGTAAGGAGGCTTGTCAGAGAGGCCCTAAAAGGCCACAGCCCAATGGAGAGGGGAGTTCAGGATGTGTGGTTGCTCCTCAAGGGAGCAATCCTGGATGCACAAGCAAAGTTCATCCCATCTCAGAGGAAAGGCAGCAAAAGGGCACAGCAGCTCCCTTGGCTCTCCAGCGAACTGGCGGGTCTCCTGCAAAAGGAAGACCTATAAAGGATGGAGGACTGGAACCTCCACCAAGGAGGAATACTCTGCTCTGGTCCAGACCTGCAGAGAGCAAATCAGGAAAGCCAAGGCTGTGATGGAACTCCAGCTAGCTACAAATATCAAGGACAATAAAAAGTCCTTTTTTAGATATGTGGGGAGCTGGAGGAAAAGCAAGGGCAACATTGGACCCCTGCTAAACCAGATGGGGCAACTGACCATTGACACCCAGGAAAAAGCGAACTTGCTAAATGGGTACTTTGCATCAGTTTTTCACCAGTCCCATGGGATGGCTATGCCCACTATGGGTCAGGGAGGCCTGGGTGAGAGAGATTCCTTGCCCTACATTGAAGCTAACCTAGTGAACCTAACCTAGTGACAGGCTGGATACTTCAAGTCAGCTGGCCCTGATGGGTTACACCCAAGGGCACTCAGGGGGCTGGTGAGCATCATAGCTCAGCCCCTAGCATGGATCTTTGAGAGCTCTTGGTGCTCTGGTGAAGTGTCTGATGATTGGAAGGGGCCAATGTCGTGTCCATCTTCAAAAAAGAGAGTAGAGTAGATCTGGCTAACTACAGGCCCATCAGCCTGACCTCTATCCTGGGGAAGTTCTTGGAAAAGATTATCAAGGAGGCCATCCTTAACAGACTAGTTGAAAGCAATATCCTGAGGGATACCCAGCGTGGGTTTGTTGTGGGTAGATCTTACTTGACCAGTCTCATTTCCTTTTATGACCAGGTGACTTATCACCTGGACAAGGGGGAAGAGATCAATGTTGTATACCTCAACTTTAAAAAAGACTTCAATCTGGGATCCCATGATCACCTCTTGGCTAAACTGGCTAACTGCGGCCTTGATGTCACCACAGTTCGCTGGCTGGGGAACTGGCTCTGCGGTAGGACCCAGAGGGTGGTGGTCGATGGGAGCCAGTCATCTTGGTGCGCTGTGACCAGTGGGATTCCACAAGGGTCTGTCCTAGGGCATATACTATTTAACATCTTCATCAGTGATGTGGACATTAGTGTCAGAAGTGGACTGGCCAAGTTTGCTGATGACACCAAATTCTGAGGTAAAGCATCCACACCTGAGGACAGGAGGGTGATCCAGGCAGATCTGGGCAGACTCATGAAATGGGCAGATGAGAACACGATGGTGTTTAACACCGAAAAATGCAAGGTTCTCCACCTTGGGAGGAAAAACCTGCACTATGCTTATAGGTTTGGTAGTGCAACGCTGGTTAGCACTACGGATGAAAGGGACTTGGGGGTCATGGTTGACCACAACATGAATATGAGCCTTCAGTGTGATGCTATAGCTAGTAAAGTGAGCAAAATGCTGGCTTGCATCCATAGATGCTTCTCAAGCAGACCCTGGGACGTCATTCTCCTGCTGTACTCGGCCTTGGTGAGGCTGCAGCTGGAGTACTGTGTCCAGGTTTGGGCTCCAGAATTCAAAAGGGATGTGGAGAAGCTTGAGAGGGTGCAGAGGAGAGCCACGCATACGATCAGAGGCCAGGAAAACAGACCTTATAATGAGAGGCTGAGAGCCATGGGGCTATTCACCCTGGAAAAGCGCAGGCTCAGGGGCGGTCTGGTGGCCACCTATAAATTTATCAGGGGTGACCACCAGTATCTGGGGGAACGTTTGTTCACCAGAGTGTCCCAAGGGATGACTAGGTCAAACGGTCACAAACTCCACTGTGACCGATTCAGGCTGGACATAAGAAAGAACTTCTTCACTGTCTGAGCCCCAAAGGTTTGGAATAGACTGCCGCCAGAGGTGGTTCAAGCACTCATTTTGAATGCCTTCAAGACACATTTGGATGTTTATCTTGCTAGGATCCTGTGACCCCTGCTGACTTCCTGCCCCGGGGCAGGGGCCTGGACTCGATAATCCTCTGGGGTCCCTTCCAGTCCAAATATTTATGAAATTATCAGAGAGAAAATTTGCAGAGGAAGTTTGTAATATTGTAATATTGCTGCCTTTTAAAATCAGTGTTACAGTTCATCGGTGATCACAGTTACTAGACATCTGTAGCATATCTCATCTCTCAGATGGTATTTCTGGCAAGAAACTATTCTCCACATCAAACAAGAGCATAGGCTTAGTAATGATTCAGATGAAAGTGTGTTACCTGCTGAATTGTCAGAGCTATTGCTGAAATACTTAGGCCCTCTTTTTTTAAAGTTCTCCAGTTCAACCTGTATTCAGTTCAACCTGTTGATACAACCAGACCCCTGTCAGCTGCTATAGAGACTGATCCAATATTAACTAAAACCAATGGGTGCATCTACACATGCAATTCATGTGATTGAATATACTCTAGCTCAATGTGAAGAATTTTTGGTCTAATGGTAAGTCTTGAATTCGAAAGAAATGTTTCATAGTTTCATAGTTTCATAGTAGCTAGAGTCGGAAGGGACCTAGGTAGATCATCTAGTCCGACCCCCTGCCTTGGCAGGAAAGAGCACTGGGGCCAGATGACCCCGGCAAGGTGCTCATCTAACTTCCTTTTAAAAATCCCCAGGCTAGGAGCCTGCACCACTTCCCCTGGAAGCCGGTTCCAGGCCCTAGCTGCCCTGACTGTGAAGTAGCGCCTCCTAATATCTAATCTAAACTTACCCTCCGCCAGCTTGTGACCGTTATTCCTGGTCACTCCTGGCAGCACACGAGGGAACAGGGACTCCCCCAATACCTGCTGATCCCCCCTGACCAGTTTGTAGCAGGCCACAAGGTCCCCCCTTAACCTTCTCTTGTGGAGGCTAAACAGGTTCAGGTCCCGTAGCCTCTCCTCATAAGGCCTGCCCTGCTGACCCTTGATCATACGAGTGGCCCTCCTCTGAACTCTTTCCATATCGTCCACGTCCCTCTTGAAGTGTGGCGCCCAGAACTGGACGCAGTACTCCAGCTGCGGCCTGACCAGTGCCGCATAGAGGGGGAGGATCACCTCCCTGGACCTGCTCGAGATGCATCTGTGGATGCATGACAGGGTACGGTTGGCCTTCTTGACTGCCTCCCCACACTGCCGGCCCATGTTCATCGTGGAGTCAATGACGACTCCAAGATCCTTTTCCGTCTCCGTGCTGGCAAGAGGGGAGTTCCCCAACCTGTAAGTGTGGTGCCGGTTCTTCCTCCCCATGTGCAACACCTTGCACTTATCAGTGTTAAACCCCATCCTATTCTCATCTGCCCACCGTTGCAACCTGTCAAGGTCAGCTTGTAGCCTATTGCACCCTTCTAGTGCACCCACATCCCCCCACATCTTAGTGTCATCAGCAAACTTGAACAGGGTGCTTTCTACCCCGTCATCCAAGTCACTAATGAAGATGTTGAACAGTGCGGGCCCGAGGACCGAGCCCTGCGGAACCCCACTGCCCACGTCCTTCCAGGTCGAGAAGAACCCATCCACTACCACCCTCTGGGTGCGGCCCTCCAACCAGTTGGCGACCCATTTGACCGTGTGGGCATCGACACCACAGTCTCCCAGCTTTTTGATGAGGACAGGGTGAGAGACAGTGTCGAAAGCCTTCCGGAAGTCCAGAAAGACTACATCCACAGCAACCCCTGCGTCTAACGATTTGGTGACCTGATCGTAAAAGGCCACCAGGTTGGTCTGACAAGACCTGCCACTGATGAACCCATGTTGGTTGCCCCTGAGCATACATTCCCCCGCAAGGCCCTCCTGGATGTGTGCCAGGATAATTTTTTCAAAGAGCTTACCCGGGATTGAGGTAAGACTAACTGGCCTGTAATTTCCCGGGTCCTCTTTTTTTCCCTTTTTGAAGATAGGGACCACATTGGCCCTCTTCCAGTCCTCCGGCACCTCGCCAGAGCACCACGAGTGCTCATAGAGCCGCGCCAGGGGTCCCGCAATGACCTCGGCCAGTTCCTGTAGAACCCTAGGGTGAAGATCGTCCAGACCAGCGGACTTGAACACGTCCAGCCTCTCCAGAAGTACCCTAACTAACTCCCCGCTAACCCCTGGCCCAGGCGTGTCTCTCCCGGGGCCCGAGGGGGGCCCAGCAGGGAGGTGGCTGAACTGGTCCCTACTTAGGAAGACAGAGGCAAAGAAATCGTTAAATATGTTAGCTTTATCATCTGGCGTGATGACTAAGTTGCCCATCGTGTCCTGCAGGGGCCCCACATTACCCGGGACCCTCTTTTTACCCCCTATGTATTTGAAGAAGGACTTCTTATTGTCCTTAATCCGGGAAGCTAGTCCTATCTCCATCTCTGCCTTGGCCCTCCTGACTGCCCCCCTACATCCTCGGGCGACTGTAACATAGTCCTTCTTGGTGATGACCCCATCTCTCCATTGGGTATATGCCTCCCTTTTAGCAAGGAGACATTCCCGAATGCTCTTAGTGAGCCATGGGGGTTTATGTGCCCTCCTGCTCCCTTTGACCCTTGTTGGGATTACCTCCCTTTGGGCATGGAGGATCGTCTCCTTAAGGAGCAACCACTCACCTTGGACATCTGATTCCCTTCCCCTCTGGGTCCTCAGCGCTTCCCCAACGATCCTCCTTAGCTTGTTGAAGTCAGCCCTCCTAAAGTCTAGGGCTGTTGCCTTGCTGCAGCCCTTTGCCACCTTACGCTGGATGGTGAATTCCAGCAAGCGATGATCACTGTCTCCCAGGTGGCCCATCACCCGCAGCCCCCTCACCAGGTCGTCACCCGTGGCCAGCACCAGGTCCAACAAGGCGTCTCCCCTGGTGGGGCTGTGCACCTCCTGGGTTAGATGGAGGTCCTGCACTCTGGCTAAGAACCGATGTGAGCGATCAGACTTGGCTGACTGCTCCTCCCAGCAGATGTCTGGGAAGTTCAGGTCCCCCATGATGACCACATCCTTAGCCCTCACTGCCTCTGTGAGCTGACCTAAGAATTCCTGGTCGAGCTCTTCTCCCTGGTTGGGAGGTCTATAGTAGACTCCCACCGTTAAGTCTCTCTCCCCTGGACTGCCTTTTACTCTAACCCAGAGCACCTCAGAGTGCCCCCCCTCTACCCCCTTGCTAATTAACGAGGAAGTATATTCCTCCTTGATGTAGAGTGCTACTCCTCCACCTTTCCTTCCTATCCTGTCCCTCCTGTACAGCCTATAGCCCTTGACACTCACCGCCCAGTCATGCGATGAGTCCCACCACGTTTCTGTGATCCCTACTATGTCAGGGTTGGTGACAGCTAGGAGGAGGGCGAGTTCCTCCTGCTTCTTCCCCATACTTCGAGCATTCGTGTAGAGGCATTTGAGGCCTCCAACGGTTGTGCCCACTGACCCCCTAGTCTCAGCAATGCCCTGTCCCCCATCACTTACCTGTTTCTCCCTTTTGACCATTGGTCTGGGCTCGCTGGCTGTTGCTGGGCCTGGTAGTTCATCATCTCCTCCGCCCTCATCTTCCCCCTCCCCCGACGAGCCTAGTTTAAAGCCCGCCGAAGGAGGTTCACCAACCTGGAAGAGAACACATGCTTACCTTTAGGGGAAAGGTGGAGCCCATCCCATCCCAGCATGTCTCTCATCACGATGTGCCGGTCATGGCTGAGGAAGCCAAAGCCCGCCTCGAAGCACCATTCCTGTAGCCTCCAGTTGGTCTCCGCTATGCACATCTCGTGACGTCTGCCTCGACCGCTCACTGGCAGGATGGAAGAGAAGACCGCCTGTGCGCCCATCTTCCTCATTGTTTAATGTATTTCAACAAGTTCATGGCTTCTATGTTCCAAGTAAGAGTGGAAAGTATTGATGTAGGAAATATAGTCAATTGGATGATGAATCAGTACTTTCTAATTCTCTTTTCTTACTTGCTGGCTCCCTGTCTTATAGTTCTGTGGTCTTATATTGGTGATTCTCAGGCTGGGTGTTGGAGCACCCTGAAATCCATGACATTCTTTGAATGGTGACTTGAGCTGTAAGGAGATAAGCAGATAAGCTCAGGCTGAGGTTCAGGTTCATCCCTGCTTCATTATTCCCCTGTCTCCATTGCCCATTCCCTCTGCAAGGAGATATGCACTGTAATACATAATTAGTTTCCAAAATGGGGTGACAGTTCTCTTTTTGCTAAGGCAGTTTCTGGTGAATATCTCTGGTTTTGGCTGTGCCTCTTCTACTGGCCAGAGTCAAAGCCCTGTAAAGCAGCTGCTTGATTTGGGAATACAAACCTCACTTCAAGCAGCTGCACCTCAGGATTTGTACTCTATAACGCACAGCAACAAAATAATATCTAGTTCAGGATTCTTATTCTGGTTCTGATCTCTTCATCCATTCTAGTCTCATTCTCTTCCAACTCTGCATCCCCACACCCTGCCCAACCAGCCTCAGTTCCCTCACCTGGATTCCCCCTCTGCTTCTGGCCTTGTTTCCTTGCCTAGCCAGCTCAAGCTTCTTATCAGTCATCACCCTGTCATTTGGTCTGTGTCTCCTTCACTCACAATTCCCTCTCCACCCTTCCAAACCTGGCTTTCAATCACTGCCCCCCGCCCGCCCCTTTCACAATTCCCAGTCCCCCTATTTCTTGGTTCTAATCTTCCCCATTACCTCTTTCTTCAATTCCACTGACCCTTCCCCGCAGTGTTCCTTGTTCAGGACCCTTTGCTTAGCCAATACCAGTTCTCCCTGTGTACTTTAATTCTTTGTTTCATCTGAGTCCTTCCTCTTGCTCCCCTTTCCTGCTGTCCTGACCTAGTATTGTCCCCCCAACAGAGCCTGCTCTTACCCACCTCTGCATTCAAATGATGCAGCTTCCTCCTCCACACTGGCCTAGGGCTGTCATTCAAAGCAGATAGTGTCCCTGCTCTAAGTTCAGGTGCCCAGAACTAGATCTGGCACAGCCTGTAATATTCCAGAGCTTCAGTTAGAGGGAAAGTCCTGTTTAGCCTTGAGCTGGTGCATGCCCAGGGTAAATTTAAATTTAGCTTCTAAAATATAAAGGTGCCGTCTATATATATAAATATAAATATAAAGGTGCCGTCTTACATAACACTTGAACTATTCTATAATGACACTGATTGGGAACTAGCTTACAGTTGTTGTGGGACAGAATACAGGCACATATAACCGAACCATTCCCAGATGTCTCTGAAGTGAAGTGTGGAGGTTATGGCTCTGGTACCAGGGGGTAAGCACCCATCCCACTAAGCAGTGGGCAAATGGAGATGCATATGCTTGCACCTATACTTTGAGGATTCCAGATACACTTTTAAACTGTTCCAGTTGGCTTTAAACAGGTTTCTCTGGCTTGTATGTCTGTCCATATCAGGTTTAAACCATTCTAAGTTTAAACCATTCTAAGTTCTGGTACATCTGTGCCATAATAATTCTCTTCTGAGCACATGCAACTGAACATTTTCAGTGGTTTTTCTCTTGGTTAAATTTGAGGAAATTTACATAAGAACAACCAAAAACATAGCTTTTGTAAAATGGATATTACTACCTGCCATATTTCACATCTCTTCTGTATAGCATAGCGCTGTTCTAGTGCCTTTCAGGAAGAAGAGGTCAACAGACTTCTTTATCCTGAGATTTTTTTTTTTTGAACTTAGCTTCATTTTCAGAAATGGATGAATTGTTTTGGCAGCCCAAGGCAGACACAGAACATGACAAATTTCAGCTCTTGATTGTTAAAAATTAGAATAGGTTGAAGCAGTTAAAAACAGAATCTATAATAGGAAGTATTGAGCAGTCTTAATAATAAGAAGTACCATCAGCCCCATTTATAACTGTAGATACACTATAATCTAGCATAGTAAAATAAAATAAAGCAGCCCTCTGATACTGTGTCTTTTTTATAGGCCTTCTGTACATACATTTTTTGTCAACAAACCTATTGCCAGAGTGTTGTACCTGTAATCTTGTAATTTTCACAGGTGATTATTTGTGTATGTACAGAGTAGAACTGTAGTCATAATTGTTCATTGTAATGAGGTGCATGGCTCAGGAGCTGGAGCCCAGATGCAGAGAGTTAAATGTGGAGGGGAGGAAAAGTGCCAGTTAATATTAGGTGTCTATTGGCCCAGTTTTGTCCCCATTGAAATTTAATACAAGTTGGGCTAATATTTCTGTAGAGAGCAAGATCAGTTGATTTGCCTATATGGATGTTTGCACCTGCATTAGGGTTAGAAAAATAGCCTCCTGCTTAGGAGCGTGGGGCCAGCTGAAAGGGATGATTGGCTGGCCCTAGGTGAAGTTAAAAGTGCCAGGTGGCATAGCTGAGAAGAGAGGGATAGCTGAGGCAGCACGGAGCTGAGGTTGCCCTCTCAGGATGTGTCCAGACACGTGTGGCCGTTCGATTCCCCAGGGACAAGTAGCAGCAGCGCACCTTGCACTGCAGCTGCTTGTCCCTGGGGACTGCCAGTGGCACGTGTGCTTTGGTGCACAGCAAGTTACCCTCGGGGCAGTAGGGGAGGCTGGGGCCGGCACTGGGTTGGCCCCAGCAGCCTTACCTTGGGTCCTGGGGGCCTCCCAGAGCTGCAGCCATGGCGCTTCTGTTGGACGGAGCCTGGCCAGCAGCTGCAGTGTGACTCTGGGTGGTCCAGCTCCACTTTTCAGCAGTACATGCTGCCTGAGTGTGTGCTGCTTTGTTTTTTATTTTTTGTGTGGTTTTTTGTTTGGTTTTGTTTTACCCCAGGATATAGTTTCATAGTAGCTAGAGTCGGAAGGGACCTAGGAAGATCATCTAGTCCGACCCCCTGCCTTGGCAGGAAAGAGCACCGGGGTCAGATGACCCTGGCAAGGTGCTCATCTAACTTCCTTTTAAAAATCCCCAGGCTAGGAGCCTGCACCACTTCCCCTGGAAGCCGGTTCCAGGCCCTAGCCACCCTGACTGTGAAGTAGTGCCTCCTAATATCTAATCTAAACCTACCCTCCGCCAGCCTGTGACCGTTATTCCTGGTCACTCCTGGCAGCGCACGGGGGAACAGGGACTCCCCCAATACTTGCTGATCCCCCCTGACCAGTTTGTAGCAGGCCACAAGGTCCCCCCTTAACCTTCTCTTGTGGAGGCTAAACAGGTTCAGGTCCCGTAGCCTCTCCTCATAAGGCTTGCCCTGCTGACCCCTGATCATACGAGTGGCCCTCCTCTGAACTCTTTCCATATCGTCCACGTCCCTCTTGAAGTGTGGTGCCCAGAACTGGACGCAGTACTCCAGCTGTGGCCTGACCAGTGCCGCATAGAGGGGGAGGATCACCTCCTTGGACCTGCTCGAGATGCATCTGTGGATGCATGACAGGGTACGGTTGGCCTTCTTGACTGCCTCCCCACACTGCTGGCCCATGTTCATCGTGGAGTCAATGACGACTCCAAGATCCTTTTCCATCTCCGTGCTGGCAAGAGGGGAGTTCCCCAACCTGTAAGTGTGGTGCCGGTTCTTCCTCCCCATGTGCAACACCTTGCGCTTATCAGTGTTAAACCCCATCCTATTCTCATCCGCCCACCGTTGCAACCTGTCTAGGGGTCAAAAAAGCTTGCGGGGGGGGGAACCCAGAACAGTGCATACTCAGGCAGTGCAGCTTTGCAGTGCAGAAAACACCAGACCGTGCAGTATGTGGCGCTGCAAACGTGTTTGTGGTGCCATGTACCGCCTGACTGCTCTTGCCTCAGTGCATCCTCAGAGTCTGAGGAAGGATTGCAGGTTTTGATACAAAAACAAAAAAACAGTTGCACTTGTTTGTTTTACTGTTATTTCCTGTGGGGACAAGTTTGCCCAGGGTGAATGGAGTGAGAACTTGCTATTGCCCACTATATTAAAATATTGTACATAATCCAAAATAGTTTGGACTAATCTACAATTGTTGCCTTTGCTACTATTTACTCCCACAAAGTGGGTAATAATAGCGTGTAGTATGTAAAGATGAAGACCTGATGATGTAGCAAGCGGATAGAGAACAGCATTAACTGAAGTGGCCAACACCTGGATCTGTGCAAATTTTAGTTCTACTATTTTTTTTGGACTTCTGTATCTGCCTGCAAAGCCTAGAAATAGCTATTGCAGAAAGTACCATTAAATTTATCCAGGGAAAGATTTCATTATCAGATAGCAGCTTTCCTAATTCATTTTTTTTAGGTTTTTTTTTTCCTTTCTATTTTCTGATATTGCATTTCCCATCTTCCTCCTCCACCCCCAGATAGTGCAAGGCTTTTAAGCCATATACTTGCTGTTTTAAAAACAGGATATAACTATGTAGCTGGTGAGCCATACTCTAGGCCAGACTCTAACAGACATCAATGGACTGAACACTCAACACCTCTAAAACTCAGGATACTTATCCTTAGATGTCTAAAAATGAACTTGTATGTCCACAAAGTATTCCTATTAAAAAAGCAAATAAACCAACAAACAAAGAGTGCCAGGGTCCATGGTATCAGATTCAACAGTTAAAAAGTTGGTATCCCCTTGGGAGGAAAAGTGTCAGTTGATATCAGGTATTCATTGGCCCAGTTTTGTCCCCATTGAAATTAATACAAGTTGGGCTAATATTTCTGTAGAGAGCAAGATCAGTTAATTTGCCTATATGGATGTTTGTGCCTGCATTAGGGTTAGAAAAATACTGGTAAAAAACCCTGATAAGCATTTAAAAACAAATTGCTTCAGGGAATAGACAGGAGAACAAATTATGCAGAGTTAAACGTGGTGAGGGGGACATATACTGTATGTCAGTTCTTCCATTGCAGGTGTCTTGTGTATCAGTTCCTGAATGGTAAATGGAAACCAAATGAAGATCTTTTACTGGGCATGCTGCTGCTGTAGTTTCATTTACTTTTACTGTGAGATGGGAGTAGATACATGAAGTAGTTACTTACCTGATAATGTTCTGTACGTTCCTTCCCCAAACTTTTAATTTATCATAAATTGTCTTATCATACCTTTTGTTTAAGAGAAGATAAATATTCTATAGCATTTTGATAAAGAATGAATCTGAATGAAATGAGATCTTTCTCACTCTCTAAATTGGAATTGAAACCATTTAAAAGAACCTGGGTTTTTTTGTTTGGTTTTTTTTGGGGGGGGAGGGGTTTAATGGTAGGAGAAACTTCTCTTTATATTGAGAGATTGAATTCCCAGATGCAGAGTGGAATGCATTTGTTACCCTTATTTCATTCATTCATCTTTTAAGGCACTCTTTGTCAGTGTACAGCTTGTAAACAAGGAAACCATGTTGAATACTGATGGAGACAAATGAGAATTGATTGGCTAAGAAGGGTACATTGATTGCTCATATTTGGAATGAGCTGTGGACCTACTCTCCCTCTTACTCACTGAAATCTTTATTTAAAGTAGATTTATTTTCTGCCACTTACATGTTCAGCATATAAGTACCACAAAGTTATTTCTGAATGAATAGTGTGATTACTATTAGAACTGTCCAGAATATATTGGAAGTTTAAAAATGTGCTGAAAATTAAATTTATTCATGGTTTTTTTCCCTAGCTTTGCTTACTAGATAGAAAAAAGTGACAAGCATATAGCAATACATTGCCCATGTCCCTAATATTTATTCATGTGTTTAGTTCCAAACACATGGTATATGATTTGCATATCTATAAGAATATAGATATAGAAAGGTCTGTGCCTTTATTATGTAACTAGACAAAGAGATGAAGGATAGCGTGGAAGGGATGCAGACTCAAAATCAAAGTGCTTAAGATAGTGATTGTAATATGTCCACTTAGGATCAGAGTAGTAACTATAATTTAGTGGCTCTCGACTTTTTTCAACTCAAGGCAACCCTCAGAAAATGCCAACTCTTACCTTTCTCTCTCTTTTTTTTTTGACTGAGGGAAATAACAGAGCAACTTTTCTGTTGCAAAGAACTCAGAAAGACCCCAACAGATCAGAATAGTTTTGGCACTGGATTCCTATTTGAAATCTCTGGGTTTATCTTGAGAATCATGTGTAGGTGTTTGCACACCTGACTAACCTAACTCTCCTAATATTCTGTGGTGTGGTACCCCACTGCATCCTTAAAAGGATTGTATGATACCTTGATTGATATTCACTGTTATAATTATTAATAACAATATCATAAAGCCAGCACAACACTGCTCATCAATTTTGCCATTTCAGGGCAGTGCCCCATCATGGAAAAGCCAGGAGAGTAATGTAGAAGTAAACAGTGGGTGTGTATACATGTGATGCTTTAATGTGCATTAGTTTAAGCTAATGCACTTTACGGGTGTATGTCTACATATGTACACCCTTACTGCACATTAAAAATGGTGAATTTAGGCTATTCACACATGCAGGTATCAAATCTAGGCATGGATATTTAAAGCTCATTAATGTATGTGTAGACATGTTAAAGTTCATTAACTCTGTCAACTGGTTTGGGACTAACTTTAGTCTCAAGTCAGTCCACATACAGCATTAATGCACTTTAATGCCTGAACATAATGAGCGGGGAACAGACTTGATTTATCAAGTCTGCTGGAGCATGTAAATTGATGTGCTCTGGCAGCTCATGCATTGCTTGCATTAGCAGTGCAGTGTGCCTCTGCACTGAGAAAGTGCACTTTGAACATGCTTTGAACTAAAAGCATGTTCAAAGTGCACTGCCACGGGTTTCTCAGTGTAGAGGCATGCTGTGCTGCTGATACATGTGATATGTGGGTGCTTTTAATTAGCACAGCTCGCTAATTAAAAGCAACTGGCACTGCATCGGGAGGACATGTAAAAATTGTGGCGAAATGCCGGGCTAGCGGCTCCGGCACCGCTTAGGGGAGCCGCGGGCTTTGCGGAGTTTTGCGATCGTGCGGCTTGTGGGGCGGGATTGAGGTAGCTCTTAGCCGCCCTCGAGGTTCGCCGAGTTGGCACAAGTAGACGACTTAGAGTAAATAGTTAGTGTCTCTTAATCTATAGGGTGTCCGTTGGTTCACGAGGTTCCAGAGCCAGCCCTTGCGTTCCAACAGTGGAACTAGTCCAAAGCTAGGTGCGGCTGCCGACTCCTTAAGTCCCAGAACTGGTCAACGGCTCATTGATATGGAATGTTAGTAATAAAAGTTATTACGGAGCAGATATAGAGTAAAATAAAAAGATTTATTCACTCACCTGGCCTCACCCTCTTACAAGTAAGAGGGGAGGCCGGTTGGAACGAAGTTGCAGTAAATACAAGTATAGCGAGCGTAGGTATGCTGTCTAAGCTATGACGAGAGGCAGTCAAGAAGCAGAGTCTCCGATGTTTCTTCAGTTACAGTATGCTGGATACTAAAGGGGTCTGTTGGTTCACGGGGTTCCAGAGCCAGCAGCTGCCAACTCCGTAGTCCCAGAACTGGTCAACAGCTCATAAATGGGATATTCTATAGGGTGTCCGTTGGTTCACGAGGTTCCAGAGCCAGCCCTTGCGTTCCAACAACGGAACAAGTCCAAAGCTAGGTGTGGCTGCCGACTCCTTAAGTCCCAGAACTGGTCAACGGCTCATAATTGGGAAACACAAAGCAATACTGTAACACAGTGAATCGTTGTCAGTTGTCGGATTTCTGAGGCCTTTATCTTCGCTGGGATATGCCCAGGTGGGGAGGCTGAGAACCGGTCTGCAGGGTGATCAGGCCCACAGAGTTTTCCAGTTGTCGTTTCTGCTGCTTCCTGCTTTTTTGCCTCTTTTATAGATGTTTGTTGGACTGCCTCTATGACACTAACTATAGTATACAGATAGGATAATTTTCTTTTACATAATTATTGCTAGGCAGATTTTCTCCATAAGTTTCATTTCTGTAGAAATGACACTTTTAGATAAGAAATGAAATTTACAGAATGCGCATGTGTAGCTTAATGCCAGTGGAGAAAAGTACAAAGCATTCATTTTGATTAACAGTCGACTTCAAGGTTACATAAATGTGAGAGTGCCGCGCAGCAGTTATACAGAAAAGAGAAAATAATATAAAGTCTTTGCTAAAAACTATAAGACAGTTACAAAAATGCCCATAGATGCCTGTCTAAACCCACTTAATGCACATTAAGCTAATGTGCATTAAATTTATGCACGTTTAAGTGCATGTGTAGACATACCCACTATGTAGCTCATCAAAATGTAATCATAATACCAGTAGCACTCTCAATGAATGAGGTTATATTAAAGTTACTGTGAAAGCCTTAAGAAAGTTAGAAATGGAGGGAACTGCCCCATATTTACTGCTGAAAATCTAGCTGATGCTAGTATATTAATACAGTTTTTTATTTTATCTTATTATTAAGGGCAAAAATAAAGAAAAAATATTTTCTTGTCACAGCCTACCTTACTAGTATATCCTCTACCAAAGATATCTTAGAGTTTGATTGGGTAATCGTGACATGGGCATCACGTGTGATTTTGCATGTCTCTGAACCTTCAGTCCTCTGATTTTTTCCAGCCTTCCTTTTCTATCTCTCTGTCTTGTTTTTCATTTCATCCTGTCAACCAAAATGCATTGTTACTACTACTATTGTTATTTCTGCTGCTGTCTGATAATGATATATGTCTATTATGTTCGCAATATATAAAGCACCTCACGGTTGTTATTATTAAATAGGTTTAGATCCAAAATAAGTTGGGAGTTTTCCAAACACATAAGAAAACAGAAACCCTCTTCAAAGACACTAGAGTCTAGAAAGGCAAAGGAAAGAGGAAAGAGTTGGAACCTATGGTCAAAGTAAACCAGACTATGACAGTTACTATGTACTGTGCAATTTTGGGTTCATAAGATATCGCCCTCTTCCTTCCCTGATCTCATTTCTCCTCCTCCTAGTTCCCCAAATGGAACATGCCAAGAAAAAAATATTTCAATATTTTTCTATCAACCCTCCTTAAGTGGTGGCTATATATGGCAGAGAAGGGAAAAGCAAAAAACCCCCCAGGAAGTAGAGTCATAGAGAAGTTGACCTGGAAGACACCTCCAGAGGTAATCTAGGCCAACCCATTGCCTGAGTCAGGATTATCACTATCCAAAGTGTCTCATAAAATCATAATCTAAACTCTACGTAAGACTACTGTTAACCCTGACACAACAGAGACCTAACCTAACCTGCCACAGGTAAGCAGGGGAACCATGGAAGCCAATGCCCTGCTTCTTTATAGCGGTCCTTCAGGTATTTGAAGACTGCTATCGTATCTCCACTTACATGCCTTTTCCACAAGCTGTACAATCCTAGCGCCTTCAGCATCTCCTTGTATGACTTGCCTTCCAAGCCCCTTTTCATCTTTGCTGTCCACCTCTGGATCCTCTCTAACTTCTCCATGTCCTTTTTAAAATCTGGAGCCCAGAACTTCATACGGTACTTCAGATGAGGTCTAACCAGTGCTGGGTAGAGGCAGTATCACTTCCCATGTCTTGCATCTAATTCTTCTATTGATGTATCCCAAAACCTCATTTGCCTTTTGTGCAGCTGTATCGCACAGCAGACTTGTACTGATTGTGTGGTCCACAAAGACTCCCAAGTCCTTGTCCATAGTGCTGCCATCCAGCTGAGGAGTTACCCATTTTATACCTTTTAAGAGTTCCAGATGTCCTGCAAGAGCTAACCACAATTTCTCCTGTTGCCAGTTACTGTGGAGAGGGAGATTAGGGGTCCCTTATGTGCTTCCTGGTGTGGGCTTTTATGAAAGCAACAAGTATTTTTGAAAGGCTTCACATGAAAGAACTGCAGCTTGGGCCTAATGTCCCCTGATAGTGGGGGAAAAGCACCTGTTTATGTTCTCCCTTGCCCTTCTCCAACTGCTGGAAATGACCTGTCCTATCCTGCTACTCTTGATGCCTTTTTTTCTTTCTTTCAGTGTACTGTAACTTTATTCTTTCCAAATGCAAGAATTTACAGCTTTCCATTGTGTTGCCAGTGTATTTTGGTTTTGCCATGGGCAAGTAGACTACCCTGGTTTTTGACTTTTCAACTTGCATAAAATCTCTATGAAGACATTTTGAATGACAACCTCAATTTTAAAAAAATATTCTTCACAGATGGAAAAGAAGTAATAGAGGTGGATAGGAATCCCCTAAGCAAATGGGCTAGTTCGTAACTTAGTCAAATGATGTACGTATAATTTGTGTGTATACATTTCATTTTCAACAAGCAGACTGTTGTTGGAAGCCTTTTGTTGAGATGCTCTTTGCATCTCTCTACAAGGCTCTGTGGAAATTTGTCCATCAGAGGTTTAGTGAGCTTTCTTAGCGGCTGAGGTAGAGGGGTGTGTTTGTGTGAAAATAATGCTGATTTACCAGAGAGGGGACGGGGGGGAGAGAAAAGAGAGGAGTCTTGTGTGCTCCAGCTGTCCTCACTTGGATGGCAGCTGCTGTTGTAGCAGTGTGGTTTGGGGCTGCAGCAGCTGAGGGATGGGCAACAGTGTGGACTCCCTGATCCCTTGTTTCCCCCCGCACTGACTCAGTTATACCACAGGGCATGGGGTTGCAGCCCCATGGCTGGGCAGTGTAGGCTACATTTACCATGGCAGACTCCTTTAGGGAGGGGGCCATACTGACCATAAGTCAGTATGTAGGATCTGTGCCTTGCTTGCCCCTGGTCTTCTCCCTGAGTTACACTAATGTCCTCCATTCCTAATGACCTTAGGAAGCACCTTACAGAACTGGTCCTGTGTAAATAGTAAAACGGGAGAGAGGGGTTATGAATTTGTGGAGTGTTCAGCCCATTTCTGTCATTTCATTTAAATTCTGTCTTTGAAGTAACATGAAAACACCATTTTCAATGAAATCAATTAAGAAGTTACAACAGAGACTTGAGTTGTTTACAAAACTAAGAGGCCGTGAGGTGCCAGAAGAGAAGTCGGGATGTCTGCTTGAAGGCTGTGCTATCCGTGTGTTAATAAAAAATATTTATAGAATGTCTACAAAATAACAATTAGAAGGAGGGGGGGAAAACATATTAAACACGCGATGGCAGTTTTGATTTCCTGTTGGGATGCAGATTAATATTTATTAGTACAAGTTTAGATCCTGAAAGGTCTCTTTAATCAAGGTGAGAGGCAATTTTCATCAGATGATCTGCAGAAAGGGATAAATATGTATGAGAAGATTAAATACCCAAGTCATAGCAAAGTTGTAATAAGTACTGTAAAAAAAAAATATATATCCCATGGTAATCTGCTGAAGAAAGTGCTATTGCTTTCTCTCTCTGTTGAAAGAAGTGGTCTTGTAAAGGGGAAAATGATGAAACAACTGGAATTTTATTTTTTCTTATTACCTCGCAGACTGAAGAATTACTCATTTAGTCAACAGACCATTATGCTGACTATCAGTCCATTTGGGGTGTTTACTCACTGCACTGCAGTTCAGTCCAAAATGAATGAATTTTCCTTCCCATTTTAGCCACTCATTATGGTATGTGGCTGTTTATCTCATGTCAGAAAGCTCCTTATTCATCCTTGGTGTAACTTTATTTAATCTACTGGGTTTATACCAGGGATTAAAGTTGACCCATCATATGGACTCAGAGCCTACATTTATCATACCCTGTCCATTACAGTGAAGTGATCAAGGTGACTTTATGGCTCAAGATCTTTTTTATGGCAATCCAGTAATTTTAGACCTGAACTACATCATCCTCTATAAATCCATCTGGTGACACTGTTTATTTCCCTGAAGTTTGTAATTTAAAATGGCCTAAGGAAAGTTAGTGTAGATACAAATAATTCTCCATACCTACATCAGTTAGAGCACAGACCTGGCTTATTACACACCATTCTGTTCAGTCCACTCTTGTCGATATTGTGCTTAACGTTGTCTAGATTATACATGTCACTCCTTTATATAAACCTTGTATGTGCACGTGTGTGAGATGATATTTTAATGGGATCAAAGATGAACCAGAATATCTCAGTATTTGTTCTAGGATGATTGTATTTCTCTTGGTTAGCAAGATCTTATTTGTAGCGAGCATCGATTATTCCAAGAATATCTTATTGTTTGTAAAAATTATTGAAATTAGACCTATCACTGGATTTTTTTTTTTTTAATGGCTAAACTAAAACATTGGGGGACAAAATCATTTTCAGTTGAACTGACATACATAAATACTTGTTTTTTCCTTTGGCAAAATAAAAGAGCAGGTCAATGGGTTGTTTCAGGTCAACTCAAAACACTTCTGGGTTAATAAATCATTATATTTTTTCTAGCTGAATATATTTGCCAAACTTGACTCAAACAGCTTTAGTTCCATAATTTTTTTTGTGAAATTACTATTGGCTAGAAAAGAAAAAAAAGCCCAACCCGAGGTGAACGCCAACTGTCACTTTAAAATATAACAGATCCCCAAAAGTTCCTATCATGAAATCTCCCAGGTCTTTCAGCCAGTTTTCTGAGATGGTTTTGACAGGGATGAGCTAACCTTGGACAGCAAGTTAAAATTAATGACCTTTTAAGGTCCTTCCCACCCTATCTATCTATAATTAAAAGATTTTAAGTCTGTTTCAGGATGGTTGGCATCATATAAAATGAGGTAAGTGACTGAAGGTTTTGTTATCCTGTGAGAGGCTGGATTCGAACAGGGTTGGCAATTTTCTTCCTAAAAAGAATATTTTTTTCATCTTTTAAAATTAAATGAGTTATGCTGCATGGCATTCCTCCTTCTCCTGTTCAGCTTCAGAGTGACTGCATCTGAAGTAGATTAATCTGCATTAGAACAGCAGAGGCAGGGAAGACTCAGCTGTCAGTTCATAAGACCAGCATGGTGGAAAGCCAAATACCTTATTAAAAAAATAACAACTGGGGAGTGATGGGAGTACTTTCAAAATGAGGACGCCAGAGGGGAGAAAGGTGGGGAAGGTGGGGGGAACAAGAACAGGTGGCAATCCTACAAGGAAGCCTTTAGTAAAGGGAAGAGAGAAAATGGTTGTTTTTATCGCCTGTACTATGTTGTTTCAGTCCTCCCATGGGATGCTAGCAGAATATTTCCATTTCCTTAATTGTAATTTGAACATGAGGACAACTTGTGTAAGAGGTTGTCATCTGTACTTAGTTGTTTCATGTAATAGTAATATTTAGACATGACTCATGCTATTTAAATGCACGTTAGGTGCTGGCAAACAAGACGGTTAGCTGGCTGTGATCACTCAACCCCTGAAATGCTCCTGCAGGCCAACCAAAGACAACAGGGAATGTATAAGTTTTGGGAAAGTAACAGTGATATTTAATAGGAACAACAACATAGCTGATTTAGCAGCACAGAGATCATCCCCATTTCCTCCACTGTAATGGGAGACCGAAGGGAGATAAATCATAGAATCTTCTTTTTAGTGTCCAGATTCATCTGGGAAATCATTATTTGGACCCTTTTCCCAAACAGTGTTGAAGGTCCAAGCCTGTGGTTGTTGGGTTGTGTATTGTACAGCGTCAGGTTGATCCAGAGGCTGTAAGGAATATTTACAGTGTGGTCAGATGGGTTAATGGAGTTGATGACATCTTATTTGCCAAAAAGAGTTAAGTAACATGTAAATTAAGCTTTGGGGGTTTTACCAGCTTGCTGTTTTTTCTAAGTAGTGTAGCCTTCAGTACTGGAAACTTATTTTTAAGTATAATTCTCAGAAAAGGCACTATTTTTTTTTTTTTGTGGAAAAAATGTATGCATTTGGGGAAGAAAATTTCTACCTATAGAAAAAAAGTAGATGATCAATATCTTTCTTTGTGATGAGACATTTCCATTTTGGTTTTAGCCAGGAGGAGCTCTATATTGGCTGTCTGCTATCTGTATTAAATACTGAATATTTAGTGAGCAAAAGAAAAACCTAGAGCAAAAGAAATAATGTTTTCTTACTTTTCACTGTCTTAGAAACTCCACAAGGCATCCTATATTGAACATCACTTCTCTAAGAAGTTATACAGGGATTAGGTCTAAAAAACTGTATATTTGGCAGCAATAATAGAGGCTCATTTTTTTTCCTGATTAGGGAGGATCTTCCATCATGACTTAGCCAGGTTAGTCATTTTCATCCATATTTATTTTAAATGCAAAGGTTTCTCCATTAGTTTACCATACACGATGTGCACCTGGAATTCCTGTTTTGCAGTTCTCCATCACCTGTACCATTACATCAAGATGTATGTTAAAAGGTAACTACTGTTCTTGACTGCCATAGAAGCACACATCCCTTCCTTCAGTTAAAACAAAGTTGTCTCTCTCTTAGAACCCTGTAGAACAGCACTGAATAATTTTACAGTATATCCCAAAACAGTTTGAGGCAAAAGCCAGTCCTTATTCATGAAAACCAGTTATCAGCATGCAAATCAAGTACCAGTATGTCAGAGAGTATCACTACATGGCATTTGCTGCCAAATGGTTTTGGCACAGTAAATGCTGCATGCTGCATGCTAGCATAAAAACTGACAAAACTGGATCTGAATGTCAGTTAAACATACATATGTAATAAAGATGCCTGACTGGAAGTCTACATGACTGGGGCTAGAGAAAGCAGTATTTTTCATAAGCAGTGTAAGTTTTTGACAGTAAATTGTTCAGAAAATGTGTGACAAACTAGAGAACCTGACAGTATGTAATGCATTTTGACCCACACGGGCTGAACCATTTTCAAGATGAGGCAAACTTGTTCTGAGATGTTTTGGCAACAGGAAATATAGTCTAAATAAATACAGGATCACTGACAAACTCCTTACTAGTACTGACATACAATAGGAGCCAAAGTATAAAGAGCAGGCAGATCAGTGTCTTGCTGAAACTCATGCTATGGTGAATTAGCTAGAAGAAGGACAGCAAAAACATCTCCCCAGATTCTGTTACAAACAAGTCAGAGCAAAGGAAAGTAGTCGATCTAGGAGGGAAGAAAACCATTCACATGTCCTTATTAGATATATCTTTTAATATGAGTGAGGGGGGAAAAATATACATACCATTGATTAAGTAAGGAGAGGGGAACTGCTTCAGTAAATTAAGAACTAACTCACTAAGACTCCCTCTGACTTCAGAGAACTGGGCCAGTCCCAGTCCCATGCCACTGAATGAACCAAAAGCCAAATGCTTCCAGTTTGATAACCATGAAATAAACATCTGTGCTGCCCCCTACCCCTTTAAAGGCATTCCTGACATCTTTATATAGCTACAACTTTTCAGAAGTAGTAAATGTCAACCATCCTTGAAAGTAGTGGTAATGGTAATTATAGTTCAGGATGAAAGCTGATATTTACTCTGTCCAAAAACAATTTTTTGATAAAATGACTATGTTAAAACTTTACAAAGAAATGTTCCTTTTTATCAGGTTTGAACAAAATACTTTCTTTCTCTTGGTTTGCATCGGAATTGGTGCAACTATTAGACATGCTTTAAATTAAGATGACTTATTGTTAAACACATTATCCTCCTAAGTACTGTTGCCGTTCTCCTACAAAAGTTTCAAACTTTATTTTACGTGCCATAAAATATAGCTGCATTCTAATTTCTTTTAACCATTAAAATGATCCATTTGAATGGTTTCATTGACAGTGCAAACCAGAGATTTGATTTATGGTGAAACAGTTCATTTACTGCATTTGACTGTGCACCTCAGCTGCTAGGAATATGACCATAAATTAATGGGATTTCTTTTTGATAAAAACACAATGTAGTTTCCAAAGATAACTCGAGACTGTAAATATGCCATTTCTATTTGTTAGAATGAAAGACATTTTTCCTGAATTGTCACCTTCTAGAAATACATCTAGACCCTTCAAGAGAAGGGAAGTTTGGGAAATAGACTTAGGTTGGTTTTTTTTCTTGCTACCTGAAAGCTAAGCATAGGTTTGAAGTAGTTAAGATTTTAATGTGACAATATATCCTCTTGCTGGCTTCCAAAAACACATCATAAAGGCTTCAGCAGATTAGGATTCAGAAAGCAATGATTTTTTTTCTGTTACCGTATTTCATTGCTGCTGCTTTAACTATGCACAACATGGTATACTACAAAATGAATAATGTTATAATTTTTAGAATCAGGAGATGCTAAGTAGCAGACGTAGTGTCCAGATTTAATAAAGTATAACTTCATGTAAACCAGTCGTTTCCACCTAAAAACAGTGTAACAGTTTCAGCATGTTCTCTAATATCTACTCCAACAGTAAATCTATCAATTCTCTCAATCATTTGGCCTATCAAGCATGTAGAATATTTATCCCACAGCTAAAATCCCCCAAGTGAACCCCCCCCCCCAAGAAACTTGACACCTTTTCCACAGGTGATCTCTACTGGAGATGTCCAGTGGTCACATACATTTTTGCATGAAATCAACAGAAGACCTTTTCATCTCCATGCAAGAATCATTGGGAAGCAATTCTTTTGTCTCCCTTGAGACTCAGTGGGTAGGGACCCAATAGCAACACTGCATCCATGCCCTTTTTTCTGAGTCTGAGATGCTCAAGCAAGATAGCCAAGCTCTTTTCCCACACTGTTGTGGAACTCATTTGTGTACATGCCTCTGCTATTATTAGAGGGCCAGAACCTTTGTTACTATGAATTAGTACCATCCTAGTCAAAGAAGTGATGATAATTATTGTCAGCTGAACATCTAAGCCAAACAAAACAACCTCCCACTGAATGAAAAGCCTACCTACTGGTCAAAAATAAACAGAATAAATAAGCAAACAAGAAGACATGGATAAAATACTTTAGAAAAAAGGACTTTATGGGTGAAAGAAAAGAAAGCACTTAATGGGGCACTGCCGGTTATTTTTAGATATCAAGTTTAATTAATAATTGTCTGTAGACTACTAAGGGATGAAAGATGAGCAAATGATTAGATACTTCCTGCTAAGGAGATGAGTATTTTAAGACTTGGGGAAATAAAGTAAACTGAAAATAGGCTATACAACGTTCAAATTGCTTGCATGGTAGTTGACATTCGCAAAAGATACTTGGTGTCGATTATAATGGAATTGTTTGTCTTTTCTGAAGGGATTTAATATGATTACTCTGGGGTGTCAATTCTCTACTTGGTATGTATCTGAATATAAATCCTATTGGTGTTAATGGGCTAAATTCTCATCTATTTTTAGGGATGCAGGTCTGAAATAAGAATACTAACTTCATTTAAACCAAGGTAAGTGAAATAAGCATTTATTCCTAGTTACTCACCATTGCATGTATGCACAGAGACACTGGAGATTACCTGGAAGTGGTCAGAGAGTCCCTTCAAGCTTAACTAAGCAGATTTACACTTTTGGAAGTGTAGTATGTGTGATTTACACATGATGAGGTGTTTTCTTTATCAAGCCTGGATTTCTTAAAATGTAATTTTCAGTGTCATAGATGTAGAAACCTTAAGGAAATATCAAACTAGCAGTCTTCCTAGATGAGCACACAACTGCTGTGAGATTAATTGACCAGTGGTCACAACATCAGAGTCCCAGAAAAGGAAGATTACATTAAAATATTTCAGTAAATCCAAGTGCTTGTCAAATCAACAAACTGGATTATAAAATAAATTCGTAAGAGTATAGATAGGATTTAATTTTAAGATTCTAGTCACTCTCTATTACACGTACAGTCTTTGGAGGTTGTCTTTTTACATCTTCACAATTAGCTGGTGATGAGCCTTCTTGGCTCATTTCTATTCAGAAAATCAAGCACCTGCTGATATTCTATTTTATACTGCTCTATAGCCTGCAAGGGATATTCTAGCACAAATTGTTAATTCATTTAGCAAGAAAAATATATTCAGCCTCATTCTCCATTCCCTCACACCTGGTGTGGACATTTTTATATGTGCACAGAGTGGGCAAAAACGGGGCAAAATAACTGCTACCAACCAAATGAATAGAATTTTGATCTGCTATCATTTTATGGTCATTCTGTATTCGGTGAAAACAGGTGTAAACACCCTCAATGCTGAAAAGTAATAGCCCCATTTTTTTCTTTAAAGAGGATAGTTTGATTTTTACATAGGCAAGCTGTTCGAGAAAATTATGCTGGCACACATCCAGGAGGGGCCAGCAGGGGAGATCATGCTTAGGGGCAACCAACATGGGTTCATCAGTGGCAGGTCCTGTCAGACCAACCTGGTGGCCTTTTACGATCAGATCACCAGATCGTTAGATGCAGGGGTAGCAGTGGATATAGTCTTCCTGGACTTCCGGAAGGCTTTTGACACTGTCTCTCACCCCGTTCTCATTAAGAAACTGGGGGACTGTGGTGTAGACACCCACACAGTCAAATGGGTCGCCGACAGGCTGGTGGTCCTTCTCAACCTGGAAGGACGTGGGCAGTGGGTTCCGCAGGGCTCGGTTTCTCGGGCCCGCACTGTTCAACATCTTCATCGGCGATTTGGATGAGGGGGTAAAAAGCACCTGTTCAAATTTGCTGATGACACTAAGATGTGGGGGGATGTGGGCACATTGGAAGGATGCAACAGGCTACAATCAGACCTAGACAGGTTACAAGGGTGGGCGGACGAGAATAGGATGGGCTTCAACACAGACAAGTGCAAGGTGATGCACCTCGGGAGGAACAACCGGCACCATACCTACAGGTTGGGGAACTCCCCTCTTGTCAGCACGGAAGTGGAAAGGGATCTGGGGGTCATCATTGACTCCAAGATGAACATGGGCCGGCAGTGTGGGGAGGCAGTCAGGAAGGCCAACCGCACCTTGGCATGCATCCACAGATGCATCTCGAGCAGGTCCAAGGAGGTGATCCTCCCCTTCTATGCGGCACTGGTCGGGCCGCAGCTGGAGTACTGCATCCAGTTCTGGGCGCCACATTTCAAGAGGGATGTCGAGAGCATGGAGAGGGTCCAGAGGAGGCCACTCATATGATCAGGGGACAGCAGGGCAGGCTCTATGAGGACAGGCTGCGGGACCTGAACTTGTTCAGCCTCCAAAAGCGAAGGCTGAGGGGGGATCTTGTGGCCTGTTATAAACTAGTCAGGGGGGATCAGCAGGCATTGGGGGAGTCACTGTTCCCCTGAGCACTGCCAGGAGTGACCAGGAATAACGGTCACAAGCTGGCAGAGGGTAGGTTTAGGTTAGATATCAGGAGGCGCTACTTCACGGTCAGGGTGGCTAGGGTCTGGAACCAGCTTTCAAGAGAAGTGGTGCAGGCTCCTACCCTGGGGGTGTTTAAGAGGAGGTTGGATGAACATCTTGCTGGGGTCATTTGACCCCAGTATTCTTTCCTGCCATGGCAGGGGGTCGGACTAGGTGATCTGTTCAGGTCCCTTCCAACCCTAGAAACTATAAAACTATTTATGAATAACACAAATAGGGCATAGCCTCACATGCACAAGCATGCGTTTCCAGGGGGAAAAAAGCAACACCACACATTTATGCCACTGCTTTGAGTCCCAGGGCACACTCCTGCATGTGCGTACCAGATTGTCCTGGGGGGCCTCCTGAGGCAGCGGCAGGCCGATCTGGCCACACGAAGCCTGGCCAACAGCCAGAAGGCATCTCTGGATGGCCAAGCTCTGTTTCTGATGGCACATGCTACTGCTGCATGCACCACAGCACTTTTTTTAATTGGTGAGTTTTTATTTATTTATTTATTTTTATTGGGACATCCCAGGATCAAATTTTGGCACCATACTGTAAATTTGCAGTGTGGCACACAGTTGCATGTTCACCGCCTGAGGTTTGTGGCACAAAAAACAGGTTGGTATCGATGTACCCATAGGCCACATCCAGATGAGCTTGGCCATGCAGTATGTAGCACTGCAGACACATCTGCGGTGCCATATACCACACATTCGGTTGTCTTCTGCACTGCAAAGGAGGAGTGTGGGGTCTTTGTTTGTTTGATTTTTGACCCCTGCATATCCAGGGGTAAAAAACCCCCACACCAAAAAAACCAAACAAACCACTCCAAAAAACAGAGCAGCACTTGTGGGGGCAGCATGTGGTGTTCAAAACTAGAGCCTGGCTAGCTAGAGCTGCACTGAGGCTGCCAGCCTGACTCCATGTGACAGGATCACTGCTGCTGCAGCCCAGGATCCCAGTTAAGGTTGCTGAGGCCAGCCCAGTGTGGCCTCAGCCTCACCTACCCCATGCCGGGTAACCTGCCGTGCTCTAGAACGTGCATAGCACGGACTTTCCTCATGGTCAACTAGTGGCAGCACAAGGTGCATCACTTCTAGTTCTCCCTGGGAAACCAAATGTCCATGCTCATTTGGACATGGCTATAGTGTCAGTTACTATCCTTTGATCTACTTACTACATTCAGGAAGTGTGGAGTGCAGCATTGTTCTCTAAACCTTGTGGGTTAACATCAATCAAATTGCTAGCACTGTTGATATTTTTTTTCTGTTATGTCATGTCCTGTTTATGGTGATTTGCTTTTTTAAAGGGCTTTTTGAGAAAACATCTTCTGTTCTCTCATACTATATAATATTTCCTGGTATGAAGTTTTAAAATCAAAATCCTACATCAGGAGTATCTCAGGTTCTAATGCTAATACAGTGGATTCCAGATAATTATATAATACTGAGTGTGTCTACACATGCATTATGTCTGGGAGCAGTTTACTTGTAGGGAGCAGTTTACTTGTAAGTAAACTACTAGCGAGTAAATGCTCCCAGGCAAGCATCTACAGGTGCAGGGAAGCAGAAGCAGATTTGCTGCTAATGGCAGCCTCTTGGGGCCCTGCAATCAGGCCCTGCTGCCACCAGGGGCTAGTCCATGGGCCAGCAGGCAGCACTGGGGTAGCAGGGGCCAATCCCTTGCAAGTCTTTTCAAGTCTTGTGCCTCAATAGCCTGAATGGGGCACAGGGCTGGGACCTGCCCCTGACCAGGACAGTTCCCAGCCCCTGTTTTGTGATCATGGGGCAGGGGCTGGAGAACCTATTCCCTGCCCAGCTTCATGACTGAACAGCTTGGTGGGGAACAAGTTTCCCAGCCCCTGCCAGCAGGGAACTCCCAGTGCTAGTTCCATGACTGCAGGGTTGGTGCTGGGAGATCCTTATCTCCCAGTTCAAGCTTCACAGTCCTGGGGCTCAGGATGGGAGATCCTTATCTCCTGGTGCCAGTTCTGCAACCATGAGGCCAGCACTGGGAGATCCTTATCTTGCAGCCCATACTCCTCAGTCGTGGAGCTCAGGATGGCAGATGAGGATCTCCAGGTCCAAGCCTCATGATTGTGGAAATTGGTCTGCAAGATAAGGATCTTCCAGTGTTGGCCCTGTGGTTGTGGAATTGGCCCTGGAAGATAAGGATCTCCCAGCCCCCTGCTCCCTGATTGTGATGGTGAAGTGGGGTCTGGGAAATAAGGATCTCTTTCTTGCTCCCTAATCACAATCTTGGAGTGTGGGGCTTGGAGCTCCCTGCTGCCAGAGCAGGGGGACATAGTCTCTGCTCAGGCTCCAGTGGTGGAGCTTGTCCTGGCAGGAGGCAGCTCCCAGGGGGCAGGGGGCAATCTCTTGCTCCCTGCTGGCCGGCCGATGTGGAGCAGATTTGCTCCTGGTCAGATGTCTATACAAGCGCTACTATGCAGTAACTAATCTCAAGTAAATTTGCCACTTGCATTTACAGGTAGCAAATAAACTCATGAATAGCAAAGTTTACTGTGCAGTAAGCATGTGTACATGTAGACACACAGACTTATTGCACCGTAAAGTACGCTACTGCTCAGTAAAGTGTTTCATGTAGATGCACCCACTTTGAAGTAACTTGCTATACAAATAATTAAATACATTGGACCTTTGCAGGATTCTTTTTCACAATGGGCACCATGGACGCTGTGTTTGGGGGAAAAAGTGGATAAAGCACTAAGTCCGTCAGATACTTAGGCCTCAGCCAGGTGTCAGATGTTTCAAGTGAAAATTTCTGTTCATAATTTAGGGATATAGGTTTTAGCTGTGTTGGTCTAAAGACATTGGCAGACAAGGTTATTTGGGTAAATCTGATATCTTAGACCTACTTGAATAGTTGGAAAAATCCTTTGCAAACTTCTGGGTACAAATACCCTTCATCAGAACTGCAGATGCTTCCTCAGCCTGACTAAGGGTATTTGACCCCAAAAGCTTGCAAAGAATTTTTCCAACTATTTGAGTCGGTCTAATACAAGATATCAGATTTACCTAAAGAACCATGGGTTCATAATTTAAGTATTTGACCAGGTGTTTCTGCCCTGTGGTGCAAAATGGAAGAAAGGGTTCTACAATGTTGTAACATGGTCCAGTTGTGCAGATCTCACCTACCTAAAATGTTTGTTGCAGGTAAAAGTCTTAAATCTTAACAGTGTCTCTATACTGTGCTCTTCTTCTGTCAGTGGAAGTTGCACATGCTGACTGTATGTAGCTAGTTCACAGAAGAAAGTACTCAACAGAGTGGCATGAAAAAAATATAAAAGCTTCCTCCAAGCTTTATTCATTTGAATTCAAATCCAGTGTTTGAAATTTGTCCTATACTATTTTGAGTTCAGCTTGAAAACTACTCCACAGAGAAAAGACTTCCTTGAAAAGGAAACATAAAGAAAATAGCCCTATATTCCCATCAAATAAATAATTCTTCTCCAGTGTACTTCTATCTTCATGCAAAATAAGATCAGGGAGCAGGAATGATCAAGGTGAAAGAATATTTGCATTGCTCTTCTGTAGAGCTTGCAAAGGTCATGAATGCTTCCTGTCATGGCCATTTAAAATCCTGGTTATCACAATATTAGTAACGGTTCCAATTCCACCCAATTGTAGGGAGACATTTACCTTTCTGTGGCACTAAAAATGTATAAGCTACTAAAACTAATGCATGTTAACTGTCATTCTGACTACTAACACCTACCAGATAGCACTTGTAAGGATGATTAATGCACTGGTGTATGCATGTTTAACATATATTTCCCTGTTCTTGGAAGGCATGGAAAGAATATAAATTGCAGAACCAATTTACTGTCAGTGAATTAATACAACAAAGAAGGCATATGCAAAAACTTTCCATCAACCTTACAATCATTCCAAATAGGATGGTCACACATTTAAATTTGACATCATAAGGATATTGTTTGCAATATATTAGTGATGCTGATTGAACAGGGACTGTAAAACCTGCCTATACTCCTGTAATAATGGACGCATGAATTTAGAAAAATACAATCAGCTGTAAAAGCAACTGCCTTGGGAATTCCCTGCAACTGTCTGCATATCTCTACTAAAGTGTACACTGGAGACTTGAATACACTTTATGGCTTTCACTGGAGGTGTTTTGAAATAGAGTTGCAATGCAGGTTTTCACTAAATTGATATCAAGCACATTTTCTAAAACACAGGATTTAAAATAGAGCTTTGAATACTCTACCGGTCAGGAATATAGATTGATTGATGTATTTAGATCCACTATTAGAGATTTATCTTCTTTTATTCTGCAGTATGGCCTATTTTCTGGAGTTGGATTTTTCAGCTTAAATTTCTGTTAATATTCATTTACTATATTGGCGATGAAAAATGGAATCAATACCTGATTGGAAAGTTTTGTAAGAGTTCCGTTTTCCAGAGACTTAATCAAAGGTCTAATCATGGATATTAGTCTTTCTTAACATGCAAAGAGCCTTAGAAATCTAAATAATTTTACCTTAGTGTTATATTGAGACAAGTATAACTAGTTTCAAGCAGACTTTGTATGATAATCAGTATTTAGTGGTTACTAAGGGTGGTGCTTGCCTGTGCAGTGCTGAATAGATATCAGAAGCAGAACAGCAATGGTAGTATGGTGTCCCCCCTGGCTAATTTACCAAGAATTACCAAGATACAGTATTTTTCTTAACTTTGATTAGAAAATAATCTTAGATCTCTTATACTGGGTGAATTTCTGGCCCCACTAAGTAAACAGGAGTCTTTCAATGGACGTTACTGTAACCAGGATTTCATCCACTGAGTTAAAACTGCTAGTAGGTGTTGATTTTATAATGCTAAACATTGTAATTGACGATCTAGTGATATTTTTTACTTGTATGTTAAGATTAAGGCGTTGTTTCAACTACTGACATATGTCTGTGTGGGCCAGCATTTGGCTTCTTACACAGTCTAGTGACTCACCATACTACATTATCACACGCAGAAGTATTGCCTTTGAAATAATTATCCCATGCTCTCTTGGAGTTAAGCATGTGCCATCTTCCTCAGGTGATGCAGTACTTCCAGAAGACAATTAAGCACAGAGAGCAGTTAGGCAATTTGAGGATGCCCATGGGGAGAAAGTATCAAAGACACTGCTGAGTTTTAAAATTAACATAAAAGATTTTCTATCTAAAAGAGACACTCCTACCCAGGTCTGGTTTCACAGCTGCACATTTTTCTATTTAGAAAGGTTCATGTACAGCCTTTCTGAAAATGTGCTTGCTTTTTCCCATGACAGCAGCTGAACATCGACAACTGATTAAAAATCAACAAAACAAAACAAAACAAATGGCTAAAGTATGTGTTTCTGTTTTAGCATGTAGTTGTGTAGGACCCAGAAACTGGTGTAATAGGTTTTGAGCCTATACAATAATATATAATAAATGTAAATCATAATCAGTATGCAAGATTGTGCAAATGGTTCCATTTGAAGAATTATAGAATTATCCAATCTTGTCAGCACTAAGTAAAATTCTAATTCAAAATCCTACTGGGAATGTTGGCCCAGATGTGCAGGCTTACTATTGTCAATCAAATATCATCTGGGACTATTTATCAAAGCAAAAAAAGAGAGCATCAAAAATAATTTTTGGACAGTAGTCAAATTCCATGCTTTTGATTCTTTTTCGCACATGCTTTAGTTAAACATGAGCCATGAAAAGTTCTTTGCTCTTAACAGAAAACAAAACTGATTGCACATTCTGTGACAGTGGATACAATTTTAATGGCCGCATTAAAGATTAAATCTATCGTTTTCCTTCCAAATGAAACAAACTTTTGAAACGGTAAAGTATGCAGATAAGATGTCACACATTAACTTGAAAAGAAGGCTCAAACCTAAACTACTCTTGTTATGCCTCTAAACAAAACAAATACATATCCCTACGTTTTGCTTTGAAAAGTAATGACTCATTTAAATGACTGCCTTGAAAACTTTTTGAAAGGTTTAAAAATGCAAGGATTCAAGTGGTGTTTAAAATACAGTCTTAATTCTGCAAGTTGCTGATTACCTCCTGTCAGGGTCTCAATATAACAGAGGCTACTGATTAACTGATACTGACCCCTTTACAATGGAAAGGGATACAATGGATTAACTGATACTGACCCCTTTACTGACTGTTATGTGACATAATAGGCACTAGTCTTTGAACCCTTGGCTTGACTTGGATGATTGGGAATAGGAAGTACAAGTCCTTTGTTTTCTGACCAGCAGTCTGATGTGCCATGTTTATCTTTACACTAAGTGTTTTCCACACCTGTTGATTCGCAGAGGCTTAGTGTTTTGTGTGATAAGACCACTTGGCTTTATTATGTCACAGTATTATTCAACTCTGTTGAACAATGAAAACCCTTGAATCAAGGGTGGGCAATTATTTTGGGTGGAAGGCCACTTACTGAGTTTTGGCAAGCCCTCGAGGGCCACGTGACAGGCAGCCAGGGGCAGATGAATATAAATATTCTAAATTTTTTAGGGGCCCCGTGGGCCAGATGGAATGCCCTGGTGGGCCGCATCCAGCCTGCGGACTACATTTTGCCTACCCCTGCCTTGAATATTAGCAAGAGAAGAGAGATGTAGTTAGCTCTATTAGTCTGAAGTCAAGTAGAAGGCAGGGCAGATTTGCATCATGGGCCAATCAAAGTATGCGTGAAGTCATAGATCATAGCCGGATTGTTCAAAACTTGTGAAGACTGTACTGATGTTCCACTTGGATTTTATTTTATCCAGTTATATCTAGAAGGAAAGTCTAATATTTTGACATTAGTTTTTCATCTCTACTTCATTTAAAAAAAAGAATTTCAAATATTAACTTTTGGGTTTAACAAAAAACCCCCCAAATGTTCAATTTGGAAATGTTAAAACATTTTATTTCAACATTTTTTGATCTCCACGAATCATTTTTGACATTCCTGAATAAGAAGATTTTAACTTTTTTTTTTCTATTTGAACTGTTTGATTTGGGGTTGAGTCACCCTGTATCTGTGGATCTGTTCGAGTTGTGATAGTGCCTCCTATGTAAAGTCCACGCCACTAATATTTCCTAAAACATCACTGTTGAGATCACTACCAACCTGACCAGAAATAAAATTTCTTCATAGAATGTTCTGCCAAATCAGTCTTTTTGAACAGAAAATGTTGATTTTGATGAAACCCCATGTTCAGATGGAAATGTTTTGTTTGAAAATGTTCAAATAGCTCTGGTTTCACTCTTAATTCTAATAACTAGACTGACTGTCTGGAAACTGAACTACCTCTTCACGACTGATACAACTACAGAACAGGGGCACATTTCTGAGGCAGCGGGAGGAAGTTTATTCTGTTTCTTCTTGGACTGTTCCTGTTCTGAATTAATGTATATATTAAAAAAAATCTTTTAGTTTTCAGCTGCATGGCACTGTCAAACTGGAATCACCTGTGAGGCTGGGCTCGTTCACACTGTGTCACTAATTGCATCATGGATGTGAAATAAAACTATCTAAGCAGGTAAGAGGGTCAGGAGGTCCACAAGAAATGAGTAAAAGAAAAGGCAATCTGTGTCATGGTCAAATTTAAATTTCTAATTCAGATTAGCAGAACAGGACTCTTCACCTGGGACTCCTACAACCAAGATGAGTGGCTTTACCACTGAGCTAATGAATATTTGAAGAAATATTCCCATCTCTGTTTTGTCCACAAGGGATTTTGAAATGTCTTAGTGTTATCCCTATCTAGAATAGGAGAATGTTTTTAAATTTCAAAAAGTGTTTGCAGGAAAGAGCATGGTTTTCTACCAACTATAGTCCCTACACAAATGAATTCTGGATGGAAGAATAGCCTTCTCTCCATTGTAAAGGACAAGGAGTGGCAGGTCAAATTGATGGACCTTAGTCTGAAGGTGGTCACTGCCTCTGTCCCAGGTACTAGTTCTGCTGCTTCACTCTCTCTCATTGTCCCCTGCTACTGAATTGCTGCTGCTATCCCAGGTTTAAGGGCCAGGTACAATAGCATGGCAAGCTGGATCATGACTGAGACACAAAGGTTGTTGATAACTGGTAAAGGGAATATTGAGGGGACAGCTTTGTCTGCAGGTGACTTAAAGCACCATTAGCATCTTGTGAGAACAATGCTGAGATGTTACTGATTTGCTCTATTTTTTTTTGCTTTAAGCTAAAGCAAACTAAGTTTTCATTACTTTCCTTATTTCTCCTTGCTGCTACTTTTTTGAGATATATTGGCAAGAATCTCTTAAGTCTTTTTTTTTCTGCCTTGCATTTATGCCACCTCTTCACTGGCAGATCTGATGCTAGAACATGTCTTGTGATGCTTTTCTGGGTTCCCAATTGTGCCCCATGCACTAATTTCCAGAACTGTGTCTGTTTTGATGAAAAAGAGAGAGGATTTAATTGTAATGAATGGAAAAGAGGTTGGTTGTTTATTCAGGATATTGGGTGCACACTGGCCCTGTAACTCTGGCTTTCCAGATCATGGCTTATGTGAAGAAAACAGGCTTTCTAAAGCCTGCTCTGAGCTCAGTAGTCTACTCATGATTACTCAATGCCCTACGCTATAACATACTTAATTAGGAGAGACAAGAACCTTCCTTTTGAAAGTCCTTTAATTTGTTGCATTGATCATTCCCTGGAAAATTCAAGGGCAAAATAATTACCTTTCCGTGGACAAGAAGCTCTGTCAACATGCCCATCATTACTTGCAGTTCTTGATCCTGTGCAGTTTGACATGGGCCATGTATATACATTCAGTTTCTACTGGGAGAATCACTATTCTGACAGTAGAAAACAAAGGTGTGCAGACACCAAAGCCTTTTCTCCAGTGGTAAAGATGGCCACTTTGGGGGGAAAAAACTTGGGAACAACCACAGTTAATGTTCCCAGGAGAGTTGCTTCTGGAAGACTGAATGTCTGCATATTTTTCCCCTGGTGTAACTTCTTCTGGGGGAAAGGCTCCCATACTTTCCTGAGACTTGAGCTTCCCTGTTCTAGGGAAGGCATGGGGGGCAGTTGCTCCCCACCTCTTGTATAGGGCAGGGTAGAAGAGAAGCAGTCCCAGCTGCTCCTTACCTGCTTTTCACCCAGGTGTTCCCAGTGCGAGAAGCAGGCAGGGGATCTACTGCGCCATTCCTCTGGTTGGCTCCTGGGTGAGGATGGCCCAACGAGAAGCCTTCTAGTGCCCCTTGGCCAGAAAACTTGCATGTGAAGCTCCAGTCATGGGACTGGAGGAACATACAGTCCAACACCAGGGCTTTTTTTTTTTTCTAATTTCTTCCAGTAGACATGAACACCTGTATGTGGCCAAAGGCAGCATTGTGGAAATAATATAATTAAAACAGGTACAGTTGGCTTTTTTTGCTATTGGCAGGGCATTTAATGGGAACTTTTGAAAATCAGTTTGTTACAAACTTCTACCATTTAATATACGGCAATGACATTTAATACTTTAATGTATGTAGGAAAATAAAGTTTAATAGTGAGGTACAGACAATAGTCATTCCTGGACATCTTTGTTAGAGCAATTAAGATTTTCTCTTCACAAATGAGAGAATGCAGATCTACTGCCAGAGAACCCTTCCCTCTACAGAAAATCAGTGCAGGATCACGAATCAGTCTAATCAACTTCTCATTGAATAAGCAGCATTCATCAGCTAAACATACATGGCAGTAATGATCCAATAACAAAACAATATAGACTTTTTACTAAGCTTTTCTTTTCCTTCTTTTTTCCCCTCATTATAATGAGACATGAGGAACCTACTTTTTATTTCTTATAATGACTTCACTGGCAATCATAGGCAATATAATTAAAGAATGCTAACAAAAAGAGAAAGAAGTTTCTGTATGCTGATCTTGGCCATGAGTCCTCAAACACAAAACAGGAGCGATACTTTTAAAATTATGCACCAAAAATAGAAATGCAATATTCAGCGAAAGATTGATTCTGATGCTCTATGTTGTCGTGCTGTTTTATGCTGTTTTAACTCTTGTTGTATAGCTGGGAATTTGGGATTGTCTCACTAGGAGACAAGCTTTTCCATATGTTATCCTAAGGGAGCTGGTTTAATATCACAAGCTTTAAATACCCATGGGCTATTCAGATGTTTACTGAGGTTAGAATCTCTGTCATATGTGAAGCTAATACACTCCTGCATTAGTTATTAAGGGCCTTGTTACACCTTATACTATGAGCTATACAGATGCTGATAGGTGTTAGTGCTAGCTTGAGTTCGGAGCAGTTGCACTTCAGGCTAGCAGGGGGTTGGAGGACTGAAAGGTAAGAATCCCTCCCCCTTCATTCCAGGCTTCTCCTTGCCCCCCCCCGGGGGGGGGGGTCCCTCCCTGCCCCTCAAGGTTCCCCCTTGCCTCCCTTCCCCCACCCCGGGGCACTACTTACTTTTGTGTCTGCCTGCACTGTCTGTCCCAGGGGGACTGGCAGGGAAGCAGCTGCAGCAGTGGTGGACAGCCAATTTAACCTTTCCCTGCCTGCTTCACAGCATAGACAGCATAGACAGCCACAAATAAGCAGGAGACAGGGTGGCAGGGCAATGAGCAGGGATCTGGGGTGTTGGGGAGGGCGGTGGTGGGCAGTGATCCTGATCTGGGCCAGCAGGTGAGGGGGTCAGGTAGGAGATTTCTATTGTATAGCCTAGAGTGGCTGCACTTTAGTGAACATGAGCTGGGTAGCATGGATCAGAGACCATCTGGCCCTGGAGTGGCATCACTTTGAGCTATATAACCAGTGCTTAAAATCAGTTTCTGGTGTTAACATGCAGACAATCCAGGGGTTAAGAGATCTATGAACCACCCAAAAATACTGTGTAACAAGTCCTGAAGTTGTCTATTAGTGATAATGGAGATGGCCACCATCTTGGCTGACATACTAGGGTGTGAACTAGGGGTTTTCAGAGCTAAAAGCTTGAGCTGCTGCAGTCTGGGCTTGAACTATCAAGCTTCTTCGGTTGGTGCTGGAGCAACTCGTGTTACTTAAAGGAACCTTACATAGTGGGAATAGTAAAGTTAAAAATAAAAAGTTATATATAAACTACTACCTACAAAATACTCTAGAATAAAAGAACAATATTAAGATTGGTATCTCCTAATTTTTGAGTTCTTGGTTTTTCAAACAGAATTTGAAGACAAAACCTTAATTCTGTCCCTTGTGCCTATATTATGACATGATTTTTAATTACACAACCACATACTGAATTTTCAAAAGGACCCCTGCATCATGAAGCAGCTGTTCAATATTTTGTTTGATTATCATTACTCAGTGCCTTGCTTTACTGCCTATTTATCACACCTCACTTGAACTTGGTATTACATATAACATTTTTAATTTCCACAGGGGCTTTTCTGTGACATTCATGTTCATAACAGCTGATTGCTTAACAAACATTAATGACTTCGTCTTCATAACTGTCTTTTGAGATAAGAGGGTATCATCTCCATTTACAGGTGGGGAATTGAGGTACAGATAATAAAAGGACACCACGTGTGAGAGTGCCTACCATTTTTGGTGCTTCAGTGATTTGGTGCCATTTTGGACATCCCTGATTTTTTTTTTCACAATATTTAGCACATTTATTAGTGCTTTATATGCAAGGCACTATAAATGCCTTTTTAAGCCTAAAAATTTTAGAGCATTATTAGACAACTGTAGGTGTCACTACTACTCATCCTTTAACATTCTTGTTAAATAAAGAAATATGACCCTTTTCTAATGTTTTGCTCGAGTATTCTTTGTGAAAGTTTCTTCTGCCTGAATAGCAGATGGGAAGGAGTGTGTCCCACTGTCATGCTAAGTTCAACCTTTGCAAAGAATGACAGGAGTTTTGCAAAGATAACAGCAGGCTAGTCTATGATTTAATAGTATACCATTACTATTCCATAGTATACTGTGGAATCAAAATTGTGCATACCACCTTAGCTTTGATTTTTTTTTCACTCTATAGTTAAGCTAGTGGTATATTAACTTTAATAGAGCCAGGTAGTTGCAGCATGACTATGACTGTTCGTTAAATCTGATTCTACTTGCTTCATCCTTCTTGCTTTATATTAGTAAGCATTTGCTATATTATCTTTTCTTTTTTTCTAAGGAGACAGAACATTCTTACAATTTCCTTTGAATAATTCACTTTACAACAGGCACTCTTTTGGGATACTGTTTTGTTTAGAATGGTAAAATATCATGGATAAAAGGAACATACGTTTTTCTTGTTATACCTTTAAATTATCAATTTACAGTTCTTTCAGAAATCTGAGGCTATGCCTAATCAAGTTTCCAAACCCTAAAAGCTAGTGTGTTTGTATAACACCAAAGGAGTTTGAGTACTGCTAATATCTAATTCTTTTTGCCCTGCTTTGGTAACTTTTAATTTACATACTTATTAACTTATGCTAAATCAAGTATTTGTTATATTGATAGGCACACCAAATAAATTAATTGTAATTAGTTTTATTAGAGTGAATAATAAATGAATTTCTCTGATAAGCCACTTAGAGTAGTCTTACCACTGCAGCTTTGTTTAGGCACCAAAGCTTGCATCTTAATTCAGGATTTGCTATTTGTGAATATTTGCACATCCTTTTACCGATTAGATAGATTCTTCATTTATCTTAAATTTTAGAGACAACCCAGGACTTTTTAAAACTATAGTTGAGGTTGCTGAACAAGCTATGGAATTTCAAGAAATGTAGTTTAAATGTTCTGCTGCAAGATATTCTGGAGCTAGTATCTTATTGTTAATAAGGTGTTGCTATTTTAAAAGCAAGGTAGCAGAATCGAACTCTAACGGACAAAAATTCAGCAGTACGTCTTAGGTGGTAAGTGCATTTTTGTTTGTTTGAACAGCATGTAAAGCAATGGAGCCCTGCTCCTGACTTAGGATTTATATCTATTTGCTATATAATTGCAGCCATATTATTTTGGAATCTGTAAAACTCAGAGTGGAATTGGGCCTATGTATTTATTATGTGAGTGGTATAGGAATTTCAGAAACTGATGGAATCAGTATTATTCAGATAATCTATATAGAAAGGCCTACTGTGTGGCCTGTGTATGGAATTTGCGAAAAAAGATTATGAGCCGCAGGATAGAGCCATCCCTTTTGAATGGAAGTCTTTCATTTAGAGACATAAAAGAAAACCCTTATAAGGTTATATTCCAGCGATTCTTACACCTTCTCCTCTCCATTTCCAAATGACACCTCACACTTTTTTACCTGCAAGACATGGGACCTAATGATGCCAGAACCAGGGAACAGGCCAGCAAACAGAACAGTTCAAGTGGGAGTTCCCTGGGGGAGTTTGCCTACTCACTTTCTTATCTTTCTTTCACTGTAAGCTAGCTGAGTGGAAGCAGAAACAGGAGGAAGAAGGAATTTTCTAGGAAGTAGCAGCAGAAGAGGTAGAAGGAGCTAGCAGGAGAATTAAAAGGATGGCTGGAAGATGTCACGATGTCAAAACCATCGCCACCTCTAGCTCTTTCCCTCCCTGTACCTATGTAGGCTCTGTCTGGTGGGGAGGTAGGACTGCCAAGGATTCCACCCAGGTCCTAGTCTGGCTTTGTGGGTACTGCAGCCACCATGCCATTCCCAAGGGCAGACAGGTGTGAGAAGTGCCTCCTGATGGCTTACCTCAGGGATCAGGTAAGGGAGCTGTTGGAGGAAGTGGCTAGGCTTAGGGCATCCATGAGCACGAAGTCTTCATCAGCTTCATGCACAAAGAGATCTCCAGCATTGTGGAAGAGGGATAGCCAAAGATTGTGTTGGAATACAAAAAGACCCAGATACCCAGGAAGGTGGAAGTGGGAAACTTGTCACCTCTGGCAACAGATTGACTTTTATTAGTAGATGTTTTGGATGGGGAATCCAGGAAAAAGATGACAAAGTTGAGATGGAAATACAAAGCGCCCGAGCGAGGGACTAACAATCTGAGGGATGGGGGAGAGGAGGGGAACGCGACTAGGTTACATACCATACAATGTTAGCCAACTAAGCCCGGGGGTGGGTACATCTCTTCTGAGCCTGTGGCTGTCCAGCTGAAGAACAAATACAGAACCTTGGCATCAGACAAGGAGTTTACTCCACTGGCAGGAGAGACCAAACCACATGCCTCAAGGGAAGAAAAGACTGAGATTGATGCTTCCAAGGGAAGTGGTGGATAATGGTAGTTGGTGACTCTCTCCTGTGAGGCATAGATGCATCCATCTGCAGGCCAGACCTGTTGGTTGGCAAGGTTTGTTGTCTGCCAGGAGCCTGCATCCAAGATGTTGTAAAAAGATCACCAAGACTCATCTGGCCCTCTGACAACTGTTTCTTTCTGCTTATCCACATGAGCACTAATGATACTGCTAAGGACACCCTTGAGCTTACTATCAGTCTAAGACCTCACCAAGTTCTGTTTGAGATTCCCAGACTGGCTCTGGCAATCAACTGATTGGCCCCAGTACCAGACCTGCCACACATTCAGTTTAAGATGCCATACAAACCAGACTCTCTTTTAATTCTTCGTTGAAAGTTGTTGAGTATCTGTGTACCTGGTGATAAGCATTTTGACACGTGTTGATTGTGCTTAATGATAGTAAACATGTTTTCTTTGGGGCATATAGTGGATCATTTTAAGATTTTAGTTAGCTCCCTGCTTCAGTGTGTACCGCTTTGCATCAAAAGTATGTATTTGACTCTTATTACTTTCTCTATTTATATTTTTGTATTCACTTGCTATCACTGATTTTGCTTATTACTAGTAGAAAAAGTTACACAGAAATGTATTTTTGTAGCTAAGATGTACAGACATAACTATAAATAGGGCAAACATAAAATATACCAACAGTATAATTGATTATAAATATATTTTCATTTGTTTTACATTTACTAGACATAAGCTTGTATTTCTTGCTAGTGATTTTTAGTAGCGTGTAATGAACCAAATACAATAGTGGAGTGCTGCTTTTTTCAGTGGTATTTTTTTTACTACAGCACTTGAATTTTCTTTTCTGTATGTAATACAACAGCTTAAAAAGCAGCTATCAGCTAGTCACAAATGATAGATTCCTTGTAAAGTTAATGATGTTATAGCAATTAAGTACTTTTATCTGGACTAGAACATGGTAAGAAATCATTAGACAGATTTGCTATGCATGGACAATATAAAAACTATTTATATATGATTCCAAGAGTGCAAACATTAATTGGAAACAAAGTATAGCCTCAGGGTATTGTACCAAGGCTCTGATTTCATTAGAAGCTACTAAAGCAGACATTGTGTTTCATTTTCTTTTATTGTTTCTTTTCCTTTAAAAAGTTTATATGTAAAACTTTGACTAAAAATTCTGTTTTCAGTCATAAAATGATGTGAAGGTGGCAGCAGTTATCTTTACTTTTTGAAAGTGGGGACATGTATTTAAGCAGAAGGCAGAGAAGGGTGACATCTTATGGGCTGACTTGTTCGGAGAGGTCTGAACTTTTGTAGGCTACAGCCTACTTGTCAAGTGCTATGAATGAATTTGCAGAAAGTAGGGGTACTGAATAGAAAGGGATAAAATAATTTAAATGCAAAGGGCAAGGGAGGAAAGAAGGGGGGACAATACGGACAGAGGCAGAGGTGGGTAGAAAAGATCAAAAGGGATAAACAGACTGGTTAACCCACTGAGGGACTTAAATGGTTATAAAAGCTAGTCCAGGTAGTGCAATAAGACCATACTTTGCACAAACCAGCATATGGATGATGTCTTGTTATGCAATTTTGCATTCAAGTCCGTTTTTGAAGTTTTGTTTTTTAAAATAGCTTCTTGGAGGTCAGCGATGTAATGTCCAGGGACATTGAAATGTTCTGCCATAGACTTTTGTGTTTTTCTGGAACTGATGTCAGATCTGTGCTCATTCATTCTTTTATGTAAGGATCCCAGTCTGTCCAATGTAGACAGAAGAGGAGCTCCATAAGCAGGCAATAGCATTAATGTAGGCTAGTGGTTTTCTTTTTGTTATTTTGGTTATGACTTGCAGTTTATAATACTAGTCACTAGCATAAGGAATTCATGGTATAAACTGATTTGGTTTTGAGAACTGAGGGTATAGTGGACAAATTGACATTTCAGAGATTCCCAGTTTATGCATATGGGTGACTTAATCTTTGACTGAAGGCGATGGGTATACCCATTACTTTCTCATTATGGCTCAACATATATGCTCTGTAGTACATAGATATCAGGCCTGTGTCAATAGGGAAGTATTTGATTTGGATTTGGCCAATTCAGAGGAGAGTGATTCAATTTGGAGATTCAGATGATTGTCCTGAATCAATTGGCCAAATCAGCTTCAGAAGATTTGACCTTGGTTCAGAGAGTTTTGGTGATCGGCCATAGACTATAGTGGGGAATCAGTGAAATACCTATAACTTCATAATTTTTGGAAGTTTTAGATGAAAACAGCCTTCTGAGGGCATGAAGACTGAGAAGTTTCAAGGAGGTAGGTGTAGGGGTTTCAGGGAAATGGCACCTCAAACTGCTGAAAGCAAAACTTGTGTCACTTGTGTATGTTAAGGCAGATTTGGATGAAAACAGTAGGAATGGTAGCCTGTAACAGGGGGCCTTGCCAGTGCTGGTTAGATCTCTGCCCACTGACCTGTTTCTAGGCCAACCGCCTGCCCTTCTTTTGCTCAGGCAGAAACTGCTCACAAAAGGGACACAAAGGCTGTAGACAGAGGCTTATATGCTGTTTCTACATCCCTCCCCTAGAGCACTGTGATTGGAAGGGAACTCAGGAAAAGATCACAGTCACTGACCAGCTACAGATGTCAGTCTCCCCCCTCCCCCCGCACTCCCTCCCTCTTCTAAGTTTCTGTTCCCAAACCTCTGAATCTTTTTCTGAATCTTTTCCAAATCAATTCGGAGGCTCCAAATCGATTTGGAGGGTTTTTTTGGTCTCCCAATTCTATTTGGATTCAGTGATTCAACCTCTGAATTGGGCCAAATCTTCTCCAAATCAAATCGGCCACCAAAGCTTTGCATACCTCTAATAGATATAGCGACTCTCTCACAGCACAAAAACTGGGGTAGGGGATCTTCCGCTGAGATTAAAATGGTTCTAAATGTTAGCTATGTAAATCAATTCAGTAAGCTGTTTTGTCTCACTCTTGAACAATGAAAGGCAGAGGCACTGGATCTGATACTTCTCATCTACTCAACTGTAAATCTGGAGTAATAACTTTTAAAGTCAATGAAGTTACCACAGTATAAAACTGCCATCAATGACAAGTAAAGTGAAAATAATGGTCCCTGCTAATTTTGAAGCCCAGCTAGACTGTAGACGTGCCTGTAGATGGTATAGGCATGTCTAGACCAGGTGGGACAGCATTTGAGGTGGCTGTCATGAAAAAAACCACTTACTCCAACTCCATGCATGCCTCAGGCCAAAAAAATGCCATGTAATTGCTGTTAGAGCAGCAGTGACAACACACCTAAAAGCAGCTGCATAACATTTATTTAGGTCATTGCTATAGCACAGAAATGCCCTTTTAGAATGTTCTGGTATTGAATAGTATAGTAATGGAAGAAAAGCTCTTTTACTTTTTTCCTTTTCATTTTTTTTAAATGACCTTTTCATGTGAAATTTCCCATAATTTCTCAGTTGAGATGTGAATTGCATAGATGATAATTGGTATCATTTGTGTGTCTGTTTGAGTAATCTGAATGTAGTCTGGCAAAATGATTTTTGGTGCTGAATTTTAAAGCTTAGCTTTGACATTTCTGTAGTCTCTATGTAATGAATGCAGATTAGGTACCAAGGAAATATATATGTTTTCAGAAACTTTTGGCATACACTGTATGCTAATTTCAATAAAAGATATGTACAGGCCCCAATCGTTCTCGCAGTTGAAACCAAGTTTGGATTTCAGTTTCTCCTCTATGTGTGTATGAGACCAGTTGCCACAGAAGTTGTCCTGGGTAAGATGTAAAACTGCACCCTGCTGGGGAAGGGTGGTCTGGTGGGGCTCCTAGTGGTGTGGGAGCCCCCAGGAAATGCCAGGCCAGTTACCTGGTGGGTAGCATGCGAGTGGCCTTCTGGGGGTGTAGAAAAGAGCTACAACTGTGTGCCCAGTTTGCTACGGCCATAGAGAAGTAATACCAGAGTAACATCTGTGAGACATGGAACTTGTGGAGGGGAGGTCAGAGTGGGTATTAAGCCATTGTCAGCAGGGCAAGTAATGGGTACTCTCGCCTTAGTAACAACTCTCATATTTTTTGATCAAGGCATGGTAGGCAAGCAAAGCAGGTGGTTACCCCAGGAGGAGGGTGGCTGGCAAAGACGAATGGGCAGAATGGAATAGGATGAAATTCAATAAAGATAAATGTACGGTACTCCACCTAGGAAGGAGGAATCCCCAGCACACCTACAGGTTGGGGGATAACTTCCTTAGCAGCTCAGAGGCTGAGAGAGATTTTGGAGTCATAGTTGACTCCAAGATGAACATGAGCGGGCAGTGTAATGAGGCCAGCAACAAAGCCAATCGCACCTTGTCTTATATTAACAGATGCATGACCAACAGATCGAGGGTGGTGATGCTCCCCCTCTGTGTGGCATTAGTCAGGCCACAGTTGGAGTACTGTGTCCAGTTCTGGGCATGACACTTCAAGAGAGACATGGAGAATCTGGAGAGGGTTCAGAGGAGGGCCACTTGCATGGTTAGTGGTCTCTGTGAAAGACCCTATGAGGAGAGGTTGAGAGATCTGGATCTCTTCAGCCTTTACAAAAGACAGCTGAGGGGTGACCTTGTAGCCTCTTATAAGTTTATCAGGGGAGGATAGCAGGGAATTGAGGATGCGCTGTTTTTGAGTGCCCCAGGGAGTAGCTAGGAATAATGGGGGCAAACTAGTAGAGAGTAGATACAGGTTAGACATTAGGAAGACTTTTTTTGCAGTAAGGGTGGCCAGAGTCTGGAATGGGCTTCCAAGAGAGGTGGTTCTATCACCTAACTCGGAGGTCTTCAAGAGGAGGCTTGACAATCACCTGGCTGGGGTCGTCTGTTCTCGGCCCTCTTTCCTGCCTGGGAGAGGGTATCAGACATGACAATCCGTTGGGTCCCTTCCGACTCTCTAATCTCTGAATCTATGACCTGATGAGGAGGCTACCCTGTTACACTCTGCTGTCCCTAGGGCAAAACAAATGTCTCCCATACCAACTTCTAGACGCTCACTCAAGTTGGTACTGAACATTTTGCAGTCCCTATAATTTTGTTGCCCTAGGAAACCAACTGCTTGGGTTTTTTTCAGATTGTTGAAGCAACCTTGCCTATTGCACAGTTTTAAAAAAAAATAATGAGAAAAGAGATGCTCTTCTTCTAGCTTTATGCTATTGTTATTTGAGATGGGATTAGTTAAAACACATCATTGCAAAACACAGAGTATTAGATATGCTTAGTAATTGTTAGTTTATGTTCATTAGGGAAAGTCTGGAGATCTAATTTACTTAGTATAAGGCTATGTAGATTTCTTTGGTGATATGAATGCAAGTTGAACAGCATAATTGAGCACAGAGAAACATAACTTGTTGCTTCTGATGTAGAAGAAAGTGTGATTTATTGTGAATGATTAGTCTCTGTATAGTGTCATCTTTGTGATGTAGACACTTGTCTGTGTGGTATGCAGATACTATAAAGCTGGACGTTAGAAATAACTATAACAGTAATACCTTTTGCTCCTGTGGGAATCGGGTTCCTGAATGTATGGTGGGAGGTGTTGTCAGTGAGTGGATGATGGCACAATGGCTAACCTCTTGCATTTAAGTTAAATTATACAACAGATGGTAATAATCTATGGAGACATAAAACACTTTGGATGACTAAATTCTGGCTCTCCCCAGACAGGTGATTAAGATCTGAAATTTTCTTCCCAAGAAAAAAATGACTTTTAGATGAAAAACTGAAATGCCCAAACCTTAATTTTTTTTTCCAACCAGAAGCTACTGCTAAAATGTTTGGTTGAGCGTGTATAATAAAGTAAGTAATAAAAAAAATCGAGCGTCACTAGCAGGATTCTGTTCTCTTAAGGAACCCTATAATGTCACTTGTAGCCCTTGTTCTCTCTTTCTGTGTGTTCTACTGTGACAATCTGTTACTTGCATGCATTGTGTATTATCTGAAGTTCATGGTAATCCCCTATGTCTTCTATTTGTATCTCAAGTGCTCTCTAATTTATGTCCTGTATAAATAGTAATTGCAGTAAAATTCAACACAGACATGTATGGATGTAGTCTACTCTATAATAGGAGCTGCTCCCATTTCTACAGTGTTGAATTTGGACTGATGTCCCTAGGAGAAGTTTACAGTCACTTCTCTCATGTCTGCAGAATGTTCAGTCTTTCAAACTAATTTTATTTCAGCATCTGACAAAGGCAGACTGCACAGCATTATCAGTAAGAGCATTCTATTTTCCAGAAACAGATTTTGATTTCTTTTGATACTCAGGTAGCTGACTGAAATACACAATCATCTCAGACTGCTTTTTCCTGTTTACTTTTTGCATTCCAATTTTATGCAACTTGATTTTTTAATATGCTAGGGAAGCCAACTATGATATAATCCATAAATGCATTCACAGGCTTTCTCACAAAAATACCAATATATTTAATAGAACAACTTGCAATACATGGTATCAAATCAACGAGAAAAGCTGGTATCAATCCTGTAACTGAAAAAAGAACCTTATTAGTCATTCCAGGAAGCTTGAAAGCTATGTCAAGAAATAGAGTTGTATGCCATGATAAAATGTGTGAAGTATCCTACGTGGTAAAAGAACACGCACAATTTTATTTTCCCCCTGATTTTGTAAGGGATAAATGCTATTTTTCCCTGTTCCACAGTCCACCTTCTCCCTCCATTAAAAAAACATGATGTTTTATGGGTATACTTTGCTAGAGTAGGTTTTTATTTTGTTTATTGTGTCAACTAACTATGTATATCAAAGCCAGTTGGGTAACTCAGTAATTTCAGCACAGAAAAGTTTGGGGAAGGCACAAGGTCATTCAGGCCCTAGGAAAAAATGCTGATATTCATTTCATCCATAAATAGTTCATTTAATCGTTCAGTGAAATATAGCCACCCCTATTGGGAAACACAGCAGTTGTTTAACAGTGGATTGCACCAAGATACAATGGTTCAGGGCAGAAATTTGGATTTCTTATGGAATATGGTTGCAATAAATTATTGTACTGGAGTCTTTTCTAAAAGAATTACTAGTAGGAGAAATGGACAGTGCTACAGGTGAAGTTTTGGTCAAAAGCCACACAAATGGATTGATTGTGTGATATATGAACAAGAGAAGCTGTTGCTAACTGGGATAGGTGTGAAACTGAAATAGCTCATATTTTTCATTCCAAAGCTGCAATTTTTTTGTTGAGGCATAGTAAAAGAAACCCTATGTGAGCATCCAACCTAATGAGTGAAGCTTTAATTTTTTTTTTAAAAAGGAGTTAAGGATTTCTTAGCTTTAAGAGTTAGTGTCTCTCCTATCTTGGCCATGAGCCTGCTGAAATAGAAAATTAATGACTTCTGGCAGAAATTAATTTCCATGTACAACCAGCTAATGCTTAGATGATCAAAAAATTGAAGATCCACTACAAGAAGCAGGTGAAGACATCTTTGATTACTAAGAAGGACACAGCTGAAAAGGCAGTGGACTCCTGTAGCATGAGAAGAAACTCTAGCAGCAGTGGCAATATTCTTTCTGATTGAAACTGCCAGACCTTTTGACCTCTGCTATATTTTTCGTTTGCATTTTGCTTCCGCCAGCAGCTCCTTAGTGATATTCCCAAATACTGGGAGAGCTACTGCAAAAACTGATATTCTGTAGCAGTGGAATAGAGACGAGACTGTCTAGTATGAAGATGTTCACATAAAATGTGATGTGTTTATGTTGGTGAAGTTGCTTCTATGATGTTCAATTTATGCTTGGACACAGGGTATTATTACAGTGAGACCAAAGAACTTCCAGTAAATTCCCCACTTTTTCATTGTCCTTCTTTGACAACCTTTGTATTTCAAATCCTTATTTTTAAAATATAATTAGAATAAAATATATTAGTTAGTTCGAGGCTGGTTTGACTGTTTCTATGATGATTAATTTCTGCATAGATAAGTGCTTTACTATACTCGGCCATATTCAATTGTCTCTTTATTTTAAATCTTGTACAAATCTTTTTCTCTTTTCTTGAGCTCTTTTACTTTTTATTGACTTTGTTAATAGCCATAAGAACTAGTTTTACTATATAGCTCATAATTGAATATCTTAAAACCTGTCCAAATGGCTCTTTTGTTCAGCTAAAGACATTGAAGAAGATAGTAGGTAATAGGCTAAAACAGACCAAGTAAAAAAATACCTCACCTATACACAAAACTGCAGCTCAATTTCCTTCTTAACAATTTGTCATTATATTCTTCAGGACAATATAAGCAGAGCTATATCTATCAAAGTGACAAAAGCAAGATCCAGGTTACCCCTTCAGCTACACAGCACTCTGGGAAAACTCAGTATCAGCATCTCAGTAACATTTTCTTTTTTCATAGGTGCCTCTGGCCATAGTTTTTTCCACCCCTCTGCCTGCTTTCCAGTCCAGTTGTTCACTTGCTTCCATGATGCTGTCTAGTTTCATTCACTCACAGGTGCTTTGTTTTTGCTTTTTAAGGCTGCACTAATCATTTCTGGTTTGAAGTTGCATGGGTTAATTTTGATTAACTACTTCTGCAGAATGGAAGTAAGCATAGGTTGGCCACCCCCTGGAAGGCTTGAAAGCGTGGGTGTAAGCACCCATCCCCCAGGTCCCCTTCCCCCACTCCTTTGGCACACAAAAACACATTTCCACTGCAAGGCATGCTGGGCTGGGTGCTACTCCCACCTCCTGGTGCTAGAGCCACAGCACTTTGGCACCTGAAAGGTGACACTGGAATGCTAGGGCACTAAGTGTGGACATTTCTGAGCCACGACGACTGTGGAGCAGTTTCCCATCAATGGCATTTAGGAATGGTTGTCTTGTGTGTGTTCATATCCTTGGTGTAACAAACCCATTCCAAACCCATGGCAGTGCCTTTGCTTCCAAACTTAAATGTACTCTTAATGGTACTTTCATTACCTTTTCAATACCCTGCAGTGTAGTTGTGTTTAATGTCTACCTGAAAGAACTTGGGGAACTTGGTAAACCGGAACTTGGCATCTGTCCAATTATAGTATTTTAAAAGTAAAGTAAAAAAAGGCTCATGGGTTGATGAGAATGATTAAAGGTTGAGAGCTTGGAGACATTGGGTTAGTGAGGAGATGAATGAATGTTAAGAGAAAGTAAAGCAAGTGTTCTTATTCGCTTCAAATTATAAGTGAAAAAGAACTCTTGCTTTACTTTCTCTTAACTTTCATTCAAGAGAACAAGACATTCAAAAATATTAAAAGAAAATACATTTAAAATTGGTCAAGGGGAATGTTTTATTATAATGTAATGACTACTAAAGTTGCAGAGCTGACTGGCAGAAACATTTCTGAGGCAAAACCTAAGCAGGGTTTGACACAAATTTAGGGAGGAATCGTGGCAAACAGTCTTGCTATTTTAAAGAGGTTACCATTTCACATAGATGTTTATGTAATAATAAAATCAAATAACTATTTAACGCCAAATCATTGTTCATTAATATTTTGTTAGGTGAATATACCAACTATATTACCATTAATTTACATGTGGTGTGGAGAGATGTGTGCTTAAAGAAAGCCCAATGCCAGGCCTGATTTAATTTGCACACAATACCTCAGCTTTGTGAAGTGTGCTTTTCCAAACAGCAACTCTAGTTCATTCACAGTTAATCTTTATCAGTGCAAAAAGTCTTCTAACCAAACTCGTTTGGTTCTGCTCTATGTTTTCTAATCAAAATTAATGGAATACATTGTTTGAAAAATCTTTAAAAGAAATGTTTCTGCATGGAAACCTCTTATTCCAAGTTCTAGTCCAGTGTGAATTTTTACAACTGAGTTATAAAGTACAGAAAATAGGATTTTTAATGGAAAGGCTCACAGCCCCTTAACTGCAATAATGTGAATGGCAATGTTGTAACTTAGTGCTTGTAAGACTTCCTTGCATTTTGCAATAGTTTGTCTAAGGTACTGGCTACACATTCAATTTAACCTGTGATACGAAGGAGCCACAAAGCTATTCCACGTTATATGTGGGAAGTCTTAGTATCCTAATGTATTTAAAGCTCATATCCTATTGTACTGGATTTAAACAGTGCAATATTAGGTGTTTATTAAATGATTTTTTTACCTTCCTTTGATATATGTTACTCTTAGCCATAAATCAGATGTCCTCAGTACAAGTGCAGTACTGAATTGAATTTTTAATGCAGCCTTTGAAGATCCAATTCACACTAGTCTAATTTCAGATCATGGTTTCAGGAGTTAGTCATGGAGAAAATAGAGGAAAAAGAAAGGCTAACAGATCTCGGAGAAGAACTTCCTAGCATCGGAGCCGAAGTTCACCAGTACTGTAGAAAGCATTTCCTTCAAGTCCTATATGAGAATTTTTAGTAGTTTTCTGCTGTCTGGAGCTTTTACAAGTTTATACACATTGCATTATGTAAGTTAATCAGGCAATTGAACTGATGGCTCGGAGAAGATCTGGCTCAACTTTCTTTGTTGCACTTTAAACAATTTGAGAATAGCAGATGTAGTATTAGTGCACTCTGGGAAAAATGGGATCTAAAGAATGCTTATTTGTAGTGGGGATCTGGTTTGAGAAATGTCATCTAAATTTCCAGAAAATATTTCAGTTTTCTTTACCATGAGATAGTTGAATTATATTATTGTTATAGTTGCAATGGTCCAGAAAATGTGAGAGCGGAAAGTTTTTTATTTATTTTTTGTGATATCTTTTATTGAACCAACTATATAGTTGGTAGAGCTGCTGGACAAGTTTTGGGTATCAGGTGCGCTTTCTTTGGGCACTATGAAATTAATTTCTCTCTTTTAGGTAGGTATTGTTTCGGATTTTACAGTAACTAAGCTAACACTAGCAGAGGTATAATGCTCCTCATGCATTTTTCATTTCATTATGTAGGCAAGGCAGACGAATAGTGTGGACTATAGATCCATTCCTGCAATAGGATGCATGCAGGTAATTTTGTACTGATGTAAAGACTCATAGCAGTCCTCCAGAATTGTTCAGGGCTTCTTTCTTGAATTGGATCCTATTATTTTGACTATCCTCCCAGATTTACATATTTTCCTATTGTGCATATCTGAACTGAGCTGCATATTGACAATTCTTATTGCTTCACTAAACAAGACTTAAATAATTTCATAGTTTGCAGTTTTACAAGTTTTTCCAACAGGGAAAACAGGAAGTTTTAAGCACCACAAATTCACTTTTGCTGATGAACAAAAAACTGTCAAAGACACAAATTCAGCAGTAAAATGATAATAAATATGTATCTTTCTGTTTGACACTACTGTAGCCCCAGCACTAATCTGTCTACTGATTTGTCTGTTTTATCATTACATGATACTGTAATGAACTCAACAGAGCTGTGCAAATAAAGAGAGGTGTTTTTATTTTTTTTTAAACACAGAGATTTGGGAGAAGGGGGACAAAGACCAGTAATGTTTCTGCTGTAATGCGGAGAACATTTGGTGGCTATCCACATGCAGGATGCCTGCTCTGATGCATTTTAATTAGAATGTGTTGGAGAAGACTCTATTAATCAAGTATAGTTGGTTATTTCATAGATTTCATAGACATCAGGGCTGGAAGGGACCTCGGGAGATCATCGAGTCCAGCCCCCTGCCCAAAGGGCAGGAAGTCAGCTGGGGTCATAGGATCCCAGCAAGATAAGCATCCAATTTACTCTTGAAGGTGTTCAATGTAGGTGCTTAAACCACCTCCGCTGGCAGACTGTTCCAGACCTTGGGGGCTCGGACAGTAAAGAAATTCTTCCTTATGTCCAGCCTGAAAAGGTCTTGCAGGAGTTTGTGACCGTTCGACCTAGTCATCCCTTGGGGCGCTCTGGTGAACAAACGTTCCCCCAGATCCTGGTGGTCACCCTTGATAAACTTATAGGTGGCCATCAGATTACCCCTGATCCTGTGCTTTTCCAGGCTAAAGAGTCCCATGTCTCTCAGCCTATCATCATAAGATCTGTTTTCCTGACCTCTGATCATGCATGTGGCTCTCCTCTGGACTGTCTCAAGCTTCTCCACATCCTTTTTGAATTGTGGAGCCCAAAACTGGACGCAGCACTCCAGCTGCGGCCTCACTAAGGCCATGTACAAGGGGAGAATGACGTCCCGGGATTTGCTCGAGAAGCATCTATGGATGCAAGCCAACATTTTGGTCGCTTTATTAGCTGCAGCATCGCATTGCAGGCTCATGTTCATCTTGTGGTCAATGATGACCCCCAAGTCTCTTTCTTCTGTAGTGCTATCCAACGTAGCACTGCCGAGCCTATAAGGATGCTGCAGGTTTTTCCTCCCAAGGTGTTAAACACCATCAGGTTCTTGTCTGCCCATTTGCTGAGCTTGTCCAGGTCAGCCTGGATCACCCGCCTATCTTCTGACGTGGATGCTTTGCCCCAAAGTTTGGTGTCATCGGCGAACTTGGCCAGTCCACTCCTGACTCCAATGTCCACAACATTAAGATGTTGAACAGTATGGGTCCAAGGACAGAGCCTTGAGGCACCGCACTGGTCACAGGGTACCACGATAAGTGACTGCCATCAATTACAACCCTCTGGGTCCGACCACAAAGCCAATTTCCCAGCCAAGGAAAACGTGGTGGAGCCAAGGCCACAACTGGGCAGTTTGGCCAACAGGTGATCATGGGATACCAGATCAAAAGCTTTTTTGAAGTCAAGATATATGACATCAATCTCTTCTCCCTCGTCCAGGTGATAGGTCACCTGGTCGTAGAAGGAAATGAGATTGGTCAAACAAGACCTACCCGCAACAAACCTGTGCTGGCTATCCCTTAGAATGTTAGCCTGGGCCAGTCTATCAAGGATGGCATCCTTAATAAACTTTTCTAAGATCTTCCCCAGGACAGAAGTCAGGCTAATGGGCCTGTAGTTAGCCGGATCCACTCTCCTCCCTTTCTTGAAGATTGGCACCACATTGGCCTTCTTCCAGTCTTCGGGCACTACACCAGAGCGCCAGGAGTTTTCAAAGATCCATGCCAGGGGCTGGGCTATGACGCTCGCCAGCTCCTTGAGTACCCTGGGGTGCAGATTGTCAGGGCCGGCTGACTTGAAGGTATCCAGCTTCTCAAGGTGTTCCTTCACGAGGTCAGCATTTATGGAGGGTAGGGGATCCCCATCACCCGGATCTCCCTGTCCCATAGCAGGCATGGGCGTCCCATGGGACTGATGAAAGACTGACGCAAAGTACCTATTTAATAGGTTGGCTTTTTCCTGGACATCAGTTGTCAGTTGCCCCATCTGGTTTAGCAGGGGTCCAACGTTGCCCTTGCTTTTTCTCCGGCTCCCCACATATCTGAAAAAGGACTTTTTGTTGTCCTTGATGTTTAATAGAGTCTGCTGTAGTGTTCTAATTAAAACGTTCCAGCAGCCTCACTGTCATGTGTATTTAGCATCTCCATGTTTCAAAATGGTGGCAGGGTACTTTAACTAAAGCTCGTTGAGCGAGCTTTAGTTAAAATGCCCCTGCTACCATTTTGAAGTGCAGGATGCTAGATGCACGAGACACTCCAGGTGTTTTAATTAGAGAGGCTTCCGAGAGGTACTCTAATTAAAATGCCCCCCGCCCTGGAAAAGGTGTATAGATGCCCATTGTTTTTAATAGTCAGTAGAGATGTGGTTATCTGTGTTAGTCTGAGGTCAGGCTGAAGGGCAGGGTAGTATGTTAGAGACTAATTGGTTCAGAAAGGCGTAAGCTTTCTCAGGCAACAACCTACTTTGTCAGATACTGAGAACCAGTGGGTGCATCTGCATGTGCGCTTTACTTCAGAGTAACCTAATTAGCTGCTCAGTAACGTGTCACAGTCTACACATACACCAGTATTAGGGTGTGGTAGACTAATTAACTCTGTCATAGGATACTACTGTCGGGGAGTACTTCACTGCACTGAAACATGTGTAGCCATTGACCAAGGCTGTAAATTGCACCTGATGAGCCCAGCCAGCTGGGAGCCTGCTCTGCCCTGGCTCAGATTGCTGATGTCCCAGGCACATGTGTAGACACTTGGTCCTGGAGCAGTTGACTCCAACTTGAAATGCTCTGGAGTTTATTGTGTCTCATTAATTGTTCTTTTAAATGCACAGTTTCATAGATTTCATAGACATTCAGACTGGAAGAGACCTCAGAAGATCATCCAGTCTAGCTCCCTGCCCAACCGGCAGGAATTCAGCTGGGGTCATAGGATCCCAGCAAGATAAGCATCCAAATTTTTCTTGAAGGTGTTCAGTGTGGGTGCTTGAGCCACCTCCAATGGCAGGCTATTTCAGACCTTGGGGGCTCAGACAGTAAAGAAATTCTTTTTTATTTCCAGCCTGAAATGGTCTTGCTGGAGTTTATAACCATTCAACCTTGTCATGCCGTGAGGCGCTCTGGTGAACAATCGTTCCCCGAGATCCTGGTGGTCACCTCTGATAAACTTATAGATGGCTATCAGATCGCCCCTGAGTCTGCGCTTTTCTAGGCTAAAGAGCCGCATAGCTCTCAGCCTGTCATCATAAGCCCACACCTAGCCCTGCCAGAGGGGAATTCCAGCTGCCAGGGCTATGGGGCCAGGGACCTAGGTCCACAGCCCTTTGCCTCTGGCAGGAGGTGGTGGCTACTGCAGTGGAACAAAGCCCAGCCTACTGTCTGCTGCAGCCTTGGTGGCGGGGTGGGGTGGCTCCCTGCTGCTGTGTGCACTCCTGGGGAGCAGAGGGGACCATAGCCCCTGATCTGTGCATGGGGCAGGGGTGGGCAGCCCTCTGTGGGCTTGGGCTCTTTGCCTTGCTGCCCTCCCTCAGGACTTCTGCAGCCCAGCGAATGTGACCTGGCGCCACAGGGAACAGCAGATGCACTGGGATCTGCTACTGTCAAATTTTGGCACCATGCTGCAAATTAAGAATGAAGCGAATGGGCATATGTGCACCACATGTGGTTTGCAGTGCCTCGAACAGCTTTGAGGCCCCACAAACTGGACATGCGCTCTCATCTGGACATGCCCACAGGGTGCAAAGTCTCCTTCCTCTCCAAAGCAGCATCCATCTTGCTAAGCCACACATCCTGTGGCTTGTTCTCTACCTTCTGACTCTATATATCTCTGTTACCTGGATGGAAAACTGTCTATATGATGCCTAACCTCTGGTTAAAGCACTGTGCTGATAAGGAGATGTAGTTTCCAGCCCTCTCTGGGTAAGGGTAGGGGTCAGGGTGGGCATAGAACCTGTGTTTCTTGGTGCCTGGGTAAATGCTGTAACCACTATGTTGTTGGATTAAAACATGGCAGGATCCTCTTCCCCCACTTTACTTGCAAGAGGCATGCAGGCAATTCCATGGCAAGTTATCCGGAGAAATCATGGAATCTCTTTTACTGGAGGTTTTTACAAAGAGTTGGGTATGCATTTGTCTTGGATGGTTTAGGAATAACTCCTCCTGCATTTATGCAGTGTAATGGACTTCAGGACCCTTGAAGTACTTCCCAGTGGTATGATTCAAGAATGGGAAAATGCTGGAGATATTTTCACTCTCAGAGGGTTTTCAATGGGAGGGATACAAATGGGCATGGTGGGAAGGAAAGAGATAACAGCATGCTGTCTCTGTGTTTTAGACCTTGACAATGAAGGGGAGAGAGTCCCTGCTTGAAGATACTTAATCAATTTAACTAAATAGATTCAAGGTGTTAGGAAGCCAAGTTTCTGGCAAAAGCATTAGGCCAGTTTTTTATTGGTGTTGTTCCATTGATTTTTCCCTGAGGCAAGACAGCTCACACAAATTGAGAATTTGGCTCAATTTTGTAATACAGTAGTAGTGAGAGAGAAGATAGTATTTGTATTTGCTAACTTTAAGAATAGTTTTAGCATGTAGGATTTCAGCCTAAGCATCCACATGTGACTATATGTGGCTGTCCTGAAAGGCATTGCCTATTGAACTGCCAAAATTTTTTATTCTACATAAAGCATTTAATTTTACTTTTCATTAAAGATAACCAATATGCTAGATCAGCCAGATATCCACTTCACATTAGCAGAGATAAAGAAGTAATTAGAGTTAAAGCCCTGTGAGTTCTCTAATTAACAAGGAATCGTAATAACAAAGAAGACAATCTGATTGTACCATACTATTTTGCCCCTCACACCAATTCATTATCATCAAGGTGTGGTTTCAGTGACCCTTGCAGTTTGCTAAAGTTCATCAGTAATTAATTCAATGCGCTTGTATTAAGCAGTTCCTGTCTTTTATCTTGACTACACTGTGCAGGAAATCAGTTCACCCTTTCTTAAATAAAACCACTTGCACAGTTTGTAATGTATGCCTCTTGATTGAGAAAGGGGGTGCTGATAATTTAAGTCAGAAACAGGCGAATAAGCTGGACCCTTGATGTTAAAACATGCACAAAGCTTTCTGAGAGGCTCTAAAGAACTCTTACAGTATGTGATGAGATCTTCAAAAGAGATCAGGTCTTTTTACATTAAAAAACTGTGATGTTTTATTAAACAAAGATTAGGAGTCCACTCACCTACTGTTTTAAAGCCCATTGTATTTTTTGTTCATTGAGAGATGAAAGGGAGATATGGGGCTACTGGCCACAGAAATATTCCTGTCTGGTTATTTTCAAAGAACATTAGCATTGATGGCATATTGATGTCTAGTGCAACTATTTCAGTAATAGCAAAGTTATGAGAAACACATCTGTGGAATACTTCAGGTAAGGAGATATTTTGACTGGGATTAGAGTGCGGTATGTGCAATAGAGAAATAAAATTTAACTGGATGTTTAAGGGATCTACCAGGCCTATTGAAATGACCTAATGCAGATATTGTAAAAGATGAAGACATTTTCAGGTTAGAAGATTCTTCCGCTTTCCTGTAGAGGTCCCCATTGCCCAACCCAGTTACAGTGATTAGGCAGCATAACAAAACTTGCCTGCCACTTATCTACTAGAAGAAAATAGCAAGCAGCTAAGAAGGATATTTATTTGAATAAGAAAAATGACAAGTTTTTTGTGAAATACTGTTTTGCTCATTACCAGTGCTGCTATTTGAATGAATTTCATTATGCAGTTAGAGTTAAAATAGCTATACTGAATCCTGCAAAAATGGGAGTTATTTACTATCACATTAAATCTTTTAATGAAATAATTGTGTGTGTGCTGGGAGCCAACTTAAGACATATGGTCCACTTATCTTAACTGTCTTTTGCCAAAGTAGGATTTTCACCATGAATCATTATGATTAAGAATAGAATTTGAAGGCTTTCTCGGGAAAATAAGTTCCTTCAAGTTAACTTGAACTTTTGTTTTAGGTTACCAACCTTGATAAAATATTGGGCTTTAGTTTTGATTCAAACTTAAAATAGAGGCAAGAATTGAAGTATTGATAACAATATTAAATTGTTCCTTTTTCTGATTCTTGGTATGAGATTTTCTTTCTTCTTCCTGTTTTTTATAATTTTTTTTACAGCAGACTTAATGGTAATGACTATCTGGTCCTTTACTTTTAGCTTATTAAACATTTAAACAGAATAAACTCTTGGCTCTGTTAAAGCCAATGGGGAATTTTGCCCTTGAGTACAATGGAGCTTGGATTTCAACAATGGAGTCTACGCAAAATGAATATACAGTGTCCCCCCACCTTTTTCTTTGGACAATGGTTTAGATAGGGCTAGCAATGAAAATGCTGTTTTGTCCATACTTAACATGTGTATTAACTAAAGTATGTCTTGTAGTACCTGTTGTCCTTTCATTAGTCTTTGTCAGTGGTAATGAGTGGATTGTAGACTTTGAAATTTAATTTCAGTAACTGTGGCTCTCTTTGCATCCCATGGGCAAATGGACTAATGTATGTATTGTGCATGTACATGGGGTGAAGACACTCTGCTCCTACCCATTGTCTTGGTAGTTCATCTCAGCCTAGGATGAAATTCTGGCTCCACCAAAGTGAATGGTAAAACTCCTGCTAGAATTTCACTCCTGGTGTCTGAGAGCTAGTACTTGGAAAAAGCCATTGTTACCAGATTTGCCTGCTACTTTGGGGTGTGCTCATTTATTAGGGCTAGGGTCTTGGTAATTCTATTAATGTGCTGCTTGTGTTACTTGTGTTTCTATATGGAGCTGTATCTCTCCCTTCTGCAAGCCCTCACCCCCAGTGGAGCTATCTTGCAGGACTCAGTTCAGTGGGGCTGGGTTCCTGCAGTCCCCAAATCGGTCATACACACAAACACACACAGATTAACGTGACACGCCTGACCTGGCCGGGCTGATCAGCATGGACAGGCTGACACCCTCATATGCCAAGAATCAGTTCATGACAGCAACAATAACTACAGTCAGACACAAGCACTCAGTTAAACAGAATACCTCTGAATTCAGCTGGGTGTCCAGATGACACCCTCATGGGCCAGCATTCAGTTCATTAGGGCACATCTGAGCCAAACTGGGTCAATCAGCCTGTACAAGCTGATCCCCTTATGTGTTTCAAACTCAGCACGTCCCAATCTTTTAGCCTCTTGATGAGCAGACCCCACAGTATTTTGGGCTTCACAGGGATCTTTAGCTTAGGTAAAAGAAGCGTTGCTGCAGAGCAAGTGAGAAAGGAGAAGTAAAGAAGGAAAAATAGACCCAGTTACCACCAGTTTAACTATAAAAGTTATTTATTGCTAAGTATATGAAGTATACAACGGCACTAGCAGTAGTAGATATGCAAAAGAAAAACAAACACAAACAATCACAGTATACCCTGGTTTCACTAAGTATTTGGGGAAACTTAGCTCAAGCTTATCTAATACAGTTCAGGTTCAGAAATCTGTGCTTAGAGAGAGAGAAGAGAAAAGAGAGACAGCTGGAATCTCACCAGTCCAAGGCACTGGGGTTGCAAAGCTGACAGGTTCAAGTTCTCAGCACGATCCTTGAAGGGAGATGATCTGCCTCCTTCAGCCTCTCTAGAAGACAGTGGGTGGTGTCAGCACACACACTGCTGCTTCTTTTACAGATTTTTATACCCTCAGTTCAAGTTCTTTCAAGCATTCTCAATAGTGTAAATCGAATTGTCTTTTCTATTGACAAGGGGTTGTCTGGTTGGAACATCTCAGGAACCTGATTGATACTCAGGAAACACATACTTAGGAACCAGCTTGACATTCCTATGAATAGCAGATATACTGATGGGATATCTCCTGGTGTCTTCAGAAACAATAGATAGCTTGCAGCATCAGGTTTCTAGATTTTTACTTGCTGTGAACAAGCCTCAGCTTAGCATGACTTTCCCAGATCTTACTATAGTCTTTTAACTGACTTAAGGCAATTATTGGAGCGTTCATAACCTTTTGTGGCGAGGACTTCCACCAGTTGTCCCAGGAAAAGTATGACAACACTTGTGCACAGGGCTCCAATGGGCTGAACGCTGTGATGAACCCTGTACCATTGTTCAAATGTTGCCCATGCTCCCTTCTGACTCGGTCTATTGCCTCAGCATTCCCTAACCCGGCAACTGAGTTTTAGCCAATTAAGTTTACATAGGCCCCCCATAGCGGGACCGGGGAATGTACGGCCTGAGATGCCTATTAAACTTACTTCTGCTTAGAGGTGTGTGTGTGGTGAGGGGAAGTCCTTTGTAAATCCAGATTAGAACTGGTCTGATAAATGCTGAGCTGGGTGTGTGGGTTGATTAGCACTTGGAGCACAGATTCCCCATCATGCAGTGCTCCCCTGCTTCACTGATCCCAGAATTCACTGCAGTCTCTGCTTCAGGCTTTCTGTTCTCCATCTCTCATGTAAATGAATGGTCATCTGGTTCCATCTTGGATGCAAATGAGACCTAGGGCAGTTGTTTCACTTTTGTCAGCCTTATCTGGAGGGTTTTAGCTGTGTCTCTCACTGCATCTTAATCAGTTTCTGTTTAAGAAGGGGGAGGGATTCTTTGTGAGTTAGACAGTCTGCATCCTGTGTCAGGGTTTCCCAAGAACATGGAGCTGAGAGGTAACACCATGCAGTACTTTTTTTGTCCATCTGTTACAATGATACCATAGCATTTCTGGAAATAAAGGTGTACTAGTCCTTGCCAAGTACTGAGCCATCTATCAGAGGCAACCATTTCTCTATGACGAATTACACCACAACCTCTTGATGCTGTCATCAGTGTCGATAAGCTTCAATTTGCCATCACTGTATTTTTTTTTTGTGCGGAACAGCTAGCTGATAAAGGTGGAGCTGAATCATGAAATAGAGGAAGGGAAAACATTGCTGGATGAGGGATTGCAACTTGATTGAAGAATGGCAAAGATGGAGACTATGGGAATGGGGAAAATATGGGATAAAGGGCCGTAAAGCTGGTGATTTTATCATGAATAGGGAGAATAGTTACTCAGGGAGTGTTGTATATAGCACACACCAAGGCTGAACGCTTTTGGTAGGAGTCTGTTGTCATAATTTTAATATTAACACATTATTTTTATAATTATTTGGGGATGAAATATTTTATGATGAGGTCCGAAATGGAGATCTGAAATTAATTCCTACTAAAGACCTTGAGACAACTTGAATGGCCACTGAATACAAATGTTTTGATTTTTTTTTTTTTTTTAAATCAGAGAGAAATCATACATATTTGGGTTAGAACAATCATCTCACAAGTAAATGCACTGAGGTTTAAGAAGTATACTTCAGAGCTTGGAAGTTCAGGCTGATTCTACCTAGACAAGCAATGTAAAAGAGACATTATCTGATGTGATATAACTCCATGTTTTACTAGCTTTTTCTGCAATTCTTTTGAAATGTGATAAAATGGTTTCTTTGATGTGAGTTCCTACATAAGTTACAATATTCAGCTTGTGAGTAATTGTTTTAACTACTTTAGAAAACTTTTCCATTTTGGAAGCATTTTTGGTTGACTCACTTCTGCAAGAGCTAAGGGTGACCACATAACTCTCCCATTTCATGAACAAATTCATTTTAGTTTTCAAAAGCACACTGAGGAACGGGTAACTTTTTTAAAAAAGAAAAAAAACATGTATAGGAAAAATAGCTCATTTATTTGGAGAGTAGTGCAGAATAGAGGCTGTTTTATTTCTATTTTAAAGGTGTGGCAAGGTCCGAGACACTGTAAGCCTCTGGGTAGACAGAAATACTGGACATAATGTACAAATGAATAATTCTTAGGTATACCTTGAATAAGAGATATATGCATGGTTCAATTATCTGTTTTAGGATATGAAATGTTAAAATAAAAAATTATTGACCATTAGTAAGCCTCAAATCTACAAGCATAGGTAAATAATAAAAAAAATTTCAATCTGCTGCATGGCTAACTGACATATTCTACTGCCTGGATGTTTCATTGGTTAAGTGTAACATATGAAGGGCTTTCTACCTGCAGGCAGATTTAATTTGCACATGCATCATAAAGAGGTCCATACACTGCCCCAAAGTACACAAATGAATGTTTCCCTGTGTTCTGTGCTTACAAATTGTCAAAAAATTGCTATGCACATTTTTTTGGAGGAGAGAGAGGGAAGACTTAGTATGTTAACATGTGTGGTTTATCCAGTGTGAGGAGTGAGCTACTCCATCTGAAAGGCACTGGTCCCAGATTGGATAGCAAGGCTTAAGAAACATGAGGGGAATGCTTGTCCCATATGGGATTTTACTTAGGAAAAGAAAGATTTCTCCTGGAATCGCTTTGTATCAGTTTTAGTGTGAAAAGCTCCAATCAAGCATTTCAAGTTCTAGGAGAAGGTAGGGGAAAAACACTAAGTTAGCCTAGGAGGTTCTTAGTTCAGTTCTTGCTTTTGCCTTACGGAGGTAGGGACTGGACAGGACTTGAAAGTTAGTATTTGCATGGAATTTCTGCTAGGGGCAGAGGAGTTTTCTGATAGCTTGAGGAGCTGGCCACCAGTTTGCCGGCCTTTTTATTTATAGTTTTTGTCAAAGATCAAAGTCTTTGATTTCGGATGCCGATGGCAAAAGATCAGAGGCAAAAGGTCAGAGGCTAACACAACAAACTTTGCAATTGTAGTCTATCCCTCTGTATTAACAGTACTGCATATACACACCCCTGTCTGTGCCTCATTTCAAATCACTTGAGCTCCCATACAAGAGAGAAGTTAACCTTGGATTGTATACAACTCAGACGCTATGACATAAAAAAAGATACCGTACCTATGGTAATGAGATTAGCTGACTTTAATGAAATTGTAAAAATAAAATAATGTGCTATGCTCACCCTCCTGTGACTAAACAGGACCAGTAGCACCCAAGCAAAAATAACCCCCCTTTTTTCTGAAACCTGAGCAAACAAAGAGAGCACAAGTGCCCACTTGTTAATTATTCATGCCTGGCATGTAGTAATTGGTCACTTTGCCAAGTATAACTTTGAAAGAACTTCTGCCCAAAGGGGAGAACTCTCCACACACACACCCAGGAGACACAGTTTGTAAAGTGGCCTCTTACAAACATCTCCCCGCCTCCAATCTTTATCTTGGCATAACTCCGTCCTTGCTGGCTCGATTATCTCCCTCATTATCTTTCTTATCAAGAGCTCTCGGTAATCTGCAGACTGCAACAGCTTGTGTGAATCGCTCGGAATCTGTAACAAGCAACTCTCTTACCCACCCTGTAAATGCTGGGTAACATGATATCTGCATGCTGTAACTGAATAAATCAACTCCTCTGCCTATGCTGCACCGCATCAGTAGCGTAAGTAAAATAAACTTTCTGTGTAACCAATATGCTTTAAATCATCTGACTCCTGCCCGCCGTTAACACCCACCTGTCCGGTCATAAATCCCCACTCGCACCAAGCCGGTCATGCCGACCCAGGCTCACAGGTCAAGGGTGCACCGGTCATCAGGGCGCAACAGTTTTGATCTGTGTTTACTGTGAATTTACCTACTGTGAATTTACCTTTTTTACAAATGGAACACTTAGACACCATTTGAACCTGGCCATTACTAAGTACTAATGAGACCTGTCAGCAAGTGGTTGATAGGTTAAGAGCTCCCATTATGCCTTTAATTGTGCAATCCTATAGCATTGAAAAAAAGTTAGGTTTTTTTTTCCTTGTCAGCCAGACTGTTGATTTGTTTATGCCTAGAAGCATTCTGTCTATTAATACTAATGATTCAAACTGAATTCCTTATTTATATGGTGGAAAAATGTTCTATGTGCTTGTAATTTTATCCTAGTTAATGTAACTTCAGAGGCAATTCTTATTTTTAATAACTGTCCCATATTTTCAAAAGTCTTACTAACATATAATATCAATAATATCCTGTGGCAATGAGTTTCATGCATTAATGATATGTTGCATATAAAAAACTTTCCTCTATCCATTCTAAAAGTGTTGCTTTTTAATATCTTCAACTGTCCTCATGGGCTTGTATTCAGATATTAGAAATCCGAAAGGACATATTTTGATGTGGGGACTCTCACTGTTAGCTTTTGCTGCTCACAGCATTAGTCTATGCGTTGCCTTTGTTCCACTGAAGGTATCTGTTTCCTTGTAGATCTTATGGCATTAGGCAACTGTGCCTTAGCTATGTAGTTAGTATTTTCGATGTGATTTTTTTTTTCAAAGATATCTTTGTTTCCTTTTGTTAATTAGTCTTCTATTGATATCCTCTGAATATTTGCTGGGGCATGAGGGGGCAAGAGCTGTCAGGGTATATCTTTTGGCTCTCTGCTACTCTTGAAGCTACTGTTGAAAAATAAGCGTTTCTTATACAAACCCACGTTAAAATAATCTATGGGCTTCTCCTGCAGCCATTCCTACAGTTAGACGTGTCAGAGACAGATTTTGAGCATGTTCCCCAGACTGTTCTCATAGCTACATTTCTGAGTTTGTAGTGTCCAGAGGAAGCAGGTAGACCCAGTTTTAGTGACAGACATGGGCGACTGGTTCCACCTTAGTCGGGGGCACATGCCACCACCCCAGTGGCCAGTGCTCTCAGGGGGGCACCAGTGCTCATGCCTGCTCCCCCTGCCTGCCACCTAAGTGGCAAGTGTGGACTGTTAGGGGGTGCACTTGCACTTTCAGGGGGTGCGCCCCCTATTTGTTGCTACTGGTGACAGACTTGAGAATGGTACAGGACCAGTGAAGATGCATGTGAGAAGTCAGAAGGGGAGCCTCTATTTCTTCCTGAAGATAAGAAATTAGAAGTGAAGCTATTGTGAGGCTACATAAGGAACCAATACTTTGTTTCAGCTGCTAAATTGCGAATCCAAAAAAACACTCCCTCCCCTTGCAAATAAACCTAGTTTAGATCAAACTCAATATAGAATGTTGTTTTCAGCTAAAGAAAAGTTAAAGAAAACCATTGATTCCATTTAGTCTGAAAGAAACCATTTTTGTCCAGATATTTGTAAGAGAAAATGAAGCAAATGAAGGGTTAGGTTCATGAAGCATGAAGATGCTACTGGGGAAGTGGGGTAGTGAATGCATCTTGGATGTGGGTAACCAGATTGATCTCTGTATGCCTGAGGAGGTTAAAACCATCATCTTCTGTCTCATAGGTGAGTGTCTTGATCACTGCTGAAGGGGATTCAGGGAGAGGTTTCCCTGTTGTTGGAAACTTTTTTTATATGTAATTAAACATTCCATAGAACAGAAACTGGATCTCAGGTGGCCCCTGCTCCCACTATTCCAGTGGCTGCTTAATTATGTAGACCGGTGGTTCTCAACCTTTTTAGACTCAAGGTATGCCTGGATAGACTCATGATACACCTTGGAAAATATCAGCTCTTAGTTTTTACTTTTATTTATTTTTTTTTTGGTGACTTTTTTTTTCCCCTGTTGCAGAGAACTTGGACCACAATTGTAGATTTCTATTTGAAATCTCTCTGTTTAACCTGTAAACTGTGTTTGCACACTGTCGTGCTAACATTGGGTGATACCCCATGGCACCCTTGAAAGGGTGTCAAGGTACCCCAGAATCACTGATATAGACAAAGTAGAACCATATCAACAGGACAGAATGAGAACACTTCTACACTATAGTACCTGATTCCCTGGTGATTAATGCTCCCAAATGAGATGTGGGAGAAGGAACTGATGGTGAGTTTCCCATCATCATAGATTAATGTTTTAACTACTGAGCTGTTGCATGAATGAGGGAGTCATCACTGGTTGCAGTTTTGCAAATCTATGTCCCCAGTTTTTTCCAACAAAAACTGTTTGGTGGATTCATGCCAAATTCGCTAATAATTTCAGGATGGCTGAGATCATTTATTTTAGTTTGCCATTTATCCCCCTCTGCTTCCTGCCAGAAAAAAGGCTCCAATGCAAAACCACAGTTATAGTTATCGGAGATGATGCCTATTTCATAGACTTTGTGAAAATTAGTGAAAAATCCAATAACTGCAGATTTAGTGGCAGCGAGGCCCCTGCTACACATGACATAGATTACACAATTAACTTGTAATTGCACAATAAATTTAGACTGGCCACAAGTACTGTACAAAGTAAGATTGGCCACAAGTGCAAAGTGCTCAAAGCCTTCATTGGAGCTTTTTGTGGAAAACCTGAACAAGTAAACATACATTTATTAATTAGTATCTGTATCCTTTGCAACTAAAAATGCCTTCAGAAACATAGAGTAAACAATTCAATCAAAGCAGAATATCTGTTTCATATTTATTTCTCATTGTCAGTTCTAATATTGTGCTTGTAGTCAAGGTCAGGAAAAATGCTATTTATAAAAATAATTTGTCTAAGCACACTTCTCACTTATCAAATAAATTAAGTTAAAGCTTGAACTAAAAATAAAGCTAATTATTTGTAAACTTTCTTTATATCTATGTACAGTCAGTTAACACAAGTAAAGAGCTTTGTGCGTAATCATCCCTTGCTCCTTTACTTTCTGCAGGTGAGGGGTGGAGAGGAACAGAAATGATGGCAGAAAAACAGTCAAAAGATTATGAATAGAGATAAGCAGTGGAAGTTTCTCTTGATTCTGCAGAAGCCCCCTGTAAATGCTTTGTGTTTTATAACACAGGCACCCCAAAGTGTCTGGGAAAGGTTGATTTTCATTCGGCATCTAGTATTTTCTGGTCTACCTTGGGGTTTTCTGCCTTAATCATTTTCTCTTATATTTGGTTGCTCTTTTTCTACCAAATAGAGTGAGAGCTCTTCACCCTACTTGCTGGCTGAGTAGGTTGGTGCTTGAGTGTGATGTTTGGATTATACACTCCAAGTTGATTAGCTAGTTCACTGCACAGAATAATTCTGCTGTCTGTGATTTTAAACTAATGATGAAGAAAAAATGTTTTGTCTATTTCATTGCATTGATTATATATCTCATATGGTATCTTTATATTGTTAACAGAAACAGAAGTATTTGGAATGGGTTTTATATCATTATCATCAGTCTAATATCTTAGTTTCATGGTTGTTGTTGTTAGGGGCTGGAAGGGACCTTACAGATCATCAGGTCCAGCCACCCTGCACTTGGGCAGGAAATACTGCTGGGGTCAGATGATCCTCCTGCTTTGCCATCTAATGCTCAGTAGTTCTGTTTTCCAACCTGGCTAAAATTTTTTGGCCCTTCCATGTATCTGTGTGGTTCTGTGGTGCTGCATATTTGCCTGGCCAAAGCATAGCTCTATTGGATATGTTTAACATGCAGGCACTTGTAAACTGTGCACTAATGCCAAAAATTCATGTATATGGCTATGCAGGCACATTGAGTGAAACAGGATTCCATCCAACGTGTCCAACTGAGTGCAAACGTCTGAAGGTAGGCAGCAGAAAGCTCATGGTTGAAGAAATGAAATATTAGTTCCATTTTGATTCAACGTTCCTTGTGGATTTTACCACAAACACTGAAAACTAAAATCTTTACCTGGTAAGTACCAGCAGCATGCCTTTGTCATAAATTAGTGGTGTCCATATAGGATAGACTGAAAGGTTTCACTCCTGGGATGGGCTGTCTGAGTTTGGAGAGGAACAGCATTGCTGCTTCTTCTACATTTCTCTTTTCTGCTCATTTTAGATTTGTTCATTTGTTTAGCACTGGATATGCCGGGGGAGTAACTGAAAAGTGGCATTAAATATATGGTGTCAATGCAGATGACACACTTTGTCCCAAATGGTAATATCTACAATTTCCATTGATGACACAATTCAGAAGACTATAGAAATAGTCCACTTAGGGTTGACTATCTACCTTTAACAATTGTATGATATCGGGGATGCCTTTTCAGCCAAATTAAAATAATTTAAATCTTCAAAACACAGAAATGCGCTAGTTTGAAATGGCTAGAAAATTGTAGTTTTCATAGATTTCATAGACATTAGGGCTGGAAGGGACCTTGGAAGATCATCGAGTTCAGCCCCCTGCCGCAGGGGCAGGAAGTCAGCTGGGGTCATAGGATCCCAGCAAGATAAACATCCAAATTACTCTTGAAGGCATTCAGTGTAGGTGCTTGAACCACCTCCGATGGCAGGCTGTTCCAGACCTTGGGGGCTCGGACAATGAAGACATTCTTCCATATGTCCAGCTTGAAACAGTCTTGCAGGAGTTTATAACCCTTTGACCTTGTCATCCCTTGGTGTGCTCTAACTGCCCAAAAGCCCTGTGGATAATGTGGACCAGACTGGACTTTTCTTCCTTTACACCAGCTGGCTATAGGTTTCCAAGTATAATTTACTAAATCAAAAATTGCCAAAATGCCAATCAGTCCAGCCAGGCACCCACTCATACCCCAGCATGTCCTGAGGCAGAGCACAAATGAAATGGAGGGTAGAAAATGTTTCCCTAAATAAATACATTACGATAATAAAAACAACAATTGATTTATATCACAGCACTTAGTTTGCCTCCTCTCATTTGAGCATGCTGGCCGCATCTACATGAGATGCTGATTAAGCAGTTGTTACTGCAAAGTCATATAGTACTTGCATACACAAGTACTGAATGACTGTGCAGTAACTGGCATTACTGTGCTGTAGCAACCCCAAATGGCTTTCTGGTAACACTGGCTGTGTAGTAGCTTGTTACTACATGTGGCATAAAGCATGATGCAATGTTACTATGCAGTAGTAATGAGCTACTGCGCAGTCAGCATCTTGCATGGATGCAGCCACTGAGATGTATTTGTTTTGATCATACAGTATATAACCAACAAGAAGTTCCTTTGCCATCCACAAATGAAATAGATGGAAGTGATGGCATTTACTGCAAACCTCTTGGACCTTGTCATGGCACTTTTTTTTTTAAAAGCCTTGATTGTAGGACAGGAACTTTGAATTGGATAAGCTCTCCTGCATCAACTTGTCATCATTTTTATAGGAAGAAGTTAACAAATATGTGTAATTTATCACTTATCACAAGTGTTTGTAACCCTGGGCACGACACTACCTGTGCCCTCACCTGAACGGTGGGATCCTGGGGTACCCAGTAGCTGATGCCCCTGTTTAGCTTCCTGGGTAGTTGCTGTAGGGTCCCTGAGTGGAGAGTCTGCCCCAACAATCAAAAACAACCCTGAAGACTGTTATAAGACTATTTACAGAATGTAATTATTTACAAGATAACATAACTAATACAATAAAACAAATAATGTTACACAACAACCTGATGATGGTAGCTTAAGGGTGAGTGCTTCTTGGATACATCTCACACCAGGGGAAGGCATACAAATTACCCATGCTAAATAAGGAACCAATAAATAAATACATTGATAGGCCAACTAATAAACCATCAAGAACTTATTTACACGCTCAGTCTATAACTTGTAACTATGAGGACTCTGTGTATGCTGTCCCTTGGCTGGGTCTCTCAGGGAGCAGAACTGCTTCTGTGTCCCTGGCACAGGGGCAGTGGGCAGGTCCCTGCTGCTGGTGTCCCTCGCATGAGCTTCAGGGGTCTCAGTGCAGTAGGTGGTGGCTCCTCCCCTGCGATCTCTGCGAGAGAGCTTATTCCTGGCCCGACCCTCATCCCCTGGCACAGCAGGGAGTGGTGTCTGGGCTGCAGGTTGTAGCACTTCACCCTGCCCAGCACAGCCTCGCACCACCCAGCAAATGCAGCTCCCACCCCTGGGGCTTCTGGTGGGCTGGAGGAGTCCCCTGCTCCCTCTATCCCAGTGCCTCCCCTTTTTAAACAAGCCTTGTGAGCCCATTCCAGGCTGGGACTCTTCCCATTCCTCTCATTCAAAACCCCTACTGGCGTTACATGACTCCTCCCACTTCCGAGGGCTTCCTCCAAAGCAGCTTCACTTGCCTTCAGGGCAAACGGTGTCCCTCCCAGGACAAACCCTCTCTCCATGCTCTGTCTTTCTGCAGGGCAGCCCTTCCTATCCCTTCAGGTGAGTACAGTTTTAATGCTGCTACACGCTGAAAATGTGAACTATGAGGTAACTGGAAATACTGTAGCTATACTTGCCGTGACAGTTTGGGCCTGGTGTAAAGCTGAAAGTCTGGCCCCTAAGAAAGGCACTCACTTATGGTGGATTGGTAGGACCTTAAGATAATTAAACATTTTCTCCAGATATCAGAATCCTCATTTGCATATGGGGTCCTACTCAGACAGTAATGTAATTGCTGACTGACTGTCAATAAAGGAATGTGGACTGGTGCTGGATTCTAGAAGTATATATAATGGATTCCCCAAAGGTTGGTGGGCAAATGGCAGAAATTGTGGGAAAGATTCTTTAGCGACATGCTTTGTGCTTGGAAATTTCCCGTACGGAATCAAAGTTTCCCAGGTGACCAAAAACTCTAGGTAGTTAGGCCCTAGTCTTCCAAAGAAAACCGTGCAAAGTAGGTTGGTTTCAGTGGGATTCTGCAGGGCATTGGAGGATTTGAGCATACGTTTGTTTATGTTTGGAAATATAGACAAGCAGTCAGGTTGACGTTTACGTTTTTTAAACTGCCTGTCATTTTTCAACCTACCTATAACTGGCTCTACACATTTCCATAAACAAGCAAACAAAAGCCCCAAACCAACCACTCCCTCCTCCCCCACAAAATCAGCAGGAATGATGTAGATTCCTTTTTTCGTAGAACAAAGCTGCTGAATTATTGCAATGAATTGTAAAAGGAGCTGATTAAATTTGACCTGAAAATAGATGTTCATTCTGAGAGTAGCAAATGTATATTATGAAGATGACTTGGAAACAAATTCCTGCTATGCTTAAAAGTAGACTGTGTGAGTTCGTGCCGAATTATATAAGGACTGAATTAAGCACAGGCTCAGACCTGGATGTTCAATTTAAAACTTTTATTGTTTCACAAAGTCATAAACTAAGGAGGTCTGTTGGTTCACGAGGTTCCCAAATCAAGCCCTTGCTTTCTAACCCGGAGGCTAGGTGCGGCTGCCTGATTCAGTAGTCTCAGAACTGGTCAACAGCTCATTTAAAAGGAGTCCCTTATCTTTTTTTAGACAAAAGATACAAAACTGTCCCCATGGTGGAAGTGAGGCATCTAACATAACTTTACTATTACTGATATATGATAATACATATACATATGCATTTCTGATTCTTACTTCTATTGGTTACTAGTTAACCCATCTATATTATAATATCAGGTGACACACTCTTTATTATAATCTTTACACTTCTTATGTTAATTCTTAATGACCTAACTACAACATGTACCAGACTTTGCTTGCGTAATATAGAGTTATTTTTTATCATTGCGGTTTAGCCCTGCGGTTTCCTGTTTTCACGATAGAAGCTGCTTGCTTGCAATTTTTATCAGACTGTCAGAATTTCTATCCAAGGGTCAGATGGTGATCACCAGAATGTCAATCGCTGACTCTTCAACCTCCTTGAAGCATTCTGGGAGTTTTAGTGCATTGTTAATTATGCTAGGCCTTGCTTAGCATAAGCACTATCTCACATAGACTGCCCAGTTAAGTAAGAAAATCTGAGCTACTATTACAGCTTAATTCTTCATTGTTTTGAAGTCTACAGCTTCTTGCAGACATTTTTTTAAAATGCTTTAAACTTGGCACCCTCCTGTGCCAAACCCAGTACATGCCTGGAAGAGGTGTTCTGTTAGCTGGGCCCAGCTTGTGCAGTGTCTGTATAGATCGGGTACTTTAGTGGAGCTTTTTTGGTGCTTTTAGCTAATAGCTGATTGAATCAGCTATTAGATTAAAGTACCAAAGATCTCTACTGAAGTGCCCGATCTATATAGATGCTGTAGAGCTGGATCCAAGTAATGCACTGCTGCTTCTAGTAAAGCACATTTTTTTTCCTTTTTTGTTTTCTAAACAACTGCAAGCAGCCTAGGTTTTTAAAAGTGTATATGCATTTTGTATGTTTGTATATTTAACATACATACACATACATATGTGTGCATGTGTATAAGGATATTTTATATAACCTAAAAGATATATAAGTCTTTCTGTGTAGTGTGTGAAATAAAAGTAAGTCCAACCGTGTTTCATGTTTCATATCCTGAACTGGAAAAGACTTACATAACTCCATCTGGCATTAGAAAGCATCAGGGAGGGATTGGGAAGGAATTTTCAGGCAAAAAATTGGTATATTTCCCCCTTCCGTCTGATATCTAAGACTGGCTAGAAAGGGCCTGTTCATAGGTCTATATTTAAATTTGCTACGTTTTCTTTCTCTTGGTACATTTAGTAGCCTGTATTATTAAAAAAGAATGCATTTGAACCTTGCTTCTTTAGGTTCTAATGTACATTTCTAGTCCATAACTAATGGAAAAAGTCTATATCCCGATCCAAATTCCAGTTAATGAAAAAAGTCCTTTTGACTTCCCTGTGACCCTTGGATCCAGCTTCAAAACACATTAATAGCTACTTGCTGGATCTTGATCTTACTACTGATCCTCCAAAACTGTATCATCTTGAATCCTTTCCTTCACAGGAACAGATTCAGCAGGAAGAATGGAGTATACCACTCCAGCCTAGCCTATGGACTGGTGGTTAGGGTACTTTCTGGGGGAGTGGGAGATGTGCGTGAGAATCTTTTTAGAGACAGGTATGAAACCTGGTAACTTGCAACCTCTGTTCACCAGGTTATTAAATAAAAGGGGATATGCCACTCCTGTGGTATGTGATTTAAAGGACAAGTATCCTTAACTATTTTGAACTACAAGGCAACACATATCTTCAGGAAAAGGGGATTGTAAATGGAGAGGTTTCCTGGGAACATTCACTGAGGCACATAAGCAGAGGAGCAGGGCTCATAGTTTCCTTTTTATCTAGCGTTAGGAAGCTCCCTGCTCAGTTGTTTATTTTTGTGGATTCTGTTTGAAAACATTTAACTCTTATCAGAGATTTTATAGGCAGGCAAGGCATGTAACTATGGGTTTTGAATTTAACTTTGGAACTGTGTTCCTAAGTCCGTTCATGGAACTGGATCTTCAAGACTAAATATATTATTGTATTGATTTCCCCCTTTTTTGCAATCAAATTAACTCTCAATCTTGAATCCACTGAACAAGGTTGCATAAAAATGTTGACTGTAGAATCCGTTTTGCCATACTTATTGAGTGCAAATTGTTCCTGGATTTCCTATTTCTTCTTGTGTTAATGCTATGATTACTCTTCTTGATTAGTTCTGCTGGGGTTGCTATGGATTCTGGTCACATACAGTGTTTGAATGTGTTTACTTTCCTGTTCTGTTGGCTACCAATTTTTCGGTCTGTTTCTAAATCCAGTTTGTATTTTAAATATATTCTAAGGTATGGTCATATTAAAGGAACCTTAGCTGAAAATGCCTATAGGGCTTTCCTAAAAAGAGAAGTGTTCTGATCTTAAGCTACTGAAGTCAATGGAAATATTCTATTTGACTTCCTACAAACTTTGGATTAGGCTCCAAAAGGTTATTAATAAGTACCTTTTTAAATGATTGCACATCAATATACAAAGAGAAACTTGCTTCCATTACTTATACTTGCTTTGTATAAGGGCTTGTTATGCGCTAGTGGAGCTCTTAATTCCTGAATTGTCCACGCGTTAACTCCTGAAACTAGTTTTAAGCACAAATTAGGTGGCTTAAAGTTATGCCACTCAAGGACAGGTTTATCTCTGATCCGTGTTACCCAGCTTGTGTTTCATTAATGTGTGGCTACTCTCCACAGATGAGCCACCCAAGGTGCAGTCTTCCAGCATCTCAGGATGCGGTGTCCCCTCCCCTCCCCTCCCCTTCAGTTTAGTGTGGACAAACTTTTCACCTCCTGAACAGTACTGCCCAAGGGGTGGTTCTGGCACCAACCCAGCTCCCCCTCCCACCTCTAGGGGTAAACCCCCATGAAAACAGCCTAAAAAGCACATGCTAGCTAGTCAGGTCACAGGGAACAAATGTCCAGGAGTAGGGTCTAGGAGAGTGTGTGTTTGGAGGCGGGAGGTGAGGGGGAACCAAGGTAGGGGGCCAGATTGTGTCCCCATGATCTGGGGCTTCCTTCCAAGGGCAGGGGCAGTAGCTCCCCTCAAAAATCACTTGTTATTGTCTATAGAGAGCTTCATAAATTGACTGAGTTGATTCATGATAGCAAAGCCAACACCGTGAATGCATCTGTCCTAGCCTGGTTTCCCCTTACAGAAGAAGGTGTAGCTTCCACACTCTTCCCTCAGCTGACCCTTATCCAGTCATCGTCTCACTCAGAGCTGCAAATCATCTTCCTACTGATTATAGAGAAAATCCCAGGAAGTCTGATCCTGATCTTGTATCTTATCTTGATCTCTGATTTTAGTATTGTTACTCCCAATTTACTTGTATAGTAAAACTGCCTACTTCAGAATTACACTCATGATGCATGTTAGAAGTCTAAGGTCTATCTGATTTAGAGCATTAGGTTATTGGCTCTTCTGAAATACTTGTCTCTTTTTCTCTGACCATAAATTAATGGACCTTTCTTGATCAATTGAAGTTTTCAGGTGAAAAACAGCTCTTCTCAAGATCCTTTTCTTGTGTCCTGAATGACTCAGACAGAAAATGTTCCTCCTTTACAACTTTCATAGAGGAAAGAAAAAAAAAAATCAATATTATCAGCCTGGAAGCAGGATTAGCTGTAAATAGGCATGAAAGTCTAGGTCGGAGTGTTTTTTTTCTAAGAATTTTCTGAAAAGTTGGTTAGACAGACTTCCAAAGAAAAACATTTTTATATTAATTTAAAATGCAAGAAAGGAAGGGACATGATAAGGTTTCCTTATAATAATGAAAACAAACTTCTTAATAACTCCTTTTATTTAAATGTCCTGAAGGAGCTCTTTTAAAAGCATTGTTATGATGCATTGTTAAAAACTGCGATTGTTTAAAAGCATTATTATGTTGTTATAGATTCAGTTATTCTTTCATTTGGACTTGCTTTGTACAATTTAAGACTTTCATCAGCTGGTGCATCTTTTTTTAAATCCTCTAACTTAAGATAAAGGCTATCCTTTGTTTTCTTGCAACATACCTGCACTTATGACTGCCAAAGATAATTCCTGGATTCAGTCTCTACTTCTGGTACAATTTCATCAGCTGAAAATAAGCTACATGCTTCGCTTGTTCCTTCACAAGAAAGCAAACAAAAAATTTCATATCAGGCTCTCTGACCATTCCTCCTAAAATTCTGCTAAGCCACAAAATCCCCACATTACAGTTCTGAAAGATGTCCACTATCTTTTCTCAAGTGAAAAAATTATCTGCTTAAAAGGTCATCCACACCAGTTCTAAATACAGGTAGTCCTCAGACTTATGACACGATTGGTTCCTGAAAACCTTGTCTTAAGTCAAAATGTCAATTTTCCCATAGGAAACAATGTTATAAATGGGGGATTGGCTCCTGAACCTGATACCCTATTTTCACCCCAAATAACCCAGAATTTTGTACAGTACTCAATTATAAATAAGTAATATAGCTACATTTATTTATATGTATTTATATGGTAAATAGCAATCAGATTTATTTGGAAGGACTTCTTTGAGGTGATTTTGCTGGACTTTTTGAAGGGTTCTTAGCTGGAGTCTTCTCAGGAGTCTTGGCTGGAGGTTTTCTGGAGTCTTGTCTGCTTTCTTAAAGAAAAAGTGCAAGGAATTTTGGACAGATGTCCTTTTCTTTTGCTTGTAAATTTCTCTGTGGCAGCTGTACATGCTGGATATGCTCCTATTCACTGATGCACTGTTTTCATGGCAGCTTCTAAATGTTGAAATGCCTCAGCCAACACTTTTGTTGTCAAGACTTTGCAAGGAGGAGTCTCTTCAACAGTGGGTATATCTTCTTTCTCTGCTAATTTTTGCTGTTCCAGTTCAATGAGGTCCTCATTGGTTAAATTCTTCAGAACGGGATGCCAGCAACTCATCAACATCTTCTGGTGCAACATCTAAGTTGAGTTCTTTGCCCATTTCAGCAACATTTTTGGTCACCTCTTCAACAGTGTCTGTAAAGCCTTGGAAGTCAGACACAAACTTAGGACACAATTTTCTCCAAACACCATTCAAATCTGATTGTTTGACTTCATTCCATGCCTCACCATCTTAACTGCATTGTAAATGTTGAAGCCCTTCCAGAATTCCTTCAGAGTTGGTCCACCTTCCTTTTCAATTGCTCTGATAGGGTGGGCAAATGTGCAGCTAAGGTAGTAGGCCTTGAAGGATGCGATTCCCCCCCCTGGTCCACAGGTTGCAACAGTGAGGTGGTGTTAGGCGGCAGAAACACCATTTTGATGTCAGGATGCATGTCATCAAGGATGGTTGGATGACCAGGAGTATTGTAGAGGATTAACAAGGCTTTAAATACGAGATTGTTTTTGCTGCAATAATCCCCAAAATGATAATTAAGTCAATCCTCAAAAATGTTCTTATTGACCCATGCCTTACGACTAGATTTCCGTGTCACTGAGAGAAATGCGTTGAAATGGCCTTTGAAATCTCTGGGGTTTTCTGAAAGGTATACAAGTAAAAGTTTAAGTTTAAAGTCACCTGCAGCATTGGCACCAAGCAAAAGAGTGAACCTATCTTTAGCAGCTTTGTACCCTGGCATGGATTTCTCCTCTTTGACAATGTAGGGTCTCAGTGGCATTTTTTTCCAAAAGAGTCTAGTTTTGTCAACATTAAAAACTTGCCGAGCACAATAGCCACTCTCTTCAATGATTTCATCCAGTGTCTCAGGAAAAGCATGAGCTGCCTCTTCATCAGCACTGGCAGCTTCACCTGAGACGTTGATGTTATGCAAATTGGCCCTGGCTTTAAAATGTATAAACCACCCCCTTCTTGGAGGAAGAGGCTCAGTGTTAGAACTCTCCCTCTGTTGTTTCTTTAGGTTATCTTAAAGAGACTCCTAGCCTTTTCCTGAATGATGCCTAAATTCACAGCAGCATGGCGTTTATGTTGATCCTCCAGCCAAATGATTACAGTTTCTCAACCTGAGCAATAAGTTCAACATGCTGCTTAGTTATCAAAGTTGAGTTCATAGGAGCCAAGTCCTTAATGTGCTCCTGAATTCTTGCCTGCTCTTTCAGGATGGTCATGATACTCATTTGGGGGTTATCCAAAGCTCTACCCATTTCAGTTGGGGTCTAACCTTTTTCATACCTTAATTATTTCCATTTTTATTTCCATAGTAATTGTTCTACATTTCTTAGAAGAAACATCACTTCCATCAGATTTATGCTTTTCTGCCATTATTAGGGGCAGTTTGGAAAAAGTTTAGAAACGGAACAGTGCATGGGCAGCAAAGTGAACTTATTGCAAAGTATTATACTGTACAGTACTGGGATTTATGGTTTATTCAGTAAAGGTACAGTACCATAGTGCTGTGGTGGTAGCAGCAGTGATGAGTGAGCACTAGAGGACCTGCCTAGCAAATGGATCCCAGACAAGTGGCACACTGCTGCTCTGGCCACATGTCCAGAAGGACATGGGGGGGTGCCCCTGGATCTGCCCTGAGTGCAGACCATCCTGCCCCTCCCCTCCCAGACCAGATTTGGGGGTCACATATCCCTTCCTCCACCCCCCCAATGCCCTCCTTGACAAGTGGAAGGAGCAAATGGATAGGCCACGGCTTCTCCTGTGACCACCTGGCTCAGCCTCAGCATTACCTGTCTCACCCCAGTGGGAGTAGCTGAGGGACCAGCCAGATGAGCTGTGACCTGCCTCATCCTGGTGGGGGCAGCCAGGGGATCAGCCAGATAAGCTGTGGCTTCTCCTGTGGTCATCCAATGCAGTCCTGGCACTACCTGCTTCACCCCAGTGGGGGCAGCCAGTGGAGCAGGCAGACAAGCCACAGCTTGAGCTGCAGCTTCTCCCATGGTTGTCCGGTACAGCCCTGGCACTGCCTGCTTCACCCCAGCAGGGAGAGCTGGGGGAGCAGCCAGACAAGCTGTGGCTTCTCCCACCACCAATAGCCCCCGCTCCCAGAGCCCAGTGCAGCCCCTGCTGGGCAGCATTTGCCCCACCCCTTGTTCCAGCCCCAGCCCCCCACTCCCGCAGGGGCCCTGATCTGCCCCCCCCGCCCCCACAGGCCTGACAGACCTGTATCCAGCATTCAGCATTGTAAAGTTGAAATCCATGTCAGAACTTCAAAACCCAGGTGTCAATTTACAAATGTCATAACTGTGGTTCGTCATAACTCGCCTGTATTTATAGTACCAGTTGTTTCAGCAACTTTTCTCTACTTTTAGTCCCTTTTGTAATAATTCCCTTGGGCACGACATATCTCCTTGTCTTCAAAGCAGGAAGTATAGGACTTAACTTTTGTTCACATTCTGGATAAACAAAGGAAAAAAAGTTAGGAAGCAATTTACAGATATATTCTTATCTCAGCATCTCAAGTTTAATTATTTCCTTAGAAATAATGAGTCTATACTGTTGTAATGCCCAAGAGACTTAAAATTTATGTAAAAAGTACAAATGAAAAAATAAATTATCCAAAATCTTTGATAATTTACTTAAACCCCTACCTAATCAAAGTGCATGTATTATTGGTAAACAGAGCATGCAAGTGAAGAGAGTAATGAAAGAGGATTTTGGGACACAGTACAAAGGCGAACTCTAATACATCTATTTCTGCTAGTTACTCTAATGCACAATATCAAAATGTGTCTGTGGACTATTTAAGAATACACATTATACAGAAATGTCCTTGAGATGCAAATTGGCAGTTAGTACTTTGAGACGCACACCCTACATTGTTCTGGGTCCAGTGATCTGATTTTCTTTTCAGCCCTCTTCCCTCTGCCCCTACCCTCCAGAAATTTGTACCTGTATATACATTGTGTCACGGAGCGGGGTCCTAGGGGCGGCTCTGATCTCCCCTAGCACCCCCTACTGTGCCAAGTTTGCATTAAAGCACCCTCATTCTCTCCTGCCATGTCTTGATCTTATAAATATTAAAGGGAAGCTGCCTTTCTGTCCTCTTGGCCACGGTGCTCTTGCTACCCCGCACCTTGCTACTATAATGGGGTTCCGGGCACCCAGCCTTATGGGCTATACGTGGCTCCAGCTGCCCCTTTACCATGCCCCAAGCCTAGCTGATATCCTGGACATTGTTTGGTCTGGGTCTCTGCACTCTCTCTGGCGCTCGGGCTCTCTGTGGCCCTCATCTCACAACTGCGCCTCACAGGTGCTCAGGCTCTCTGCAGCCTTGTCTGACTGCCCCCTTTGCTCTGGGGCCTCCTTGCGCTGCCCCCTTTGCTCTGGGGTTACCACAGCCTTAGGACTCAGGTGGCCATAGCCCTACCTGGCCCCAACTCTCTTCCTCGGGGTCTCAAACCCCCGCTGGGCTCAGGTGGCCTTGGCCTTACCTGGCCTCCAATTCTCCACTCCCCTTCTCAGGGCTAGGGTCAGTGCATCTCTGAATGCTGTGCCCTCTCTGGTACCAGGGTCCCCACACTACCATGGAGCCCCTGTGAGGCCTCCTCCAACCCCTGATAGCCTCACCGAAACCACTGGTTGTAAACAGTAAACAGAAAGCTCAAGCCCCTAGGCTGCAACATAAGTTCAATCTGCTTGGCTATAACATTAGTCCCACCACATCGGGGTGTTCTGTCTTTCCCCAGTCTCAAAGCTGTACCTTCAGTCTAGCCTCTCCTCTTTGTTCAGTCTGGCAGAGCTCCTTCCTCTGTGGCTGCTGGCAGGGAACTGCCTGCCTGACCTCAGCCTGGGTTTAAATGGGAGCCAGGTCCTGCCCCTTCTGGTCAGCTGACTCACCAGTTTCCCTGGCAACCCACAGCTGTGCTTCTTTATTACTACTGTGGCTGCCCTGGTAATCAGTAGCTGGGCTCCTTACTTGCTGCTCCATAAGTAGCAGGCACCTCAGTGCCCTGCTACACATTGGTTTCAATGGAATCTGATTTATACTGAAATGAGAGGAAAATCAATGGAACACCTAAGCAAGGAAGTGTTAGTGTTAGCCTTGCCTGTACACTTATTTTGTTTTCTCAGAATAGATAATTAATAACTTTTACTGTTTGTCGAAGTAAAAACTGGAAAAGTTTATAGTGCTTCATTGCCATAGAAAATTATTATGAGATAAAAGATGTTTGATTTCTCACAATGGTTTAATCTGTGTTTAATAGTTTTAAGTGATTAAGTATTCTATTACATTGAATATACATAAAACGCTTGGAGGAATTTAGTTTACTAACAGACTAGTCAGGGTGACAAAGAGGATGAATTCTTATAAATAACCTTCAGATTTTTTCAGATATTCTACATTGCTTCTGCATACGGCCTGGGACTGCTGTATCCTGCCCACTTGCTCCCTCTCAGTTTACAGCAGTGTAGCTATCAAACAGGAGCCCTGTCTGCGTACCAATAAATAAGCATGCTCCATAAAGACAGCTTAAGTGTGGTTCTAAAAACATACTTGTTTTTCAAGTATGTAGCCACTTGAAAGTGGCTATAGCACCTCATTTGTGGGTTTTTGCATAGAATGAGTGGGCACATGTTTCATAGCAGCAGTCCCGGGGCAGCTAGAAGCAATGCAGACAAGTTTTTAAAGGCAAAAGGTGAAATTTCTATTGTATTATTATGTATACCATTTTCATAGATTTCATAGACATTACGGCTGGAAGGGACCTCGGGAGATCATCGAGTCCAGCCCCCTGCCCAAAGGGCAGGAAGTCAGCAAGATAAGCATCCAATTTACTCTTGAAGGTGTTCAATGTAGGTGCTTGAACCAGCTCCGATGGCAGACTGTACCAGACCTTGGGGGCTCGGACAGCGTGAAATGGTCTTGTAGTAGTTTATGACCATTCGACCTCGTCGTCCCTTAGGGCACTCTGGTTAATAAACATTCCCCCAGATCCTGGTGGTCACCCCTGATAAACTTATAGGTGGCCATCAGATCATGCCTGAGCTTTTCCAGGCTAAAGAGCCCCATGGCTTTCAGCCTGTTGTCGTAAGGTCTGTTTTCCTAATCTCTGGTCATGCATGTGGCTCTTCTCTAGACTCTCTCAGGCATCTCCACATCCTTTTTGAATTGTGGAGCCCAAAACTAGATGCAGTACTCAAGCTGGGGCCTCACCAAGGCCGAGTACAAGGGGAGAATGATGTCCCGGGATTTGCTTGGGAAGCGTCTATGGATGCAAGCCAGCATTTTGGTCGCTTTAGTAGCAGCAGCATCGTATTGCAGGCTCATGTTTATCTTGTGGTCAATCATGACCCCCAGGTCTCTTTCTTCCATAGTGCTAGCCAGTGTAGCACTGCTGAGCCTATAAGGATGCTGCAGGTTTTTCTTCCCGAGGTGGAGAACCTTGCATTTTTCGGTGTTAAACACCATCAGGTTCTGATCTGCCCATTTGCTGAGCCTGTCCAGGTCAGCTTGGATCACCAACCTATCTTCTAGTTTGGATGCTGTGCCCCAAAGTTTGGTGTCATCGGTGAACTTGGCCAGTCCACTCCTGACTCCAATGTCTACATCATTAATGAAGATGTTGAACAATATGGGTCCAAGGACAGAGCCTTGGGGGATCCCCACTGGTCACAGGACACCATGATGATTGCCTTCCATCAATTACTACCCTCTGGGTCTGACCACGGAGCCAATTTTCCAGTCAGTGGATTGTGGTGGACCCAAGGCCAGAATTGGTCAGTTTCACCAAGAGGTGATCGTGGGATACCAGATCAAAGGCTTTTTTGAAGTCAAGATATATGACATCAATCTCTTCTCCCTTGTCCAGGTGATAGGTCACTAGTCATCGAGGGAAATGAGATCGGTCAAGCAAGACCTACCCGCAACAAACCCGTGCTGGCTATCCGTTAGAATGTTGGCGTTGGTCAGTCCATTAAGATGTCCTCTTTAATAGACTTTTCTAAGATCTTCCCTGGGATAGAAGTCAGGCTGATGGGCCTTTAGTTAGCCGGATCCACTCTCCTCCCTTTCTTGAACATAGGCACCACATTGGCCTTCCTCTAGTCTTTGAGCACTACACCAGAGTACCAGGAGTTTTCAAATATCTGTGCCAGAGGCTGGGCTATGATGCTCACCAGCTCCTTGAATACCCTGGGGTGTAGATTATCAGGACCAGCTGACTTGAAGGTATCCAGCTTCTCAAGGTGTTCCTTTATGAGGTCAACATTAATGGAGGGCAGGGGATCTCCCTTACCCGAACCTCGCTGTCCCGTAGCGGGTATGGGCGTCCCATGGGACTGATGAAAGACCAATGCAAACTACCCATTTAATAGGTTGGCTTTTTCCTGGGTGTCAGCTGTCAGTTGCCCCATCTGGTTCAGCAGGGGTCCAGTGTTGCCCTTGCTTTTCCTCTGGCTCCCCACATATCTAAAAAAGGACTTTTTATTGTCCTTGATGCTGAAAGCTAGTTGGAGTTCAGTTCCAGCCTTGGCTTTCTTGGTTTGCTCCCTGGAGGACTGGACCAGTGTAGAATATTCCTCCTTAGAGGTGAATCCCATCCTCCATACTTTGTAGGCCTTTCTTTTTAGCCTCAGGAGGTATGCTAGGTCCCTGGAGAGCCAGGGGGGCCATTGTGCCCTCTTGCTGCCTTTCCTCCAAGACGGAATAGAATTAGCTTGTGCATTGGGCATCGCTCCCTTGAGGAGCAACCACTCTTCTTGAACTCCCCACTCCCTGGTATCATGGTCCCTTAGGGCCTCACTGACAAGCCTCCTGAGCTTGTCAAAGCCAGCTTTCCTGAAGTCAAGAATTTCCGTGTTGCTGACTTACTTGCCAGCTTTATGGTGCATGGTGAAGGTGATCAGCTCATGGTCGCTGTCACCTAGCTTCCCATCGATCACTAGGCTGCCAGTTAGGTCATCCCCCGTAGCCAGTACCAGGTCGAGCAGCACTTTGCCTCTCGTTGGCCCATAGACTTCTTGAGTCAGGTAGAGGTCATCGATGCACAAGAGGAAGCTTTGCAACCACTCGGATTTTGCTGAGTGATCCTCCCATAAGATGTCCAGGTAATTGAAGTCACCCATGACAACCATGGTCCTGGAACATGCGGCCTCAGCCAGTTCCTGGGCAAACTCCTGATCAAGCTCAGGACTTTGGGTGGGAGGTCTGTAGTAGACTCCCACTGTTGTGTCCCCTGTGCCATGTTCCCCACAAATTTTAACCCAGAGGGTCTCCAGTCATCCACCCTGGTTGCCAATAGCAGCTTGCAGGGATGCGTAGCTTTCCTTCACATAGACAGCTACACCTCTGCCCCTTTTATCTGCATGATCCCTCCTGTACAGGGTATAGCCATCTATACCCGAGGTCCAGTCATGGATGGAGTCCCACCAGGTCTCCGTTATCCCTATGACATCATAATTATTTGCATTGAGCAGGAGGATGAGCTCCTTCTGCTTTTTCCCCAAGCTCCTGACATTTGTGTACAGGCAGGCAAGTGTCCCCTTGGGGGCTCTTGCCTTGCCCACAGATTGTGCCAGGGCTGGGGCAGGGGTGGGCTCCCTTAAGTGCATTGGTCCGCTGGCTTTGCAAGGGTCGCTCAGCAGGTCAGCAGTGGCAGTAGTCCCCCTGTCCCCCAGCGGGCTTAGCTTAAAGCCCGGTGGAGCAGGTCAGCCAGTCTGGCTGAGAACAGCCTCCTCCCCAGGGGAGAGAGGTGGAGGCCATCTCTTCCCAGAAGCTCACTGCCTCTCTCACCAAAGAGTGGGCTGTATTCATGGAAGCCAAAGCCTTCCCTATGACACCAGCGCTGCAGTCTTTTGTTAACTACATGGATCCTCCTCTCCCTCCTCAGCCCATACCTCGAGACTGGGAGGATCGAAGAGAACACACCTGTGTCCCCAGACGCTTTAGCCCTGCTCCCAAATCCCTGTAGCACCTCATGACCCAGCTGGGAGTGTTCCCAGCCATGTCATTGGTGCCCACATGAATAAGAAGCATGGGATAGTGGTCTGTGGGCTGGAGGAGCTTATCCTGTCCGCAATGTCCTGGATGCGGGCCCCTGGGAAGCAGCAGACTTTCCAGGATAAGGGGTCGGGGCAGCAGATTGCCCCCTCAGTCCCCCTCAGGATGGAGTCTGCCATGACAAATACTTTACGTTTTGTCTTGGGGAGAGTGGAGGTCATAGCTGCAGTTGAGCCTGTGTTGCCTGAGGGAGCTGGCAACTCAGCAGGCTCTGCTGGAGCAGTAAGAGGTGCATACCTGTTGCTAAGCTCCAGCGGGGCAGGAGTCTTGGTGTGGCGGGCCTTAGGGGGTCTTGGTGTGGCTAGCCACTGGACAGAGTGGGAGGTCCCAGAGTTCTCCTTTTGTCCTGGAGGGAGACCGTGGTCTACCCTCTGGTTCCTGGGGGAGAAGAGCCTGGCAGTAGGAGTCCATCTCCTGCTCACAGTCCCTGATGGCACGCAATCTCTGGACTGTGGCCTGGAGCTCTTCCAGCTGGCGTGCCAGAGACCCCAAAAGGGAGGAGACCACATAAGGGGAGGTGGCCATGCTCCCGGGCCCCAGAACCTGCAAAAGGGACAGGCAGCCCCTGCAGTCGAGAGCCAGAGGCTCCGTCTGTGTGGAGCCTGGAACCATGGGCTCCATCTGGGGACCCTCGGGGTGTGGCACGTGCCCATCCACGTCATGCCTCTGGTAGGCTGGCTACGGCTGGGGCTGTCTACCCTGCGGGGCTCACAGGCAGGGCCTCTGGCCCTTCTGTGCACCCTCCTGCACGAACTCCACGTTAACTCATGCTCCGGTAGACAAGCGTAGCCTGTTTGCGTAGCCTGTTCACGTGGCTCTCTGGGGGGCTGGGCGAAGTAGGGGCCTGGGCGGGGCGAGACCCGGCCTGGCTCCACTCAGCTGCCTCGTCCCACTCACTAAAGGGTTAACCTCCTCCCACCACAGGCCCTGCTTGCCTCAGTGAAGGTAGTGGAGGCATCTAAGAAAGTACAAGAGAGAAGACTGGCATGGTATTAGCCATGGTATCAGTATTATTTTATTTAATAATACCCAGCACTTCTTGTGCTTGTCAGCTATTACCTTGCAAAGGGAGGAAATATCATTAGAATCAAGTTTCTATACAATTTTAAAACCTAAGGGAAAAACATGAATTGCTGGGTTCATAGTCTAGTCTTACCTTAACACCACTGGCAACTGGTTTTCTAAAATATGGTATTTTTTCCCCATTAAAAATCTTACTACTATGAAACAGGCTTGTTGCTTTAGCTTCCTAATAACCCAGCAGCCAAATGACCCCTTTCTTTGCACTATCTTGATTTGATATGTAACGCACAGTAATTTTAGCTATTTTTGTCACTATATTTGACCTCAGTGGATAAGTTATGATCGGCTTCTTGTAACGGATGTGTTTGTATGTGGTTTTAGATTATTAGTGCATATACTGGATGCTTCTTTCTTCTTCTTTTTAACAAAAAATAAAGTATACGTTTGTTTTCTATAATTTAGAGAAGCTTGTACATACAATTGCAATCCAAGAACATACTAAAAGCATCAATCAGATAAGGCATTCCATAATGAAGATGCAACTTGGTGACATGCATAATTGCCTGCCTTTTGCAGTGAATGTTTATACAGAGTGAATGTGTATATAAATGTCTGTTACGAAGCAGACATACACTCTTATATGAAATTGCCTATAGCCCTAATTCTCACTTCCATCTCAGTTTCCACTTTAATCAATTTATTGATAAAGTAGCTGAAAGTCCTTCAACTATCATAGGTTTCCATTGACTACACAAGCACTAAATATAGATCCTCTATCTTATTTAAACTCTTGTGTCTAATGGCTGTCCTGAAACTGGTGGTTTAAATGTGTTTTTACTTTAAGAGTGGACATTATTATTATTAAATAAAGCAAACAAGAAACAATTTAAAACTAACCAATTTACCATATTTATTCAAATACAAACCTAGGTTTCCCCCCTCCCACACATATCAGAGAGACCCTCATCTTATAATTGCATACAAAAGAAACCTCATTAAATATATCATGTATCATAAAACTGCTGGCAAAAGCAGCATGTGCTCAGTAATGGAAACCAACTATGAAGTTGATTAAGCGGAGCCATCACTGACCACGACTAAAACATATGACCTATATGGGGCAAACATACTGATTTATTTATTTACTTATTTATTTTAAGTTCATTTCTCAGGCCAAATCAGCCAGATCAGTTCTGACTTCTATCAAGTGAGCACAGCTCAGTCATTCAGGTCTGTGTGGCACTACCACTGGCAAGTATCCTACCTCCTAGACTCCCCGACTTTTCACTCCCACAACTAATCTGCACCTGTTTCTAGTGATTCCTGTTTCTTCTCCTTCCTTCGCTTATCCTAGCTAAACAGGGTTGCTGTTGTGAATCTTGGCGCTCCACTGGCTTTGGTCATACATGTCTTCTTCCAACTCCTTCTCTCTCATGTTTCTCTTGACTATATCTTTGCATATCATCTTT